>NC_059500.1:66037020-66660471 GCF_018139145.2 Gymnogyps californianus | reverse complement strand
TATAATTTTCCCATGTCCAGTTATGATGTTTTTTGAGGGGAGAAGAAGGGATAAAGACTATCATAATTCAAAACGGAAACATAATTCAGTCTTTAGAGCTTTTTGTTGTTGTTGTTGTTCTTTTTTCCTCCCCCTCCAGATCTGGCAGATAAGCAGGAAAGTGAAGATGGTTTAAACTCTTTTGGAGGTTGTAGATTACTCCTTGAATTTCACCTGGAGAGCCCTGCATGTTATGTAGAGCCATTCACATGTTCCCCATCTGTCTGCTGATGGGGGAAGAATATTGTTGATTAAGTTTTTGATTAATTTTTCACTGGTGTCCAGAGCCACAATGCTCTTAAGGGATGGGCAAGTGGGAAACATCATTCCTTCCCACTCCTGAGCGCAGCGGTGTCAGTCCTAGATACAATCCAACTCTTCATTAGCACCTTGTGCAAAAGTCATAGATCTTTTGGCCACATATCCTATTTACATTTCCTTATAAGGGCCATAAGAAAGTATCTAATCAATGTGAACATGTGTTTTCAGTGTGGAAGCTTCCTGGGTGACTGATAATGTCTTTTAAAGGCAGCATAAGTGGTCAAAGAGTCAAAGTACCCTATATTATTGAAAATTTTAATGTGATCATCATTAAATAGGACTGAATGAAGACTCAGCTCAGACAGCTCTCACCACAAGAGGAATTATCACAAGTACACTAATCAGAATCGAAGACTTACCGATTTCTTCTTGACTGAAATTCAACTCTCATAAACAAAGAGTCATTCCAGTCAGTTACACTTTCAGAGGGTGAAAGGGAACTCAATTTGCTCATCTGTAGTTACAAAAAAAAAGGAGACAGAAAAAGATCCCAAATCTACAAACTAAGAAAATGGCTTTTTCTCCTGGGATCACTGAAGAAAACAAGCTCTGAAAGGGCTCTAAAAAAAATGAAGAAAAAATAAGTACTTAACTCCACCATGCACAAATTCTGCAGAGAATCCCCCCAAATTTTTTCTTATGTGGGTAAAATCAGTTTTTCCTGCAAATGGTGCTAGTCCTCAATTTTGAAGCGGCACTGAAAGAAAAATAGTGACAGGGAAGAATGTCAGAGACCTGGATGTAAGAACTGTAGAGAATGGACATCTAAAAAATATGTATGAACACTGTGAAATTTGTAGGCCAAAATTTTTGCCTATTTTCATAAAGATCAGTCTATACAAAATGATCCAGAAAAATTATATTCTATGAGGATACAGAGGTTCATTTTTTTCAAACACTGGGGAAAACTGACTCGGCAACATACACAGGGTTTTTTTCAGGGATAAAATAAACAAAATTGAGGCAAAAAATTGAGTCACTTCCTGGTTAGTATTCCAAGCTACTAACAGAGAATGTTACAGCTTGTCTCATCTAGAAGATAATAATACCCATTTTTATGAACATACTTCAGTTGTATCAGTTGCATACTAACCTCTCAAATTTTTAATTCTCCATGATACATGCTAAAATATATTATTGCTTTTTGCAGCTACATTAGTTAGAATATGCTTGCAAATACTCCGTAACACCACACAATTAAATCTTAGATCAAATCAGGTGAGACAAAATCTTGTCACTTGTGGTTTTCTTCTCATAGGACTTTCTTGTACTATTGTGCAGGGAAATAGCACAAATCAGGTGACAAGAATTAAATCTCTGACTTTATGCTGCCTTAAACCTTCCGAAAGTATGAACAAAAGCGGTAATTTAAAAAAACTCTAATTAATTAATTTTGTGAAATATAAAGGCCATTTACCACAGTATATTAAAGACCTTGAACAGAACACAGACAATACAAGGACTTCAACACTTTATTCTATTTTATGAGTTTACAAACATAAACTATATTATGTCAGACTGAGACTTATTCCAATTAATTTACTTTGTATTGAGGAATCTTATAGTTCGTTAATTAAATAAAGGAATTTATTAAAACTGGAATTTCATCTAAATGGCAGGTTAAACACTCTCAAAACTAAAGAAATACTTAAAAATTAAACTACTATTCTACTTTTACTTGGTATAAACCAAAGGTATTTGCATATTTCTAAATTTTGAGTGTACACAATCAAAAAAACCCACATGGACAGCACTGAAACATAGTGAAAGGAGTTCTAGAGTTCTGGGTTCAAGAATACAGAAAGAACTAGGAAAAAAAATTTAAATGTGGTTTGTCCGTCTAGGGGTCAGATAGTAACCCTCTTCATTGCATTTAATTAATGTCATAAAAGATCACCATTCAGTCATTGAACTCTACGTCTTGCTGATCACAAAAGTTTAGTTTTAGTTTGCTTTTTTTTTTTCATTTGAATGAAACAATCCGTTCACAAAACCACAACCAACTGTACAGGAAATAATTACTAAAAAAAATATTCATAATCAGTTTATTTCCGATTCATCCTTTAGAAAGCAGTCAATATATATGAATGGATTTTGCTTACCAAGTCCACAACAGGTTCCTCTTCCAGTCTTCAGTTTATGTTATGTATCTGACTGAAAGAATCATTTAGAACTGGCAAAAAGGAAGTTCTTTCAGAAAACTATTATAAAATAAATTATAAAGGCAATTTTTAAATACATAGCTATTTACTGGGTTCATTTATCATGTCTTTGACAAGAATATAGCCATTTCCAAGAGTTAAAATGCCACCTTCTTAGACACTCCTTCTCCAAAGTAATAATTAAAAAAAATTCTTACAAACATTATTTCTTATTTGTTAGCATGGATTTATCACCCGAATAAGCAATGACTTCTTGACTAGCATCTCCCTTGACCCTTGTTACTCACGAATGACCTGTGGTACCACCACGTAGCACAACACTCATGTAATATGTTTGCAGGCCTCAGGAACAGCTTGCATGAGGAGTGCTGCAATGATGGATAGAGCCTGGGGGAAGCAGGCATGGAAAGATGAGTGGAGTTGCAGTCCAAACAAGAGCTTAATTGCTTGGAACTGTGCTACAGAATGGAAAATCCTATGGGTTGGGATCAGAGCCAAAGGATATTGTGGTGGGCATCTGCTGCAGACTGGTCATGAGGAGAAAATGGAGAAGGCTGAGGTACTAAGGTGCTTCAGTCCTTAACAGCAAGGGCTGCTCCCCAGCCTGCCAGTCTTCGTACCTAGTGAGGAATCTTGGAGCAAGATGTACTTGCCACAGGAGTGGAGGATCAAACAGGGCCTATGTCAATAAGGTGCAGTTATACAAGGCCAGAGAAGCAGATCTTCAAAAAGGAAGGGAAGAGGATCTAGGGAACTACAGAGCAGGTCCAGTTGAATCAAGTTTGCCCATGGCTAATTCTAGCTGAGTTTTAAGTATTGCCAAAGATGGAGTTTCCACCACCAATCTGAGAGCCCATTACAGTGTTTGATAATCCTCACAGCAAATACCTTTCCCTCGTATTGACTTGAAATTTCATTAAAATTCAAGTGAAAGTGAAGGTGTCTGAGAACAGCCAGCACAGATTCACCAAAGGGCAAACTATGTTTAATGAAACTGGTTGCCTTCTAATGATGAAATGATTGGCTTTGTGGACTGGGGCAGAAAGTGATTCTTCTCTGTAATGGGGCTTTTAGCACAATATCCCATTGTATCCTGTTAGCCAAACAGAGAAGATACGAATTGGATGGTGGAGTGCAACGTGGCTAAAAACCAGCATGACTGTCAGGCACTAAGGGTTGTGGCAAACAGTTCAAATACTACCTGGAAATTGCCAAAAAGTTGTAGTACTTAGGGGCTGAGGCGGGCAATACTTTCTAACATCTTTATCTTCAACGGGGATGACGGGAGCAAAGGCACCCTCAGCAAGTTTTTGAATAGCACCAAACTGAGGGGAGTTTTTGGTATCCAGGATGGCAGGATTGCGGCTCAGAGGAACCCCAACAGGCTGGAGGAATGAGAAGCAACAATGGAAATTCTCCTTAAACATTCCTCCATAAGACTGGTTAAACACCAAACCAGGTTACTGGAGAAGATACAGGTATCTGGGATCAGAAAAAAACCAAAGTCGAGCTCAAAATAAAACCTGCACAAAGCAAAATATTTGGAAGCATATGTTTCTGGCTAAAAAATCCTGTTATTTCTTTTAAACATCTGTGTTCAGAGGTTATATTTTTAAAATATATAGAAAATTGTGAGGGTATCAATCCCACATTCTTATTATTTAAAATTTTATTTTCTTGGGAGCGGGAGAGTAAACAGGAAAGTCTCTTCAAATCACTTGGATATGTCTGAAGTCCCCAGGATATCCAATCTATGTATCTGTTATTACAGTATATTTTTCTCATGTACAATACTTAGGTATAATTAATCATCACAAAAAGAGAGAAAGCCTGCAATGTAATTTTTCCACCAAAAGTTCAATTTCTTTAAGTCTTTTATGGTCTTCATCACTGTAGTATTTCAGTACTTTCATTTCAAGCAGGAGAAACATATGAAGATCAAAATCTACAGAGTGAAGTTTTCTGAGCTGAAAAAGAGCAAAATGGAATACCCATATTGTTGGTGCCTATAGACACAGGACAACCTATAAATAGGTTTCAATTTGCTTGAAAGAATTATTGGTTCTTGGATCTGGTGGCTGCTGTTTTTTCCTAATCTTCCCTTTCCCCTTCAATTTGTATGTGGTCAAAGTACCTGTAAAAAGCATGGATGGGTTTGCCTGACTAGATAAAACTGATTAGTTGGTAGGATGGGACTGAAATCACATTTGTGAAGACATGGAAGGCATAAAATTCAGAAGAAGAGGTGTCTTTGTCCTGGTAAAAAAATTACATAAAACTTGCAAATCCATGTTTTCCTTTTCTCCCTACAAAACAGGACATAACTGAGAACATTTACACCAGTCCTGCATTTCTTGCTGGGCCTTCCAGAAATAATTTGAAATAACTGCAGAACCCTCAGTTTTGTAAGTCTGAAGTCCAAATGACTCTCTTAAAAATATCTGCTAAACAAAAGGACAATTTCTGGAAAGATACATGGATAGCACTGGTATTTATTGTTCTGACTGTTTGGGAGAACAGTAGGCAAATTTGGCTGTGTGTCTTCCTGCAGTATCCAGCCAGGAAGCACAGTCTCACAGGCCAGCACTGCGGCGTCTTTTGGACAAACTGTGTCCTTTTGGGGCACTAATCCTTTCTTCCACATCCTAGATAAATTACATGTTTACCAGAGCTTCTAGGAGGAAACTATAAACAAAAAAGAATCTGGAAAATTTCAGTCTGAAATGATGGAAGGTAAAAAGGAAATCCCATAAGACACTAACTATGGTTTGTAAATCTCAGTATCCTTTGCCCTAAGTTTCTGTATCACACCATTGTTCAAGCAAAAGAGTGGAAAAGTGGAAAAGACAATCAGTGTCCTTATTTTTCCATTGGTATTCTTTAAGGCTGCCTGTGTTTTACATTTTGTCTGGAAATACCGAAGCAAAACAAAGCAATAGTACCTAACAACTCTAACAAAATACATTAAATACATATGCTAACGTGTTTTAGGTGTCTCTCAGTAGTCATAAACTGTCTTCAAAGGTTAGTAGCATGCCAAACCATCAAAAATGGTTATGAAATAATTAAAATGTCCAGTAATGACAATATATCTGTGAACATCCTTGTTCAGTTTGTCTGGGCTAATACTTAAGTTTATCTCATTTCTTTGCTCATATTGTTGGTGACATAATTTTGTTGTATTTTTTAATGGTCACTAAAAATATTATCTATTGTAACAGATATTTTTAGACTGTCTTCATTATTTGACAGTTTTGACAGACATTATTGATTTGGCCGGCAACTGTGGCTAACCAGAAGGGGACAATGTGACAGTTTTATGTAACAAAAGGCACAGTGTCATGTCAACTGAACTAAATGTTGTACAAAGTGACAGCAGGACAAAAACGCCTTTCAGACTTAATTTTCTGCTTCATTTTTTCTACCATCAATACATAAGGCAGTGCAGTAGGTGACACAAATTAGCAGGATAGAGCAAAAGGTCTATCCCTGCTTCTGTTGCTGTACTTGACTTCTTTCCACTAAGGTAACCAGCAATTATTTTTAAGGTGAATGAAAAAGAAGAGCAGCTTATAGTAATCAACCTACCCCTTTAGGAGAAAATATATCCCTTATCAGGATTCTTTATATGTTTCTCCTAGGTGGCTTTTTGGAAAAGATGAAAGAAAAAAGTCCCCCATCTGCTAGGTCATGCCTACAAGACACATTCTGTCAAGTCTTAAAAGCAACAAGAGCTTTGCCTGTGGGATACCTATAATTATTATGCGGAGTAGCCTTGTGCCTGCTGTAGCTCATTGTTCTGCTAACACAACCTGAATGAGAACAGTGGCTCCAGGCTGTGAGTTGATAAAGTGCAACTTTTCGATTTTGCTCTTCTACGGCTCTAGCATTGTGCAGAGTCCATGAGTGACATCTTTGGCCTTCCTTTGGGCTGAGCAGATTGAATCTGTCACGCTGAGTTAAACAATGACTAAGGGACATAACCTTAGCAGGGCCTGTCATTTTTTCCTACTAATTCAATCTACATTTAATCAATGAAAGTAATTTCTTGTTTGTTTAAGTCTCATATCCAACGGATCTAGAGGATCCTGAAGTAGTGCACCTCCACCCCGACCTTCTCTCCTTTTTGAACTTGGACTAGTATATCAAGAATGGAATTAGTGAAAATTGCACATTGCAAAGTTGCCACACTGCTCACTATACATTTAGTCTCCTTTTATGTTTATACATAGCTATCTGAGTGTCATTTTAGAATTCATCTTTCCCACAGATTCAATGAAAAAAAATTAGCTAAAATTATACCTCCCAATGGCAACAGCAGTACGTTAAGAATTATAATGCACCCTCTTACAGGAGCATACATACGTATTCAGTGGTTGTCCACACGTATGTCTCGTATGTAAAGGTACTAATGTAAGGATATTTCTTCCTAAGTACAGGCTATCGCTGTTATTGGAAGTAGCCAGTTGTGACTTATGCAAGTTCAAGGACTTTATTGATCGGTTTAGCTGATCTTAATCAAAATCTGTCTTCCTTTCCACTCATAGTGATTAAATAAGTCTAAGAGAGCCTGACATCAAATCTTTGACTTTTTATTGGTTCTCAGCAAGTGCTGTGCTCAGCACTTCAGGAGCCAGGAGTTGCTAGACAGGAAGTTAAAAACTCAAGGAAGTTTGAAAAAAAAATCTAGATCTATACAGCAAGTTGAACATATCGAGGAGAAGCAAGAGCCCAAGTATAAGTTTTCATGCTTTCTGAATGGTTTCTGTTCTTTTTAATAAACAGTACCTTTTGAACAGACTGGAAGAGGGAAATCAGTACTTGTCTGATCATAAATACGAGTGGGAAAAAAGCTGTGTTTTTGAATTATATTCAATATTTTAATCTAATTTTGCATTCAGATTTTGCCCAGTTAATCTGGAAAGATTCTGGGAAGAAAAACAATCCCACAAAGGAATCAGCTATAACTTCTTAGGCAATATGTATATTGTCTCTATAAAAATGTATAAAATTTGTAGTTTATATATTTACATACAAAGATATCTCCAATAATTGGATGTGCTTTTCTAAAGGCATGAGCAGAAATTGAAAACATGCCGTCATGGTTTAACCCCATCCAGCAGCTAAGCACCACACAGCCGCTCCCTCACTCGCCCCTCTGCTCCCAGTGGGATGGGCAGGAGAATTGGAAAAAAAGGTAAAACTCGTGGGTTGAGATAAGAACAGTTTAATAACAAAAGTAAAATATAATACTAACAATAATAATAATGAAATAAAGTAATAATAGTAATGAAAAGGAATATAACAAAAAAAAAAAAAAGACGGAAAAAAAGAAAAAAAAAAAGAGAAAAACCAGTGATACACAATGCAATTTCTCACCACCCGCTGACGGATGCCCAAGCAGCAATCCACTCCTCCCAGCTAACTCCCCCCAGTTTATATACTGAGCATGACATTCTATGGTATGGAATATCTCTTTGGCTGGTTTGGGTCAGCTGTCCTGGCCATGCTCCCTCCCAGCTTCTTGTATACCTTCTTGCTGGCAGAGCATGGGAAACTGAAAAATCCTTAACTTAAGTGCTACTTAGCAACAACTAAAACATCAGTGTGTTATCAACATTATTCTCACACTAAATCCAAAACACAGCACTGTACCAGCTACTAAGAAGAAAATTAACTCTATCCCAGCCAAAACCAGGACACATGCTCTCTATATGATTATTCCCTTTGAGAATTTCTTTCATAGAGTCATAGAATACCAGGTTGGAAGGGACCTCAAGGATCATCTAGTCCAACCTTTCTGGGCAAAAGCACAGTCTAGACAAGATGGCCCAGCACCCTGTCCAGTCGAATCTTAAAAGTGTTCGATGTTGGGGAATCCACCACTTCCCTGGGGAGATTATTCCAATGGCTGATTGTTCTCATTATGAAAAATTTTCCTCTTGTGTCCAATTGGCATCTACCCAGGAGTAAGTTGTATCCATTACCCTTCGTCTTTTCCATGTGACTCCTTGAAAAAAGGGAGTCTCCATCTTCTTTGTAGCTACCCTTTAAATACTGGAACATGGTGATAAGGTCTCCCCTAAGCTTTCTTTTCTCAAGGCTGAACAAACCCTGTTCTCTCAGCCTTTCCTCATATGGCAGGCTTCCCAGTCCTTTGATCATCTTTGTGGCCCTTCTCTGGACCCTCTCCAGCCTGTCCACATCTTTTTTGTGTAGTGGGAACCAAAACTGAACACAGTACTCCAGGTGTGGCCTGACAAGCGCTAAGTAGAGTGGGATAATCACTTCTTTATCTCTGCTGCTGATGCCTTTTTTGATGCAACCCAGCATCCTGTTGGCTTTCTTTGCCACAGCAGTACACTGTTCACTTATATTGAGCTTGTTGTTCACCAGGACCCCCAAGTCCCTTTCCACAGAGGTGCTCCCCAGCTGGGTAGATCCCAGCCTGTGCTGCACTCCTGGATTATGTTTTCCCAGGTGCAAGACCTTACATTTGTCTTTGTTGAACTTCTGTTAGCCCACTCTTCCAGCCTATTCAGGTCTTCCTGCAGGGTAGTTCTCTGTTCCGAAGTGTCCAC
The DNA here is from genome assembly GCF_018139145.2 of Gymnogyps californianus. Taxonomy (NCBI): domain Eukaryota; kingdom Metazoa; phylum Chordata; class Aves; order Accipitriformes; family Cathartidae; genus Gymnogyps; species Gymnogyps californianus. Next base: position 66,651,368 of record NC_059500.1, on the reverse strand, counting down.
TTCCCCACTCAGTTTGGTATCATTGGCAAACTTCATCAGGGTACACTTGATCCCATCATCCAGATCACTTATGAAGACATTAAACAGCGGTGGGCCCAATGTCGAACCCTGGGGGACCCCACTTGTGACATATTGCCAGTCTGAAAAGGAGCTACTTACCAGCATCCTCTGGGTGCAGCCTGTCAGCCAGTTCCCCACCCACCGCACGAACCACTTGTCTAGACCATAACTCATCAGTTTCTCTAGGAGAAGGCTGTGGGAAACCGTATCAAAAGCCTTGGCGAAATCCAGGTAGACAATGTCCACCACTCACCCCACATCAACCAAGCGGGTTACTTTGTCATAGAAGGTGATTAGGTTTGTCAAGCACGATTTGCCCATGGTGAATCCGTGCTATCTTTTCCCAATCATGTGCTTCATTTGACTTGTGATAGCCCCCAGGAGGATTCGTTCCATAACTTTCCCAGGGACTGAAGTAAGACTGATGGGTCTATAATTGCCTGGATCCTCCTTTAAGACCTTCTTGTAGATGGGGTGACATTAGCCTTCTTCCAGTCTTCTGGGATGTCCCCCAATCTGCACGACTTCTCAAAGATTATGGAGAGCGGCCTCACAATGACGTCAGCCAGCTCTCTTAACACCCTCGGGTGGATATTGTCAGGGCCCATCGATTTGTAGGGGTTAAGCTCCTGTAACACTTCACATACCAACTCTTCCTTCACTGATGGTGGGTCTGTGTTTGCATCAACCTGGATTTTTGTTCGCAAGGCCTGGAGTCCAACAGTGCTGGTAAAGACATAGATGAAGAAAATGTTGAGAACCTCTGCCTTTTCAGCGTTGTTGGTGACTAATTCACCTCTCCTATTTAACAGTGGTCCAATATTTTCCTTCTGTTTCTGCTTGTTGTTTATGTACCTGAAGAACCCTTTCTTGTAGATTTTGACATCTCTGGCCAATTTCAATCTGAGCTGAGCTTTTGCTTTTCTAACTGCATCTCTGCACGCCCTGGCAACGCCCTTGTAGTTCTCAATGGGTATTCATCTGCTTTTCCATCTCTGTTATGCTTCTGGTTTGGGTTTGAGCAGACTCAGAAGCTCACAGTTAAGCCAAGGGGGTCTCTTGCTCTGCCTACTTCCTTCACCTTTAAAGGGGATGAACTGTTTTTGTGCTTCCAGGGGAGCATTCTTGAAAAACTCCCAGCACTCGCTAGCTCCTTTATCCTCCATGGAAGTTTCCACGGAATCCCTCCCAACTGAGCTCTGAGTGAATTGAAGTTTGCTCTTCTAAAATCTTTGTCTTAGTACAAACCTTCAGAGTGCTCAGCAGGATCCCAAACTCCACAATATTGTGATCACTGCAGCCAAGACTATCACTAACCGAGGTATTACAAAGCAGTTTTTCTTGGTTTGTGAGTAGCAAGTCCAGCAGTGCCTCATTCCTGGTTGGCACATCTAACATTTGTATGAGGAAGTAGTCCTCTACACATTCCAGGAACTTGATGGATGAAATGTAAGCTGCTGTATTGTTCTTCCAACAAACGTCTGGGTAGTTGAAGTCACCCATAAGAACCAGGTTCTGTTAACCCAAAGCTTGCTTAAGTGACCCAAATATTGCTTCGTTGGCCTTATCGTCTTGGTTTGGAGCGGATGCTTACTGTAAGATCCCCCTTGGAGATGACCCCTCTGATCTTGACCCAGAGGCATTTGACAGGGCTTCCACAATCACCATAGTTGAATTCTATACATTCAAGGTTCTCCTTAACATACAGCGCAACTCCTCCTCCTCTTCTTCCCTGTGTTTATGTAACAGCCTATAGCCATCCATGATGATCCTCCAGTCATGTGAGTTGTCCCACCATGTTTCAGTTACTCCTATGATATCATAACTTTTTGACTAGATGCAGAGCTCCAGTTCCTCCTGTTTGTTCCCCAGGCTGCGTGCATTGGTATACATACACTTGAGGTGGCTGGTCTTCTGGTTCTCATCTTGGGAGGCAGCTAAGGAACATTTGTCGCTGCTCTGGTTGGCCTGGCTTATTCCCTGGTTGGTTACAATGGCGTGAGCTTTGCCACTTTGGACCCCGCCCCCCAAGTCCTTCAGTTTAAAGCCCACCTCACCAATTCGGCCAGCCTGCTGCCAAAGATTCCCTTGTCTCTTCTAGACAGGTGGATCTCATCCCTCTTTAACAGGCTATAGTCATTGAAGAATGTCCTGTTGTCATAAAAGCCAAAACCCTCATGATGGCACCAGCCATGAAGCCGGAAGTTGATTTGCATTATATGTCTGTTTCTGGTTGCACCCTTTCCTCTAACTGGTAAAATGGAAGAAAAGATAACTTGGCCACCAATACTTTTTGCTTGCACCTCCACGGCTTTGTATCTTCCTTGATTCTGCCCAGGTTCCGGCTTGCTATGTCATTCGTGCCCACATAAGAGAGTAGCAATGGATAGCAGTCTGTGCTCTTGACAAGTTGTGGCACCCTCTCGGCAACATCTCAGACCTTAGCTCCCAGAAGGCAGCATACCTCTCATGACTCCCTGTCAGGCTGGCAGATGGGCACCTCAGTGCCCCTTTACAGAGAGTCACCCACTACGAGCACTCGTGGTTTGTTTTTGCAGAATCCACTGTGTGCTGCTGGTACAGTTTCTCCTTGCAGATCTTGCTCGTGGGTGTCTGCAGCTGTTAAAGCTCCCTATCTGTTTTTGGTTGTAATGCTGGAGGATGGGGACTGAAGCAGAGTCCTGCTTTTGTGGGTCACCAGAGTCAAAGGTGCCTCATTCTCTGTGGTGTTCGTCACAGGAGCACGGTTCTGAAACCACTTATCTATCTCTGTCTTGGCCCCTCTAATACTGTGCAGCCTTTTAACTGTTTCTTGCAACTCGGCCACCCATTGCAACAGATCATCAACCTGTGCGCATCTTTTGCGGGTACTTACCTTTTCTCCAGGAGAAAGGTCTGGGTACTCGTTGCAACCTACCGTCTACTGAAGTCTCCTTCCTTGCCAGTTCCGTTTGGGTGGAAGCATCAGACATTGCAGGGGCTTTCTCTGTAGAAACACTGGCTTTAACTCTGAGGCAAGTGCCCACCATCCTGGCAGAGACCTAGAGCACTTCCCTGGGCTGTGGGCCTACAAGCAGGGAGCACAGCCCTTCTCCTGCCCTCTCCCTCTCCCTCTCCCTCTCCCTCTCCCTCTCCCTCTCCCTCTCCCTCTCCCTCTCCCTCTCCTTTCGCGCGCCCTGGTGGCAGCGCGCCCTGTCGCTAGCGCCCCCTAGGGCCGTTTAAATCTCCCGTGATTGCTCGTGGCAACGCCCCAGCCGCGTCAGCCTCTCTCGCGAGAGCTGCCGGCTGCGGGCGGGGCTCTCCGCTCTTCCTCGGGCTTCCCTGGCGGCGGGAACCCCCCCGTACCCCTTGGTCTAGCGCCCAGCCACAGGGCTTACCGTTGCCGCAGCTGCCTGCCTTGCGACGGAGTCTTTGGTTCAGTGCAAAGAGGTGATAGCGGGAGAGTCTTCAAAGAACCTTGGTAGCATTACAGACCTGCCTTATTTTGGGTTTCAAGGAATTTTGCTTTATTCCTGTTTATTTATGCTAAAAGCAAAGCTAGAGGAAGAGCTTCTTTTAGAACTGCAAGGCTGAGCAACTGACAGCAAAGCAAAACCAGTTTCCTCAAATAATGCTAAACCACAAGCAGTACAGCAGGACTGTTACCGCATCGTGCCGAAGTAAGAGCCAAATAGGTAAAAGTGTAATTTTCTGACCATACTAAGACCTAGCAGATCTCATTGGAGCATTGGCACCCCCACCCACATGAGCCAGAGGGTAAGGAAAGACTTCTGCAGTGTTAAAGGTGTTAGGTGTTTGTCAGCAGAAGCTCAGTCCTGCAAAAGTGCAAGCTCTCTCAAATAGGACTGCCTGCTGGAGGAGTGCATACAGTCATGGCTCAGGATCCTGATGCAATCTATCTCTGCTTGGCTTGTGAGCATACAGTCAGGCCATAATAGCATTAGTAAGAATATATGACAGAAATAAAATAATAGGATTTTATTCCAAGACAAATGAAAGGGTTGTGTGGCAGGGAGGTTTCAAAACAAAGAGTTCATTTGATTTTGGAAAGCAATACACGTATAGCATCATATCACTACATTCAGTTTACTGGTTACTAGTGTTGCAGATGTTTGACGTTCATAAGGCACAGGATGATCAAAAAATGCAGGACAAATTAAAAGGAATTGAGGAAAACAATAATGATTAATTAGTTCTATTTCTTAAAATTTAACAGTGGTAGTATACATTCAATCACCTTATGAATAGCTGAGTATAGCATGAAAACCACCTAGAACTAGCAAAGATTTGTTTAAAAGTCCTTCCACTTACCAGCAGACTCAGATCATCCAATATGGACAATTATTCCTATCATCTAGCCAATGCATTTTTGGAAGTAGGATTGCTCTACAAATTTTTCTCACTCTGTCAGATAATATGATCTTATTTTTCTCTAAATCATTTGTCGTTTTAAATGACTTTTTCAGCATGTCCATACACATTTATACGAGCGATGTAAACATTTACAGAATTTCAGGATGAGAGTGTAGTTCAGGCCAGTTAAGGTTATCTGGGCTTTTTTTAGCTGCTTCTCTCCTAAAAATTCCAGCCATGTAAGAATGGGACCATAGCCCAACTGTAGTGATACTTCATGTCAAAGAAAGATAAACATGTGCTCCGCTGTCAGCCAGTCTGTAAGTGCTTTAGTGAATGAGGTTAAGTTTAAGGACACCTATAATATTAAGCATGTGCCTAAATATTTGGCTGACTAGTGCCTACATTGAGGAGCAACCTTCACAGCAATTTTGCTGCCATGGCCTGACCTGACCTACAAATTACAGAAGTATGGGCTCGTCCTGGCAGCTTTCTCCTGTTGTTATGTCACTGGAGCGGGATAAGCAGGATGGGTGGGACGGCACACTGAGGCAAGCTACCAAGTATAATGTTTGGAACAGGATCCAGAGCATGTTTTCAGGATGTGTTTATGTGGGACTTGTTTCAAACCCATCTCTTTGCAAATGCTTTCTCCCTTCACACATTTTTATCAGATCCATTTGAAATTAAACATTATAAACATATTCTAAACATATGTTAGAAATTAATGCAGTGCCAAAGAACACTAATGAAATGAAATGGTAAATTATTCAAGAATGTCCTGTTTTTAAATTCCTACTATATTTTCATCAAAAAGAGTAACAGAGAAAAAATCTGAGACAAAACATTCAGGAAGCAAGTGAAAATAAATTGTTAGTTTATGCTGTGCATCATAAGTTAGATGAGCAAGAAATTTATGGGTTTGTTTCAAATCCCTTTTTACCTCAGTATTTCTGGACAGCACTTGCACCTTCAGAAGACTCACAATACTCCTGTATTTTCTTGTGCTCTCAAGTCAGATGTCTCTGCAGGCCCTGCATGAGTGCATTTGAGGCACCAAGGAAAGTAGAGCAGCTGGGCACAGGGGAATGATATGAAGAAAAGTAGTACCTTTGGATTTGGGTTTTTTTTTTAACATGCTTGTAAACACCTAGCACAGTAAAGTGCTATAATAATGTGAATAATAAAAGCAGCACAATATAACGTCCCAAGGAGAGAGTGGGTTATTTGCTGGCGAGGTGCCAGCCAAGGCTAATACATGCCTTGAGAAAATTCCCACTGACGGCTTTGAAATACAACTGTTAGGAAAGAGAGGGTGAGAGCCTGCACAGGGTGGGGTGGGGGGAGAAAATTCAGAAAAAAGGCTGAAGTGGGGACAAGACCAAATGCCAGGGAGGAGGGAGGAAACTTGGAGCCCTCCCAGAACATTCTCAGAAGTCTCATTCCTGCTTTGCACAGTGAAGGAGCATAACTATCCACCCTTTGCCACTGCAGGTGAGACACAAGTGAAACAAAAAAGCGATCATGATATTTTGTACCTCTCAAACACCTCTTTTTGCAGCTAAAAGAGAAAGTGGAATGTTAAAGCTTTTCATGGTTATTGCAGATGTATATAACCCTCAGTTTTCACATAAGAGCCTTGCTGAAATTCTGGTACTAATTAACATTTCTTGACATGCTATTGTAAAACATCAAAATGAAAGATCATGCTCTTAAATGTAATAAATCCAGCCAATGAAAATGAGCAACAGGGAAGTAAAGACCAGCTTTATTCCTGACAGAAATTGTCATAGAAATAGCTTTTCCATGTTGTTCTGGTACATGTACATGGAAGTCTGAGGCAGAAATCAGCCATAAAAAATATATTTCTTAGATATTTCTTAATAAATATGTCTGTAAGTATTTAATGTATAAATAAATACAAATATAATCTGCACTGATTCTGCAATGTCAGTTCTGGAACAGCTGGTTTCCTTTTCTTTCAACTAGATATCAAAACTCTACTGGATATATCCTGATTATAAAAGTTGTTATGAACAATTTCTGCCTGTGATGTAAGATCATGATAATAATCACATTCTGTATTTGTTTTGAAGGTGTGAAGCTGATCCTAGTACGAAGCTAGCTCTATCAGTTTCAAAATGTTGATAGCTCTGATTATTGTTATCAGGAACAATAGATATTTAAAAGATGCATTTAGCTTTTTCAGATATCAAAGACCACTTGAAAGAGGGTGTATGAATGGATTACAACATTTGAAAATAATAAGAAAAGTATTTCAAGGTCTCTGCTAGATATTAATGGAGTGCTTCATTGGTAGCATGGTTTTTTACAGTCAAAAAGATTATCTTTGTGACTCCTCTGTGTACATATTGATGAATACTCAATATGTAAAACAGACATCAAATTAATTATGGGCAAGACTCTGTGAATCTCAGAATTCCACTATGAATTAATTTAACCCTCTAGTTTTTCCCTCTTCTGTGGCATCTTTTAATAAAGGTGGTTCCAAAGGACAAAAAGCAAAAGGGGCAGCTGGTTTAAGAGGTACTTCTCTGCATTCAGCATCGATGTACCTGGTGAGAAGAAGAAGAATGGAGGTTTCTAAGAGTGACCTTAACACAAATAACGTCAGGAGTGCTGCAGCAAGACTCTTTTCCTGCTAAGCCTTGTCAGTCTTTCACTACTTCTCCGTCAGTCAGACAAAGACTATGGTTCAATAAACAGGAGCCAAGTATCATCTATGTAAAAAGACAGGCCCTCTGCAGCATTTATGTAAAAGCTCAAGGCTGGCACATCTCCTCATGGGAGTCTAAACAAGGCAGAGACATGGCAAAGGAGGGAGTTAGTAATCAGAAAGAATAACCCCTGGCTTCTCTTTTTACTCTTTTTTTTTTTCTTTTTTTTCTTTGTCTTTCCTTCCCATATAACCTTCACTAAGTGTGCCCTCATGTACTTTCTGTCTAGCTTCCCTTCCTGACTCACTTGCCTCCCTGTGCAGGGAGGTAGCCTGCACAGTATCAGACAACAGAAGCATTCAAAGAATGTCACAGTTTCACTTTCATAGAGGTTTTGACATTCTGAAGGAATGCTATTTTCATTTATGTAGATAACGTTAAAAACACCCAGAATTTGAGCTGTGACCAGAATAAGTCCTCATTTAAATTTTGGGGTTTGTGCTGTTTCGATAGTTCAGCTACTAGCTTTCAAAAGCTTTCTGAAGCAAAACACCAAGTCATTTCAAAATCTTTTTTTTCCCCTATAAAGCATGATTTGATTGTGCTTCCATTCATCATTCTGATCCTTTATACTGAGTCAGGCTCAAACTCTTTTCTATGGATTTACATTATGTGTTTAGCATTGTAACCAATTACCTACTATGACGTAAACGTCATACCGATGCAAAGAAATCTAGAAATGCATTTCTTTAGAAAAGCATCTGCCTAAAACACTTAGAGAATAATTAGGAATGCTTCAGTACAGGCAATTAAAAAATGGATTCTCAGAACAGGATTAAATATAGAGGATAGTCATTATTGCCGGGTGAAGGTAGAGAACTTGGTTTTAAAGAAAAAGATAGGGAGAAAAGGAAGAGAATTATTACACATGGATTCCTTGGCACTCAGCTCTCTTGTGTTCTTCCTTACTCATCTTATCTATCTACACTATTCTGTTAACCTTAGCTTCTACTCTAATGCCAGTGATACTGAATGCTGCATCTCATTGACATTTTTAGTAATTCGACAACATTCCTCTTGTTCTATCTTAGGTAGAGCCTGTGACTTCCAAACCATTCAGCTAAATGTCTGCAACATAAGTGCGAGAAAAGCATCCTCATTTGCAATTCTATCAACCCTGCCTCATCTGCCTCATCCTTATAATCTTGACATCAACTTTGATCTTTAAGATTTCACGACCACTTTTTTTTCATATTACCAACTTTTGACAGAAAATCTGTTAAAGTGACTAGTTTATTAGTTTTCTTTTAGCTTAATTCCATACCTGGATTCTATGTGGTCTCCTTCAGTTTATAAACCTCTGAGCCCCAACAGATGAAGGATACCCCTGTCCACCTTCACCAGGCCGTTAAGACATACACACATTTCCGTCTTTGCACACCTACATGCCTAATTTGATAAATGTGCTCAGAACAGCCATCATTAATTTTCACTATGCATGCACCTGGTAATGCTTACCTCACTGACCCCACTGTTAACTTCTTTATAGCCTCTGACTCTCCCACAATTTCTCCTCCTCCTGTTACTCACACCAGACATTATGTAAGAGCACCCCATTGCTTTGTGGAGAAAAATTTCTTCCATCAAGGGTAGCAAACTTTTCATCAGCACAGATCTCATCATAGTGAGCCAGAGTTAGGCAGCAGACCTTCAGCACATTCACAAATGGCCTCTTCATGTTGGAAAAGACATAATTTTGCTCCTAGAAGTTCTCACAGGGTAGAAAAGTGTTAATACTCCCAGACTGACTTAGCTGGTATATTAGTTACAATTACATACATATGTATATATAAATATTTTGTTCTGTGATTAGCGTCCACCATAGGGGGAATGAGTTACTTCCTAATGGTGTCTGTCTCTCACCATCTGCTAAAGGGAGAATCAACAAAACTGTTAGATGCATGAAGTTGGATAAGGTAAATCTTACCAGTAAATTTTCTTAGGAAACTATGATTTTATTGTAGCAATATAATGCAGGGGATACAAAGTGGAAAGCTTATCTTCCTAGGAGAATAACATTTTTATAAAGAAGAAGATTTAGAAGGGAAGAAATATCCTTTACTAAGTCTAAACAATATGCTTCACTTACATCATTAAGCTACTGCAGTTACATTAAATCAACGCACTGAAAAGAAGGTTAGTTTTCAAAAGGTAGATGTTAAACACCATAAAAAAAAATCTGATCCTATCATATATCTTCAGATGGGCCCTGCAGACTGCAGGGGTCCATTTAAAAGTTAAAAATATGTTAATTTACAGATTTAGAAAAAAAAAATACAGAAAACCAGACAGAACTGTCAGCTCTGGAAGAAAACAAATGAAATTAAGCATAGTATTTGTTGAAAAAGAACAATATGCAAAATAGCAAATTCTCGATAAGAAGTACTATTTGAATACAATGGCCAAAGTGGACTAAATTCCCTATGGAAGAGAATTATGTATTTTTTTTCTCCAACTTATTCTGAGAAACTGAAAGCCAAGAAAAATAGCTTTAAAACTTATCTATTTAATATAAAGATGTAAGCGCTCTTTTCAGTTCTACTTCCTACTTGTAGCAGTTTTATTAAATTACTGTAGTAATCAGCTGAGACCCATTAAGTGTTAGCTTGACCTGCTTCTCAAGTATCTAAGCAGATGCAGCTGGAATGAAAACAGATGGAAGGTGTAAATGAGAAGATTCAATTAACGTTTTTTCTCCTTCTCATATGAGTTTCAAAAATAAACTCCCCCAGGATTGAAAGTGATCCCTTAATTTAAGAAATATCTTTTTCATCTATTCAAAATAAAATATTTTAATTTCATTGTAAGCCCTTTGGTTCAGCCTGGGAAATTCAGCACTTACAGGTTCATGATATGACTACAAGGACAATGAAATCAAGCTGAATCAAAAGTGTTCAGTTACTATCTAACTAACCAAATGGGAGAGCCTTAAGCATATTTAAGGTAGTTAAACAGCAGAACATAATTTGTACAAGAGTTTGCTACAAAATTAGAAATTTGTGTAATGTTTACGTTATCAAACATAATAAAAAGCTAACTTTCATGTATTAAGATGGTCGTAGAAAATATAGACCTTAACCGCATTTGACGTTGTTGGGTACAGCTCTGCTTTCAGTGAAACTACACTAGAGGATCAGTACCAATGCCATTTCAGATGTGATCAGTACAGTAGAGAGAAATATAAAAAACCTAGTTTAAATTAAATATTAGTCTAAAGAGCTTATGGCAGCTTAATTTAAATGCAGATGCTGCCTAAGCTTCTGGTTTATTATTGCTGCTGAGTTAGCCTGGTTTGCATCATAACACTCTTTTGTATAACTGCAGACTTTTAAGAGGATTTTATAACCAAGTTACCTAACAAGTAGGTTTGTAAATAATACCTTGCAGGTGGCCTTAAAATAACATAATTACATTATATTGCAATACACTGTATTAAGAACATCCACTTCTGTGAAGAAAATCATCAAAAGAAAAAAAAAAAAAAAGAAAAGAAATTGCACCAAAGCCCACGTTCATCACACCTGCATTTAGGATCTGAAGTGGCAAAGTTAGAACTTTAATTTAAAGCAGAAACCCAAATTCATTTTTTAGTCACTGAGACACTTTCAGAGGTTTTCGTTCTCCTAAGATCTTAGTATTTTCTCTGCTTTGTATCACAGAAGTCTATGCACATTCATAGCCTATCAAATAGACCTCTGAATTTTTCAATGCAGTACCTTATCTGCCCTATGATACCTTCAATAGTAATAATAATAATAGATGGCTGTTTATTCTGTTTTCATTATTGTTTAAGAGTTATTTGTTTTTTCAGTATAAAGCACAGCTTGTGGTAAGCACATGCTCAAACTCTGCTGAATCAAAGTATAATGAATCGAATAATATAGCTGACCTGTTTAACTCTGCAGCACTCAACACAGGGTATGAGGGTACCATGTGGTCCCAAGGGCTTGATCTACAGCTGAGAGTGGTGAAGCCCTGGATTTCTGAGTTTCTTCCATGAGTGGGAAGAGCCCCTAGGAAAAAATACATGGTGGGTGAGGAGGAGGTGGCAATTACTACTGGAATTTTTAGGGCCTGGAGGAGGCTGGTTTTAGGGGAGCTCTGAGGCAGTTGCAGAGAAACTCTCAGACCTTCTTTCTGCTCTGAGGACACCACATCGCTCTTCAGTTCTGCTGGTTGTGCAGATGGCCAAAAAGCGTCTCCTTTTGCATGAGGGGGATTCACAGCTGAACCCCACTATCTGAAGTTATCTGCCTAAGCCAAGCCAGCAAGATTTATTTTTTATATTTTCTCGGACTTTTTTTCCCCCTAAACATCAAGGAGAAGATATCCATCATTAAATTTCAAAGTCAGGTGTTTATGTCTTGCATTTCCTATATTAGAGGTATTTACCGTAAGAAAATTGTGTCCAGGAGACTATCAGGTGTATAAAGTCTGTTCCTGCTGCCCCTGAGTCAATCTGTATAAAACAATTAGACATTCAGCAGCCCAAAGAAACCATGAGAACATCTGTTCCTTGTGCCTGGGCACATATATGGGAGACCCAGAAAAAAGTGCTATATAGTAGAGGATTTTCTATAAAATGAAACATCTAACCTGGGAGAGATGAGACCTGTCTCAGAATGTGTGTCAGATAGAGCAGATCTTCAGGAACAGGGCCCAACTCAGAATATCTTATCGCTCAGTTTTGAGGATGCAAGGACAACAACTGACTTCAAAACCCAAATGCAAATCAGTCAATGGAAGAGAAAAGAAGCTGGTCTTTGACGTTTGAAGTAATGCATTGGATGAAAATAGAAATTGTCTTCATCTTCTGTGATGATTGTTCCAATCAACTTGTACTAGATCAACTTCTGTACTGAGTTTAAGAACACAGTAAATAGATGGGTGGGTGCCTATATCAAGAATCTTCTCAGAATTTGTCAAGCTGCCTGCTAGCATCAAAAAAATCAAATGGTTGCACAAATTCCCAGAAGAAGTACTTGAGCTGAGTGAAAATCTTTACTGGCAAAATCTTAGATGCTTTGGGAATTTATATGTTGTCAAATTTAGATGGCAGCTGAACAGACTAAGGTCCCAAATGGAGCCATAAAGATTCAAACTTTGCAGGTCCTGTCCTGATACTATATCTGCTCAGTTTAGAATTACTATAAAGCTTGAAATGGTTGTTTCCCCTAGACACTAACATTGCAAACTTAAGCAGGCATCTGAAAGTAAAGCACAGCACTTACTATTTAATACCTCTTAGCCATGTATCTTCAGTATTTATAGATTACATAAGCAGTACTTTTCACCATGGGGTAATTTATTACTGTATGTTGGGGCTCCTCTTATATTTGAGAGGTGAGAAGCCCTTAAATACAAGAACAAATATCCAACCATGTCACCAGGCTACTTAAAGTATAATTTGGTGAATGCAAGATCAGGAAATGGAGATGCTTTCTGAAGCCACTCATTCGCCTTTGATCATGGATTTTGGACTACTTATTTTTAATTATGCTCAGATTGGGGAGGTATGAACATTATGTGCTGTGCCAACTTGATATCACTTCTTTTCATTAACATTGTGTTTTCCAAAGTAGGTTTCGCAGTTAAAGAGTAATTGTAGGCTTGGCTTAAGAGGAATAGTTAATGTCTTTCTTAGTAGCACTTTTCTAAATGGACAGTACAGATATATGTGTGCCAATCACTCAGAGATAAATTGCAGAACATGCTAATATTTCCTCAGAGCAAAATTTGGGTTGTCTGGCACATATGATCTTCACACTGACATATAATGAAGGATTGTGTATTAAGTCGTGATGAAAGAAGGACCTAGAAGTGTTCCAGCTGAAAAGATTATCTTTAAAAGGATAATTAAAGATGATATAACTTGATTCAAACAATGTTTTACAGATTCCTAAGAATAAAGAAGAAGAAAGTTTGCTATTGGGGAAGTGTCTACAGGTTTTTGGTAAAAACAAATGTGCACAGAATTTATTACTATAAAATTTGTATCTTTTTACTCAACTTTCTTAGTAACTAGAATTCTTACTCTTCCAGTGTTTCAGTTATTATACTGATAATATATGGCTGTCTTTTCTTTACCATGCTGGTGACAATGATTTACATTTATATTGTCTTTTTGACCTCAAAGATGTATTTATAAAAAAATCTTTCCTCACAAAATTCTTTCTAATCCTTAGCCACTATAAAAACTCACCTCAGACAACTCTTCCTGTCCCTTGAAAATGTAGACTTCTCTTCACGAAACACAATTGCTTTATAACGCACAGCAACTCTGCAACAGCTCAGCGGAAGTATGTGGCAGCCTCTCTATCGACATAAACATATATGAGTAGAATAGGGAGACAAAACATGATTTCTTACACTCATATGTGGATGAGACTTAATGGTTTCCTAGAAAAGATGTTTTGTTGTGCTTTATAAGCATAAGAGGTCAGGTTCTTAGTTTTACTTTTCTCCATAGGGTACGTATGTGACACTTTCTGCTTACTAATGGTTTTGGATGAAGAAGAAAAGTTAACATTATTTGCTAATAAACACTGTAGTTAACAAAAAAGCAGTACTGGATTTTCAAGGAAGTTGCATCCTGAGTGAATGGGAGCAAATGAGCAGAGAGTACATGAATGGTACAAAACAAAGTGGGATAGTGGAGATACAGGAGTAATCACTGCATGCTCTTGGTTCCTATATAAAATGTATACAGCCATACTTCCCGTGCTTGGTCCCTGGCAGGATGCTACATGGGAATTAGGAAAAAAAGATTCCGTGAACTCTTTCTCTCTTGTATACAAAAGAGATGGACTGTACACAATAATGTATGTCTAGACTATCCTCTGAGTAGATAGCCCCCAAGGCCATCCTTACAACAAGACTTGCTGTTCAGATGGACAGTGAATGTGAAAGCAGAGTCCAGGAGTACTGAAGGAGAAGACTTCAGGGCGCAGGGGAGCCAACCTAGACAAGCTGCCTGGGGGCTGCCTGGAGACCTGCACGTGTGGAAAGCAGAAGGATGATTCCTTTCTGGCAGCCACCTACCTATGGCTGCAGAGCCCTATTAGTGTCTGTAAATAATATAATGCAAGTATAAATCTTATCATTAACTTGTAACTAACTAATTAAATTATGCTTAATTTTTTTTTTTTTTTTTACCGTTACCATGTTTCATTTCCATATTGGAGTAATAAAATCATTCCTGTCAAGTTTAGACATAAAATGTGTATCAGAAGTTTTTTGTCTCTTGAAGCCCTAAGGAGATCCCAGCTGGTGATTATTGGACAGTCAAGCAAAATATTTCTTAAACAAAAACAATAAAGAGCTGATACCTGGCAAATGATCAAACAAAACAATTTTGGCATTTAATCCATAGATATTTGATTAATAGAGGGGATTTTGTTTGGAACTCCAAGAACAAAGGGGCTAAAGATCAGCGGTGTTATTGCTGGAAACACATATCTAGATTTGAAGTGGCCAAGAGAAATAAAGAAATAAACCAGTTCCATATTCTAGACAGTTGATGTATGATAATTAATATTTTACACTGTATGTAGATACCCAGTCAAAAATTTCTGGTTGAAATAGCCATCCATATCTGACTAGATGTCCATTGATGTCTCTGTGCAAGGACAGATGAAAACAAACAAATGCAGTAGATTGCTAAGTTAGGATGATAACACTTGGTTGAACAGGTAATATGAAATGTGAATTATTATGAAGGAACACTGAGAGAATTTAAAATTAGTCAGTTCAGCAAAGCATATGCCCAGCTAAAAGTATGTCATTAGTCATATAAAAAATAAATTTGCATTGAAAACAATTATATTGTCCATCTACTTATAGGTTGCTCTATAGACTTTGTTTCTTCCCAAATCAGGGCTCAAATGAATATGTATTTGCTTTAGTTACTCTTAAAAAGAATGGCTTACCAATAGCTTAATTTTTACTGTCAGTAACAACAATACGTCCCCTCTCTTTCAGTGCATGTTTTGTGAAAGAAATGTACTGCTTATCATGGTGTGTTGCAGAGGTGTTGAGACTGAGGTCTTCAAACCATCATACAAACTGCTCGTGGCATACTGCAATACACAGAAAGCACGTGCTCTTTGGACGAGCTGAAATCTCACTACATTGATGGGAATAGTTAGACTCCTGTGAAAAATCATCACCTGAAGTCACAAACTAGAGCGAACAATGCAACCTGCACAGGAAGAAAGTACAAAGGAAAAGGGCAAACTTGCTGAAAATTAACCGGGTCAAAAATAGATGTCTTTCAGTGCTGGATGTCCTCTAACTTCACTCCTCTCTTGGACCTATGCATCTTAACCAAGTCAAGCAGGTTTTTTCCATAAGAAGGCCGGACCTCAAAACATCCCTTAACAGGCAGAGAGATGAAGGCTGGCTGGCAGGTCCTTTTTCATTTGCTCCAGAGCCAGGACTTGAAGCTCCATCCTGCTGAGTAGCATAAGCACCATCTTGTCCTGTGGCCCTGTGGTCATTAGTGGAACGCTCTTCTGTCCTCAGTGACCTATACCTACTCCTTCTATTTGAAAATCTGCTATAATAATTTTTTTCTAGGCCCCTCTAACCATGTTTGCGTGAGTCATTATCATAAGGAATCTGTATTTTCTCTATTTTGACACTTGAATAAAACTTGCCAATTTTTTAAATACAAAAGTAGCAATCTGTACTACTTCTGAAACCAGTGAATAGCTCAGTGGCTCCACCTATTACCTTACTGCACATGGCTATGCTTTTTTTAGGCAGTCACATGCAACAGTTGTTTTGAGCTCATTTAGTTACTTTTATCTTCTTTGGTCTGGTAGTTTCATTTCAAAAATTCTACTTGACTTTCTTCTATCCCTGGTACATAGATAGATTCAACACTTCAAAAATGAATTTTAACATTCTCATTTTCGGCTCTTCTCTCTCCTCCTTTTCCTCCTGTGCTTTGGGATCAATAACCCAGCAATAACTGCAGATGTGCTCTTTGAGATCTTGAAAGTATGACTGCCATACATCAACTTAGGTGTTAGCAGATATCCTACAGTAACCATTATCGTTGCATTACGAAGGCAGTAATGGATCAATAGCAGGCTGCTATGGCAGCAGTGGGTTGTAATGAAAGTTTCTTGTTCATTGGGTGTTCACACTAATAGCAATATAATTAATGGCTCCAAGAGAAAATTACTCCTACATTCACTTTTCATTTATATTACTTGTAGGTTAGAATACAGAAAGTGTAGTGAGTATCGTGCTTTATTTTGTTTTCAAATACATTGTTCTTCTTCCTCAATTTTCTGGCTTTTTTATTGCTTTGTCTTTTGCGATTATCTTCCAAAATATAACTGACTCCATCTTATGTTTAATTCTACCTGAATAGCTCCTGACTTGTGACCTTCCTACCAAAAGACAATCAAACCCTAAATTCCATATTTTCTCAATAATTTCTGGTTCCTGCAGTTGCACTGGACTCCTCTTTTACTTGAGTAAAACCATTCCTATGTCACTTTTCCACTAAAAGCTCCTGTTTACTTGTAATGATGGCATAAATTATGACTCCATGCACAAGTTCTACAATATTTTTTGATATTTTAATCTCAGCAATGCTGACAAAAATGATCATTTTTTTTAAGTTATACATTAGAATGTGAGGTCCAGCTTGGCTTCTTCTAGTAAAAAGCCATTATACACAGAAGGTTATTCTTTAAGAATTAGAATATCTACTGCTTCTTCTTATTCAGGAAGCAAGAGGTGTGCTCTCTTAATTCATGGTTAGCTTAAAAGCACATAAAGAATATTTAGGTCAGGTTTTCTAGCGTAATGTTTTAGGAGAAGCACAAGATGAGTTTAAGAACAAATGCAGTTTGTTGTTTCAGAAAGCCATTTAGGAATATATGGTGAGACACAGTGAATTTTTCAAAACCAAAATTTTAAGATATCTCTGGAAGTGTGTTTATTGTGATCCTAAATAAATAAATAATGTGTATATTTCACAAGCAGACTTTTCATAAATGCACTTAGAAACTGAAAGACTCACAAAAACCTTAGACGTGTTTTATTATTGTGCCAAATAAAGGGAAACATTTTCCAAAATGGTCTAAGTGATTCAGATACTTAATGCCTGATTCTAAAAATAATTCATTAAAGGTAGATTTATTTGGAACTATTTAGACATAACTGTTGAGATAGATAGGATGTAAAAATGATACTGAAAAAACCATCAGGACTGATTCACACCCTTAGGAACCCAGACATCTTAAAAATTGATTTCTACTAATCATTCTTGAAAGTTCTTTCTGCTTTGAGTGAAGCTTAAGAAACCAAAAGCCTAAGACACTTCCAAAATTTACCACATGCTCATAAATCCCTTAATTTTTGCTCAATAAAAATGATGTTGTATTTCCAGACCATTTAAAATCTTCAAATTTGGTAACAGGCAAGGTTTTGATGACAAAACATTTTGTTTTCTAGGACACATTCTATGGCCTCTTTTTGCATGTTTTACAGTAGAATAACGCATATGGAATACAATTATGATCGATATACATTTGCCCTTAATTATAAAAATGTGTGTTTTCCTTACATAGTAAACACATCACAACTGGTCATCAGTGGGAAAAGAAATGCTGCTGGAATTGAGGATATTCAGCTTCTTGAAACTGAAAGAAATTTGAAGTGGATAACTCAGTTCCACTTCATCAAAGTATTTGATCCTTGCACACCTTGCGTTTCCATTAAGAGATTTCAACTTATCTACTTTCTCCAAATAGGTGAAATAAATTCAAGCAATTCATCTGTGTACAAGAAAAACCAAACGTCTAACAAGTAGTTGACTATTTAGGCCATAGGATGCAGCTTACACAGTCATGGTGGCTATCTGAAATCTAAGTGCCCCTTGGGACTTACATTTATTTCTTAGGCATTTGTTTGAGTCATTAAGGAGGCACTTAGTATTAAGCATTTCACATTGCTTTCTTCACAAAGTTATCTTTGATCTGAATAACCACAATTATTGACCATCTTATTAATATCTTAAAGTAGGAACAAAAGAAAAAAAGCAGGGGACCAAGTAAACCTTTGGGATCCAGTTTTGAGAGCTATGGGTTGTGTATGTCCAAGATACATACTTTGTGCCTGTATGGCTTTGTCTGTGTGTAAATCAAGCTTGCAAAAAAAATGCATTTTAGAAAACCTGGCCCCTGGCTCTGGAAACAGGTTATATAACAGCACTTTTCATTCATCATAGGGAAAAAGCATCTTCTCTTTCTGTTTAGTTTTGCTTTCATTTCTGGCTCCAGCCCATAAATAAATTGCATTATTTGCCTTTTATCTCTCTGGATAATATTTTATAAAGCTTTTTATTCTGTTTGAGCTACTCTCATGGACAGATGGACTGGAATCCTACCTGCTGGCAAGGATTTAATTTGTGACAGGAACTCTACCAGTCTTTCTTACCTCAGGCTGTTTATGGCATAACATGAGGAACTATCATTTACACTTGTGATAGTGAAGCAGATGTTGCTCTGCCCTGTGTAATCCCCACCTGGCACCATTTGGGTTGCCTATAGCTGTAACACATGCAGTCAAGAGGTCAGCCTGCATGTCACTTGTGCTCTTTAAAATGGCTGAACCCTTTTCTCCTTGTCTATTTTTAGTCTAGTACTGGCATCCTAGAAGAAAGCAGCGCATCATTACTGAATAGAAGGAAGAAAGCAAAATTCTGCTGAGAAGCCTTTTGGCTTCAGTGGAGGCAGCAGGCAGCCCAAACAGTCACTTCTTTGATTCAATTCAAATTTATGACTGAGTACTTTTCAGTGATGGATGGCTGTGTCAGCAACATAGCCAGGGGGAGACCAAACCATTCTGTGTAGCAGTTTTTGCTTTTCCTCTTGTTAGGTGCATATCTGAGATCTCTTGCTATGATTTGCATGAAAAAGAACATGGATATTGAACTTTCATTTCTTCAAATGGATTATGCTTACTATAGTGAAAATAATGCACAGTATTGGAATTACAAAAAAAATCTTTGTTTTGATGGATTTATAAATTTTGAGCATTTGGATTTAATTTTTTTCTTTTTTTTTTCCCCAGAGGAACAATTTAGGAGTCTAGCATCCACTTAAGATTTCTGTTCTTCCTTAGCATTTCTTTCACGATCCTTCTGGCTTTCATAAAGGGTGAGAGACTTACCTTCAGAGTACATAGCAACCCAGACCTTTTCTGCCAAATGACATGAAATATTCTGGTCAGGAATAAAGGGGGAGACAGCTGAAACAACTCTCTGTTAGCTCTTTTCCAACTCCTATTCACAAGTAAATTTGCTTTTCATTTCTTTTAGGAACTTTCATGAATGTAAGCCTGCAAAAAGCTGGTAGATTTAACTTCAGTTCACCTGAATTCTATCTGTATTTAAGTACCTAGATAGGAATGATAATGAATGGAAATAAGTAAGTTGAAAACTGAGCAAAACATGGGAGGTATGACCTTAAGGAGAAACTCTTTCTTCAAATAATATACATTAAAACTATAAAATAAACAGCATACATTAGCACTGGCAAGGAAGGAATCTGGAAAGATTTTCTGAAAGGTGCTTATTACAGGATGGTTTAATGGAGTTATTTTTAGGATGAGGCGCTACTCAAGGTTTAGTATGGCAAAACAGAACGTGAGTATAATTAGACTCAGAAAATCAATTTTGTGACCAGCATTCTCTCATTTTATTTTTTCATTATTCCTATCATTTTTGTCTTGATTTCACAGATCAGAAGGACATATCTGTGTCACCACCATCTTTATACCAGGTGAATCAGAAAGGCCTGACAGGGCAAATTCTCTGCCCACTGATTTTCCAGATTTCTCCTCTGTTATTCTAGCTGGTCTTCATGAAGACGTGCAAAAATGAAGTGAAAGCAAACATTTCACTTTTATTCTGGGAAGGCATGAAAATGTGACTTTAAATGTTCCACTGAATCAATCTTGAATTGACACAATGAGGACTCGCAAAGAAGCCAGAAGCAAACTTCCCATGAACACCACTGGGACTCTGATGAAAGTGCAGATGGCCGTAGAAACACAGAAGTCATCACACCTGCACTGTATTCAGTCTGAAGCAAGAGTCATTACCAGATGCTTCAGAGGAAGGTGTAGGACAAGGACATAAAAATATCAGAGGTCCATTTTAAAAGGGAGCACAAAATGGTCTGGCACCCCACTTGCTGTCTCTTTATTGTCCATCATTTTACCTTAGAAATCCATTATGGAATATCAAGTATTTGGAGGCAGAAAAATCATCAGTTGTCATTTTAAACACCACCCTTCCCCCCCCCCCTTTTTTTTTTAAATCTATTTTTGGAACATCTCAAACTTAGATATTATTGCTGTTCCACAGAAAGATGTTTTAAGATTCTGGTGTTTGCTTAAGACCACTGAGGATCTTCTTTAGCATCTCTTCCCTGATTCAAGATGTTACCTGGCACTTACAAAGGTAAGTGAAAGAAACTGGATGTTAAACAGGTTCCTGCTTTTCTTTTACCCTAAGGACACAAGAAGTAAAACCCTGGATCAGAATGAAGAAGCCAACACACTGTTTGACTCAGAAAGTTTGTTTTTATTGTTTGTTTTCTTCTGTTTGTAATTGATGTTGTCTTCACAAATCAATTTGCAATTGTATTTCTTTTCTTAAGTATTTAAATGCTTTGTGTAGTGTTACAGGCTCTGACAACCAAGAAACATGGAAGTCTCAGGGAGAATAAACAGTTTTTGTTTGATCTCAACTACTGTTCTGTGTTCAGTTCTTCAGTTTACAACTTTTGACTTGCTTCCCAAATAGATCAAGATCAACCATTACAGATTGGTGTGGATTTGCTGTCTCTGAGTTCACTTAAGATTTGCTCTTCTTAGAAGAGCTGCAGAAAAGAAATCAAATAGTCTTCACCAAAGAGCATGGTTTAAATGACCCTCAGTGTAATGACACTAAATCTCTCAGAAGCTAAGGGTTAGTTAGCCACATCTTCCTAATTTAGGCACCTAATTTTCTTCTGCATTGTATAGGCAGAAGGAGACTTTTAGCTGCAGGTGTCTCAGGCTCTTGTCCAAGATGATGTAGTTTTCTGATACAGTTCTGGTACAAGTGAATAATATATTAATGACACTATAGAAGTGTCTACGCTTTCTTAGATATCTGACAATACAAGGTTTCACCATTGCTTGTTTGCTCTTGTTTCTGCTTCTTATTCCCACTAGCAGTTTCCATAGTGGTGGTCTCACTCTGGAAAAAAAGTTTCCACATGTGTATAGCAAATACAGGTTTTTGGACAGTGTTTGTAACTACGAGCTGGCTGACTTCTGGATAGCAAATGCACTAGTAAATCTGGAAAGAGTAGCCAAAGAGGAGAAGGAAGAAACCTAGAATACGAAGGAAATGCATGATAGTGGTATGCAACCTAAAGTGATATCCAGTTCGTGTTTAGGTGTACAGACTGGAAATACAGGAAAGAAAAGATACAATTATTGAAAGGAAGAAGTGGGTATGAAAAGAAGGCAGGGAGGTGAAGTCTGAATGTAATACGGAAAGGCATGTATGGTAAAGATCAATATGTGCAGTTTTCTGTAAACTCAAATATTTCAGTGGGTATCTAATACTCCCGAACTTTCTCATCATTGTCCCCTACCTCACCTGTGAAATGGAGAGAAACGCTCATATATACTTTGGCTGTATAAAATCTACACAAGGCCAACTCTGATGGGCTGTCATACTGTTATACTCTTCCTTGTATACCTTCCCATTTGAACTTTCCCAGTGTGAGGAACCAGAAAGTTCAGATCCAATTATCTGTTGTGTACTTGCTGCTTTAAAGGAAAATTTACGTATGTATGTTTGTATTTTTATTTATTGAAAATGTTGTTGAATTGAAACATATTTGAAACAGATTTCTTTGGTTAACCAAATGTTTGCTATTACTTTTTATTATTTACTAAACATTAATTTTATAAAATAATTTCTTTTATGAGAAACTAATCCAAAAAGTTTCTGGAGCAAATTTTTCATTTTCCAGCTATTTTTCAGATAATGTCAACATACAGGGTGAAATGCTCTCCTTTTCTCTGAAAATCATGAGTTATTTATTGAGGCAGTCTCAATTTAGAGTAACTAAAGTTCTAAATTTGAAAACAATAAACTTCTTTTTAACAGTGATGAATAGCTCTGACTATGTTTAGTTGCTTAATTTATAGTTAAATGAAACTTTGCACCCACCTCAGAGAGCAGCTGGGACTCTCTTTGATGGAGGAGCAAAACCAAGGGAATTAAGTAACCATAGTATCCCAGTTCAGTTCCTCAAGGCAACCCCACATGGTCTGCCAAAATAATTTCCCAAGATTTCAATAATAATTTGGGTTTGGGTTTTGGTGGGTTTTTTTGCTTTTTTGCCGCTGTGTTTGCTAAAAAGAAAACATTCCAACACAATGAGGGATTGTTTGGAGTGAGGTGAACAGAGTTCGGAGTGAAGATCAAATGCGTAGAAAGTCTAGAATAGCTTTTCTTTTGCTCAGAGTATGTGAAGTTAACTATATTTGTTATCTCTTGATCTGTAATTGAAAATGAATTAAAAATGTAAGGTTGGTGAAGAGCTCATTAAAACATGAACATTTTACTGTTGACTTAAAGTAGCAAGTTTGGCAGCCATTCATCTTGCAGTAATGTTTTTATCTTTTTCCTATGATTGTTTCTGAAATGTAAAATAGGTTGGCACTCTGTTGTTCCTGCCTATGATTTTGGAAAGGTAGAGCTTTAAGGATCAACATGATGAGTCAGATATAGTTAAAACAGTTGATCCACAGATCAAGATCTCACAGAATCTGCTGCTATCATCGTCATGTGACAATTGTTTATTTTGTTAAAAAACATAAATTCTTGCATAAAGGACATTGATAACATTTTATAAATCACTCCTTGCTTTAGTTCCCTTTAAACATTAGAAGTGTAAAATATATGAATTAAGATAAATATTGAACTACTGGATCATCAGGGGTAGTCTTATAATTGCTAGCCTGATTTATAAAACTGAAGCAAGCAATCCAAATGTTAAAGGCTAACTTGCTATCTATTGATTTAAGATGACATACTCCCATAGAGTACTATGGTTAAGGCTGTCCCTGTAGAGCTACATAAAACAGGAGAACAGTGTGACTTCTCATTTTTGCCATCCCCAGAGAAGAGCAGAATCATTAGCCAGTAATAACATCAGAGAAAAACCTATTAAACCTATTATGGGTGTCAAACCAACATGATGACATAAAAGTAAGAGTGAGCAGAGACAGTGGCCCACAGGGGATGAAATAATAGTTTTGTCTGCTGCATTTTAGTGTCTGAAGTAGAGTCCATTTGGGTTTACACTTTTCAGCAGCAACTGTCAAAAGTGCCAAAACACTCTCAAGTTTCGATTTCATAACAACTTTCCCCCCTTTGTAACTGATCTTATTCATTAGTATCTGAGAAATAAAAGGTGGTGAACAACAGATATTTGCAAAAGTTAATTATGAAACTACTATCCCACAAAAATCATTTGTAGCGTAGTGTTGAAACAGGAATGAGTACTAATTCACAACGGTTTTATTATTAATTGTTTTTAGATTCAAGTTCATTAAGCACACTATGCTCATGTGTACAATTCAAAAAAATGAAGTGAAAAAAAGAAGCATGCCTAACAAGAAGAAGCCTTAAAATGTTCATACTTTAAGAATTTATTTATGAATACTGCCTGAGAGTAAGCAACAAATAAGATCATTTCTTAGAAGGCAGTCAAGGGAGAAGAGTATTCACAATGGAAGACATGTGGAGACAGGGAGAAACATCAGGAACATTTATGAATCTGAACTTATGCAAGAAACATGGAATGAAAGTGAAAACAAATTGGTTCAGACCAGTGAAAACCACTAAAGATTAAAACAAAAAAAAGAGCTAGAAAAAGTAATTTTAAGTTTCCTAGTAATCCCTCACTCAGAAGAACCCCTCTAAGAAAGGCAGTTTGCGGGGTGGTAGGTCTGGAGTAGGTGTAGGTCACCTGGGGTAGGCCACCAATACACAGAACTTCTGCAAACACTCCCCTTGTTGTGTGCCACTCATGGGAATCTTTTCAGATTGACAGGAGTTAGAATCTACATCCAGACATTCTATGGAGAAAACCCCATTTGATTCCCCAAAAAAAGTTTTGCTAGACAAACTCAAACTGACAACTAAGACATGTTAGAAAGCGAGAAGTGCTACAATCTGGCCTCTACTGTTACTCATAATTTTTAATTCAGAGAATAACTGTTATATTACTTTAAAACTGTACTCTAACTGTATATAGGATATTAAATATTGGGTTATTCAATTACAGTTATATTTTTACACTGCCTTCCACTCATGATCATCTATAAATGTACGACAAGGTTCTAGGGCTTGATACATAACTTTGACAACAAAAGTAGAAATAGCTATTCTCACATTAGAAAAATGTTGTTGTGTGTCTTTCAAAGAAAGGTATGATATTGTAATATTACTTATGAATATTAAGTGTGTTAGTGTGTTAACTTTGTTACTGAGTTTCATTAAATTACTATGTTGACTTAATTTATAACAGACTTTTCAAATGAAACAAACTTGAAGAAAAACAATGGCTCAAGGCCAACCTTTCTGAGGTTTACAGTGAGTGAGGAGAACAGCATCCCATCAGATAGGAAGACTTATATAGAATGGTTATACAGACACAAATACAGACTGTCGGCATGTTTTTTTACAGTAGGACAATATTTAAAAGAAAAAGAACTTTGAAACAACAGAGTTTTAAGGAATTATCTGAATAAACAATTCAGGTAATGTCATGGTAAGAATGATCTCAGGGTGTCTCTGATCTGCTGTGAAGCCTGTGCATTCTTATTAGGCAATCTCGGGGCCAAATTCATTGCTATGAACTTAATGAGCATTAAATGAGCTCTCAGAATCTTTAAGGGACAATGCCAGCTCAAGAGTTTTCAGTGGAACTGCTCAGAAGTTTCATTAAGCTCATGTTTATTTACTTTACTCAATCAGAGCAGTAGTTTGTTTCTAAATTATCCCCAGATAATGCTATTGACCTTTATTAAAGAAGAGCTATTACACTTTATTTTTTCAGCATTTCACATTATATGTTTAAAATGGTGGGGGTTTAGATGACATAAAATGCATTTATATACTGTAATCTTTTTGAAATAAAATTATAAAAATAATTATTATAAAAATTATAAATTATTATAAAATTATTTGAGATAGTTCAAAATGTCATGCAACAATTAGAAGGACCATGTCTGCTTCAGTTCTATGGATTTTAAAAATAGTTCTTATATAATACATTTCCATGTACGTCGTCTTAAAATCTGCAGGCACTTATTGTGAAGAAATGCCAAGATACTTCCATTGAATACATGGCAGTTCAAGAGAAAAGTTCATCATGCAAAACTTTTCCTCCTTTTCAGTAATTTCCCTTCATCTTCTCTCTTGGGCACATAGACAGGCGAAGAACAGACATGCCATTTAGGCTTCATATGCAATCTAGAAAAAAAGAAAGTACAAGTAATTGCCTATGGTGCGTTGACTGATATGACTTGAAATTTTTTTTTTTTTTCCGAAAAGATGATCATAAAGCCAACATTATGTGAAGTTACTACAAATCTTCCATGTTAATTGCATTCATTTCTTCTAAGCATATCCTAGGCTAATTAAAAATATCCCATTATTGAAGAAAAGATAAAATTTACTTTACTCTTTTCTACACAGACATATATGAATGGATATATTAAACAGTTACGAGGAGTTTTATTTAGATTTAAAACAGAGAATTCAAGCTTTGCAATTTAGTCAGAAAATATCAAATGTCAGAGTGGTAAGAGTCTGAAGTGGTTAGTGCTGATGATAATGTTTGACATACCTTTATCTTTTTGATCAAAGCCTGTTATCTTACATAAAACACAAGGATAGTATGAGTTTATTTTATCTTGATTGACAGCTTATAAAAGTGACATAGTTTGACAAATAAGAAAACAATATTTTAATTTTAAAAAAGCATTCACAAATGAAAGCATCCATTCAAAGAAGAATTCTTTGTTCCATAGAAATGATATTTACACATAATACAACTGTTAGAGGTACCTGTTTGAATGTAGCATATGGCAAAAATGATAGGAGTACTTTGCATTTCAGGCTATTTTCTACTAAGGATCTCAAAGCATTTTAACAATGCCAATGCATTGTCGTCTAATATCTGAAAGTCAGGTATTTATGACTGCCATTTCATAAGCGGAGAAACTGAATCACTGAGTATAGTATCAAAGTTGTCGAATGGATTTTGAATTAAAAAATAATTAAAGATATGTCAGTAAATGGAAAATGATTTACTGAGGGTTGATTGTGCCAGAATAGCTAGGTATACCTATTTGATAAGATAAATTACTCTAAACAGAGGAAATACAGTCATTTTAATCTGAACTTCAGTAAGGCATTTGACATAGTGTTGTGTGGGAAATTTTGAGGTCATGTAGGGAAGAGAAGGATTAGTACAGGAATTATAAGGTGAGTTAACAACTGCTTCGAGGAGAAAGGACAAATTATGGTGAAAAGGAGACAACTTGTGTTGATAAAGTAATTACTGGTCTGTTAGTGGAATTCCTCAGGGAATGATCTTCAAATGGCACTTGTCTTTATATCCTTATTAATGGCAATTGCACAAAAGGTAGGCATATGTTGATGACAGAGAGATGACAGGGAGGTATTGTCACTAAAGAGAGGATGGGAATATCTTACAAGATAAATATGAGTAACAGAAAATGAAATTCAATAGTACAAAATGCAAGAAAGAAGCATTTAGAAACTAAAAAATGTCACTTGTTAAGATGGGATAGTGGAGGCAAGAGTCCTAGTGATATGATACTGTTACAAGGTAATGTATCTGAGCTGGTTCTAAGAGACAAATTTGACTATAAAATCCAGTTGCAGAATAGAAATGGGAAAACACTGAGCCCACAGAGATCTTGGTCAGGACTCCTGCAGGGAACTGAATCCTCTCATCCAGGTTCAAGAGAAAATAATGCCATCTAGAACGGATGAAAAGAAGGCCAACTGGAATGATTAGGGAAGTGCAAAGGCTTCTCATTAGCAAAAAAGCTAAAACACATGCACATGAAACAAAAACAAAGGAGCTTGGTTATGTAGCCTAACAAAACAAAGGCTGAAAAGAGATCTGACTTCTCCAAATAAATGCACCAGGAAAATGAACATTGGAGAAGAAAAAGAACTGCTTAAACTAAAGGCCAAAGTTAGTATGAGATGTTTATAAACTGACCAGGAATAAGTAGACTAAAATTAGCAGCAAGTTTTTACCAAGAAGCAAGACATTCTTGACTAACCTTTCTGGTAAGACTAATGATTACAAAATGATATGAAGATGTAAACTTGGATCTGCGTATAAAAGGGACCATGTACTAAGAATGGATTCAGGAGGCTGGATTCAACAGTCCAAGAGGAGGTTTCTGATCTAACACTGTTCCTAACACTGACCCTGAAGCAGCATTCCCAATAAAACTAGATAAAAATGAAATATTTTGGGTTTGTAATTCAGGATACTTAGGGTTTTCAAATAATAAGGTCTAGTTCATCAACAATCACCAGAGATCAGCTTCTAATTAAAGAAAATTCCTAACAACTATAATTTATAAAATACATTTCATACAATTATTTCTGACCATGTGATAAAAAATAACATTGAATGGTGTATATTGTAGAATCTACACCACCTTTATGGTTAAAAATATGTGAACCTCAAAGGATACCCTTCAGTCCACAATCTCTTTATACTGATTCTCTCTCTATTTAAAGGCACTTCTAGTATTTCTGGAGTGAGTTAGATCTTCTGCTGGAACTGCTCAGCGATAACTGGTCTCAGTGTAACGTTTGTGTACCAAAGTGACTCAGTACAAAAACTAGTTTATAGGGTCTTAAAACTTGCCACATAGGTACTTCTTGATATACAAGCAGCTATCACCTAGTGTTACCATGCCTGTTGGTCTCACTAGCACGCCTGGATGGATTCTTTCAGCTGAATTATCAACTTCACGAATTTGGGAAATATAGGGGTGCTGAAAGTGAGCTTGTTGCACCCCTCTGATTCTGCACCCCCTGCACAACCTAGTCCCAGTTTAAGCAACGTCTAAAATTACCTTCCTTCTCATTCCTGCAGAATTGATTATTCAATTTGGGTCCAGAAGTTGTTCTCGTCCTCTTACCAAACAGTAAACGTCTGCTCTGCTAACTACTACGGGGAGTGGTAGAGTAAGCAGCGGACATGTTTGTACTAATCCAGTTTCCTTATAGCAGGTGCATATTTCCTATGCATGCAAGACATTTTGGCAGCTACAGAGTGGAAAGTCAACTCATAGACTGGAAAGCAATCCCTTAGTGATATTTATGGGATTTGGAGGGGGAAAAATATATATCTATATATTGTATCTCTATTTGGAAGAAAGAATGTCTATATACTGCAACTACACTTAAATTACTTCCTTTTATGCAAGCTCTTCTATCACAAGCAATCTTCCAACTTTCTGTAACTATAAACATAAGGAGGACAATGTAGCAGTTCCCATAAAAGATAGTTCCCATGTATTTAGGTACATGGCATTTCTCAAAGCTGCCAGAGGTAAGGATGAAAGGAAGGAAGAAATTTTGATCTCTGATACATTCTACCATAGCTGTATTAATTAATCCAGATCAGCACTTACTGCTGCCTTTTGCTCTTTCCTAGTTGTCATTGTCATCCAATCACATCAGCATTTAATTCTGAGGAAAACTGCCACTGCAGTAAATAGCAGAATTGCTTTACTTCAGCTTGACTCTACAGTATGCCAAGACTGCCAGCCCTATCATGAAAACCTTGTCTTTTTGTTCTCGTTCTGAAAAATCACACTACTAATCATCACTGACAGATTACCACAAGTATGAAGTTGGCAGAAGTGCTTGTGGTTTCCTAAGTTCAGGGCCCTGCTCTGCAAGTTCCACATTTTGACATGTGGGTTACATGTAACATCAAATCTGCCCACATACGTCTTTTCCTTCTGGTACATACAATCATGAATTTCCTATCAAAGAAAAACAGGACAAAACAAATACAGTAACAACAGAGGTAGGCACTATTCCTGCAGAAACAAACACTTTCTTAAAATAAAGCTTGCTGGTAATCTTGAACTCACTGGCATGGCTCACACCTGTAAATATATTCTAAGCTTAATGTTGGATCAGGTTCATGACCTGTTATGGCTTTTTAACTTGTGTTTTCTTTCTTCTTTTAAAGAAAAGCTATGTGGCTTTTTATGAGTAAATACAATATTTTTAATGGATACGGAAAAATACTTAAAATATTCATGACTACAGAAACTGTTTCTTTTGTAAAATATATTTTTGGAATAGAATTATACTATTCTTATGCCTTCTATAGGAAGGGAGTTAATTCTCTTGATTTTCTTAGAAGCACAAATAATCTGTCTCTAGAAACTCTTTGACTGCAAATCAAATTGACAGCAGCAGATCATACAAGTAATGTCAGAACTTTGATGACATTATTTCATACTTTTAGTCCATTCAGAAGTTCATTTACTTCAAAATATTGCAATTATTTGAATGATGTTTGTTTATTTAATGAACTTGAATTTACTTTTTGCTGTACCATATGAATTCAGTGCTCTTGAAAGGAAAAACGTTGAACTAGTCCTGTGGCAGGAAGGGGAAGCTTCTACCTTGTTTTCCTGTTGTATTTTGATTTTCACCAGAAAAAAGCCCCTGTGTTACTTCAGTGAACAATGCATTCTGTTATTAAATCCTATGGACAACAAAATAACAGGTTAGTGGATTTCATTTGAGGGCCTTCCCTGGCTTATTAAGTCTCAGGGTTCTCTTTATGGAAAAGCAAGCAAGCTGTATTTTTCTGACAATGCCTACAGTGGATCCACAGGATTTTTATAAAGGAATTTTTGTCAACCTTTTTTTCCCAATATTCTTTACTGTTAAGAATTAAATCCAGGCTAAGTGTTGAGAATTGAGCACTCAGAATGTAAAATCTGTAGTTAAATAGTGATATATTTAGATACCTGCAGAAAAAAATTCTTTACAGACTACAAAGTTACAATTTAAAACTTGAGAAAACAAGACAAAAAGAAACAAAAAAAAGTCAACAAAATATCCACTGATAATCAGAGTGCACAAAGTAAATCTGAAGCTTAAGTTCTTTGGAAGGAACAGATGACAAAACCTTTCCCAGCTCCTTGCTTTCTCTGGGTCATAAAATACCTTGCTATTGGCTCAGCTCCATTTTAGCCAAAGAATTTCCTACTTCTCCTCCTCTTCTCTTATTCTACACTTCTGTTTGAAATGAGGTTGAACAGTGGAGGACTAATTTTTCTTCCCATTCATTGAGCAATGATGCAGGAAGGCTGGGCTTGGAGAAGGGCTGGCAGAGTAGGAAGCAAAAATGATTTTCATGTTCTTTCTAATATACTTAATCAGACACACAAAGAGAATGAAATGCTGGCTTTATTTTGAGCAACCCTTAAAGGAACGCAGTTTGTAGAATAAATAATAAAAGTACCTATCATTTTCAGGCAAAACCCATATATCAATTAAAAGAATAAATATTTCTTCTTGTATTTTAGCTACTAGACATTGATCTGATGGCCAAATATTTACCATGTGCTGCAATCCAACAAAATAGAATAAAGAAATGAGATTTAAAAAGTAGTAACAATGTCTATAAACTTTAGCAAATTGTGCTATTTTAGAAGCTGATCTTGATGCTTTAGATAAAATTTTCTTTTGAATTAACTTGTTAATAATTCAGGTGAAGAAGTTAGCTATCCAGTCAATTTTACAATCCAGACAAAAATATCCAGCAGACAGGAAGGTGAAAAGTGACTATCAACTCAGGCTAAACAGTCAATGAAATATTAGTGGGAAAACAAACTTTCCTTACTTCTTGCTATGCAAACAGCAGTCAGTTCAGCAGCTCTGAAAGAGGAATGCTGATGGTAATGACAAAACAACGGAGTCAATTGTTCACATCAGTACGTAAAGCTTCAAAGTTTACAGATAACATAATCACTACCATTCATAATGCAATGTTGACTTCTTGTGACATGTGTTTAAACCTTATCTTATAAAATGTATAATTTTTAAATAATGTAATCGCACCTTCTTCAAAAGCCCCTTATCTTTTATTAACTTTTTTTTTCCCCAAGAGTGAAATAACACAATCCACAGACTATTGAAAAGCTTAGCAGAACATGTTATTTGCATTGCAGGAGAGTGATCACTATAAAAAATGTGTGTTAGTGTGTACCTTAAAGTCCAGACACACAGTACATACTGACTATATATAAAAAATACCACAAACAGGATGTTCCAGTGACTTTGCTACTCTGTTCCTTGCCAAATAAATATATTCCTTATCATCCAATTTTACACATACTTTCTACATGAGTCAGGGTACTGTATTTTATTAGGATGGCTTGGAGCTGTTGTAACTGCTAAAGTCTCTACAGGCTCAGAAAGATACCTGTATTCGTGGCTCTTCCAGATGTCAGACACAAAATTTAGATATAAACATATTGCCTTAAGAATATTTAGAGTCTAATGAAGCTCACAGAAATGTGTATTCTGAGTTGAAGAAAGCTTGGATCCACATACATACCAAGGTGGGACAATGAACTTGGATGGCAGCTGTTTTCTTATGCTCCCAGTTCCTTCTATTTAGCCTTGCCTCAGAAAAAAAGGAGTATGGCGTGCTCACTAAATAATGATTCTGATTTTACAGTGGTAGTTTAGAAGCTCCCTGAGATGAGGGTTATGAATTTGGGTGTAAGGCCTGTTATTTGTAATGCAGTTTACCATTCGCTACCTTTTGGCCAGACAGGCTCCTGCTTGTTTACAGGGCAGATTAGAGCATGTAAGCTCTGGAAATGCTATGTGCTCCTCTGTATAGTATCACACTGGTTTTCAGTCTCACAACAGTTTCTGAAAGCATTTCATGAATGAATGTGAACAGAATACTGTGATGATGCTCATCTTCTTTGTTCATTGGAGTTTGGACTTGCTCGTGTAACAATTAGACCTTGTAACTGAACTTCTTCTTGCAAGCACATAGCCATCTACTAGACAGATGACCTTTTAAGCTTCACAGTAGACTAGATATGTATATCAGGTATTACCTAGATAAGATGTCTGTTTCTGTGGCTTTAGGTTTATATTGTGTTAGAGGACTACAATACAATGCTGAAAGCTGTGGTAAAAAATCTAGAAAAATAATATATGTTACTTCATTTTGCAATACTACATTACTGCAGCTTTATTTTTTCTGACTTTCAGGCACTGTTTCTTCTTCCCTTGGGCTAAGCAGAATATAAACCCATATAACAAAACACTTTTTATATAATACAGCTGTGAAACCAGACTGACCTTGACTTTTGTTTTTAAGTAGCTATATATTCCTTTTTAAGAAACAGAGGTGGAGGGGGCATGCAAGGAAAATCAGACATGGAATGCAGAATGGTCTTGAATCTGAGTTAACATGATAT
The DNA here is from genome assembly GCF_018139145.2 of Gymnogyps californianus. Lineage (NCBI taxonomy): Eukaryota > Metazoa > Chordata > Aves > Accipitriformes > Cathartidae > Gymnogyps > Gymnogyps californianus. The sequence continues at coordinate 66,618,585 of NC_059500.1, read as the reverse complement.
TGTGACAAGCCAAAAGATTTGATGAGGTAATGCACTCACTCCCTGGTGCTGAAGGATTGTACTAGTCCATTTGGAAAGCTTACTTATCAAGATCACTTAATGTAGATATATGAACCAATAGCTGTTTATCACTTCAACAGATATTCTCCCCAATTTCTTCAGATTCAGACATCCATACTACAAGCTGCACTAAGAGAGGTTTTATAGATGATGTAATATAAGAATGTGAATCAAAAAAGCTGAGATCACTCGTTTATTGATTTGACTTTTCATGCTCAAATTATTTAGTTGATGGATGATGTTAGGTGTATAAAGTAATGAAAACATAGAACTAGACTATCTCCATCTTTTTGTTAATGGTTTATCAAGATGTGTGGGATGGATTTGTACTTGTCTGGGGGCATACTTGCTTCATTTCCAACATTTGCAAATACCCTAGCCACTTCAATAGCCATGAAACCTGAAAGATAAGACTACAATGCAAAGGTATTATTTTATTATTTATGAGCACCATCAATTAGTTTTCTCCCTTAATGTTTTGGGATCTGTGTTTCTAGACTCAGTATCTGATCTGTTCAGAGCTTGGCCTGGGCTTTTACAGGCAGCTGGTACTACTTTCTTGTCTGTACGTATCCACACTGAATCCTTGACATGGTTGCCTCCGCCTGAGGCCTGAGCTAATGTGCTCTCAGAAGATGTACTGCTTTCAGAGGGAAGTCCTGTTATTCTCCTCCACCTGCCTTCTCTTTCCTCAAAATCTGTTTTGTATTTTCTCATACTGTCTGCTCATCACTGTCACACAAGTGCTATGAAATTGTTTATACTTAAGCAGAGGTGTGTTTGCAGGTAGACTGACAATTGGGAGGTACATCTTCTTTCTGTCATTCATGGTTTATTATGGTACTATAACAAATGAAGGTAAGTTTGAATGGCAAGGAACCTTGAAGACATGTTTGGAGATCTAACATCTTTTAGATCTCTGTTGTTTGGAAATCTCCAAATGGAGAACATCATTCTTTTCTTACCCATCATCTTTAAATGCATGAGAAGGTTCAGGGTGCAGCAGAGTTTCTACCAGTCTTCCATGAGTATCACAAATGGAGCTTGCTAAACGCTTCTTTGCTCCTTCTTTAAGGCACTCCAGTAATAGCAGGGTCTCCTCCTACACCTCCAAAACTTTGTCTCTACAACTGTCTAGAAAAAACAAAAATACAATTAGAAGCCAGGAGTGCCTGAGATATGGGCCTGGCTTTCCCTTAGTATCTCTTGGACAATAAGTGACTTCTTCCTGTTTGGGTTTTCTTCATTGTAAAACAGGAATAATAATACTCACTCACTTAGCTCAAGGGGAAGTAAAAATATGAATCGGCTGTGTATAGAATGTAAATATGTGTAAATCTTTATTTTCTTACTAATTTTGTGTGTTTTGTTTGTGCAATACAAATGAATCTTGGTATAAATTGTTGGTTAGTGAGGAATGAAGAAGCTGTAATAAACTGAAAATTACAAATTAAGTCTGCAAAAAGTAGAAAATACCTTTGTAATTGCTATCTAAATAAAGAATTATAGTGATAGATTTTTTATTGTATAGACTGTAGTATAGTGAAATAGTGTTGTCTATCTGAACAGAGGTCTTGAAAGACAAAAACAGACACACTGACCTCTGTATGGCCGGGTGAAATGACATCATTAAAATATATGCCTCCCAGTTATAGGAGGGAAGACAAATAAACAGAAATGAAAATAATGGAAAGGGATCACTGAGAAACAACAGCCAAAAAGGAGAAGGATTGCATATATATTGTCCTGGTTTCGGCTGGGACAGAGTTAACTTTCTTTTTAGTAGCTGGTACAGTGCTGTGTTTTGGATTTAGTGTGAGAATGATGTTGATAATACTCTGATGTTTTAGCTGTTGCTAAGTAGCGCTTATCTTAAGCCAAGGACTTTTCAGTTTTTCATGCTCTGCCAGCAAGCAGGTGGGCAAGGAGCTGGGAGGGAGCAGAGCCGGGGCAGCTGACCTGAACTAGCCAAAGAGGTATTCCATACCATGGAACGTCATGCCCATATAAACAGGGGGGAGCTGGCCGGGAGGCGCGGATCGCGGTTCGGGAACTAACTGAGCATCGGTCAGCGGGTGGTGAGCAATTGCATTGTGCATCACTGGTTTTTTTTCTTCCCCTCCCCCTTCTTTTGTTGCATTCCTTTTCATTACTATTATTATTATATTTCATTATTACTATTGTTAGTATTATATTTTACTTTAGTTATTAAACTGTTCTTATCTCAACCCACGAGTTTTACTTTTTTTTTTCCTTTGCTTTCCTCCTCCTCACCCCACTGGGAGGGGGAGGGGGAAGCGGCTGCGTGGTGCTTAGTTGCTGACTGGGGTTAAACCACGACAATATTACTGAGCATACCTAAAAAAACCCCAGTATATTACAGACATGCAGCATAGTGGATAAGCAAAATCAACAGATCAAAGAATTATGAAGCCTCCACCTCTAATACAGTGTTTGCAGATTAATGCTTTTTTCTGCCACACTTGCTTTTTTAATTATTTTATTCAGTTTTCATAGAATACTTTTGGCTGCAGTGTTGCATTCCACTCTCCAAGAATAATTAATTATAATTTTTGTTTCCTTAGAATGTCTTCTCATATTTTTTTTATTTGACTGCTTAAATTTCATTTACATTTTTCCTTTGTAATAAAGTTTTGTGATTTTTTTTTCCTAAAAAACCATCAACCACTTTGCCTTTGAAAATTAGAAATATGTGACAAGTAATCAAGTAAATTACTTGTCTAACAAGTAATATTGGACATAGCTACGACTGGAGAAGAAAATGTGTTTATGAAAGATTATAAAATAATGTCAAGCTAATCAAACTGTAGAGGTCTTTTGTATAAGCTTGTGTATCACTGCTTCCCACACAACAGTTTTATTAGGGAGTTCTTCAAACTGGTTGGAATAGGATCCTCATAGCATGGTACTGGGTGACAATTTAATGACATGACTCTCCAGAATGAGAGGATACCACAGAAATTGTTTAGATGAATCAAAATATTCTCAACATTGTCTGTCTAAAATCTCAATATCGCTTCACTACTTTATCAAGTCTACAAAGAAAGAAGAGTGGTAGTTAGCATCCTAGTAAGTTGACTTAAACTTGAATTTATGTTCCTGTTCCACCTCTTATTTGATCTTGAGCAAGTGACTTACTTAGGAAGAAATTTTTGAATGTATGCAGTTAAACATACAGATAGTTAGGAAACGAGGATCTGTTTGTATCTTGAAGGTCTGAAGGACAAATCTACACCCTGCCTGCAAAATTTGCCTAAGCCAACTGTAGAATTAGAAGTGCTGGAGAGTCTGACATAGCTGCCCCTGAGTAGATCAGGTCTAGAAGCAACAAAGCCATGCTCGTGAAATCCTTCATTCAAGCCAATAAATCCTATTCCTCAAGAATATTTACTCAAGCACAACAAGAACATGATTCCAGATGAAACTTCCTATGTCTTTATTTCCAGATCTGGAAAGAGGACACTGCCCTATTTCTGTGAAATTACCTTTTTGTGTTCAACTACTTTAGGATCTCTGCACTGTGGCATCTGAATCTGATCTGCTTCTGCATCTGAAAGAAACATGCTCCAAATATTTAAAAATATAGAGATTATCCTCCTGCTACCCAAATATCTCATTTCTGAAGGCAGTTTAATAACACTTTCCAGAAATGTCTAAAATGTGCTCAGGCACTGTTAATGAGAGTTAGGTAAGTAGCTAACATAGTAGACTGACACATTTATAGTATCCTATAACAAATTTGAAGAATTTAGCCAATATAATTGACATACACCTGATATTCCATAACAAGGCTGAAAAATTTTCTAGAACAAAAGAACCTGTCTGAGGCTGACTTGCCGACTTGCCATGTTTACTCCAGATGAGTATTATCTCTGTATGTGAAATTTTTCAATAATGTTACAGTGCTCCTTGAGTTACAGACCACTAATCCATAGCAGTAGAGATAGCAGAATTTAGCCCTAAACAAAGAGCAGATAGATAGTAAAAAAAAATATCAAACATACACCCCCCCCCACACACATCTGCAGCCTGCCAGCTTCTTAGTGCCAATATTTACCACTATGACTACCAGCCCCAGGAGATACGTGAAGCAAAATGTAAGCAGAGGCTGGTGATACGGCCGTTTAAAAGTGCAAACATGCTAAAGGAAAGTCTGCACTTCAAAGGAGTCTGCCACGGTGAAGTCACCAGCAGGACTACTAACAAAGCAATTTTTATAAATGAGTCCCCAGTAAGCTAATACGCTTTTTAAATACGCGTCTTTTGTGCCAAGTGATAAAGTACAATCATTATCAATCTGGTAAAATGAATGAACTTTCAACAAGAATCAACGGTGCACACTTGTGTACGCACTTTGTCAGTCCTACACATGGCACAAAGGAGAATTATCTGAAACAAATCCCTCCTGTAAGGGAGGAATAGGAATCAGTAAATATATAAAGCAGTTATCGCACAGGGTGATAACATTTATGATGTGTTGATTGTATTATGTGTAATATACAGGACAAATGAGTTTCATACGTGTAAGAGTTTATTGTCCACGTGTGCACTGGCAGTGGGGGCAGTTTAAGGAGGCTTCATGCTGAGACAGCTCCCATCTTCTACCTGCCCACTGGATGACTTGCATTGTTATCCTGATGAAATTTCCACTTTGCTCTTCCCCCTGGGTATGAGGCTTGAATCATTGCATGAATCGCTTGCTTTTAAACTAGCTCTGGTGGCTTGGGTTCAGAAGAAAGCTCAGTCCTTTTAATTGAAAAGAGTGCCAAACCTGTATTAGCTTTGGTGTCACGAGGTTGTTTGCAGTGAAAACCAAACGATGAAGAAGACAGATTTAAAACCCTTATAAAATCATCCCATTCATTATGACATAGGAAAATCAGCATAACAACAGCCCTATTTGGGATAATTAAGAAAAAAGCCTTCACAAATTCTCTAATCTACAACATCTAGCAGCAATAATTTCCACTATGTAATTGCACTTGATGTGAAAAAGTGTTTCTTTTTATTGCAAACAATAATTTATGGTAGAGGATCTGAAGCCTACCTAGTCCAGTCTTCTGACCCCAGCAGGGATGAGTGCAAATGCTGTAGAGGAAATGAAAGAATTCTTCTATAGATAAACAATCCATGCCTATGGGTCACCAACTTAAAAAAAGATACACAACAAAAGCCAAAATGCCAGCAGCCATAACTCATATTGTCATGTTCTCTTACACCCTCCACTCAAAACCAAATTATATCATATTCCTACTCCACTATGTTACACATCAGGGGTAGCTGCATGTTACCTTATATGGTGTACTGAAGTTCATTTACTGAACTATCCTATGTTTTTTTTCTCTACATGCGGAGTACAAAAATCTGAGGGCCTACTGTATCTGTGGATTGAATTCTACAAATGCATAGAAATCTCTACTTGTGACTTCCTTCCATTAGATTAAATATGTTGCTTATGTAAATATGACTACATAAGTGAGACTCAGTATAGGATGTAAATGATACTTTTTTCCATTTATTTGGGACTGTATACCGTTGTATAACTAACACAGGTAAAACACTATTTCCCGATAAAAGAAGGATGTTGATATTATACATATCTTTACAAATTAAACGACTTCTGTTCTATTCAGGAACTCTAGATGAAGAGAAATTGTAGAACCATGAAGAGATGAAATCCAGGGAGATAAATGATCTGATATATATGGTAGTTAGGTGACATTGTGATAAGCACCTCAGAAATATGATAGATAGATTTTGCAATACACTGTTTCCCTGATAATCTTTCTACATACATGCTCATTCTTCCCTCTTCAGAACAATATTCAGCTGCTAATCTCTTTATACTTGTACTTGTTCTTTGCCCTTTTGGTCCCATTCACAGCCACATGAATCACTCCCCTTCCAGTTCACATAGCATTCTATGAACATTGCTGATGGTTCAGCTAGCACACAAATCACAAGCAATAAATATGTAAATTGTTCATTTTCATGTAAACACAAAGCCTTCAATAGACTTTTTGTGCACAAAGACAGTTGCTGGAAGTTGGTGACCTTCTAAGAAATGAAACATGACAGGGAAAAGTTTATCATGGGTATTGATAAAATCAATATAAATCAATAAATACTTTGCTACTACTTGCAGATGCAAAAATATTGGAGGATTCATGGAAAAATACAGTCTTTTTCTGTGTTGAAAAAAAAAGGATATTCTGTCCAGGATTAAGTTGTTATAAATCTTTGGCTACTGTAGCAAAGAGGTCAGAAACCCCAGCTGGAAAAAAAAAATATTTTCATACTTTAAAATTCATACAGTAAACTTTTGTTGAAAATCACTTAGTAAGTGCAGTTGTAGGCAATAAAATCTTAGCCTCAGAAGGCAAAGAGAGTGACTTAAAAAAAATTAATTAATTTAGGAAGTGCTGCACAAAACCAGCCTAAATATGAAAATTGTTCATAACAAAATTATACTTTAACTTTTTTCTTGGTAATTCCTCTGTTGTCTTAACATCTTCATCTTCCTTCCTCATCTATCCTACTTGAAGGCAACTGTGCAATCATTATGCATAAATTTGTCCTAAATTTCCCCAAGTAATTGACTTTGCTGTTGATATGGAATATGCCAGTGTAGAGCCCAGATATTTACAGAATTAGAAGTACATTCAAAGCACTGTGTGTAAACAGAAAAAAACCAACAAAAACCAGCTCCTCACCTACCTCTACCTCCCAAAAAAACCCCTTACCAGAAAATCACAGGTCAATTAAATCAGAGGGGACTTGTCTACAGTTCCTTTTTTTCAGGATAGACTTGAACTTTAAAATCTATATAGTTTTCTATTGCATTTTACAGCATGGCTAGTTTATAGTTTAGGGTTACTATATACGTTTTAATTGTCCATTTTAGTTATGATCACAATATGCAATTTCGAATAGTTCCGGTTTACATGCATTCTATCCACTTTTGTTTAAACTACCTTGATTCTCAGATCTGTGAACATCTATTTTGAAACATTAAATAACTGTCAGATGCTCAGCAGTAAGCATTTCCACAGCCTTCCTGGCTTGCTGTGTTCCATTTTACCTCCTGTCTCTCCAGACCCTGTCTCACCCAGTCTGACTGATTCAGTGTTATGTTAAACATTTTTGTTGTTGCTGTGCTGCCTTTCTCACCCTGTGCTCTGCACACAGTACTGATTGCTAGCATGCAGCCCTTTTTTTGCCATACAGCCGCTTTCATGCTTCAATGATTTCACCTTTACAGCTTTTACTAATAAATGACTATGCAACTTCTTTAATAATACAATAGTAAAGCAACTGTGTTTTATATATAGATATATACAGTTTCTGTCTGTTTTCTTCTGCGATACTCTTTGACATGGTGTTTGACAAATACCAATACTGTTTTGGCATACCCATGCTCAGTGCATATGCCAGCATGTTGAGCTCATTACAGCAATTAGGAATTGCCACTGCAGATATTAATTTAATAAGGTAATGTCAGATCTTCAGTACTGTTTAGTAGTAGATGCTTCAGACATATTTGAAAGAAATCCTTAGCACAGGAAAAGTATGTCAGTAAGCTCGTAAAGTGTTTGTTCCTTATTCCTTTCAGTTAGTGCAAAGCTTGTGCTCTGAAGAGTGAGAATTTATATTTATGGCCGGTAAGTGAATTGTCGCTGATAAAATCAATATTCTTCAAGTCTGATTCCTGCTGTTTATTTTTTAATCTGAAATGCTTCTAGAGTCTGGCTGTTTGGGGTTATAGAGTTGTTTGAAAGGATTGGCTATAATTTAAATTTTAAACTAAATTTCACAGAATGTCTGCTTTCACAGGTCACGGTCTAATTTCTTCATCATTCTGCTTCTCCCTGATCTCATTTTCCTCTCTTACCTAAATTAAACCATTGGGATGCTGCTAATCTCATTTTATATGGAAACAAAATGTCACACATGATTGTTTTGTAAAAAAACAGCTAAGTTGATTTTCTGTTATCATACATTTTTGTGACTATCTAATATCTATTAAATACTTCTCAATGCATGGTTGTTTCTTTGACATTTATCCTGTCACTGTCTTTTGATACTAGCCCTTCAATCTGTGCTGTGAATCTGGACTGGTTCAGTTCTCTCACTAGCTAGAGAAGTTAGGCAGAGTCTCAAATCTGACTTTTGTCCGCACAGGCACTGAGTTCAAATCCAAACTTGAACAAAACTATTAAAATAAGCATAGGAGCAATGAGCTCCAGATTTTGTAATCAGACTCCAGATGTTTTCTCAGGAAACAGACATAGGCCATGATTTCATTTAATAGAAACTCATGGAAATGTTAATGTCCAATTATTAGCATAATCTAATATCATCATTTTAACATAATAAAGACATGTAGATTCTTCTTTAATTGCTTTCTGAATTTTGAGTTTTAACTCAAAACAATGTACAAATGTACATTGTACAAATCCCAGATTTTTTGTTATTGTAAGTGGTAAAATCTTACTTTCTCTTAAGTGAAAACTGAGAATTTTCATCTGTTCTCAGCAACTGGTGCTCTCAGAAAATGCCACAGAACATGAAGTTCACAGTAAAAGGAATGAGAGATGTCAACAATACATTCTTAATAAATATCTCATAACCATTCTTCCAACCATAGGTGGTGGCAGGTATCAAACCTTCATGGCTGGTGCTATGGAAGAAAGCTGAAAATACACTTCTGGCTCTCATACTGGCAACAGCACACATAAGCTGCTGTTGCCTGGCTGGTGCTGTGGAGAACTGGAGTTCTGTGACTAGTAGCAGAGCGTAGTCCAGACGATATCAGTTCTGACATGTGGTAGGAGACAGAGAATACTCAGGAGAGTCTTTGTGTAGCCTGTTCAGCAAAGCCAGCTCTTGGCTAATTAGCCTGTCAAGGGAGCTAGCTCTGGCTGTCCTTGTCTTTTATTAACTGAGATGCTCTCCAATTTCAGTTTACTGACAGATAATTTTCAATTTGATTGGTGACACTGAACACATTCCTTGGTTCCACACCTCTCCTTGTCACATCTGGATGCATTAGCTTTTTTGCAACTAGTTGCAATTCTCAAGTGCATGGTCCATGGTCCATTATGGTGCACAGAGAAATGACTGTCCTGTACTGGTGAACATGAATCCTGAAGAGATCTTGGCTTCATTCCCAGCTTGCCTGGAGGCAGTGTGCATAGACACAGAAAAGCCACATATAACTCAGTTTTTAAGAGGTGCCAAGAACCTGTAGCTCCCATTGAAAGGCTGCCATTAACCCCTATGCAACAATTGCTTTTATGAGAAGAAGAATTCTGAATTTATGCAGTCATGCTGGTTTGGAGACCTGTCTTGACAGAGCTCAGCACCTACTGCAAGAGCAGACTATGTATAAGACACATGGAGGACGGAGGTCAGAGTCACGTTTCCGGATACATGGGGAATAAGGAAGTGGGAAGTTACCATGAATTTACCAAGCCTAAATCATGTCTGACTAAACTGATTGCTTTCTGTGATAAATGACTAGATTTTGGGACAAGGAGAGAGTAGAGGATATCACCTACCTTTACTTTAGCCAGGCTTTTGGCACTTACTGTCCACACTATTGTATGCAAGTTAGAATGCCACGATCTGAATGGAAGGCCAACTAGCTAGACAAAACCTGATTGGGTGCCTGGTCTCATGGGGTGGTCGTAAATGGGTTGTATGCTGCCTAAAGCCTGGTAAGACATAGTGGTCCATACTGTGACGTGTCTTGTTTAACACCTTTTTCAATGGCCAGGGGGAGGTGAGAGAACACTTGTTTCTCAGGCTGGCAGGTGACACTGAACTGGGGGAACTGGCCAACACGCTGGAGAGCAGGGCTGCCATCCAGAGGAACTGGGGCATGCTGGAGGAATGGACCTTGTGCAGTTCAGCCTGGACAAACGCTGTGCCTGGCCCCTGGGAAAGCAGAGCCCCGTGCAGCAGTCCAGGCTGGGCACTGCCAGCCTGGGCAGCAGCTCTGCAGAAAAGTCCCTGGGGCCCTGGGGGACAGCGACCTGCACGGGAGCCACCCTGGGGCTGGCAGCATTTGGCACTGTAGAAGCAGGAACTGCTGAAACTGGCATTTGTTCTCTGATTAGTAGCAGTTTGTTTACACTGGAAAAAATAATGTTTATTTACACTTACTTAAATGTATATCTCTCTTGTTTGTGACTCCTTGTCTCAGCTGGGAGGAGCAAAAAGCATATTTTCCTGATTTACACAGGGGAGTAAAATAGTCCTATATTCCATAACTGCATATTTCTGAGAGACAATGAAAGCCTTTCTTCCTACCTATGGCTTTGGAAGGGAGACCATCTAAGCAGCAGCCTGAGACCAGAGTCAAGAGGCTGGTGAGGTTCCTCCACTGGGAGGAAGCAGCAGCATGAGCTGTGACTGCTCTGACTCCCATCAGTTAAAGAAAGTTGGAGAGAGGAGAGCCTGAATGCTGGAATTGCTGTACATTTGGATAGAAGGGAAACAAAAAGTGACGCAGGTAAGATGACAGATAACAAGAGAGATCGTAATGGGATCTAAAAGCCCGTAATTGGCTTCTGGCAGAGGAAAAAAGTAGAAGATTCCTCTTTCCCTCCCCCAGGCACTGGCGTTGCCCTCTCTCAGATTGCCCACTAGTAATGGCATTTTGAGCAGTTTATTTACTTTTATTAAAAATTATGTTCTCTTGGTAGCTACAAGCATATTTTGTAACTTTATGAACCTGTATAGTTGGTGTCTGTAGTGTTGACTTAGAATGACGGTAAAACAAATTTGTGAGCTTTAATGCTATAAGAAGTTATATAGACCAAGAACATAAACTGAACACGATTCAGAACAAAGCATGAATATTTGAATGTAGATTTAGAAGTCAGACCAAGTCTAGCTTTGAAAAATACCTGCAGCTTGGTGGGATGAATGAAATCCCTTTTCTTGACAGTCTGTAAACACTATGGAGTGATGGCAAGGTATTTAATTGGCTCTTTCCTAGCTTATTCCCCTATATTAGCATCAACTGAAGTCAGAAACAAGCTCTATGCAGAACATGGTCTTGAACTGTATTGATTTGCCATTCCTGGTTAGTGAGTATTTACATATGATTGCACAAATGGAGATATTTAATTTTGGGAACCATTTAATTTTAGTTTACTTATTGGAATATAAAATGTCAAAGGAGTGCACACAAGATTTTCTTTTTAAAATATGGTTGCCTAGTAAAAGATATGCTCTCTGGGGACTTTGTCTGGATTAGAACAGACATGTGAGTGTTGCCAGAATGCAATTCAGGTGTCTGGACAATGGCGAACATGCTGTCGAGACACAGCTAACTGACAGTCAGGAAAGCGTGGAGGTAATGTAATATTTTCCACAGTAGCCAGATTTCACTTCCAGAGCAGCAAGTTTAAATTAACTCCTACATTTTCATATTTCATCGAGATTTGTTATTCTTTTAGGTCCTACTATTTTGGAAATAGCATAGAACAAGAAGACAGTGAAAACCAAGTTGGGTGCAACTTTTCTGTTTCAGTAATTGTATTTTGAAATTAACAGATATAAAGAAAAGCTTCTAAGTCTGACTGAGAGACAAACTAGCTGGAATACACTGGAAGAAGTAAGGGAGAAATTTAAAGATATGAAAGTTCTAAATACAATTTAAAGATATGAAACTTCTAAATGTATGAAATTTCTATATATATGAAGTTTTCAAACTAGCCTCAGCACAAGAAAATGTAATTCTGCTTACCTTGAGCTTGTACTGACAAAGAAGACTGTATTTGCCTCTGTTTTACTAAAAGTCAGCTAAAGCAATTTTGATTAACAAAGGCTGTGAAGTGTCACAGAGTTAATGGCATCCTGAGAGGCAGGGCGTATCAGTTAGATTTAACTCCTCTGTGGAAAGTAGTTCATAAATAAAATCTCAAGATCTCCTGACAAAACATTTTCTGAGAAATGTAAAATTATAGGTGTATGCTTGACAGTAAAATTTATACTAGAAGCAGTAAAAAGTACTTTATTAACATAAACAAGTCAAGTATCCTAATCCCTTTCAGAACTCCTAAGCTTCGCAATAAGATGAACTCTGGACAAGAAAGTTATCTTGCATATAATTTAGCCTTGGGAGAGACCCTTGTCAGCATCTTTTTGAACACTACTTTCTCTCAAAGGACATTGGAAGGGTTTGTACAACTTCTCCTGGTGTACTGCGGTTATTGCAAAGGCTGAATTTCATTGCAGTTTTGGATGAAAAAGACAATGGAAAGATGTATGGAAAGGGTTAATTTTTTAGGCTAACACAGATCCTCAATTATTTATCACATTTCATGAAATTTGAAGGGCATTAAATGAAGGCAGCTGTACTGGCTCCTGTGTCAGGTTACTGTCTGACACTTAAATAACAGAGAAAGACCACTTCTTCATGTCTTTGCCACCACGCATTGTATGCCTGGTGAAAGCTGTCAATAATTGTTGGGGTTTTTTTTTCATTCCTGAATGCTCATAGGTGACTTCAAACAGTCCTAGTAGTACAGAATCAATACCTTAGTGCCAGCAGTCGTGGCAAAACTGTTATCATTATTGTGTTTACCCTCGATTGGGTTACACTCTTTCCTCCCAAAGCCACTAAAAATTCCAGCAAACAGCATCTCCTTGGCAAGTTCTTTCTGCCTTCTACAGGTATCAAACATGTTTCATTTTTTTCCCCTCATGAGAGGGTGCTATGGCTAAGAAATAAATTGAGATAAAAACAGGCAGTGAGAGAAAAGATTGCCCAGTCTTTAATTAAATGACATCAGGACACTGTTTCAAAACACCAGTGATTATTGAATTGGCACCCCGACCTGCTAAAACCAGGAAAAAAATAAGCCAGTAGGAGAAATAGACCATGAAAAACTTTGGGTTTACTACAACAGTAAACAATATACCCTTCCCGTGATTTTCTTCTCTTCTCAGACAAAGCACACACATGCAAGCTTGCGCTCAGAATGCCGAAGACAGAACGATAAAAAGGTGTGATTTTATATAGACACATTTAGCCTACCCTTTAATTAATCAACTGAATGCCTCATTTTTACTTCAACTCATTCAGTATTTCTGGCTTTGTTGTGTCATTAAATATGACATTTCCACATTTGGAAAAAAATGTCAAGCTATAATGATACGCCTACTGTGGTGTACTGCCTCTACTAAACAGAAATCATGATTGACTGACAACTCGAGTCTCAGAAGGAATAATTTTCAGTAAATAAGAAATACATAACTTTCATTAGTGGCTTTAAGATATTTGGAAAAAAAGTGAAGCAAAACAATTTTTTTGTATTTTCTATTTCATGAATCATTAATTCTTTCCCTGGTACTCGATGTATGCCTTTTTAATTTTTTTTTTTTATTTTTTAACCTTGTATCTCACTGTACGGTCACCACAGACATAACGCTAAAACAACTCATTTACCACATGAGCCACATGAGTTTGGCTCAAGTAAAAGAGCTGTGTCACTTACTAGGCAAAGTGACATATATTAATCATGGGTCTGTTCTTAAAGATCTGTTCATGTTACTCCTTTTGAGTGCATGGAGTCAATGGGAAAGTGAAAAGCATGATAATTAAAGAAATTTTAGAAAAGAAGAGTTGACTACAGTCACTGCTCCTAGTTTGCAGCCATTACAACTCTTGCTGTAGGACTTTTATTCCTGGTACATTTGGGATTCTTTTATTATTATTTTTTAATAACTAGGAGGAAAGAAAACCCTGAGGTAAATACCAGTGAAAGTAATGATTCAAAATGGTTGATCAAGATCTGAGCCTAGATTTTTTAGACGCAGGTAGCTTCATTTAGACAACTAAATCCCTGGTCAAGCTAAGGAGTAAGGTATTCGTCAGAGATTTGCACCCTTAAATGTGAGTGCTGGTGTCCCTTTGATAATAATGTAGGGCTAGAATTAGAAGCCAAGTTCTCTGCTAGTAAAAAAGCCCCATGAAAGAGAAGAAATAATGCCAATGTAGAACCTTCTTTGTCCAATGATTGAATTTGTGCAAAACTGTTCTAGATTGTCAAGTCTCTTAAGAAGAGACAGCTATGAAATGACTGTTCACTAAAATTGCAATGGAAAGGTCTTTTCTACCGTTGTAAAATCTTCATGATTTTTGAAAACCAGGGTCATATGTATAAACCATTTATAAAGGGTTGAATTTTAAAAAAAAAAAGTCTAATTTTTGTCAATATTTGAAAGAGACTAAACATTTTAAAATTATATCTTAGATTTTCAAAGAAAAAGTCATTTTGATATCACAATAATATACATTGCTTAGAAAATGTTATTCAATATCAAGGAAGGTTTTTTTTCTTTTCATTTTTACTTCAGACATCTGTCAAAGAACAATATTTTCACAGAGAGTTTTTTTGTTTTGATGAATTGGTGAATTTTTTAAAACCTGTTTCACTGAAAAATTCCTCATCGGCTCTACTGCTGACACTGCTGCTAATGACTAAATTCAGTTGCTTACGCAAAGCTTCCCGCTGTGATCCTTTGAGGGGAGCACAAGCTGCTCCACCAGGCAGTCGTGCCTCAGCGAGGTGCTGGAGTGTGGAGGGATGGCCTTCTCTCCTCCCTACGCTCTTTGTGCTTTGGGGCTATGCAGAGCTGTTAGGAGTATCTAACTCATGACCACATTTGTGTGGACTTTTTCACACAGTGACAGTCCTGCCTGTCACTACCGAGCAGATATAGTGACATATTTTGGCACAGGCTTCAAGGCTTCTTAGCAGTGTCACTGAAGAAACATAATATTGCCAAGCAGTAACATTTCACAGGCAGCCAAGAGCCATCGCTTACGGCATTGTTCTTATTTACAGTACTGCTGAGTTTATGTCAGGTGTAGCTAAGCTCCACCAGGAGTTCAGCTTGAGCATTAATTTATCTTTGTGTCTTTTTTTTTTTTTTCCATACTCAATGTACATCCATGTTTGCAATCCCCATTTCTACTCGACACCGTGGGTCATTCTGCACCACTTTGTGAAAAATAGATTGAATCATCCCCAGTAATCTCAGTAGATAACTCCCCATAAAGATACAAATAGAAGAAACTCATATTTCTATTCAGAAAGAAGGCAGGGAGTATCCAAGATATAAGTTTGCTCTGCAATTTACTAGGACATTTAGCCAAATTTTACAGATTCGCATGGCTAAGATATCAACGTCCTAAATTTTGGGAAACCTGCATTGAAAGAGGCCAATCTATGGATCTTTTCCACATACTATCTGATAAACTATCTTTCTACCTGTGTAGAGGGATTTCTGTGCTAGTATACACTCAACTACAATAAATATAACATTTATCATAATATCGGAGAGTAATTCCAGTGGCTGTAGACATGAAGAAATCTATTCTGTTGAAAGGAGAAATTGTCAGTGCAGTATGAAAGGAGTTCAGAAAGAAAATGTATGTCATTGTAAACACTGCTTTCTGTGAGATTATGTATTGTGTGATCCCCTTCAGACATGTGAAAAGACAGGAATAAATGCAACCATTATAATCTACTGAATAACATATCTCTCCTAAAAGTTCTGTATAAATCATCCAGTCCTTAGAAATTCTGATAACAATATTTTTCTTTTCCATTATATATATTTTTAAATTAAGTATCATAGACAAACATTGTTTAAATAGAAACCTAATGTTATTTCTTTGAATTACCTTAAAGAAAAGTAGAATGTAGGAGGATATAATATGAATCTGAAGTCTTTGGTCAATGTGAAACTTTCCCACAGCCCAGTCTAGTCTTTCTAAAGACTGAGATATCTGGTATATGTTATGCTCCTGGATTCCAAACAAAAATATATGTAATCATTTTATAAAGGAAGTATTTAGCAGCAATGTAATCGTCACCTCTAACATACCATTATATTACCTAGGTACTAGTCCTAAACTGATAGAGGCACTATTTAAGAAGTCTACTTCTTTTAAAGATACCACATAACTCTAAACAGTAAAAAGGCAGTCATTGACCGGTAGGATTAGCAATACAACTTTTGAGATGGTTTATAGATTAGTTAAGAAAAGCTTTTGTTGAACTTGAAATAGTAAAACAAACTTTTTACATTTCACGAAGTGTCTGCGAAATATACCAATTATCTCCCTTCTGCTGGTACTGAAAAATGAAGCAGAGGCTGAGTTCATCCTCAGCTCTTAAATACACTGTAATTACTGTAACTACTTGTGCATATATTTTTATTTCAGTTTTTCAGTGACAAACCAGGGTCATAATAGAGATAAAATCAGACTATTTCTTCTTTTGGCTGGACCAAGATTCACATCACTGTGTGCAGAGTATTTGTGGTTTGTCTTCTGGCACTACTACCATCCATAAATCCTAGCTACTTTTGCAGAAAGCAATGTTGACTGACCCTGCAGTGTGAATACATGGGTAGGTGAGAATTTTGGAGTGTGACATGGCATGGCCTTCCCATCCACAAAGCAATTATTTACGTCTTTGAGTTAAGTAGCAGGGGCAGCTAAGATCTGAGTTTCAGCTCTAGAGTTCTTCTAGAATTCCCTAAGAGCAAGTTTTTCCATGCTACTCCGTCCGCTCAATGTAGACACCAGCACAGGCTCTTTCTACCTTTTAAAATGCAATGTAGACATAACCTCAAAGTCAAGATTAGAAACAGTATGTTTCCAACTTCTGATTAAGCATTTAGAACTGTATCTGTCTCACAAAGAATATTTATTGTTCCAAATCTAAGCCTAGTGTGGAAAGGTTTCACTATCTTGCCACTGAAGTCAGTGGGAAAAATTAAACAGTTTTTTCCACATGATGAAACTTAAAGAAGATCATTGCTGTTGTAGCATCCTGAAGTCAAAGAAATGGAATATAATCTTAATTTTTACTTAACACATACACTGAGGGAAGGCAGCAGTAACTGACATTATTTTTAAAAAATCCTTTATTTCAGAAACTTGGCAGTTTTTTCTTTATGTTTTAAAATAAAAGTCATTTATGTTTTAAAATAAATACAATCAATTTTCTGAATGAAATTATTTGGCCCTCATGTTCTCCCATCTCAACTTTTCAAGTTATTTCATTCATTTTTCGGATCTGCTATCTTGTAATTGTCCATAATACATGTTTTAAAAATAGAGAAATACCATAAGCATGTTGAAGAACCCAAGAGTGTTGATAACCTTTCTTCAACCATTGTATCTCTGTCCTTTGTTTTGGGAGGAAGTGTCTATCCGCTCTCAGTGTTCCCTTGACTATCATTAATGATCTTCCATGGAGAAACTGCAATTTCTGGCTCCCTCTGATGGTCCACTTTGGAATGATATACTCATAACTACCCATTCAGATACAATATTCCATTTATAATTTTTTCATAAGTCATTCTTGGATATGAACATCATGGCTCTGTTCCTTTACTTCCCCTCTCTTTTTTGAGAGAGTGTTTGTGAGACACTTTTAAACTTTGGTATATGACACTTTAGCCAGCCACTAGCAGATCTCTAATACTTTATATTCTTAAAATTGCAAATTAGCATTCTAGGGCTTTCTCTTTCCAGGTTTCCATAGCAACTCTTGTACAGCTTATTCATTAGAAAGAGTTCTGTTTAATTGATCTCCTAATGTATTGCTTAATAGTAACTGTTAAGCAGTCTTTTGTTTCCAGGTCATATTTAGGGTTCACATATTTGCATAAAAGCATTTCATTAGCTGAAACCAATCATTATTAGTAATTTTCTTTTTTTAGTTTAAAATAACTAAACCCTCATTGAGATTTTCTGAATAGCAAATATTTATATCTTGCTGAATGGGTTTTCTCTGTGAGCCTGGGTGCTTTGTTTCTCTGAGCAGCAAGAAAATTACAGAGCTTCAAAATGTTAATCAGGGAAGACAAAAAGAAAGTGGTTTTTTTTCCAATTGAAATGTAAATGCACAGTGACGATAACTATAGGCCACAGGCAATATTTGATGACAAAGTTTTAATGGATAAATATCCTTTAAAAATCACAGTAATGCACTGCCCAACTTGAATACATTGGGATTTTTTCTATTATGCATAATAATGATTTTCTGACATCTTAGGCTATGGAAGTTTAAAACCTCGAAGAAATCCTTTTTTGCAATATGGTGCTGTCCACAACTGTTCCCACTTAAGTTAGTCAGCTTTGATGAATATTTTTATAGTCAAATATATTAATTGATTTGGTTCTGCATGAGTTGCAAGCTGATTTTCAGCTTACTGGGGTACCTGAATGTCAAACAACTCACCCAGAGTCATATGACGAAGTTTAGTCCTGACAATAGAAAAACTGTGTTCACCAAGAAGTCTTTTAAATTCTTTCTGGATAATAACTGCTATGGAAAACAAAGCATGCAGTTTCAAGCAACTTCTCCTTAAACGTTTTAAAAAGAGCTAACCCATCAAACTTTCTCAAGTCTGAATGGAGAGTATAGAACTTGCTCCATATGGCTGGATTCTTGTTATACATACTACGAGTCTGGTTCACAAATTCATGTTAATTGATTACAAATTTGGCTATTCTAAAATAATGTTTTCATTTTCTTTTAATAATCTCTGTGTTTTTTCTGGTGCTTGGAGTTGATGGTTTTCAAGATTTGCTCACAAATATGAGAGTTTTGTCTGATTCTTTTGCTGTTTTGGTTCTTTTTAAATGAGATTGATATTCTCAAGCACAGAACCTCAAGAAAGACCGGTGAAAATAGAAAATATGGAATGATTTCTAATGAATTCCCAAGACTTAGCAGGAATTACATGCTTCTAAAAACAATTAATTCCCTTCAGATCTGAAAACATGCATAAGTAGTTGTTCCTCTGAGTAGTACAATGTAATATGCATAGCTTGAACAAAAACCACAATGTTGGGAAAAGAATTGAGAGGGTCTATAGTGAAAAAGAAAGGAAAGGTAATGTGTTTGACCTTTTATTTCCTAATAAAATACTGGTAAACATTGCTGTTGTTATTGCTAATGTTTAGATATTATGGTGAAGGTATCCAGAAAGAGAAATAAATGCCGTTAATATTTATAATAAATCATAGGCCAAACTTAGTTCACCAATCAATGCCTCTAGTTGTTGTCTATACTGAAAGAATATGTATGAGTACTTCTTGCCCACAGATAATTTTAAAATAGGTAAGAAGCATCTCTAAAGGAAAAGTTACTCAACAAAAGCTTTTCAGGAGTTCCAAATATCTGGTTCTATTTTCCATCCATTTTTTGCCATTTTGTAAAATGTCGATAGGAGAAGACCTGTACCAAGAGTCTTCCTGAGAAGCTTGTTTATTGGTATAGACATAAGGCAGAGTAAATGTGAACTGATACCATTTTATGTGTATATGAAAGTAATTTTAGTAAATAGTGTTATGGTTTCACATGGTATGTTTGCATGAATAAGAGGTAAATTTGCATCGATAGAACACATTTTTTTACTGTTTTGCATTTTTCATCTTCACTGCTGAAGGCTGAAGACCACCTTACTTTAAAGTCATCAGGAGCATCAAGGAATTATGCTACAGACTCAGGATCATTACAGTGAATTTTTTAGACTGTTATAGAAGAGGAAGATAATTTGTAACATTTAGATATTTTGAATTATATGTTTTAGATGCATGAAAGATAAAGATTATTATTTTTCTGCTAAACATGAAATCACTTCAAAAAATTTTCCCTACAGAGGTAGTATCAATGATGACAGTTTCACCAGAAAAGGATTCTTCATTTATATTTTAAACTACTTTCCTTCTCTGCCTTTGATATTTTTTCCTTGCTGTTTGAAAGACTTTGAGTATAGTGACAGAGTAATAACTTTATAGTCTTCAGTGATGCCCACTTGTTCTTAATTTTAGAAATCTGCCTTGTGAAACCAGCCTTAGCAGTAATATACCAGGTACTACAGGACAATCAAACATATTGAACAAAACCAGTAGTTTAGGGGCAGTTATACTTGCTTAATCATGTTGTTTTCCCCTACAAAGAGGGAAAGACATAAGAAAGAAATGAAGCACAAAGGAGCCAAAGATGCAGGCTCTCTTAATGCCTTTCTCCAAATAGCACTCTTGAGCTACTGATGTGTGTGTGATCTAAGAAGCCTCAGTAATTTCAAGACTTGGCAACTATCTGTTGGCTACAGCAAGAAGGAAATCTATGGTCTTAGGTACTGTTCTTTTCTAGCAATTTATTTGCTCTGTGAAGTTCAGCAAACTACTTCCATTTTGGTTTTGAAACAAAGAGTGTGGGAGAGGAAACAAAGACTGTGTGAGAGAGGGACGCGTTGATAACACGTATATACTTGGCCATGTCTACTTGTGCGAGTACAAACTGAGATTATTTTGTGTAGGACTGCTCTTCCTACACAAGTCTCAGCAGCAGAAGAACATGGAAGCTAGTACAAAGATCCAACTTGGCCACCTTTGAAAAACTTCATTTTGGAGGCCATGTAGCTGGCACTGTGGTAAAGCTAATGTGCCCTGCTGATTGATAAGGCTGAATAGCTTGAGCACAGTACTGCACAATGCATCACAATGTTTCTCAGACTGAATGTTACCTGTGTCTGGCTTTTTTAATTCTCCCTGCACTATTTTCCTACATGTTAGGCTCCACAATTTGAGTGAGCCCATGTCTCACGTATAGTACCCTCTACATAATTATCTTCGATTCTCACTTCTTCACAAAAAATGAGACCCTGCTGAACTCCATTGACTGTACTAACCAGGGCTCCCTGACTGTAACAGGAGATTAGGCAACTGGCTCACAGGTAATCTTACACATAAGGACAACAAAATGCAGATGAGAGGTGAGTCCCACAGACTATGAATCATTAGAACAAGAGTTTCAAAGAGAATAAAAAGTCTTATCTGTAATGGGTAGCTGCTCAATACTTCCAATGAAGCTACCTGGAACTTGATTTTCAGGTAAGAATATGCAATACGTCATCCTTTTTTGCACCCAGTTGTTCATACTTTGAACAATTTTTCTTTTATTCTATTATTATTTTTCATTACATGTAAATACTTAGTGGGTACATATTTTGCTAGTAATTTTTGCAGTCATCATTGATGCTACTTGACTCTTTAAGCCCTTGAAATATGGAACTCAATAAATAAAGCAACTGAAATTGTGAAATCTATCACAATAGAGGACAATCTGAAATGGAGAGTCTATGTTCTCTCATTCTTCCTTCTGTGAGTGATACTCTCTCAGCTTACTACACCCTCTGCTGTTTTTTCCTCCTTTTATTTCCAGGAGCTAGTCCTAGCATTGATCCTTCTTTCTTGTTAGGCAGCACTAAGGCTACTGCTCTAATAAGACTTTCTATTAAGCATCCAGATTGATCAGACACTCAGGGTTGTGCTACTGTCTTGGGTGCCAGTTTGATGACAATATCTGTCTTCTTCCTTCCTCTTTCAACAGGTCAAAGATTCTTTCTTCATGAAAAGGACAGAAAAAACCAGCTCAGGCTGCTTCCATTAGGAGCACAATGCTCATTTCTAAGCATTCACAAGGTGAGAATACTGTCTATGTATTCTGGAGAATATTCACTCGGTTTAGGCAACTTTGACGTCCTATGATAGAGTGATTTGTGCACCTTCAGTAAGAAGCTTCAAAAGAGATACATTCAGTGGAAGAAAAAGATAGAGATTTTAGTTGCATGCCTAAAACTAGAGAATATCTGGCAACATGTGTTAGAGTAACATTTGCTCTAAATTTGGTCAGATATCCATTCAAACATTTTTGCTACTGTCTTCTTTTTGGCACAAAAAAGATAGGTGAAAAACATGAAAGAACATCAAGGAAACCGCTGCCTTTTTTAATGTTGCTGTTTTATACAAAAAGTGAAATTTATAAGCTGTGGTTATTTTCCAGAATGTCTTTCTAATGATTACCTTAATTGCATTGCTGGCAGAGTATGCAGTTTTTATTAATCAATAAGACAATGGTCGTTATGAGATTATACAAGCAGCAACTAATCATTATCTCATCATCAGTCTCTAAATCTGTTTCCCATTATTAAAATCCACAATACTCTGTAGGTTTCTCAACAACAATTTTTTACAGCTACAGTATATGTCACAGCATAGGTGTTTTCACTGTAGACTGTGGTTTAATTTCCATGCTAGCTATATCATTCTGAGCTGAACTTGGTGTGCAAGATGTAAAGAGTCAGTAGTAGCAATATCCACCATTCCTGCTGACTGGGTTTCTCCATAAAGGCTATAGATGTTTAAAGCTATATGTATGTCCTGATACACCACTGCTCCCAGGCTGGGGATGAAAGGGAGAAAGGTGGCTGGTGTTTCCCACTTAGTTGTCTGCAGCTAAACAGGTGCAACACAGTGCAGGTCCCCTCAACTAACACCTAACGTGGAGAACCTTCCAGAAGTTCAAGCTGTGCATGTCCATGCAGCAACAGCCAACCCAGCAGGGGCTGTGGGATTTAAGCCAACCAGAACTGGGTATTCTCTACCCAATCCTATAAGTACTGGGGCTGCTGAATGTGTGTGTTGCTAGAGTGTGTGAGGGCTAATGGTGGGGTGGGGAAGCCCTGTAGCCTGCATGCTACCAGCTGGGGCTGCCATGTTGCCTCCTTGGCTGTGCCATGTCTCCCATGGAGCAGGAAGGTTGTGTGGCTCATTAACATTAAATATACTTGTAAATAAGAGTGCTTTGGTATCTGAGCCTATTTAGTCACACACTGTCATTTTCATCTCAAACTGTGACAGCCTCCCAACTGAAGCGTGCTGAGAAGACAAATTTCTTTTCAAAGACAAAAGAGATCCAGTGTGGTGGATACTCATCTGAGGGCAATACATATTAAGGGCATATCTTTTTCTTTTACTTCCGCTCTTCCTGTACCTCAACAGACTAACTTAACACCCCAGAAAAACATGTTTCTGACATTCCTGTAAAGGTAATCAAAGGGAGAAGGACCTTCTTGGGGCAGGAAGGTGGTTTCCTGCCCAAAGTGAGTACCTGTTTGAGAAGCTGACAGTGTGGCCACCTTCTAGGTAGAGTCATAGGAAAAGCAAACCAGTGGGGTGGAAGTGCATTGCTACTTACATTGGACAGTTCTTGTGCTCCTACACTTTTCACTATATTTTACCACGAAACTTGTTCCTTGGAAGCCAAAGCTTAAAGTTAACAGGTAGAGCGTTTAAAAGGATGCAGCTCTAAATCATTAAAGCTTTAAGTGATGGCATTCAAAATGTAAGCCTATGACGTGAATGAGCTTAATAGCACAGATAATTCTAAGAAATAAAAAAATAACATCAAAAATAGGCAAGCAAACTCTATGTATTCCAGTCCACCATATTAAACTAAGTAACAGGGTTTTTCCACCTTTTTTTGTCTCTTCTTAAAATAACAAAAGAAACCTAGAGAAAATTAAATAACAGCAGTAGTATTTGAAATTCTGTGATGTACTATGATCACAGCATAATTATCTAACTTAGATATAACAGTGGTGCTCCCAAATATTACACAGAAATAAAAAAACAGTGCTGCAAGTCTGCAGTCACCCCCTGTTTTTTCCCTAGGCAAACCAGTTCATGCTAGAAATGAATTAATGTAACCAGGTCTCCTATCATTCCTTAAATACCATCACTGTTACCTCTCAAAAGCCTGAATAAATTTATAAAAAACAACTGACTTACGCGTTTCCATTTTTTTTCTCATGTGTTTCCATTCTTTGCTCGCAACTTCCAATTTACCAGCTTTAGCCATTTTTTTTTAAATCTGAGATAAATTCTCAATTGATCCTCTGTCCTCTTGTCTTAGCCTAGCAACAAAAAAGTGTTTTGTCCTGTTTCCTCACTCCTACAATCCCTGTTGAAAAAAATGCTCTTCTGTGATCAGTTTACTTATGGTTATCCAGGATCAGAATTATAGAAGTCTTCTCCTACACCTTCCCAGGGTTTCTGTCTTCTTCCATAGCCAGTTAACTGTTTATTGTTTTTATCTACGCTAATCTCTGCCCATTTGGGATCTTTTCCTGATTTATTGTTCATAGTCTGTATATGTTATTCAGGTAAATGACCAAGATAATAGCTGCCCCACTCAATGTGAAGAGAACCCAGTGTCGTCTTCCGCTCCCTCGTAATCAGTACTGACCTTGTGTCGTGAGTCTGACCGTAAGTCCACTGTGCATCGAGGAGTGAGTGATACACAGTCACCCTGAGCAGGCACAGGTCCAGCATGGCCTTCAGGCTGGTGCTGTGCTGCACAAATCCCTTGGCTGCAGGATAACCTCAGCCAGCTCATTGTACCAGAGGACTGCAGGCAGCTTCCCCTCCATACCAGCAATTACACCACCTGCATGGCCTTGCCTTTATCTAACAGCGCAGCAAGAAGTTCTCATGTGGACATCATTTTTATTTGACTGTAGACATGATAAATAGAGCTGTTTCCTTGTAAGAAAATCATATAACAGCTTGAAAGACCAAAAGGGGAGAGTCTGTGCTATGGATGAGGTCTGCATTGTGTGCTGCATATGGGCGGCAGTCCTGTTTGATGCTACCTACACTGTCCAGGCCTCCCACCATTTAAAGATATGTAAGATTATCTGTGTTTTTCTCTTCTCATAGTGTTAGCTTTAACAAATAGCATTTTTAATGACACCTTACAGACTCTTAGGTGCCTTTCATACTGGGATCGTAAAGGACCAGCACCTTCTGGTGCAAAACACCTTGCATGCAAAGTAAAGAAATGAGAAAGAAAATAGTTCTAATTAGCTTTGAAAAAAAATTGCGTCAGAAAAGACTTGAATCCTTGGAGTTCAGAGAAGTTTACCTGTCTGTCTATCAGGGAGAAAACCTGTTCCTTCAGTTGTATGAAGACACCACAAAGGTATAAAGTATCTTGGATAAATAACTGAATTACCCAAATATTAGCAGAAAAAATGATAGCAGCTCTAGAAATAGACCACTTTAAACTACAAACCCTCATGTTTCAGTATTTCTCATAGCTAAGATCTATGATTCGGTCCAGGTGGAATACAGCTGTGATCAGATTTGGTGATTAAATGAAAAATCTTTGTCTCTGCAAAGTTGGAAAAGATCCACCCATAGGTTTTCATGAATTGACAACCAATGACAAACCAATGACAGAAATCAGTCCCTGCAAATATACAGTGGTAACATAAGTCATTGAGGTCATTGGACCAACTTAAAAAAGAGGTTAAAAATCGTATAGAGAATAAAGCTAGAAGAAGACATGGGGAAATGCACCTCCATACACCAAAAGAATATGCTGGTGGCAATTCTGGTTGATTTAAAATAAAGTTGTAGCTGCAGTAAGTGAGCAGAGAGAGGTATTTGATTTCTGTCATTACCATTTGGAACACCACTTCTCTAAACATATACTTTTTGAATTAAAAGTGTCAGTCCATTAGAAAGCTAATGGACTGACACTATTCATCCAAGGGGAAGAAAAATAAGAAGTGGCATTAAAATAAACATATGTTTTTGCAAGTGCAAATGGATTTGGAATTAGAAGATAGCTATTCAATGTGTAAATAGTGCCAAAAGGCTCTATTAATGGGTAGGTACTATAACATCTTTGAAAGACATTTCTACTTTGATAATTTGTTTCCACTATAAATAATTTAACTGAATTTTCTGAGATTGGACCGTGATCTGCTCCAGGTGAGAACATTTCCAGGTGAAAACATTTCCTTTTCTTTAGTGATGAATTTCTGGCCAGTGAGGTCATGTCATCAGCTTAACTCGACAAAGTCCACGTACTGGGCATCTAAAGAAAGATGAGGGTCCTGTCAGGAAGATATAAACAAAACCTGAAGCTATTTCAAAGCCAGGGGAAGTCTGATATGGTACTGAGGAAAGACAGAGACATTGGTATAATAATTCAGGATTAGTTAGGATGAGACCTTCCTTTCCTAGCAAAACTAACAATCTTTCAAAAATGATTAGAATAAATTCTTTTATTTCAAGCTTCAACCTATAGACACTGTATTTGCCTCCAGGAGCCCATCAACTAAATACGTTTGATTGGACTGTAGAAGCACAGATTGATGAAGGCAAGCCATATATACAATTTTATATAAATAAACATTCACAGTGTAACTACCAAGAGTTTACAGAAGGCCAAGTGTATCCCGGAAGATGTCGTTCATATGAACTGTTTTCTCTCTCCCTTTTCTTAAAGGTTATATCAAATTTAGTTAACATTTTTTCTCCAAAAAAGTTCATGGACTTATTTTATGTTGGTCTAATAAAACTGTTTCCTCCTTAATAAAACTGGTAAAAATGAGAAAACTGGTTCAATAAATTAAATGTTTGTCTAAAAAATAGCATAGAAAATACTACAAAATTAATGAACAGCAAAAGCAAAAGCAAAAAGTACAATAGAATTAAGATTGATAACATCCTGTTTTGGTTATTTACATAAATTGGTTACATATTTTATATGGTACAAATGCTGATGTGTCTACTCAATTTTAATAATCTGTGTTCATAATACGTATTTTGAATGATCTTTGAATAAAGTTGTTTCAGCTACATTTGTGAAAAGAAGAGTTCTGAAAAAATATGGATTTGTACTTAGACAGCTCTTGAACGAAAAAAAAAGGTCTTGAAAAATCCTGCGAATTGCTTGCTCAGATTATCTTTTATAAATGTACTTCCTGATGTTGTTTTTTGAAATTTGATCACAATCTTGTAATTATTTTATATTCTTAATGTAGAAGCACTTAGTAGTCAAATATATTGAGATGGACATTGGAAAAGCCTTGGGCTCATTCCATGAATGGAGATATTTGAGGAGGAGATCTACTCAATACAAAAATACAAACAAGGTTATGTAAAGTATAAAACAATACAAAAATAATTCACCATGTAGACCTATTTACAATCACAGTTTTAGAGTGGCCTTCCAAAGAAATTTTTGTCATCGTGCCTATTTAATTCCAAAAAGGATCATATCACACATTTCTCAAAAAAAAGGCATTTTTAAATTCATAGGACTTTCAGAGATGTATTCAAATAACATGAGATTTAATTTGCAACCTTGTTCCTATGGGAATGCAGAGTAGATCTTTAATGAATAGTTGTATATCATTATGACTCAGGGCAGAATTTAGCACTTGCGTGTGCTCTCTTACACACAATTTCCTTAAAAAAGAAGAAAAGAATGTAATTCCTGTCTACCTGCAGTGTATTCTGATGACAACTCATATGGAAAAATGTATTCTCATCAGCCATCTGTCTTCTTACACTGTTGGGTTAAAACATTTTAATGTTAACACTGATATCTACGTAATGATGAAATAGTTAAAGTGAAAAGTTTTAACCTCCTTCTCTGCCCCTTCATAATTTATGCTATTGTTCCAAAAATACATATATTTTTTGTGGAGTAATGCATTTAAGGAATAGATTGTTTGTGTTGAAAGTGCTCAGGAGTGATATGACCTGATAAAAAGGCTTTAAAATGTCTAGTCCTGTAGCAATTTATTCACATTACTCCATAAGGTGGACTAAGAGAAGAAAAGAATAGTATAAAAGTGGGCAAGAATTATGTGACAGATAGGATGACTCTGTCTTTAAACATTAAAATGTTAATAGGAACAGCAATCAAGAGACTGCAAATTCCTATACCACAGGCTGAATTCAGCTGCCATCCAAAACCACATCTGAAGTAATTCAGAGATTTGGCAGGAACAAATTCACATTGATATTTTTCATTAAGAAAAAAAAAAAAGATTGGAACCAGATTCAAGGATACATTATATGGCCATGTACAGAAACAAGCAGACATACCTTAACCTAAGAATGACCTCCCTGAGTCCACCACAGATCATGACCAGCAGGGAATGATGAAGAAACAAAAATAAGAACAGGGCAAGCAAAGAACAAAAATTTTCTTTTGATGAAAAATTGAAATTCATTGCAAGCCCAGCTTCTTCTAACACAGGTTAAATTTCTGTCATCATATTTATCAACTTTTCATGGGCTATTCTTCCATTACTTTGTTTAATTACTTTTTAAGCCCATTTATAAGAAGTTCCAGCATGCAATACAATCTATGTCAATATGTTCTGTGATACAATATTTGAATTTATGAAAAACTATCTTTTTGTTTGTTTTAAACCTGTTTTTCTGGCAATTTCAATAGGTGTCCCTGTTTTCATGTTATGGAAAACAGAAGTTAATTATTTTCTGTTCACCTTCCTTGATTCTATAGACCTCTCTCCTGTTGTCTCTCAGCCCTGTATTTTCCCAGTTTGAAGAGTTTTGTGTTTAATCTCTCAATATCTAGAAGCTGCCACACACCTCTGATGATCCAGTCATCCTTCTTTGGAACATTTTCTAGATTTATCATGTTATTTTGAGATTGTGAGACAAGAACTACATGAAATTGTCAATCCATTGAGCAAATTGATTACTTTTGTTTTACTTTCTATCAGACTTCAAAGAAGTCCAGTAGGTTTGCAAAGCATTTTTTTTCCACAAAAGCTTTCTTCTCCCTTTGCTGTTACAGTCATTATAGAATCTCCATTTGCCATTATAGAATTTCTCTATGCATTTACTCACCTGATTTTTATGCAATTCCTGCTAATGTGACCTGTATAGAATTCAGACTTTCTAGTCTGTGTATCTTAAACCCTGCCTTAAGTCCTTCTTGAAAATGTATACTGTAGTGGATATCTATCTTTTTGACCTTAGGCAATTCTAATAAACAGTTTGTACTCCATAGTCAGTATTTTATAAAACCCATAGTCGAGTATTTGTCATTATTCAAATGGAAACATGGCTTTGTTCCCAAGCTGACACTTCGGCTTCTGACAGTTAGATTCATAAGACTCCTTAAGAAGGAACTTCCTTAAATTAATTAGTAGTGAATACATTTGGATTCTTTTGAACGATTCTTCTGTATGCATGTCCACCCACATACTCATCACCCTGTTGGGCTGTGTGCCCCATACAAGACACAAAACAGAATAGCGTTTTGGAATGTGTTATAAATATCCTCGTGTTCAGATGACATAATTAATAGGAGTCCTGACAGGAAGGCAAAAAATTCAGGTTCACAGATGAATTTTGTAATAGTGAGAAGGGAGAAGGGGCAGGAAGTTAGTAACAAAAAGGAAAGCAGAAAGAGATCTTTTTCCTTCTTTTCAACAGCAAAATCTACGCAGTGAAGAAAGCTGGGAAAATGTTACATTTCCACATGGTTCATATTAACGGAAAATATTTGTGTTAGCAGTGTTGAGAACAATTCAACTTCATTTAAAAAAATTACCCACTTAGTTCTGTCAAAGCTGATATCTATGAAGATTATCTGATACCAATGCTGAGAGCGAGAAAAATGTTTCTAACCAGATAACACAGTAGAAAATAGAACAAAAGAAAAAGCCTTGAAAACGTGTTTTAGAAAACAAATAATGTTATTACATTGGCTTCAGTACTCTGCAATCTTTGACAGCTTGAGGTTAATTTTAAAAAAAAAATGTCCAGTTGCATGGGTTTTTTATATAATTTCCATTTTAAATGGCCATGGCAGTAAATTATTTGGTCCAATGGCACACAGTAAGTCAGCAGCAGAGTTGAATATAGAACCAGCATCTCACAATTTCCTAAATAAATAAAAAAGGCATAAAGTGAATTTACAATAGGAAGAAAAACATTACTAGCCTACAAATGATCATCTATATCAAGCTGGTAGAAATGAAGATAGGCATTGACTGTATGTACAGTCTAGCTATGTTTTTTTGTGTTATTCATGCTGAATAGCACTCAACGCTACTGGGATTTCGTTTGTCCACTGCCACTGATGGGGTATGACACTGTTCAGTCTAAACAGGGCTATCATAATTTGGCCCTAGATATTAAATGATGTACTCTATACATGAAGTAATAACCACCTGCATTTATACACATATTCATGAAATATTCTGTGTACACATCTAAATACAGAAGGTTTGTCTGCCTACCTCTAACATAAAGCTCATTGTATATATATTTATTAAATGAGAATGTAAACTCTCTCAGTGATATATAAGCATTTAAAACCCCAAATGTTTAGCTTAAAGAGAGTAAGTTGCAACTATAGATCCTGGAAGAATTTCTGGTGGGATACTGTAATCTGTTGGGAAACTTGTCATAACGAAGTAGCAAGCTATTTCCTCTCAGTGTTTAGACCTTTGTTGACCTCAGCATCTGAAATGGTGTGAACAGCAATCTGTGATCTCAACATTAGTCTTTATTAATCTGCATGATAAAGGTAACTCAATTGCTTTACAGGTTCTTTGAATATTTATAAATTGTGGCAGGAAGGAAACATTGTGCCTTTTTGTGTTCTGTCAGTGTACTATGGATCTGCAATAAAGCATAGCAGTTATTCTTAGTCTCAGTAAAAATACTAAGACACAGTAAAACTTACAGTCTGTTGACTTATTTCTATGTGTTTTGAATAACATATAAAGCTTAACATTATGAAGTTTATTCAAGCAAATGTGTTCTTTTTAAAATAGCGTGGGTTTTTTTTTTTTTGCCTACCTCTTATGTTCTTTTCTATGACCCTCACAGTCAAAGTTGAAGACCTTTATCATTTTAAACATATTATGCTTGCAATTTGCCTATTTTTGCCTAAACTGTTACCTTGGAAAGATACTCTGAATGTGGCTGACAGGATTCTGTGTAGGGATTTGTAGCATGGCAGTTTCTGGACATGATCCTCAGAGGAAAAGAGGCAAACTCTCGCCAGTTTCAGCAGCACCATTTCACCCTACTGCACTGTAGCCCTCTGAGATAAAAGTGGCAGCCCAGGCACTGGTCTCCATCCCAAATCAGCCTTTTCCCTCCCCTATTGAATCCTATTCAGAATCCTAAACAAGCCAGTTAAGCACTTTCCAGTTCTTTTGCTGACACTTTCAATAACAAGCTGAAACTCCATACCATCTTAGTTTTCATTTTTGCCTTTATTTTACTGAGCCTAGAATTAACCATCCGGCAAGAGACCGCTGCCATTTAATTAGCTTTCGCATAAAAGACAATTTTTGATGTAGTATCTTTGGATGGATCATTGATCTCAGTGTAACAGTAAATAGTATTAATAAAGAGACCATAGGCCACACACGCATGAGTAAATCAAGAGTATCTTCCTAGAGACAATGGAACTAGAATTAGAGAGGCATGACTGTCAAAGTATTATTCTATACACACAATTCATTTCCATGTTCACAGTTTAGTGGACAAAGGCAAGCCAAAGCCTGCTGCTTTCATGTACAAATTTTTACATTGCTGTGCAATGAGACTGGTTGAAAGAAATGAAGGCTATTCCGTTGTTTTCTTGTTTTTACACATTTTCTTCTGTCCTTTTCAGTGTGCAGCAGCCAGCTAGATTCCTCCTCCCAATTTGTGCTGCACAGCACCATCAGAGATACCTTTTCTTGCAAAAGGCCTAAAGTAAGTGATAACTATGAAATCTCTCAGTTTAAGACACAGCAACACACCGACAGCAGTCAAGGGGTTCTTTGTCAGGTAAATGTCTTGAACTTCTGCTTCTCCTTTCCATCTCTTTCTCTGATTCTTTTAGTTTCACATGCAGCAGCTGATCCCTTTCATTCTACAGCTAAGTTACCAACTATTTAATGATTTTGCAGTCTATCAATTGTAGAGTCATTCCTTCTGCCTGCCGTTTTTATTTAATATTCCAGACCTCTCCAGGCTACCCTGTGACTATGGGGCCATAAGAAATCTATCTGCCAACAGGTATAAAACTAATACACAAGTATATTTTAAAAATCTATAGATGTAATCATTTAAGGGTCAAATTAAATTCCAGTATAGGGAAGCATATTCAGCACCAACTGCACTGGGAACTTTATCTATTTATGATAGGACTGGGTACTACTGCATGTTTTTTATAAATGTGTTTGAAAACAGAGGAGATTCTGTCTTGCTTCAATATCTGTGCTTCAATATCTGTGCGACTTCATTGAAATTATAAGTGTGTAAGGAATTTAACTTAGAAGCAAATTTAGCCATTGTTTAATTATCAGCTCTGATAATTATGACCCTTTCTTTCATATGAGAATATGGTCACATGAAATATTAATTCATCATCTTCAGACTGGGTTAGGTAGGGATATGTATTCTGAGTAGCAGCATCAATTCATTCACAGGTAAGATAGTGACACCTCAGTTTTAGCATTGAATGGTCTTTTCTGGTTTTAGCCATCAGTCTAGACCATTGTGATCATCTAGGATGAAAGACTCAGCTTTATCAGATTGCATTGGCCATCCTAGGCCAACGACTACAGCTCTACTCCCAGTAGAAAATGTAGTTCTTTGAGGCCAGGACTGCATGGGAACAAAAAAGTAAAGTATCCTTCATTTAATGAGGATGTCTGTGAAACAGGCAGGAGAAAACAGTGAACTCAGGTTCAGCTTAATTTTTTGTTCAAGCTGAAAAGTTAATGTTTCTCTAATACTGTTCACAGATGATCGCACCATAACAAACCATCTAGCCATTGCAACAGATGTGAAGGTCTCTTAAACAAATCATTGTCAGGACTGGAAATCTCTTTCACCTATTTTTATGGTAGCTTTCTGATTTATTTACTAAAACCCATACAACTCTGTTCATCTACATTCTTCTTCTCCAAAAGATGTTATGTATGTATTTATTTATTTATTTTTAAAGGCTTTTTTTTTTTTTTTGAGAAATTGTAGTTACTTAAAATACAAATTATTGAGAAAGAAGGGAAGGAAATAAAGATTTCAGTTCCCACTGTTTAAAGACTGACTCAATATTTTTTCAATAAGTTATTTTCCTTTCTCTTTCTTTTATTTTTCAGGGCTTTTGATTTACTGAGGGCAAGGTGATTCATGGTAGCTTTGTGCAGAAAACCTGTAGTATAAAAACACATGGGTTAACAAACTTCAGATTTTGGAAAAGGGATTCTTTTTGGGGACTTCTACATACATGACCTTTTAAGTATGTTTAGAGGCAACTATAAGTCTTCATACATTGAGTTCATGTGTATGTGACTGAATGTACATACACAAATATCCAAACAACTGAAGACATATGCTTGTATGTTTGTCTATGTGCACGTACAAGGATGCACACGCACGCCTCTATCTATCTCTCTGTCTATCTAAGAATTTCCTACTCATTCTAACAGGTTGAAAGGACTAGTCACAGGGTGTGACTAGTCTAATTCTAATAAAATAATGGCTTGATGAAAGCCAGTGTAAAGTTAGAAACCATGCTACAGCCTAGAAAAAAATACCTGAAGCAGGGTATCCCTATCAGCTTCTCTCAGAGTTTGGCTCCGATTTCTTCTGTTTTGTTTTGCTACGATACTTAATATTGGAACCTCAGGAAACAACAATTCTACTTAGCACAGTCCTTATTCAGAGAAATTTAATCCCCGCATTAGCTGTGGATGCTGTAATAGGAATGCTGGGATGAACTGTGGTCTTCTGTTCACCTTCTTTCAGTACTTCAGCATTTTAACCTTTCCTTTACCAAAGTAATTTTCTCAAATGTATGAGATGATTAATGAGAACAGGTTTTTTCTGCATTCAACAATCGTGTTCTTCTTGCCCATCTGTCCTTGCATAATTATGGTCTGTTCATGCCAATATTTAGGGCTGTGTCAGCACTTCCATTACAAACCCCAATTTTCAGGAGTTTGTAATAAGGCTGGTGCACTTGGCATTTGGACAAGATGGAAGAGAGCTGGAAATCACACTCGTCAGGGCACTGAATCCAAAACACGAGCAGTGATTTGTTTTGGGCTAGGCTCCATATTTGGCAAGAAAGAGTGGCTGACAGCAAGCACAAGTGAAGTAAGAGAGATCCAAGTGTCTGATAGTACAGCTGAGCTTTACATAACGTCAGAGAACAGTGCAAGAGCAGGTCTAGCTAAGTAAGAAAGTCTTTTATAAGGCAGCCAAATATTGTTCCCTTTTTGGAAGGAGGCCAGTATGGAGAAAACAAAAAGGGGAAGGACCCACAGCAGGGCTGGGTTTGCAGCTCTCTCAATGCCAACTCATTTATTCATGAAGAAATCCCTAACACAGAGCTATGAATACCTATGTACGATTCTGTAAAGGTGGACAAATTAGTAGGGTATTTAAAGAAAAATGAGTCCATTTTCAAAAGTGACTGGTGATTCTGGGAGCAGAGTCTTATAGAGTGGATTCAGCTTGGTTTTTTTCTCTGTGTGTTGAGAATTTTTAAGATCCTTTGTACAGCTAGAGTTTGTCACTCACACAGCACTTTGACTCTTTAATAACTGGAATCCAGATAACCCCAAGACAAAAAGACCACTCCTGATTATTCAGGATAACAAAGAGTGGGGTAATCCAAATAAAGAAAAGATACAGATAATGCAAAACATATGTAAATTATGTTGTAAGAACATAAGGTATTTAGTATTTTTTACCTTCAGAGAAGGAAGTTATGACATAGAGGCAGAGACAAGGCAGGGACAAAGGAAAAAACATGGGATCATTATTAAGGTAGAATCATCTACAAGCTGAATAAAGTCCTCTTGGGTAATAAAGAGGTAACTTCATAATAAACACACAAAAAAAGAATTTCTAATCCCAAGTGCTCACTGTAATATTTGTAGAGTTTTTTCATGGATTTACATGGCCATAGGTTTGGCTTTGCTCTGGGCAATTAATGTGCAGTTTTTGACTTCTTGGCAGGGCTGAGGACTGGTTACAAATTTGTATCCTGTGAGAGAAGACAACACCACAAGTCCAAGATAGTTACTTACTAGTCATGGTCACTTACTAGTTAATGGTTACTTACCAGTATACTAGTATTGTGCGTTTTTTTTTTTCCCCTGTAGCTGTGACATTACTGGGAAACCTGAGAAAGAAGTACCCAATTTCACACACATGCAAAGCAAATCTAGACACATGAACCTTTGCAGATTCAGAAAGGATCTGAAAATGTCAGACTTTTGTTACAAAATAAAAGTAAATTTTAAGCTTCTGTATTTCTGGGAAATACACCTCTTACTGAACACCTTTATAATGGAATTAAGTTACAATTAAAACAGGGAGAAAAGCAAGTCTTAAAACTATTTGTGTAATTAGGTTTCTGTGACAAAAAAGAATCACTGTTATGTTATTGTCATGCTTTATCATGTCTTTACGTAGCTTTTATATCATAATCATTTTCAAAAGACTGCACTGTGCTCCTTATTCAGGTATTTCTGCATAAATTGAATATCGCTTTGCGAAATCTCATAGAAATACATGTGTCTGTGGCATGGTGTCCCATTGCTTTTGGATCAGAGGAGCAGACAGCGTTATGAAATGAGAGCTTGACCTTTGATTTCTTGTGTCATAAACTGGCAATAGAAATTTTTTTTGGTGAACACCTCACCTTTACCTCTGGAGAATTTCAGCTACACTATTTGGCTTGGGAGAGGAGTCATAGTTTGTACTCTGTCCCTTCCCTTATTCTCCACTGAGGCTGGAGGAGAAGAAGGAATGTTTTCGAAGGAGCTGTCCTGCGCAAAATCCATTCTAACTCTTAATTTTGTGAAGGGAATGCGAGAGGGGAGACAGGGAAACTGGAATCACTTGTTGCAATACAAGTAAAATTGAAATGAAGAGAATGTAGAAAACCAGTGCTGAGAAAAAGAACTAGCTTTTTTCTGCTTCCAGATCTGCATGGTATTGGAGAAAAGAATAGATTTTACTATAAATCAGGTGACTATGTCATGTTGCTATATATTTTATTCCATTACTGTATAGTTGGTGCAGTCTAAAAGGTTCTTTATTAAACCACTGAATGGAACAAATAGAATTGAAAATGTCAATTTGCTATTCCAGTGTACTAGTGAATTACAACTATGCCAAAGAGTTGTGATTTATTTATTTATTTTTAATTGTTTTTTTTTCTCAGTTACTTTACTTAGAAGATATACATGTGTTAAGTAACAATGTTTAAAAAAACCTACATGGCTGGGACCAGACCTTGGAAATTAAATAAAATAAAATTAAAAATTTGAGAATAGACATTAACAACAGACTACAATATAGTGCTGTTACATGTTGGAAATAAAAAAGTACCTTCTCATGGAAGTTATTATTGTAATTACAAATGATTTTCTTTGCCTTGGCCATGACAAAATGCCACTTTACTAAAAGAAAAAAAATCCAGGACTTTCCACAATACCTTGCATTATGGTTGCTGTGCTATTTTAATTGTCTTGCAAAATTCTTTGGAATAACAGCATTGTATCTGGGTAAACTGTTCTTATAGTAGCTGAAAAAGTTATCTGGTGTGTCCATGAATACACTAATAAAGCTGAGCTCTGTATTTTGGGATGGATCTCTGGATATGTCATGATGGTATTTAGCTCTCCTAAGAGGATATGTATCCCTAGCTATTTTATCACCTCTGTTTTGAACCACATTTCATGTGAGTTAATGCTAATGCCTTTTAAAGTGCTGTCACAGAAGCCAGCATTACCAGAGTGTGCTATGCATTGGGCGAGCTGTTACAGAACCCAGAATACACTCACTGATAAACGCAGAGTGACTGTAGATTCACTGCGATTTAAAGTGCTACTTCTCCGTTTACACTGAAGACCATCACAATATCATCGAGTGTGATTTTCAAGCATATTGGCTGTCTCCTGCCAACGCCACTGTTTCAGTGGCAAACTAGGAACTATGTGAATGGTCCTTCTCTTAGTTTGGAACTGATTAAGCTTTTTTTATTTTTTTAATGTTAGTGACTAAAATATGTTGTACGTAAGAAAAATACTATGCCTAAAAGAAGAAATCCTTTTTAAAGGTATCATGAATAAGGAATGCTTCTCCAACTTCCACCTTTCTTTTTTTGTCTTTAGGGACATCTTACATTGCTGGCGATGGTGTCTCATTATCTGGATACCTAAGAGGATAGTTATAATTTGATGAAGGAGAAAGTGTTGTGCACACACACATGCACACACATTCTTTTGTTACAATATTTCATTGGATGTATTTAATTGCACAGATTCTGAATTTAACGACCTTGCTTTCAGAACACTGATGCCAGAATAGTACCCTATAGTATACAATCTCTAAACACGTTTTGCTAAATATTTGAATTGACAGAAACGACAGAAATGCTGGTATCTCTCCAGAACTGCTTTGATTGAAGCTTAAAAATAGTCTTTACTGTTATTGCTGAACAGCTGAAATCCTACTATAAAGACTGGTTCACAATAAGAAATAAGAAGTAGAAAAACTTACTACTTGTTGTTCAGGTTCTTTAAAGCAAGTTGTGCTGCTGTCCATGCTTTATGCTATAAGAAAATAAAGAGACTGCCTGTGTAACTACTACCCAGTGTCCACTACTGAACTGTCTGAGGAATGATAGAGTAAATGGAACAAACTAGGGAAAAACAAACAACTGATATAATACTTAGAGCAGCAATAAGTACACATACAAATCGTATTGTGAACTACTATTTTCACTGCTTTGGTTTGCAATGGAAAAGTCTTTGTACAGAAGTTTTATTCTATTCACCTGGAACATTGAGAGTTTTTTTAAAGTATATTTTTAACAAAAGAGAAAATTTTAAGTGAGAGGAAACATTGGTTTATAATGGAAATACATATATACCCTTACTTGACACAATAATTATCACTCGTGTTTTCGTTATGTGAGGCCCTCCCTCCAAGAAAAGAAATCACTGTGATACTCAGTAATAGATAATTGCTTTTTTTGTCATTTTTTTTCCTGTGAGATTGGTTATACTGCAGATTCTTTGGTTATTTGAATCTGTTGCTTATAATGATGACAGAGTGTAAGTGAATGCACTTCTCTTTTGGGCCAGGAGAGTGGTATTCTTTCATGTTCAGCAGCATAGCGTCAGGCCATGTTTGCTGGTTGGTTTCTCAAACAGTCAGAAAAGCTGAGCCGTTGTAAGTGAAGTTATTAAAGCTTCTGGTAGTCTTGTCCTGGAAAATTCAACTTTAATAGCTACAGGATACCACCCTGAATCAGTAGCCTGCCTTCAGGGACTCATGTTGGATGGGATCTCTAATGCCAAAGAGGGCTTCAACTTGACAGCAAGAATATAGCTGCTCAAAAATAAATGATCACTCTAGACCATTAGTGAAAATAACCTGATTTTATTTTACTAGCTGCTGTAAATATTTACTTTGACAACCCGCTTTATCGAACTCTGAGGATACAGTTTTGTGTATGATAAGAGTGAAGGTCAATGCTTGTTGAATAAACTCTAAATAAAGAATTATGTGATACATTGTACACATTTCACATCCAGTGATGTATTAATGCATCATTACGCTCTGTATAATCAGCTCAAATGTCTTCCTTTAAAGAGACAGAGATTGTTTCACTTGCATCTTTTTTTTTTTTTTAATTTAAATGCACTATTGGTTAAATGCCAGCAATGCAGCTAACATTTAAGGTGAATATTATAGTAGATCTATTGAATTTTGTAATTTTCAATGTCTTAAGGATAAATGAGAGATAAACAAGTCCAGCTTATACTGCAACATAGGTTTTAAATAATTACCTGTTGATACTACAGTCAAATCCAATGCCAGAATTGTCAAAGACTCATACTTGGAGTGCTGATATAGCTTCAGTGTTTTTCCAAGCATAAGTTTCACTATGAGTGCTCTGTTGTATTTTTCTGCTTGCTTATTTATTCTGATGAATAAATTCATGCCACTGAATGTGGACCATGTTACTGGAGAGTGCAAAACACATAAATATATAGACATAAATAAATATGTAAAAGCCGCTGAACAAAACAGCTTTGACTGAATGTTTGAAGTTGGATAGGAAATAGGGCCTCTGATTTGCATGACTAGATATAGACAGGAATATAGGGCGAGATACAATTTCCTTTCAGTGTTGAGTTGTACTGTCTGTTTGCTTAATATTATTAGAATTTCAGCTACTGTAAAAGCAGATGTGAAGATATTAAAATGGCCACTCCAGCAGTCTGCTCTGGCATATTAACTGACTGAGTCCAGACGTATGGATCAATCTATGTATAGTTCCCAAAGCAGTGCCTGAATTTTCAAAATCTTGCTAGAACTATTTTATTCCTCACTGTCCCCAGATCCCTGAGTGTCCCTGCATTTGCATCTCCTGCTTTAAAGAACTGTGTTCATTTTTCTTTCCTTTTCCTATTTCTTTTTTTTTTAAGTAAAGACTTGTTTCAAATTATTGATTATAAACGTGATTGTGGTGAGTCAGCACAGGTAAAAGATTGTCCTTGCTTTACTGTGAAATCATAGGGCAAATGAACGCATATGGGAAAACATGAGTATGGTGTTCATAAGGTAGGAAAAGTAAATTTTTGTTCTTTGAATAATTTTTTTTTATATTTCAATAAAGTGGAACCTATGTTCTCTGTGTATATATATGAATCTAATTACTTGTCAACGTTACCATTAAATTATTCTCTTTCAATCAACCTAAGCTTACCGGAAGACTGTTGGGATGCGAAATAACTAAGAAAACTTTGAAATACTCAGGGCTGTAACTTCGCACAATGACTCTTTCCTGGAACACCCTTCTCTCTTTGAAAGGAACTTAAGTTTGTTCACATCACAGACAGGAGGTGTTTACACAGACTCAGCTGAGCTAGCTGTGAACCAGGCAGTTTAGATACTGATGTTAAGTAGTTGTCTGGGGCTGGAGAGCCAATTATCAGATTTCCCAAGAAATTCAGAAGGTTCAGGACCAGTATTTAAAGGCAGTATCTATCATAAATTCCTTCTTCTGATCTTATTCAATTCTCCAGGTATTAGCCCAGATCTCAAGTAGCAAGCCACCAGTATGACTCTGTGGTCAGGAAAACTGCATCAGTTTATGCCACTTTAGGACTGGCCAGCTGTATTTACCCTGCGGTATTAATCGCACTCTATTAAGATCAAAAATCTAATTCTTAATTTCTTGTAAACTCTAACTTAATAGAAAGCAATTATGGGATATGAACCCAGGTATTCCATGTCACTGGTAAAATGTCATGGTGACATATTATTAGTAAAAATTGTTTACAGTATTAACTTAGTATGCTCATGGTAACCGCTAACTAAGAAAAATGCACATACTTAGAAGTGGTACCATTCTTTTAAAAAAGTTTCTGGCAGTCATACGGGGGGGGGGCGGGGGCAGGGGTAAGATGCTTGAAAGACAGCAGCAGCATCAGAATTTCTTTAAAGAGCTGTAGAAGTCTATTTCTCCTCTCTGCCTTTCAAGAGACCGTGAGACAGAGTGCGTTTCCCTGAAGCTTGGAAAAAATGAACAAATGCAACTTTTCTGTAAGAAGTCTGAATCACTTATAGCTAACCCAGGAGTTGTTCATGGGAGTACAATTGAACAAATGCAGTAGATGCTGAATACTTTGTGATGCTGCATGAAGGAAGGGCCTCTTCAGTCTATTCACCTTTGCCTCTGTAGCTATTCTCTGGCCTTGAGGTCTCTAGAATCTATGCATACCTTTTGCTTTTTTTTTTTTTTTTTTTTGTGTATGTCTGTGGATCATTGACTGTTTACTATAGTGCTGATGCATCCTGAAGAGATGCAGGGCCTGAGATGTTTTATCTCTTGTCAGAGCTCGCTTCAATTAAATTAATGGATCCATTCAACTCCCTCTTTCCTCTTTCAGCTGCATCACTGCCGAATACATTAAAAAGATCTTAAGTCTCAAGATGGTACATCATGGCATTAGCTAGGGCACTCATTTCCCTCTGTCTTCTTTTTCTGTAAATCAAATAATTAATGAGATCTCTACCTCAATAGAGCACTTCATCAGGATTTTGTAGCAATAGAAAAAAAGATGCACTTTTTGCTCTTGGAGAAGCTTTTATCTCCATCCGTGTAGGATTTGGTGGGCAAATGTTGTAATTCTGAAATGACAAAATATTGACTTTTTTTTCAGTTTTGCTCTTAATTTCTGAGAAAAATTATTCTAAAGGCTTAGGTACTGACTCCTGCTGTTTTAAAGATGGGTGCTGTTTGAAGTTTAGACTTGTAATAAAATTTAATTGAAATTCAGTTATTTGTAGAATATGTAATTGCAAAGGATTATATAACTAAGTATCACAATTTAATGTTCGGTGTTTCAATTCAATTAATTAAAAAAATAATTATACTGCATATAATGTCAGCTATTCTGTTTCCTTTACGAAACATCATTTACCTTGGCACCATTAACCCCTTTGTGGTAAAAAGGAAGAAAAAAACATTTAAAAAGTATCCCATTGAAGATTTTCATACTTGGAATACAACAGACAATATATTATAACATAGACAGAGGTGCAGAAAAATTTAGTAACTTGCCCAATGCTAAATAGCCGGTTTGCAGCAGACACAGGTGTTAGCTTTCATTCCTATGGTTCTAGTCCCAATCATTTTATTCTTTTCCTAAAGGAAATTTTAGTTCAAAAAAATTAAACAGTCTTTATGATTCTGCTGTTGAAGTGACACTGATTATTTAGTTGAATACCAGGCCTCTTACTGAGAATCATACACTGATTTGTAATTACTTTTTGCCCTAGGTTTTGGAAAAGGAATATAGTAATTATAATTTAATGATTTGGCTACAAACTGCATGTGGATGAATAAAGAACATTTGACTACAATGAGAGTGAAAGAGTCAAATACGGTCTTACTGAGTTGTTAAAATATAACAGCAATTTTTACTAAAATGACAATTTCATTACATTATAATTAGAACAATAGCTTTTAATGAAAAGTACAAACATGCAGTACTGGCCTTCAAAGGAGTTCCATTAAATATCACTACATTGCTGTGGTAAAAATAGTCGATTCCTGCAGGATAGGCATAACTGAAAACTGTAAATGCACATAAATGCAAATAATGTCTCGTCTGCATGCTGTTCCTTGCAGGAGAGGTCTTACAGACAAAAATCTGTGAGCTACACAGCAACCAATCTCTACACAGCATTAGTAGCACAATTTTTCCAGACACTCATTTTTCATTACATGATAACTTTGGCTGCATGTACACTAATAGAGGCATCCTTCCCAGAGAATGATCTCTGGCCCCCAAGACAGGTGTGCAGGGTGGCTCAACTCCAACCTGCTCAGGGTGAACCCTGAGGCCTAGGCCAAATCCATAGAGCAGCTGACCTGGATCTTCTATGGGTTCCATGTGTTGCCTCTGTGACTACGATAATATGCATGTACATCCACAACCATGTGTAGTTTTTCAGCTTAAACTGGCTGAAATGGTATGAAAAGACACAGCCTCTCGCAACAGTATTTTTTCAACAGGCAGCTGAGATTGTGTATGTTGCTGCACAGCATGGTGAAGGTTCAGGGCTTTTCAGGACAGGGACTTTGGGAAAAGCTTGGAAGAACTGCTGGAGTGGAGGGGGCCAAACCTGATGCAGTTCTCTCTGTACTGCTCAATCCCAAGATCAAACTATAAACAAGATCAAACTATATATATCTTGCAGCCTATATAGGTCCAAAATCCTTAAAATCTCTGCTTTTAATATCCCATCTTTGCATTTTTGAGAGAACTCAATGTAGGAAGAAAACATCATGGGTCTAATGATATAGTACTGTGTTCACAGCAAAACAACTGGTGCTTGTAATTTGTGTGTGGTGTAGTGCCTAGCTGGTGCTGCTAAATGATTAATACTGTGAGCACAGTATTTCATCTAGTAGTGAGGAAAGTGTCAATTCCTGGCATGAATTTTTGGCACAGGTTGTTTTGTCTTTGGAGGCAAAACCTTCTGACATTGACTTAAAGTCCTTCCAGGATACAGATTCTGTATGTGTTTTGGTTTTGGTGAGACCTGGAGCACTGTGTTTTTGCCTTTTCAGTGACAAAACCAAAATCACCTGTGATTTTGTCCTTGTGACCTGTGGAAATACTGACTCTTCTATTGTATTTGAGTTTATCCGGCTCACTTGTGACATTATTCAGCTAAACTAAAAATCTTTTTTGTTTGAAATAATTCATCCTCTTCCCCTTTGCTATAGAGAAGTAAACTAAAAACATGCCCAGCATCACATATGCACAAACTGTATAAAGCTTTCTGCAAACTTTATACTCAGATGGCTGGGAAAATAATGAAGTAGGGAACTTCAGATCCTCACTGACACACAGGAGTACAAACTCAAGGAGCCCAGAACACTCATTGTGTCTGTTTGTAATAGACACAAAAACAGTCTCTAGCACAATAGTAATACCCCTAAAACTTGGTATTGCCTTCAACTGGCTTAAACATGTTTAGGTCATCATCAAAACAAAGAAGAATATAGATACTGGAATCCACTCTTTGCAGTGTTGCACAGTTTTACTGGATGCTGTGTGCTAGTTAGGGTTATAGGGATACACAAAAGTCTCCATTTTTTCTCCTCATTTAAATAAGCTTGTTGCTGCGTCCTTGTCGTAAGAAGCTTGAAAAATGTGACCAAACTACCTCCTTCTTAATGATTTGAAAATACAGAGACCAGTTAAAAGAAAATCAGGATGAATTATTATTTTAATTATCTCAGTCTGGAAGCCAGGCTTATGATTTTTAGGACATGACTCATTATCTTTGAATGAGGGGTTTTTGTGTGTGTGTGTATTTTAACATGTTTAGATTTTTCCAGCTTTTACAAAATCTAGCTGTTCTCCCTGCCATCAGTACTAGGGTTATCACATAGGAGGCCATCAATCAGTCACAAAAGTACTCACTGTTTCATGTGGACTGTGTTAGTAACTTTAACTGGAAGAGTAAATCCAGGACTGTGAGGCATGGGCTAAACCACAATTCAAATGGCATTCCTGAACAGACTGAGTCCAGTGTGACCTTTCTCAAAACTTTTACTACATAGCACTGTGTGTGTTTCCTGATGCTATTTGCCTTGGAGCGGTGTGTGGCAGTGCTGGTAGCTTGGATTGCTGCCCTGTTTTCATTCCTACTTTGTGCAAATGGGTGATTCACCATGTACTTGTTTTCCTTGGCAGCCGTTTCCAGAAGTGCCACTTGTCTCCAGGAGACACTTGCAAGTGCTGCTGGAAACTTTCTTGTTGCTGTTGCACATTTTAGAATTTCTTAGAGTTGTTAACACTAATAAATAAAAGCAGGGAGGGGAAAATACTGAAATAATGACTTGGATCCAGAAACAGGTCTTGGTTTTGCATCCTTCTTTGAGCCAATTGTCCCTCCAGGCTATTAATTTTCACATTTTCGTCCTTTCACTTATTTTCCATGTAAATAGTCTTTTCTCCAAAAAACAGTTTGTTAGCTAAAACATCCACATTGATAGTTTATTTAATGAAAATCTTAGTACCGTACTGTGCAAATAATGCCATATCTATAAGATTTGGTGTATGTGTAAAGAAAAGGAAAATATACTGTGTGGTTGATATCTTAATATTCACCTCCTGCTTCTAGTGGTTGGTTAACTGCCTAAACTAGACTGACATCCTACAGAA
This sequence comes from Gymnogyps californianus, assembly GCF_018139145.2. Taxonomy (NCBI): domain Eukaryota; kingdom Metazoa; phylum Chordata; class Aves; order Accipitriformes; family Cathartidae; genus Gymnogyps; species Gymnogyps californianus. The sequence goes on along the minus strand of NC_059500.1, from coordinate 66,574,044 downwards.
ACATTCATGATGGTTTTGGAGTTCTGGTTTATTATTCTTGGATGACTTCTGTCATCTAAAAGCACTGGTACAGACTCCTAAGCAGAGAGATTCTCCGAGAATTCATTGCTCAATAAACGATGTCTTCCTTGTTGTGCTTTCTCCTATTCCATTCCTAAAAAAACAATTGAAACTTAATTCCTCTTCCAAGCTCCTTGAGACCACTAAATTGACACCAAGAAATTCGTCAACCACCTGAAGACATGTAGCATATTTGTGGTACACTGAGGTCTTGTCTTGCTTTGTACAAATTTGATACTGGTCTATGGAAGGCATTAGAAAGATCATAAAAGGAATTGGAAGTGGAATTAATTTTGCTTATTTGTTTTTCTGGCTCTTTCAAAGGAGGTTAATACTTTCTGAATGCAGAGTAATGACTGAAAGAAATTTTAGCCTCTGGGTAGAGCTCTGTGTCAAGGAACCACAGAAGTATTACTGACAAACCAGTTTATTACTTTATCACGTAGCGTGCTAAGTTTTTTGTAGGATTCAGTCCTGAATGAGAAGGGAATTATAAAAAGCAATTCTAAGCCACGTAGTCCCTGAAGTATAACCTCCAAATGGTACTGTGGATTGTGATCTTGTACTTAGCCTAAATCATTTACTTGTGTAACTAGTTTTTCTTCAGGTTTGTTTTTAAAGATCATAAAGATGTAGGAGGCATATATAATATGCAATGTTATAGATGTATCTCTATATGTGCATGTGTATATAAATACTTATTTTTGTGTGTTTATACATGTATTTATTAGTTGTATTTTCATACTCTATTAAGCTGATAAGTTTTTGAAAACATGGATTACCTTTTTCTTTTGGCAAGTATTTTATAAATAATTTCTCACTATGTATAATCTCTCTCATACACAGAAACTATACCTAACATGAATAAACCACATATGCACACACGCAAAATTACCTGTGATTTACTATATAGATAGTGTTTGATAATGTCAAGCTTTTCAGTTGGTGCAAATGCTTATACAAATAAGCAGTGTGACAGCCACTTAAATCAGCTGAGTATCTGGCCAGGTTTCTGCAGACAACAGCTTAAAGTTACTAGATGAAACACTAACCAGGATTGTGCTGTCATTCTGGAGCTGACACTCTGCTTAGGAACCATTTGCCTAAACTGAAGCGCTAGTCCACTGACACTGCTGTGGAGTACCCAAAATATCTGTAAAAGACTGTTAGGTACACCACTGGCCCTCCAGGTTTACTGCGCCATCAGTGGGAAAATGTAAGCATTATACAACTACGTGACTACTCAAGTGAACTCGCTGTCTCATTGCTATTTTCTTGCCCTCTACTGTTTCTTGAGCTCTTCAAGAAAACTGGGAAATCACTCATCTGGTGTTTGGACTTCAGTTTTGGACCTAAATACTAAATCTGTCCCAGAATCTGGCTGTTCTTGTCCAATATAATTTTGCATGATAATTTTGCTACCACCCTAGAACCCCTTACCTCCAAATCTAAATAGCTACATCTTTCCTTACACTCTTTTGAGCTCCCTTTTCAGTCTCTATCCTTAGTGCAAAAGCAGCTTCTTTGGGTACTGGGCGAGAAAATAAAATATGCTATTGTCTGACGTGGTTAAAGCCCAGCTTTGCATTGCGGTGTAGGTAGGATTTCTGTGTCCAGTAAGCACAAAAGTCCGTGCAGCTGCAGGTAAAAGTGACTATAGAGACAAAAAGTTGTGATCAATGCTCACAGTTACAGCTCTGTGCACAGTGCAAGGTCTAAAGTCTTGATGTGCTACAGAGTCAATGTGGTGACGGATCTAGTGTGAACATCTCTTTTTAGGACAGGTAGATGCTTTTTCATTCCTGTTACAAAGAATTTGCACTCAGGGCTCTGCTGGTTCACCTCAATACAAATAATAGATAATAAGAAACTAGACAGCTTGACCTGTGCTTTAACCATGAGGGGTCATCTGGGTTGTAATGGGATCCCCTGCCATAGCTGTATTTGTGGTGTAGAAAGAATTAGGGTAGGAAAATGCAATGGATCTGGAGTGAGACATATACAGCTGCGCATATCTGGCACACAGGTTTTTGTGTTTTTATTTGACTGCTTGCCAATATCAAAGCCAGATTTATTAGAGGATCCACATAGTTGTTTCACAGAAAAATGACGTATCCTCTGGCACTAATCATAATAGTCCTCTCTCCCATACTAGGTTCTGTGTTTGGGCTACAGCCTACTCCTTCTTTCCTGCAGACTGAGACAGTATCAAGTTATCCACCCTTTCAACAACTCAGTAGTAGAGGTATTGAATTAGAATGAGGTAGGTACAGGTGGTAGCAGCTGCTAAAAAATAAGGGGTTTTAATTTTGTACTGACTCTATCTTTTTGTTTGTCTGTTTTATTCAAGTAGTTTCCTAATGATAAAGTTTCATTGAATTGTGGAAGGATATTTTCTAGGCTCTTTTTTTCCCAGTAAGGACTGGATAGCCTTCCAATATCAGGAATTTTTAACCTCATTGGCAAAGCCTGCTAGTATCTTTAAAAAATCAAAATGCATATCATTCTGAAAGAAAAAAAGAAAAAAAAGAAAGAAGAAAAAACCAGTATTTTAAAATGAACCCAGTCCTTTAAATGAAAAGGGGGTAAAAAAAGCAAACATCATGCAAAGAGAAGCCTATTGTACATGAAATACAAGCAAAATAAAAAGGACTGGGAGGAGGGCATTCAGATTCTGACAGTCCTGCTGGGGCAAGTGCTTTTGAAAAGAACTGTAGGAAAATCAGGTGATACACAAACATGCATCACCAATAGGACAGGTTGCTCAAGGATTGATAGTGGTTACATATTGGACAGGTAGCAGTTACCTAGAAATCTCGAGTACAGAAGATAATGGTAAAAGCACTGATCCTGCCTCTAGTCTTCTGAATTGTGTACATACTCAGGCCAATCTAAGCAGCCTAATACTGGCTTTGAAACTTAAAAACTAGGTAAGAGTTTGACTAGATATTTGAGGAATGGAAACCTAAGCATATGAAGGAACTTAATTATCCTCATGCAACATATATGAAACCAAAGTTATTAGGTCTGGAAGCTTAGTAGCAGAGGCTCTGTTTTGGATTCCCAGTTTGGCATCTTAGACATTATGACACCACTTTCAGAGATGCCCAACTCCTTTCTGCTATCCATTCATTACCGATGTGCCAGGTATAATGACTAGCAATGTTAAACCCAATAAGCTTATTGGTGGATCAAGATACATCTCACTCAAGAAACGTGAAGAGTGCAGTCCTAATAGTTGCAAGAGAAGACAGATCCTTAGGAGATAAACTATAAGCAAAAGCTCTTTTTCTCTTCTCTTTTTGTTGTTGCATGTTAATAAACGTCTTTAAGCAAAGAGATCTTTCTTTCCATCTTTGGAGCTATAGTTGTCATGTTGAAGGCTGATGAGACTGTTCAGCACATATGTGGGATAATTTCTTGTGGTACTCTAGCACTTGACCCACCAGGTTGTTTAGCCTAAACACCTGCAGGTCTTTTAAGTTACACCTATGATTATTCTGCAAAGGAAGACAGCACATCTGTAATTATGTAATAATTGTGTATAATTTAACTGTGGCAGATAGGGAAAAGAGAAAAGATTCGTCTTCTCTCAGCTAAGTACCCAACATTATACAGAAACAATTAGGAACTGAAACAGTTAAAGCTGCTTTTAATAAAGTAATGTACCCCAGTACTATTAAGAGTAAGTTTGTTGTTGCACATATTCTAGGCCCAAAGAATGAAAAACCTGACAGTTACAGTTATGTGAGGCCTGATGCTGGATCCTGTTACGAAATTCCTTTTAGAGGCATAGAAAACCTGGAAGAAAATTAACATCTTATGCTGTTTTATCTTAATGGATCAGGAAGGAATACACTTTGCGTAAAATGTTTCTGGATGTGGCAAAGTATTGGGGACTGCCATGGAAAAGTCCTCCTTAGAAGGGAAAGTATAAGGGTCTAAATCCAATGATAGCTGATAACAGAAACTTTATATTTTCGAAACAGAGCATGTATTCAGATTGCCTGGTGTGAAACAGCATCCTGCACTGGCCTGGTTTCACATGCTAAGTAACTAATCTCAGTTCAGTGGTGACAGGTGCAGACCTTATGGCTTTCACTGGCGGCTCAAGATGAAATGGTGGGAGAGTGTTCCTTTACTTGTCACTCAGCAATTAATATGCTGAATCTCAGCTGCATTCTACTTCCTCATTATTTATTATTTACTAAATTTATTAACTGACTGAAAAGCAATGGGCAGATACCTTTAGCATCTAGCTTAGCATCTAGAAGTATCTAGCTGACTTCTTAAAATTGGCATTAGAAATATTTGTAAAGCTGTTGCCTAGAATCCTATAGAAAAAACTTCACTGGCAGTAGGAGGTCTGAAAAGTTAATTAATGCAGTGCTTACATTCAACTTTTTCCATTGTAACTATAAAAAAATTAAAAAATAAAATATATTTTGCTTTTTTTTATTCTTTTTTTTTTACTTTCAAAAAAGAAGAACTTAAAACTGTTCTTGTACTCCAGAACTTGCCTGCTGCTGCCTCTGCTACCATTTCTCTGATTATTGCCTGATGTTGCCTGATTATTTCCTCACTGTGCCTCTGGAGAGAGGAGGAAGATGAAAAGAAGCAGGGAGAGAGGTCAACAACAACAGATATAGTAACAGGCAACAAATTCCTATTGCTTCCTTTAGGTGGACACTGATAGAAGGGGATGAACAGACAGAAACAACAGAAAACTAACACACAGAATCAAGTCCTGCCTATGCTGAGAACACCAGGAGGTGAGGAAACTAACTTTAAAGCTCCTTCTTATATTTGGCATTCATATCCATGAAATCCACCAGAGAAATAGAAAATTGTGCCAGGTATCCTTTTTCAGAGAAAACGCTGCCAGATGGAAGCACTTCTCCTGTTTTGTGTATTTTTATTCTCTACTCCCACAGCTCAGAGAACATTGCAGCCGTTCGTGCACTTCAGAACCTGGAAAGGAGGCAATGCGAGTTGCTTCTCTGCCCGACCCAAAATCTTGTCACCCACCCTGTGATGTCATTCTGGATCATACCTGATCCTGCTTCAGAATTTTTGACTGAACACACATCACTTTCTGTAAAGTATCTAAAAGTCCACTGGAAGAGGAAGAACACCTAGGGAGAGAAAATCCGTGATTCAAGAACCTGTTGGCATCCTTGCTTCAGAGAGTGTTTGTGTATTTTATACCAAGTGGAGCAACTTCAGCTGTAACTGCTGGGAAGCCTCTTTCCCTGTCTGTTTCCAGACTTGCTCAGATACTAAACTAGTATTACTGGTGCAAGCTCAATAGAAAGATCTGTTGGAGATTTAAAGGTGTTAGCACCCTATGGGCCAAGGGTGACCAAGATGGAAAAGACTTTGTAGAACACCTATAGGAATCCATCAGACACTTCTCAGGACAGCTCCATCTGGCTCAGCACAAATTCCTCTTCAACCCTTCTCTGCTACCTCCTGCACTATGCACGCAGTGGCTAACAGGAACCTGTGCTTTTTGGTAGCGCCTGATTCTTTTCCATTACAAATTTTTTCCCTTGATTCAGTCCTTATCTAAGTAGTGAGCTAATATTCTCGTCTTTTAAACCAAGTGTAGTATAAGCAATGTTTCCTAAATACACAGCATCTCAGCTCTTTCTCTAGCTGCTTCCTGCTAGTCTGGGATGGAAAGTGTTGAAAATCACCCATAATTCAGAGGTTCTGCTATCTCAGCACTTCATATAAGCATGCAAACTTCTGTGATATGTTGCCAGACAGACCAAACCCAGATTAACAAGATAGGGAAGCAAGAGGGAATGAATATATTTTAGACCTGCACCAACCCTTTTGAATTCTCTCATTATAGATCTGAATTATTATTCAAATCAAGGCTTCCATAGGGCATTTTTTGTTAAGCTAATAAAGAACTTATTTTTCTACAAACATCAAAGGTACCCAAATTTTTCTTCTAGACACCCCAGCTGGGGACTGGCAGGCCCTCTGTGTTCAAACATAATTTTTTTCCATTTAATTTCCTAACTTAATTGTGATCTCCCATTTGAATTCATGATCCTTTACGCTATGCATATCTGTGATCCTCACTTTTCATGACTGAGCAATTCATAAACATTTAAGTAGGTATCCAGTACAACTATTCCGTTAGATATCATTTCTGTTCTAGAAGAAACAGAGAGGACAGATCAGTCTCAGGTTGAAGACTTCAACCAGATTTCCAGGTTCTGTCTCCAGTGTTTGGTTTTAAACACGTCAGAAATTACAATACACATAGTAAGGTAGGACCTACCGGGTGCAATCATGTGAACTTCATGATTTGTATGGCATGAACACATAATAAATGACAGTCTAATATTTAATTTGGAATACAATCTACTATCCACTGAAGTCAGAGAAAATTCAATAATCTCTTCAATCAATCTTCAATGGAAAAATCAGGAGATGGAAAGTCCATCACTCTTGTGATTTTTCCAATGGCTTCTTTTTTACCCTCATGGCTTGCTTTCTACTTTACATGTCTGGTTTCAGCTTCCAGCTACTGGTTTTTATTGTACTTCTACCAGCTAGATTAAGATATCACTAATATCTGGTTTCTACCCTGTAACTGAGTTACCATTCAATGTTCTTTCTGATAAGCTAAACAGACGGAGCTTTTAGAGTCCTTCTCTTCTACAGTATCTTCTCTGGTAAATAATCTTTTCTGTATCTTCTCTAACATTTCAAGATCTTTTCACAATGTGGCATCAGCCTAGACAGAATATAAAATGTGGTCTCACAGATGAGAGGTAGTGTCCCTTTCCCACTCCTATTAACTACTTTTTTCATGTAAGTATCCAAGAATTAAGCTTTATCATAGTCAAGTTCAGGTCTCATATTTAATCTACCATAAAACCTAGATTTTTTTCACAGTCACAATTTTTTAGAACCAAAGTTTATCTCCTATAGATGCTGCCTGTGTTCATTATTCATTGGCAGATTATTTTATATTTGGTTGTATTAAAACACATTCTGGATTAGTTGCCCCAGTTTACCTAGACGACTGATTATGGCTGCCAGTCCTCATCAATATAAAATGTCTATCGTTTTTGTGTCATCTTCAAATTTTAGCAGCAGTGATTTTACATTTGCTTGCAGATCATTTGTTAAAATGTTGAGTAGCGCTGGGTTTTTGTGGAATCCAAGTGCCGAATCCACAACTGACAATGACTCTCCATTGACAAATACTTTTTGAAAAGCAGATAATAGCCAACTTTTAACCTATTTAATGTGTTTTATTGATACTGTATAGTGCTAGTGTCTCAAACAGAATGTCATGTGATATTATCACAAACACTGTTAAAAGTCTAGACCTATTACATCTCTGTGGTTAACTTTATCAACCAAACTGGAATCTTTTATCAAAAATGAGTATCATATTTGTTTGACAGGCTTTATTTAAAGGAAAAAAAAGACAAAACCTCTCATGTTAACAAGCATTAACTGCATGACAGTTCTTCAATCCTTCTTTAATTGAATCCCTCTTCAACTTTTCATGTCACTTAATCTAGCATACTGATACCCTGTCAGCTCTGAGATATGGCAGAGAAGCTCACTGGAATGTATCAGCTCTCTGTCAAGTAATGAACATAGCAAAATTTAGACCACCAGTCCTAGGAATAACCCAGTAATATTTTCTGATAAATAGGCTTCAGAAAGCTTGATACCTTGTAAGTGTATATTATATCCTCTAATATTTTCTAAAATGTCTTTTCCCACATGCTTTACCTCCTCATCCTACATAAATTGATGTGCCAACTGGAATTTCTAGTAGTGACAAACCAAGAGACTGGTTCAAAAATATCACTTTTGCTGGCCTGGGATATTTCTTAAATAAGATTCACTAAGATGATAGAAGAAGAACAAATATCAAATGTGAAAGTGACAAGGATAAATATGTAATGTATTGTACTTATTATGATTCAAAGTTAATTCTTAAGCATTCCTCTTTTTCCAATGGTAGGAACAAAACAGTTACAATAAATGAAAACAGAAGTATTATTTTTACTTGTTATGGTACGCTGTCTTCCATAAGATGTGCAATTTGTAGTCTGGATACAGCTCCCGTGGTACTTAATCTTGCCCTTGGTGTATTTGTTGCTCATGCAGTCCTTCTGTAGTCACCCTGAAGAATTCCCACAGCCCTTCACAGGGTCAGAAGAGGACTTTCCTTTCAGAGAACTGGAAAGAGGGAATGGGATGCATAAACCATCCCCAGGGATAATTTGTGCTGAGACCCTGTAGAGAAGGCAGTGGCACTATCAGATGCAAGGAGGTATGAAGATATGCTCTAGAAGGTACGAAGAGGAGGTTAAGGCTGTATCTGGATGCAGGGAGAAGACCTCTGTATGAATTTAGAGCTAGGCAGGATATAGGAAGACTCTGGGAGCAAAAGAAGCATTAATGGGAATGGAAATCATTTCCCCAACAGAAGCCAGAGACAAACATATAGTGCACTTTATTTTGCAATAAGGGAATGGGCAATTGAGGGAATGATTAAGTTTTACTATGCTACTTCTGGATCCTGTATCAGAAACACAAAAGGAAAGAGAAGCTCCCTAGGTGGTGGCAGCTCTTCTTACATATGTCTGTGGTTGCCTGGACAATTTTTAAGCATTTCAGTCTCTTCCCACGGTGTGAACTAAAGACCAAAATATTATAGTAAATGAGACTGAAAATGTCATTCATTTTGTGTGTGAGGAAAAGCTCCAACCACAGATCAAGAAGCAGAGCCTTCTTACCTGACACAGTAACAATGCTTAGAATTACGAGCTCAAACAATCATATGAAAGGATCTATAAATATCTATATTACTATTCATCTTGTTACTTCTGTTCATCTTGCTTATTACATGTTCCTTCAGCACGTTTCCAGCAGTCTGTCTTTGCAGAAATCTCTGTTGTAGTAAATAAAGCTGCTGTAAAGCAAGCTTTCATTGGCTATGATATGGAGATACAAAATACTAAATCTGTAGTCTTTTTGCAGTAAATTTTGAAAGAACAAGGCCAACTAGCCAGTGGCAAAATTTTACTGATCTGCAGCATGTAATCAAGTTGCTAGTTTCCAAAAGGCAACAACAAAATTCAAATCAGAAGCTAAATCAGAATTTTGTAGGGTTGTTTTGGGGTGGGTTTTTTTGTGGCTTTGGCCTAATCTTGCACTTGTAATACTGAATGTTTATTAGACAGACAGCTTAAAAATCAGATCAATAAATGAGTCAGGCAAACTGACTGAAATCAAGCCCTGGGACTTGGGAATTAGTTCTGGAATGGGAATTAGCACCAGAGCCCCTTCATCGAGCGCTGCAAGTCACCTCCCAGAAGTCATTCACCCTGGGGAGACAAATAGCCATCCGTACATTAGCTCAGAGATCTGTGCAAAGAAATCAGGTCCTTAGGTCTTTCAGAGATCAGCCTCACAAATGTTTGCTTGTTTCCCTCTCCAAGTGAGTGGGAAGGTGTAGACTGATGACTTTCCTGATGTGTGGCCCAGTATGACTGCTTCATGATGTGAATGAATACACTCAGCACCAGATATAGAGGTTGAGTGGGAAAAAGTGCTACTATGCTGCAAAAATGAACAAGATTCCTAAAAGAATCAGGGCATCACCAAAGCTTTTCAAAATACCTTGTGGAAAGCCAAGGAGACACAGATAGACTGAGTGAGTGCCAAGACACTAAATTATAGGTTGCATAAAACACCAGCCTCATATCAAGATCAGGCAAAACAGCATATGAAAAACAATCCTTTCAAATAAACTATTTTAAATCCTTACTACATTTTTAATTCGATAGAATTTTCTGGAAATGATCTTCTTATTCCATGGAAATTGTTTAAATTATGAACATTCTATTTTATCTTGAATCTAAATAAAATTCAATCTCAACTTCTTTTTTTTTTTGTAGGAATTGATCAGATGAAATCTATTAAGGTCTGTTCATAATATTTCCATTCATTTCAAAATACTGTCTTTTAAATCCTGGAGTTTAAACCCTTCTCCCCTCATTAAAATTTTCTAAAATTGAATACCAAAAATCTATTTTGAAACAGACCAAGAAACTTCTTTTGTTTTGAAAATGTGAGCACCATTCTGAAATAGTTTTAGGTAAACAATCAATAAAATACACTCATCACCATGAACTATTTCAGCTTGATGAATTAATAATTTCATGAGAAATGTGGAAACTGTCGTATGATTTCCAACCCACGCAGTGATGTAGTTGTTATCTCTTCTTGGCAAACAAAAAAACTTTAGAAAACTGCTACAATTCATTCCACTGTTTGAAAGAATAAGACATTTTTACATCATCGAAGATGTGGAACTATTTGCAAATTCATTTTCTGTTTGGTAGGAGAAAAGACTATGATGTATTTGAGAAAAGGCTAAATTTCTTTTGAGAGTTTACATTAAGTGCCTTCAAATATACACTTCATTACAAGGACTTTTTAAGACCCACTGTGAATTTAATAATAATGCAGAATAGTATAAAAATATGACAGTAAAAGCCTCCAAAACCTGACAATAGAAAGAAAGAATAAGAGAAAATAGATGCAAATTAAAACTATGTTATTTGGAAGAACGTCTGTCTTAAGAGGCCTAATCTCCCTATATGTCTAAATAATTAAACATAAGGTGCTTTCCAGGGCTTTAATGATGCATTTCACCTCAGTTCACAAGGCAATTAAAAGTTCTGTAGATGATGATAGAAAAAAAAATTGTGGTTCATTAAAAAAAAAAAAAATTCTGTGTAACCCTTAGTGTTAATGTCATCTGTTAAATTAAATGTGACGGGACCAGTAAGTCTGGAGAATTTCAGTATTTGTGAACTTGCCTTGAAGTATTTTATGTCTTTAGGATTTCTTTCACCCCACTGCTGAAGGAAGCTGACTCTGTGTTAATCCAGCTTGCTTTTTTAACAGCAGTTTTGATATAGGTATCATATGTATATATATATATTACCTTCCTATGGAGAAAGTAATGCCTCTGTGGCCTGGGCCACTTCTTGTCCTCTCACTTCAGGAAAAAAATGCCAATTAGGGCATGGGAGCACCATTTTATCAACACAGGCATAGCTGGAGGAGGAATTGACCTTTTCATGGAATCACGTTAGATTAATGAGCCTCTTCTGAAGGGTTTTCAGTTTTCTGTTCACACAGAACATTTGGGCAAAAAGATGGGGAAGGGAACATACCTTTTTGGGAGCAGGGATAAATTAGGTAATAACAAAAAATATTTATAACGTTTGTGAACATGGACAATTTTTTGAGATGACAAGCCAGTTCTGAGTGGCTGCTGTAAAAACCAGTCATGATCCATACCAGCTGACATCCAACTGTCGTGGTTTAACCCCAGCCACCAACTAAGCACTCCATAGCCGCTCACTCAATCCCCCCACCCAGCAGGATGGGGGAGAGAATCGAAGAAAAAACCCTCATGGGCTGAGATAAAGACAGTTTCATAGGACAGAAAAGAAGGAAAATAATAATAATGATGATGATGATAATAATAATAATAATAGTAATAATATGACAATAATAATACTAAAAGAATTAGAATATACAAAACAAGTGATGCACAATGTGATTGCTCACCACTCGCCAACCGATGTTCCGTTAGTTCCTGAGCAGCAATCTGCCCCTCCCAGCCAACTCCCCCCAGTTTATATACTGGGAATAATGTCATATAGTATGGATTATCCCTTTGGCCAGTTTGGGTCAGCTGTCCTGGCGGTGTCCCCTCCCAGCTTCTTGTGCCCCTCCAGCCTTCTTGCTGGCTGGGCATGAGAAGCTGAAAAATCCCTGACTTAGTATAAACACTACTTAGCAGCAACTAAAAACATCAGTGTGTTATCAACATTATTTTCCTACTAAATCCAAAACACAGCACTATACCAGCTACTAGGAAGAAAATTAACTCTATCCCAGCTGAAACCAGGACACAAACCCAAGGCATTCCAGGCACTTAATTTTGTTATTGTAAACATATTTAAATAACTACAAGGATTCATCACAGATCGGGATCAATTTACATTTTATTATAATTGTCAGTAGTGCCGTTGTGCTAAGTCCAGATGTGGGGGTACCTGGGTGTCCTTCCTCTCTCTCCAGCCGTTCCCTGCTCCTCTGCTGCTGTGCTGGCAGCTCACGTGTCCCACCGCCTTGCTGCAGTAGCTGCCTGTCTGCCTGCTCTAGAAAACTAAATAGGGCTTGGGCTTGAGCTCAGCCCAGTCTCATATAAATTAACTGCTAGTAAAACTTCTGGCGGAGTTTTAGCCTTGCCCAGCTGTTGCTCACACCTGGGCATGCTCTGGATGATGATTCAGACTGGGTCTTGTTCCCAATAAGCATCATGGGCAAAGCCACCTATCTTAAGGTGCAAGGGAATTTAGATACAAACCATGGCACTTGGCTTCTGGGCCAGAAAACAGCCACTGAACCCAGTGTTTACACGTATAACCATAATCTACTCTTCCTCACTGCCAGGGTCTACCTGCAGAGTCTGGAAAGAAACAGTGAAGCTATGCAGTGTGTCCACTCACGACGCATCCATCCAAACACCATGGTCTCACCTTCTCCTGCCTACTGGTGTGCCTGACCCGAGTGCAGGTGTGTGCCTGGGGTGCCTCTGGCACTGAGTGGTACACCCACAGCTGTGCCACCACCCAGCCACCTTTGCTGAGGGACAGGGAGTGAACAGATGTGAAGCAGAGCACAAATAGACAGTTCAGAAACAGTGAGCTCCAGCTTTAAAATTTCCAGAAATTCAGAAAGAGCAAAGCACATCACAGTGTTTTCAGGTAGAGCTCTGATGCTTTTAACACATCTGCAGAAGTGAAGACAATTACAGGGACGATAACAAGGCAGACACAAAAATTGGAGACAGACAACACCGAGAAGCACCGAAGACCCAAACAGAAGGCACAGACACAGATGAGTTTGTTCAAGGTCACACAGGAACTCTAGGGCAGGAGATTCTGGGAAGAGAATTTGGATTGTGGCAATTAGGCCCTGTAACCATCATAAGGTGTCCCTCCTCTGCATAGTCCCTATTAAAATAGGAGCATAATGATATGTGAAATACTCCAAGAAGGAATATGTCCATCAATAATATATGCATATGCACTACCTAACCTAATCTTAACAACAGGAATACAGGCAAATATATTAAAAACATTCACTATTCAAGTTACCCAAGTACATCAGAAAATTGAACCAAATTCATTACTACTGCAAGTACATTTGAAGCACAACACAATTTTCTCTTTGTAAATGTCTAAACCCTCCACTTTCTCTGCAATAATTACATTAAAAAAGATGAAATACCACACACGCATCTTTCAGTTAAATGGCCCATTAATCCCCCAAGAAAAAAACCACTATGTAACTTATTTCAATATTTTTTTCCCCTTCTTCAATGGAAGTCAAATAATACATCATTTTCTGAATGGCACCATATAAAAGACTATCTGAAATGACCTATGATTCTACGATCATTTGTTTCATAGCAATGAAGCTAAAATTAGGAGGTTTTAAATACTTTATAATAAAACTTCAATACTAAAGTTTTCTCTCAAATATAGTAACACTTAATTTATATCTTCCTAATGTGCTTGCAATCCATTTAAAAAGAAAGTCTGAAATTTATGGGCATATATCTAATAACCAGATTAAACTCTGAGTATGGAAGAACTGTCATATATAATAGCTGTAAAATAACAGTTATGCAGCAGATGCATCATACATAATAACCTTGGACAAGCCTCAAATGTGGGGTCTTGAAGTATTTGCTCACTTTCCAGACCTCACCTACGAGTGTTTAGTGAAGAACAGCTCACACCAAAATGCATCCAGGTTACTGGACCTGGAAAGTCAGTGGACCAGAGCTGTGGGTCACAGTACAACACCGTTTAGCCATATGCTAGCATTCCTCAGTCCTTTTGCAGGTATGTACTGATAGTCAGCAAACATGGCTTCGTATGTGCATTTGCAAGAGCATGGTTGCAACCAGCCTGGTGATTACAGCATTTTCGTAACAGATATCAGTTTAAATACAATCAAAGGGATTCAGGAAACCCCAGGATGCTCTAGGAACTAAGCCCATGTCTGCCATCCTTGGGTGCATGCTGTATCTGCCATACCATGAAACAAAAGAGTGGGGTCTCCTCATTTGACCATATTTTAAAGGCAGCCCTTTTGAGTAAGTGTCCTCAGGAAGGGCAGGATACTGCTGTGCTGAACAAACAGCACTGCCAGACCCCAGAGTGTGCGGAGATCCAGACATCTCCCTTGCGTGGGATTTCTGTAACTGCAGCCAGGATGCTCCTCACACCAGCTGTGGGCTCCTTTCTAATGCATCCTGGTCTCTTACCCCAGGCACCCAGCTTATAAAATACAAATCACTCCTATAGAACCTAACACTGAAAATGGTGGTGTCCCTACGTTGGCTATGTTCCAGATCTGGCCCTTTCTTGGTAGAAAACGGTAGTCATTATTAAAGGCAAACAGCTATGTCTGGGTGTCCTTAGTCACTATTTGTTCAGTGACAACATTTCTGTGTTCGCGTTGTCAGAGTCGCTGCCACTATGTATTAATCTTTCACCAGAAATTATTTCCTTTTCATCATTAATTGCAATGCCATCTACTAAGAAACACTCATAGAAGGTATCAATACAAGCACTTCTTGATAGAGCACCCTAAGAAAGGAGTTGTTCGCAAGTTAGACTAAACTGTTCGTTGAATAAAATAGAAGCTGATATCACCAACACCTAAACAAGAGAGCAATTTGACACACCTTTGGTGAATTCCAGAACTCCCATTGGTCTTAATTAGAACAACTGAAAGAAACTGTTAATTTCAATCAGCCGGTGAAAGGTGCTGCTGCCACAATCAGTCAGGCTTTTGGAGTTCAGTTTTCAACTTTTTAAGCACTAGACAGTCTTACACAAAATATACTGTTTCCCTGGAAAAATATGTGTATCTTTTCTTTTTTATTAGAGAGCATTTATAATGTTATGAGCCCACAATGTATCTTAAAACTTGTTTTTTTCTTTGTTTTGTCAAGGAGAACTGGAATTTAATAACAAAAAAACCTATGCAGAAAATAATTGTACTTTTAAAAAAAAAAAATTTCTAACAGAGCCTACTGAGTAATCTACTAGTAAGAGATAATACTAGACATCTAATTCCTGGGTGCCTAATCACTGCAAAACAAGTGCCTTAAATTTTTTTGGGAGACCTTCAAGAATCTTGTATATGCATTTTGATGTTCCAGGAAATTATTTTTGAGACCTTGAAATGTACCTAGTTTGAGATTTTTTTTTTTCCTTTGGCTTCTTCAGTTAAAACACTTGATTTTTTTCATGTAACTATTTCTTCCCAAGGCATACTGCTACATGAAATAAAATCTGCTGTGTTTTGACCACAAATAATACATTCAATTGAATAGATGTTCAGTAGAATGAACTACTTTGGTATAACAAGAAAGATTAAGTCAGTGTAGATGTGACATGCATTGTTACTTTGTTAAAACTGCGAAGTACAAATAGTCAAGTGATATGTAAACACTTAAATTCATTTCAGAAAAAATCCACTTTTAAGCAACGTAAAGCTTTTAATAAATTCAACTGAAACTCAGAGGAGCCAGGTTGCTTATCTAGAACATGGAAGACACAGGTTTCAATCTCTTTTTCTCCTTCATTCACAGTTCAGAGCAGAAATGGAAAAGCAACAGCTGCCTTTTTAGAGTATAGGTATGGGTTCTCCAGAGGAGGCCACAGATTCCTTACCTTTTAGAAACAGCAACGAATTAACGCAGTGAGACTCAGGATAGTGGTTAAGGGATGTGGGAGGAGGTATTTGCACTCTGAATGCTCTGAGTAGATTCTGAAACAGTGGTGAACTCATGGGTAGGGCGCACTTCAAAGTTGGAAAATCTGGATGCAAAAGCTTGCTCCAGTGTCATCAGAAGAAAGCCTCAAGACTAAACCCCCTGCATGTTGGGTAACTACCTCAGCACAGGTAGCTGGAACACTGCTGATCCCTTAGTTTTTAGGTCATCTAGAGAATCTCTCTAGCTACTTCTGTTACTGTTTTAATTCCATAATAAAATGCATCTGAAAATCTGACCCTTACCAGTTATCATTATTATCATACCCTTTACAAGGTAATACATTGACATACATTAAAATATCTGTGGTTTCTTCCTACCATCTTCCCTCAGATCTAGTCAAATAAATGTATTGAATTAGGGATTCTTTCAGGTTTTCTATAAAATAAATTACGTGGCTGTTGTGTCTACGGAGTGTACATGTATTTTTTTGAAGTGTCACGTTCACTTTATACATTTGCAGAGGCCAAATGCCAGCTGCTCCTGCAAATTCAAGGAGCTTTCTACATGTTTTCTCTTTATGTTTCTCTTGATTTCCACTTGCACACACAAATCAGCCTCCATATACAGCCCAGAGTTGAATAATCAGGAGCAGAAAACATTCTGAAATGCTCTTTGCAGAACTTCCACTGAATAAATATTTGGGTAAATATGCCACAGAAGACTAGGAAGTTCAGCCTTCAGGATTGCACAGAGTTTCACCAGAGGATGAAGAGCGTGGTCTGTAAGAGCTGCAATGATGGGATCCTTTTGAAAATTTTGTAGAGAACATTCCCTTGGCACAAGGAAGATGTACAATAAAAAGATCAATACAGTACAAGGTATTTCCCAACGTGCATAGCTGAATCAAGACTAACAGCCAGTATTTAATAGGATTTCCCCCTGCCTTGGTTGTAGCCACATTTCTATGCAACTAAAGGGAAATTTCACATGCAGTGGAGATCATGTACCTGCAATTTGCACTGTTCCTTTGTTAATCAATCACGGATTGAGGAAAAAACAGACCAACCAGAACAGCAAGAGGCGCATGATCTTTGCCTGTTATCCAAAGGAATACAGGCAAGAAAAAGAACCATAAGAAACAAAAAGAACCATAAGAAGAATGTAATGGAACTGCTGGAATTGCCTAGCTTGGTTATATCCCTGCTTGAAATGTTTTTACAAGGGCATCCTTGTTACCAGTGTGAAAAAAAATGCTAAATGTTAGCTAGAAACCACTTTCCTTCATCCCACATCTTTCCCCTCAGTAAATGAAGACAGGATGAACAGCTAAAATTACTAATTGGTTTACTGATCAGTTGTAGTTTGTTCGATTGATTTGCAATTAATTCTGGTTTGTGGTGCATAGAAGAGGAAGGTTGGCGCCAACCTTTGAGGCAGCTGATACTCAATATCCTCCTAGAGAGCTGTGGGCCAGAATATCAATAATCTGTTTTGAAGCAGCTCCTGAAGGTATTGAGACTGTGTCTTGTGCATTTGTAAGAGCTCAAGGGAATAAAAAGAAATCTAGATTTTGTTAAATATATCTTTCTGTGAAGATCAGACATTTTTAACCTTATAACTAGTATTTAGTGTCATTCTTATTTCAGAAAAGTGTAAATATTTTTCATCATCAGTACTACTATTGGTGCTTTTGGTGACACTTGTTTATATCACGGCATTCACTTTTCCAGGCTCTTTACAGGTAAATGGTAACTTGAAATTAAAAGACACTAAAGGTTTTGCTTCACTAATACTCAAAATTCACAGAAAGTAACTTTAATAAGAACACAAGTACATGCATAATGTGTGAGAAGTATATCATTTATTTTGAGACATACAGGGCCACATTTAGAGTAGGTACAGCTCATTTGTTTCAGTTATGAAATAAAGTTCTTTTAATTAAAAAAAAATTGAATATGTCTGAAGACAAAGAGAATCAGAATCCAAGCACAGATTAGTTAAAATAGAGTCAAGAGGAAACTTATGTTGAAAATTAGTATTTCTTCCTCCCTTGTATTTGTTTGTATTTGTAATGTGACATCAGATATTTTCTTTTAGGAACCTGATTTAAATTTCACTTTAATATTCACTTGGTGAAAGAATCCTTTCCTGGATACTTTTTACACTTTTGTATCACTTTCTAATTGAAGTGATTTTCCAGAAAGAAATAATGACATTCTTTTACTCTGACACTGTAGACTGCTTATTTGTTTCCTATCATTACTGTATGCATCCTATTTCTTGGTCCAGTATGCAATTTTTTTCTTTCCTTTACTGAAGTTTGCCTATTTCATATAAAAATCCCTGAATCCTTTCTACAAAATGTGTTCTTTTCTGTACCTTTCCAAGAATTTTCCAAGTATCTTTATTACATTCTCCTAATCCCCCAAAATACAGTGAAATTTTTCTGAAATGACTTTTTCATTTTCTTTTTTCTGTTCAGAACTGAGATGAATGTCTAGCGATCTGATTTTCTGTGGAAAACATGTTAGGAAATCATATTTGATCCTTTCTTATTGTAGTATAAATACATTTCAATGCATATATATCTTGATTTTAAGTACTTCTCATTTCAATATTTGTGCAAGCAGTGTTATTTATAACATGAAAGAACAACTTATTTTAACTTAAAAAAGATCTTTTTTAAACTTCTATTCGATCACACATTGCAGACACATTTACGTAGCATAAAAAGTAACAAAATGGACGGGGATGGGAGAATTGAATGGCCATTCACTGAGACTATTTTTGAATCCCTAATAAATAAAACACCTCATTAAAGCTATAGAAGAGAAGTGATAAGGAAAACTAAACTGAGTTTCCATGCTACTTAAGACCTCGGCTTTTCACTATAAATGTGATCTTGTTTCAGACTGTGAATGGGTCTAAAACTACATGTTAGTAACCACATTAGAGATACTGTAATAGTGGTGGATCATTCCCGTGAGAAAGGCAAGCAAGGCTTAGTGACTCCTGTGTAAGAGAGCCATCTGTCACAGATGTCAGTTTATCTGATTGAGACTCCTTAGCTGCTGCTATACTTGCACCCTTCTCTATATCAAGACCTTTTGCATCTACAAGCTGCCAACAGGGGAGAAAAAAACCTTCTTCTTATGAGATAGCATTGGGATCTTTGTGGCTTTTTGCCTCAGCAATTAAACAGTGGATTTAATTGGCTGACATTTGAACTTTGAAAGAATCCTAATTCTTATGGGATGTGGTTTTTTTTACTGTATTTCATAACCCTTCACATTTCTTATACCATTAGCCCTGTATGTGACCAGTCTGTCAAAGTAATCTATAGATCTTTTATCTGATACACCGTCAGAACACTTGTATATTTTTGTTGGTCATAGTCAAAGCTTTCGTGATCATTTTGATGAGAAAAATAGTAGTGAGGAAAGCTGTCTGAATCATTAAAATGTAAAATTAAGACAACAAAGGCTGTTCAGACTTTTAATCCATTTCTTTTTCCTAATGTTTTATTTTGATCTTCATAGAGATTTGATTACAAAATGAAGACTTTTTTTTTTTTTAACCTTGAAAGCAATTCAAGATGAGGAGCATACAATTCATTACTGAATAAAATGACCTTCAGTACAAGACAGTTTGTGGGCCACATGCTCACTTGGGAAAATATAAAATGTACTAATGCTTGCAAAACATATTGTGAACAGGTTTTGCTCTACATCTCCAACACACACATGTGCACACACTACCAGCAATTGCAATTGCTTGATCTAGACAGCTGTCCAAAACAATTTTTTTAAAACTTACTTTTGATATCGGAGTAGATATAACTGGCGTCGTTACCTTCCCTGATTTATGGGAAGAGTGGGAATCTGTTTTTACTCTTGCATCTCTTACCAGACCACAAATTCAGAAAGTAACAAAGTTACTCTCATTTGCTGATCTGTTATGAATGTGCATGATTTTATGGTGAGAATAATGCAGTAAGACAAGAAAGCAACCTGAAGAAGGAAGGAGAAATTGAGGTTGTTACAGACATCAACTCCATTGTTTATGATTGTGTGTGTAAAATTTATGGATTTACCACTTCTTTGTAATGTATTTACTCAAGGAAGCTCTGTTATAAATCATCTGTTTTCCAATAGGAACCTACATTTTTCACCCTAATCTCCAGTTGAGTTCACTGAGGCAAGAAAGGGTCAAATGACGAGCCCAGTGTTGCATGATGAGTCATTGAATGAACCAAGAGCACTAGGATCCTCCTTGCCCCTAGCCCTTTATATCAACGGGCCACAGGGGCTTTGTGTTGCTCCTTTCAGCTGCCTTTAAATCCAAAGTGTTAGTTAGAAACGTCTTCCATTAAATCTTATCCTGGCTCAGACAGTGCAGGCAAATACAGTCCTTGAGATGGTCTATGCGTATACTGGATATGTTTCTCTGTTTTTTCTGTGACACCCTTTCTGCTGAGATTTGTTTACTGGTCTCCATAAATCAGTATTCTCATCAGATGTGGTAATGAAGTCCTACGAGAGCCAGCCGATATTTCCACAGTTGTTAAGTAGTTATCTAAAGATTTCTTTCTTTTTGGGTTTGATTCACCACTGGGTTTCTTCAGGTTTACACTGGCATAAGTCTAATGGGTTCAAATTAGTTGTAGTAAATCAACGCATAGAACTAGTCCCTGAGCTGGTGTAAATCAGTGTAGCTCCGCTGCATTCAGATGCAGCAATCCTTATTTATGCCAGCCAAAGATCTGTCCCATGGAGTTCAGACAAGCCTGCTGTACATGCTGCCGGGCCAGGTTCCGCTTCGATGACCAGGTATTCCCAGGTGGAGCGTTAGGGTTACACTTTCAAAAATGAAAATCGGGTTTGATTAGAATGATAAAGGAGAGACATTTTTGTGTGTGATAGTTTTGTTGTCATCTGTTTCTTTTTCCTCTGCAAAAACAGCGCTCCCTTTCAGAGCTGCTCTTCTGAGGTTTCATCTGCAGTAGGAGGAAA
This sequence comes from Gymnogyps californianus, assembly GCF_018139145.2. NCBI lineage: Eukaryota > Metazoa > Chordata > Aves > Accipitriformes > Cathartidae > Gymnogyps > Gymnogyps californianus. Next base: position 66,553,098 of record NC_059500.1, on the reverse strand, counting down.
ACCACTGACTGCAGGCTAACAGAGTGGCAGATGTAAAATAAATCCTTTGGAAGACGTTTAATGCATGTGAAAAGAAGAAAAGAGAAACCAAATCTACACAAATTAAACACAGTAGGCAAGTCCATCTGTAGTCCTTCTACCGTTATCAATTAGGCTGTGAGCAGACAAAAACTTAGCCGTATGCTTGGATGTGTAGGTCCACTAAAGTCAAGGAACTAATCACGTATAAAACCAACTTCATCTAAGTTCTTGCCAGAAATGTCAGTCCCTTTTGACTGGAAACACATATTCCATTTTCACTTAAGTATTTTTAGACTTTTTTAATAGATAAAACTGAAAGAAAGTTTGAAGTGAACAGTTGAGTAGAAAATTAATTTTGAAATTTAAAAATACAATCTTTTTTTTAATTTTGCATTTTTTCCTTTTCTTATTTATAACTGATGTACAGAGTGAACATGTACTCATAGAAATGATATTCCTAAAGCCACCTGTCACCATGAAAAGTTTCAGCAACAAAAAATGCTTTTGTCTATTTTTCTTCCAAGCAGGTTTTTGAATTGCACAGTTATGGAAGAGCAAATTGGAGTTGAGGTCCAGATCTTCTGAAATTCTCAGTGTCACAAAAGCAAAGAAAACAGCATTTTTATTACAATATTAAAGCCTCTGTTTATCATAACAGCACCACATTGTGTGGAGGAAAACCTGACAATTCTCCACCCATAGCCATTTCCAGTGCATTCAAAAGCTAGAACTAACCAAAGACAATCCTAAAAGCATGGACAGAATTCCTTTTGCTTTCAACATGTGCAGTATCTCAGTTACACTTTGTGACTTTGAGAATCTTCCACCTTCTTAAAACCTATAGTGAACTAGAGTATGTTGTGTATAGGTGAGGGCAGATGTATAATGCATACAGAAAGCAGAAACTACTTTAAGCAAATGAGAATATAAAACTAATTACATCAAATTTCAAATATATACACACACACACACACATTTCATTACCTGTAATTTTCAAGTTCTCATATCTAAAGCCCAGTATATTCTTTTCCTTATTTGAAATGTTGAGAAGATTCAGGATGAATCAGTTCCTTGAGAAGTTTTATGCATGCAATAAAAGTACATAACAAACCTTAGAACCATCTAATAATTACAAAACAGAAATTAAAAAAGATGGAAGACTGCTCTTTTCCTGCTTGTCATAAAGAGGAAATATCACACAATTCTTTTTCGTGAGTAAATATAATTTATATATTCCTATCTGTATATCATTTACATGGTTGAACAATCCCACAGAAACACTACTCGTTATTTTGAGGAGCCAACAAGGAGAGGTGCTGTGCTGGATCTTGTTCTCACCAACAAGGAGGGGCTGGTGGGGAATGTGAAGCTCAAGGCAGCTTTGGCTGCAGTGACTATAAAATGGTGGAGTTCAAGATCCTTAGGGCAGCGAGGAGGGCGCACAGCAAGCTCGCTACCCTGGACTTCAGGAGCGCAGACTTTGGCCTCTTCAGGGATCTGCTTGGTAGAGTACCATGGGATACAGCCCTGGAGGGAAGGGGGGCCCAAGAAAGCTGGTTAATATTCAAGGATCACCTCCTCCAAGCTCAGGAGCGATGCATCCCAACAAAGAGGAAGTCAGGCAAAAATACCAGGAGGCCTGCATGGATGAACAAGGAGCTCCTGGACAAACTCAAACACAAAAAGGAAGCCTACAGAGGGTGGAAGCAAGGACAGGTAGCCTGGGAGGAATACTGAGAAATTGTCTGAGCAGCCAGGGATCAGGTTAGGAAAGCCAAAGCCCTGATAGAATTAAATCTGACCAGGGACGTCAAGGGCAACAAGAAAAGCTTCTATAGCTATGTCGGTGATAAAAGGAAGATTAGGGAAAATGTGGGCCTTCTCTGGAAGGAAACAGAAGACCTGGTTACCTGGGATATGGAGAAGGCTGAGGTACTCAACCACTTTTTTGCCTCAGTCTTCACTGGCAAGTGCTTCAGCCACACCGCCCAAGTCGCAGAAGGCAAAGGCAGGGACTGGGAGAATGAAGAACCACCTACCATATGAGAAGATCAAGCTTGAGACCATCTAAGGAACCTGAAGGTGCAGAAGTCCACGGGACCTGATAAGATGCATCCACGGGTCCTGAGGGAACTGGCGGATGAAGTGGCTAAGCCACTACCCATCATATTTGAGAAGTTGTGGCAGTCTGGTGAAGTTCCCACTGACTGGAAAAGGGGAAACACAACCCCCATTTTTAAAAAGGGAAAAAAGGAAGACCTGGGGAACTACAGGCCAGTCTGTCTCACCTCTGTGTCCAGCAAGATCATGGAGCAGATCCTCCTCGAAACTGTGTTAGGGCACATGGAAAATGAGGAGGTGATTGGTGACAGCCAACATGGCTTCACTAAGGGCAAATCATGCCTGACAAATTTGGTGGCCTTCTACAATGGGGTTACAGCATTGGTGGATAAGGGAAAAGCAACGGACATCATCTACCTGGACTTGTGCAAAGCATTTGACACTGTCCTGTACAACATCCTTGTCTCTAAATTGGAGAGACATGGATTTGACAGATGGACCACTCGGTAGATAAGGAATTGGCTGGATGGTCGCACTCAAAGCGTTGCGGTCAACGACTCGATATTCGAGTGGAGACCAGTGACAAGTGGTGTTCCTCACTTGTGGTGTTGGGACCAGCGCTGTTTAACATCTTTGTTGGTGACGTGGACAGTGGGACTGAGTGCACCTTCAGCAAGTTTGCCAACGACACCAAGCTGTGTGGTGCAGTCGACACGCTGGAGGGAAGGGATGCCATCCAGAGGGACCTTGACAGGCTTGAGCAGTGGGCCCGTGTGAACCTTATGAAGTTCAACAAGGCCAAATGCAAGGTCCTGCACATGGGTCGGGGCAATCCCAAGCACAAGTACAGGCTGGGCGATGAGTGAATTGGGAGCAGCCTTGCGGAAAAGGGCTTGGGGGTAATGGTGGATGAAAAGCTGAATATGAGCCAGCAATGTGGGCTTGCAGCCCAGAAAGGCAATCTCATCCTGGGCTGCATCAAAAGAAGTGTGGCTAGCAGGTTGAGGGACGTGATTCTCCCCCTCTACTCTGCTTTCGTGAGACCCCACCTTGAGTACTGTGTTCAGCTCTAGGGCCCCCACAGTAAGAAAGACATGGACCTGCTCAAGTGGGTCCAGAGGAGGGCCATGAAGATGATCAGGGGACTGGAGCACCTCCCCTACGAGGATAGGCTAAGAAAGTTGAGGTTGTTCAGCCTGGAGAAGACAAGGCTCCAGGGAGACCTTATAGTGGCCTTTCAATACTTAAAGGGGGCCTAGAGGAAAGATGGGGAGGTACTCTTTATCAGGCATTGTAGTGGTAGAATGAGGGGTAATGGTTTTAAACTGAAAGAGGGTAGATTTAGATTAGATGTTAGGAAGAAATTCTTTCCTGTGAGGGTGGTGAGACACTGGAACAGGTTGCCCAGAGAAGTTGTGAATGCCCCCTCCCTGGAAGCGTTCAAGGCCAGGCTGGATGGGGCTTTGAGCCACCTGATCTAGTGGAAGGTGTCCCTGCCCATGGCAGGGGAGTTGGAACTAGATGATCTTTAACGTTCCTTCCAACCCAAACCATTCTATGATTCTATGATTTTCTGAAAATACAGAATTAGCTTCCATTTCAACAAATATTACACTTTTGAACTGTGTCATTTCACAGATTCATAGGGATGATATTTTCATCATTTAAGCTAAATTCACAAAGGACAAGTATTTTCATGTGTTTTTTTTTTTTTTTACTAAAAAGATGGACTTGATATCTAGCATTTAAAATGCAAGGAAAGATACTACTATGAAGTATCTATTGAACACTAACAAAAAATAGAGCAGAGTCTGAAGATTATTTTAGATATAATATAGATTCTTTGAGTCTTTATATTTTATGAAATGAAATTTATAATGATTGGTAAACAAATAGCCTGATTGAAGTCATCAGCCGAAGCTGTCTTGCACAGATTTACTGTTCAAAGCTCCAGTGACCTGTTTAATGACCCTAAACCTTAGTGTCAGAAGTTCTCTCTAATTCTTAAATATCCATGTCTAATAAATCCAGAAGGCTAATAAAAGGACTTTATTTTTTGTATTTATACAAGTATGGATTTATTTATTCTAAATTACTCACCAGAGAGAGACATTTCATTGAAAAATACCCCTTGAAAGTGATTCATTAAAACCAAGGTGTCATCTTTAAACAAATTGCTGGAAATTGTATCATCAGAGGTAATTGACAATATATCTTTTTGATTTCATTTGTGATCTCTTTACTGTCCTTCTTTTGAGGTAATTTTTTAACTAAAAATATTTTTCTAATTTCTTCTACACTGAGTATAATAAATGCAGCTCCCTTTTGCTGCAACAACCACTGAATATGTCTTACACTCCAAAAAAATAAAATAAATGAAAAATAACATGTTTATTGGATTTATGACTAAATTAACATGGAGTTAAGATTGAAGATATGTATTAGAAATATGTATGGATTTAAGCCGAAAAACTTCATTCAGGCTTCCCCCCCCCCCAATAAGCATGTGAAATCATAGATCATTCTGAATGACAATAGCACTTAAAAAAATCAAACATATTAAGACATGGAAATGAATACTTAAAATGTATTAACAGCCTTAATTACGTGCAGCTGCAAAATCATGCAGTAATAAAAATGACTGTGAGATCACAAAATTCAATATTTTTCTTTTGCTTTCCTTATTCTGGTTACTGATTATAGTTCTTTGAATTACAAGGTAAGTTTGCACACTAACTTTACTTAGTGCAGAGACTCAGCTTTAAAACACTTGTGACTTGAAGTCTAAAAAATGAAGTTAAAAATTCCTGATCAATGGAGTCATATCTCCACTGATAAAAGTAATTTCCTTCCCAATAGCCAGAATAAGCCCCACAGTCAGATCAAAGTTGAGGGAAATCTGCGTCTAAGCAGAGGTCTCTCACATGGGGCTTGGCTTGCTTGCAAATGTAACCCCACAGAGATCCAGCTGCACTATCCACACTTTTCAAACAGGTTTGCTTTTCCTGTTGAAACATTTGTAGCCACCACACTAGCCAGTGAGAACAATTTATCAGCCTCTCTGTGTCGTATCAATTCATAATTCCTGTCTCAAATGCGTCTCAGACCCTATCTCTTTGAACATCATCATAGAAATCAACTAGCTAATTAAGTCATCTTGTAGCATTATGATGAGAATGGTTAGACAATTACTGCTTTTTTTTAGTAGAGAGAGGAGATTTTGTAAGAAATGTTTTTCATCGGCCTGATGTTCTCTCTTTATCTAATTCACCAGTTATTTGGGTACAAAAAAAAGAAACTACTCTTATGCACTTTGACCCATGAAAATCTAGGAAAAAGCAATTCAAACATCTCTCAGCAGTCAGCTGCTCAGGTCTCTGACTTCCAATTCTGCCTTTAAATAGCCCATATATATATTATGTATATACTGTGACTTATATTCTGTGTTAAGTCCCACATAAGGCTCTGTCACCTCACAGTAATGGTTGCAGGGGACACAGCTACATTTTTGGATGTCCCCAGTGGAGGAACCAGCATTAGCAGTATCCCTCACAAAGTTGCTCAGGAGAAAGCAAACCTCAGTGAATGAGGGAGCAGATTATCTTCTCTCCTTTTGGCAATTTTTTTTTGTTAAGCTTAAAACAGGGCACAGACCACTACAGAAAACATTATTTTAATGGAGTAGACTTACCTGCTTGGACTAAGCCCCTGGTTTTCAGTTCTGTGCTCATCATTGCATAAGGCTGTCTCTGTACAGCACTGTAGAAATGGGCAGCCCAGCCAGCTGGGAGAAACTCTATGGCATGGTAATTTGGGATATTCAGAAAATTTTTGAACTCTAATTTTCAATAATTAATTTTATTTATGCCATGAGTATAGAGTGTGACCCTTCACTAGACCTTTGGTTTATAATCACAAAACACATTGCTGGATAATCTCTACATGCAAAGAGTGTATCATCTATAGGCTAACCTTGAGGGGGGAATGACTTTCTAAGCTAGAAACATAAAATACCATTACCTACATAAAGGAAGATATACCACATTTAACTTAAGTTAACGACATTTAAGTTGTTTAAAAAATCTCTGGAAATATCCAGTAACCAAAAGCATAGTCAAGAAGGGTGGCTTCGTAAAGCACATCTAGCAATGGGTTTGATACAAAAGTGAAGACAATTTCCTCTTTCATTGAAGATAATACCGATTTTGCTATTGATTTCAGGGGATGGAAGTGCTCGATGCAGCCTCCTTTTTCTGACTTTCACCAGCCAGCTGAGTGAACATGGGGAGTGAATGCAGCTGAGTTCCTTCCTCTCCGTCATCTGCTGTGTCTGCCCAGGCTGTGAGCTCTCTTCTACTGTATAGGGACTTTCTCTGATGATATGTTTGAGAAAGGGAAAGCAAAATGGGACCCAGTCCAGCAGAAGCCTCAGGAGTCACTGTGGTATAGGTCAGAACTGTCTTTCATTGCCAAGCATTAGTTTAATTAAGGAAGCACTGCAAATGAAAGCTTTATGTTTTTACAGTTCCTCTGCTTATGTTTTCCCATTCCTAATAATCCTATTCTCTTATTCCAGAATCCCTAATATTTAAGATTTAATTTATGTCTTTCTTTAGTTGATTAAATAAGGAATCTACTGCAGCTTGCCAGCAGTCATTTACCGTATTTAATCACTATTGAATCTTATTCGCTCTGAATGACACTAAATAGAGGTGTGAGGTCTTTCTTTGGAGTGGGTCTTCTCACTGACAAGTTACCAAAGAACAGGAGGCAGAAGAAAGTTAGTGTTATTTGTGTGATTGATAGCTAATAAGGCCCTTTCACGAAGACACTTGGAGTGTTGTTGCAGCCTGCTGTCCAATTAGCAGATCCCTTTTAGCACCGCTTTTCTGGTTCATCCACCTCTGTGCTATATTAGCCTACTGTGAAAAAAATATAGACAAGCTTTTACACTAATCTTTAAAAAGCGTATATGAGAAAATATAATGAAGGATTTATTACATATATATTCACATATATATATTCACATACATACACATAATGTGCATACGAGAAATGAGAGAGATAGGCACACACACATTCATATGAAAATGCTTAAAGACCATACTGTAATCTGCCTGTGAAATGGTTAACAGGGAAATAAATTGACATTCCTTTCTATGTGTGTTACAACATTATTATCTCCAAGTCACATTTTAATTTCATACTTGATGCTTCAGCTCATGCCATGTTTTTAGTTAGTGATGGCCTATTAAGCTGCTAATTTATATACTGTTGTGAAGGCCTCTGTAAATGCTGTTCTATAAATAATAGAGCAGTGATCCATAACCACCTTCCATGTAACAGCACAGAGTCCACTGCAGCTAATATGAAAGAACTGCTGGTTGCTAGGTGCCAAAATGCTGCCTGCCTATTTAGAAACTGCTATAGTTTTGTCTCCCTGCTAAGATGACAAAAGTGTAATTAGAGATTAATCAAGAGCTACATTAGTGCCACAGTTTCCTGCAGACTGACTTTTGTTGCTCACCAGCAGTTAAGTGCATCTGCCTGTATTTACCAGTTCTCTGGAGATTTAAAAATTCATTGTCATATTTACAGGGACAGCTACAGTAAGAGTCATCAAATCATGGAGGAAACTTGGCAAAATGCAAATAATTTGCAATTGCAGATATGGCTCTCTTTATTTATTTTTTAAACATTTCCTATACGAGAAAGGTTTTAAATTTCCTGCTGCCACATACTTAATTCACTGGGATGAGGGGAAGAGGGCTTAGACCCAGACTGTTTTATCCTCTACTGAAACCTCATTAACATAAAACTTTACACCATTTTTAATATTCTTATTTAATTCTAAGTGTTTTGTAAGCTTCATTTAATATCATATACACCCTTTGTCTATTTACGTAGTAAGCAACTTCTAGAGCTGCTGAAACCTTTAAATACTTTAATCTGTTCGTAATTTCACATATTACTAAACTATATATTTAGATTCCTGAGATATCACCTTGATTATATGACCACTACTTACATATTTCTTGATAGAAAATTAGCACTTAGTAGGAAATGGTTGTGCAGGGTTCTCTTCATTGCGTTGTGTAGTAAAAGCCACAGAAGTATTTTGTTCAGAAATTGATTATAATTAAATAGATTCTGATTTTAATTTTTTTCTTCCCAAATTGGGAACTTTTAAAATGATCCAAATTTTTCATAGGAAATACGTTCCATTTCCTGGCTAGCTCTAGTAATAATATAAAGAGGACAGATATAGGAAAACAGATGGAAAGATTATGAGACTTATCCAAGGTTGCATAACAAATCATTGGTATCTGAGAACAGATCTCAGTCATTCTGTATATTGTGGAGAAACCTGTACTCTCTTTAAATGAGAGACTACAGATAATGTTAGTTGAACGTCTGCTCCAAAGCCTGCCCAAGAGTCTTAGCAAGCAGTCTGTGTTGAGCTCTGTGCTACTTAGTATCCAAGCCCAAGAACAGATTTGGGTAAGATCATGTCAAACGTGGCATAATCACTAGCACATAAGAGAGTAAGTCTAGTACAACAGTAAAAACGCTGCATTGTGAGTAGCAATCTTTACAGGGAGACTAAGAATAACCTACTTCCATTAACGAGATCAATGCTTACAATCTAATGAGCCAATAAAAAGCGCAAAAAAGACAGCAAAAACACAGAGGTTGTGCAGCCTACTCTGAGTAACTTCATTTAAACCAAGCAGTCAGAACCCAAGTACAGGAAAATGCTGCATAAACAACTCTACTGTGAATAGATTAATAATGTAAAACTCTGCAATCCAGCTTTCCTTCCACACCAAACCCCTTTAACAAGAGAGATACATGTTATGTGTTAGTTGGCTAGTAACTGAGGATTCAACTACAAAAACTGTTGCTACTTATATATATATAAAAGTATATATATATATAAAACCTATGCATGTATATTTGTGTATAAATATATATACCTATAGCTTTTTGGAGAGTCATAAGCAAGGAATTCCAGTCCTGGGGCAATAGAACAGGAATTCTGGGATGGAGAGTTCCTAGAAATGGTTATATTTACTCGTAAAGCAGACCTAGAGCAGAAAACTCTGTACTATGGCATATGGCTCTGTGGATTTATTCATAGCTCATTTCCTCAAGGGAAAAAGCAGAAACGCCGGTATTTTCAAAGGAAAAGGAGAATTAGACAAATCCCCCCATACTTGTTAGAGATTGCTCAAGATATTATGGCCCTTTTGACTTACACAAGCTTGTAGATAATAGGCTTAACAATTAGCTTCTCATTTAGTACTTCCTAATCTTTTTGTTTCCTCTTCTTTTTGCAAAGATCTTTATGACACTTACAAAGATAATGTTTGGATAAATTGGGTTCTTTCTTACATAGAATATGGAGTTCAAATCCAGCTTTTTTTGTAGGTAATATTTTCTTCTTTCTTAATAACTACCATAAATAACAGCATAAAAGCTTTTTTGGCTCTGCACAAAGACTGATGAACCTCAAAAACAAATGATGAACCTCAAAAGTTTTGAAAAAAATCTATTTATTGATCCAGTTTTATCTCTTGTGCCTAGAAACATGATATCTGAGTTCAGTGTCAATATGTACTCTATATACTAAATGCTAATTTTTCTTCCCTTCCTTTGTTTTATTTTTCATGTAGGAAAAATAGCTCACAACTACAAGGCCATTTTTTTTAGAAACTAACTTCTTTTTCTCTCTGAGGGACAGGGCAAGGAGGCTGCATCTTTTCAATATAACTGTAAAAGTCCTCTGTTTGTCCCCTAAAAAATGCAACTTTTTATCTTACAAAAATAGGAAACTTATGTTACAGCATGTGAAAAAGTAAAGGTTTGTGAAGTCAAGCTGGACAGATATTAATAATAATAGTTGTCCAAGAAGCAGTTAAGAGTTGAAATCCTAGGCAAAAGCAGGGCTCATCTTTCTTGTCCTCTTGTTGCCCTTCTGGATTGATGACACCTTAGTTTCAATACGATGAAGAGTAGCAGCTGCCAGAACTCAGATGTCACCATAACCATAAGTTACGGTTATAAATTACGGTATAACCACAACCATAAGTTATCTGAACCATAAGTTCAGATACTTTCTATAACATGGGGATCACGGCTTCAAACACTCTCAGACTGAGAAAACCTGACAGATCACAGCTCCCATTTCCAGGAAAGTGCCCAAACTCTTTAGATACTTGCAAAACTGGGTGACAGCTCTACCAATGACTGTGATCCTAAAGTTCTCCAGAGCTATTGTTCTTTTTTGGGGGTTTGTTGTTTTGGATTTTTTTTTTTTTTGTTCTCTAACACAACTACTGGAGCATATGAGAAGCCATAGTGCCTTCCTACATCTGGGTTGTAAGAGTGTAGGATCAATAAACAGGAAACGCACCTGCTGTCTCACTGTGTGGTATTTAACGCTCTGAGTATGGTCAGAGTCTGATTTTAACAGATGAAGGAACATGAAGATTGACCAAGAAAGTAGCTTTTGATAACTGGCAGAGGTGCTGGAGAGCAGGCAGTCTAGATGACTGCCTCAGATTTTGGGAAGCTCAATTCCATGTAGTCTCCATTAAAGAACTTTGGATTGTACCAAAGAAAAATAATAAAAGAAAATATGAACTAATTTATATGCAAAAATGAATATGCTGTACTCTCAGTCTTGAGTTTTAAAAAGGTGATTATGTATTAAAATAAAACCTAAGTTATCCAGGATTAAGGAAGAACATATGTGTAACTCGGTCACTTGGGATCAAACACTAGATCCACAAGGCAGCTGCAAAGCACAGATGAACAATTTTGTTCAACACAATTACCTTGATTGCAGCTAATCTGGTTTGGGCTGCTGTATGTGTATGTATGTGTATCTAATCTTACATAAGGGTTGATCCGTTTGCTGGCTGAATTAGGTCAAAATACAAAAGACAAAATAGCTAATAAGTAAGGAACATTATCAAAATTTTAAATCCACTATTGTACTCTGTTTCCACAAACCCAGTGCTTTGATGAAAATTGTTTATTACATGGCTAAGTTCTTAGCTAGAAGGCATCTTCTGGGCTTTGAAGATTTTGCCATAGTCTTAGAAATAAAAAAAAAAAAGAGCAAATTGCTGTGCTTTTCTGTAATTTTGTAAAACAGGGTATTTCAAGATAAATTATACTAGCGGACGGTATCTGTCTTGTACCACAAAACACATGTAAAATACCTGTAATTTAGTCATTTCAAGGCATGCATGGAAAAAGGTAATAAACACAAACACATCCATACTAGTTTGTAGACATGCAGACTTCACAAGTTAGAAAGATCTCAGGCTTGCTAAATATCAAAGATGGGATCTGTACCGCACACCAAACTACCTAAAATTGCCTTCAAATTCAAGGTGCAATTTATTTCAAATGGCATAAAGTTGTAGATAGCAGCACTAGCATACATAGACACACTGGATGTCTGTATGTGTCAGTGACTGAGTTGAAACAGAACTCATTTCTGGGTTATAGATACAGTTGTATTTAGACAGATTGTACAAAATGCACATGTAGATATAAATATGCAACATAATATATGCTTGTAATGTCCTTATTTAATTCCAGTTGTGTTTTTTCTTAATAATTTAAAATGCCCTTTTTCTGTAAAATACTTTTTCTTCCAAACACTTTTCTCTCCAAATTCACACATAGTATTTCAAAATGTTATTATGTGTTCAGTGTGGTTTCCTGTAAATTTTTGTTCCTTTTCCCATTCAGGAAGCACTTACTGGAGCCCAGTGTATTTTCCTTTCTAATATCTGAAAAAGCAAAAAATAGGTGATTGCATTGTCTCTTGCTTTGCACCAAAAACTGTGACAGGAAGGAAAAGGTGACTTGAGCAAGAAGAAGAATGGTGAACTTTAAATTGCCCGTTAATGCATTGAATTTTATGAGGCAGCATTTATTCCCTTGAACTCACACCACCCTGAAACAGGAACATGTTTCTAGGAAAGACCTTTTCATAATGGATGAAGATACTTAACGTTTTACTACCATTTTTCTGTTTTACTAGTATATTGTAATAGTACTGTTATAGTCCACATCATAGTTGATTTTCTTAAGACATGGGATAGAATACAATTACTTTTAAAGGCTGTTTACATCTCTTAGACCCTGTCACAATTTTTGTCTTCAAAACACTTCACAAAAGGAGTCATGCACATCATCCTTTTTGAAAAAACCCAGTAAGCTCCTGTCTGTGTTGCAGGGCTCCTACATATCACACAGCAGTAGGTTGCCTACAGAGTCAGCTCCAGGCCTGTATGAGAGACCAGGGGTTAACCTGTCAAGTTGAATTACACTTTCAAAATTTTAATTCACAATGGAAAATTTAATGTGCATTCAAAAACAATGCCAAATATTTCCTTGAAATCCAAAATTGCAGCTGATGCTTCTCAGTGTTAAAGAGTTTAAATAACTTTGTATTTTGTGAGCTCAAAATATTGTGGTAAATTAAATTGGGTGAATTGTGTAATTCATTCATCCTTGTGAATCATGGACGTGCACAACCTACCATATGGGCACAGAGGAAAATAGGAAGCTTTCCACAGAGCTCACATTTGGCTAAATCTACACTCTTCCCAGTGTAAGCAATGAGTTTTATCACCATCAGCTATGTTATATAAATAGTTCCACGAACCAGAACTGATAATGCCTCATTTTCTAAGATTTGTCTCTCGTGATTGATTGAAGGCTCTGATTAAGGCTTTTCCCCTAATTAGGGTATTCACAAGGCCCCCCTTGCATGTAGGTTCTCTTATGTCCGTAAACAGCAGTTGACAAGATGGCTTTTCCAATGATTTGGGTATTTTATGATTTTACTCCTCTGCCTGCTCTCTTGTATAGGGCAACTTGCATGAACTTTTTTGTTTTTAAAATCCTTATTCAACTGTCAAAGTTGCTCACGGTTGAAAAATGAGGAAGGAAAGATAGACACACAGCACGATAACAGAAGCTTTGCTTTCTTCAAATCCAGAACTAAGAGTGGTCCCAATGAAAATGGTGCTTGGATGGCCAGGAACCATGAAACACTGGACTGAATACATATGAAGGAACTAAGTGTCAGAGAAATGCCTGAGAAGTATGGACATCATCCTTCCAGCAGAGGCCATGCTCAAGGAATATGCACAGACTTCAGGCAGACACAAAGTTACAGTGTGCCCAATTATCTTGTCATGGAGAAGGCTAATAATTGTCTTTTTAAACAGATAAATCCCTTGGCACCTGGGAATTTTCCTGTATATCTGTCAACCTATGGGTGTAGGAGCTTCCCCTCGTCCTTGCCATCATCTGCCTCTCCGAACCAGGGCTGTGCCGCAGCCCTCTGGATCACTGCTTCTGGGAACGCTGCTGCTTCAGGAGCAGATATCCAGAAATGACATTTCAGCACTGGCCAGGCAGATTCACTGGCTCTGATGTGTCATTTCCAGAAACACTACCTCTCACAGACGTTTCAGAATGGTAGACTGGTGGGTCGGAGGGTAAAAGCATGTTACCCAATGGGTGGAAGCAGATAATGCACATTTTATTACAAACGCATCTCTCTCTTTAAAGCTGTTATTCTCAAGGATTATTTAGGTGACCTTAGTCATGATTTTGATTTCAGAAAATGGAATTGCCACACTGTTCATTTCCACAACTTTTTATGTATATGGGCAGTATTAACAGATTTAACAGATTAACCTCTTAACTGCTGGGCTTCTCTGAATAAAAGGATAATCCTTTTTTATGCTGCTCATCCTGGTTACCAAAATTAACAATTAAAGTGGACTGAAAGGTGGTTCATATTTCTGACACATTCAGACTAGTCTAAAGTCAGTGAAAAAATTAAACAATAAGCTCTTGTTTAAACATCTATTAGTCTTACTCTGAAGGGCTGTAGAGATAACAAAGAATAACCTAGACATGTTAACATGGTTTTTTTTCCCAACATACAAATTCTCTGCCCAGAACAAATATAAGATTTTCTCATTGAAAAAAATAAAGACAAAAAAAATTTCTTGAGGTGTTCTTCAGCAGAGAGAATTTTCCTTCCCTGGTTCAGTAAAATAACTCAACATGTGCCTTTGACACCATTGCTGCTCCCAGATGCTTGGCCACATTCCAGGGCTCAGGCAAGTACTTCACATTTACCTCAAGCCCTCTTTGCCAGTCATTGCAATTCGCTTTGCTTTCTAAAATGCCAGTGTGGATGTGAAACTCCTTTGCCCTCCCTCTTCACTCCCCACAGTTCTCACCACAACCAGCCGATGAAAGGACAAGGTTCTCGGAAATGGTTGAACATATCCCTCTTTCTAGGAGACCTTTCCATTCCAGATCTGTGGTTGAAGTGGGACAAGCCAGCAGATCCACAAGTGGCTGGACTTCACTGGTGTATGATGTTGTCACGTTTAAACTGCTCAGAGTCAGCCCCTGGGCAGTTAAGCTCCCTGAATAGTTATATTTGCATTATTAGCTATGGTCTTTCCTTATGCCACAAATGCTGTCCAGTGATGCTGTTTTGAATTCTTCTTCCAAATCCAGGCATTTTGTTAGCATAAATATAAACATAATATAAATATATTTATGCTATACAAATATAAGGATAAATAGATATTTATCTCGGAGAGGAGAAAAGCGTAGGTATTGAGTCTAAAATGGATGACTCTGTCAGATGCTTTTGGAAGCATCGGAGTACGCGGCGGAGTATGCCAGCTTACACTCCTTCTCAGTGCCAGTCACACTGTGATTTCTTATGTTCAAGACATGTTTTAATTAAATAAGCTCCTCAAAAAAGTTGGAAAAGACTTCAAAATGTCAATACCCTTGCCATCATGTGTTTTGTCCTCTCTCATACTCCTAACAGATATGTTATGTGGGTTGGCAGAAAATAATTTATTGGACTTCTCCTCATGACTGTGATTTAAATGGGAAGTCAGATTAATGCAACTGTTGCCAGTGATTTTAACTGCCTAAGAAAACATCATTGTTTTGAATATCCTAATTATTCATTAGCTGAATAAATGTCTTTTTCACGTGGGAATGTTTATCACTTTCTGAAGATGAAATATTAGCTTCTTCCTCCTTCTATGATTTCCTTTCATTTGTGTTGATAGTTTCTGACTTACTATCTGTCCTGTCTGCAGTCTGTCAATGGATACTTCCCAGATCAGAACAAACATTTCTTCACTCCCATTGCTGTACAATGTTTGGCCAAATAATGACCATATGGCCATTATGTCCCTAAAACTCCTACACACCATGGAAGGTAACAGCTCTGCTGTAATACTCCATGGCCCTGATTTTCTTGAGCTTCAGTCTGAAACTCAGTCTGAGGTTAGAGAGCAAAAAACCAACTGTCACCTACAATGTCATTTACATTTTTGTGCACGAAACTTTTCTTATAAGAAAATTGATGGAAAATCAATTCTACTATATTCCCAGTCATATTCAACAGTCAGACTCGGGGCGGAAAGAGAATAGACCTCAAGTCTCTTGTTCACAAACAAGTGCAACAGCTTTCAAAAAAGGTTGTGAAAAAGCAACTTCAGCAATAATATTGCCTCTTGCTGCTATGGCGATTAAATAAAAAAGTATTCGTATGAGTATGCCAATACTCAGACAACATGTCCTTCATTAGCTTGTTGAAAAAAATAAGAGTGCTATCGGACTGGTAAAGAAATGTGTTCTTAAACTGTGCTTAGTTGCTACAATCAGTTCAGCTGAGTGATAACCTACAGCACGGGTAAATGCACAGGAAGGCATTTAGTGCTGTTTTTTTAACAAGATAGATTATTTTGTGCCATGTTAACCTATATATCCACACTTCTTTCATTTTTTTGCAGTAATAAGAATTTGATCTTATAAAGGCATAGGAGGACTTGACCAGTTTTCAGTAAAGATTCCATCTGAAGGCCAGCTTGTGACTTGTTTCGATCTATAAGCAACTGGTGAGACCACTTAAGTGAATAATTTTCCAATGATTGTCAGAGTTTGTATTGTGGTCTGACGGTCATCAACAGTGACAAATATTTACATTCCCAGGCTATTTACATACAAGAACTAACTTCATTGTACTATATCAATGTCCTATAAAACAGAATGACGAATAATCTTTCCAACAAAACAAAAACAAGAACTCTGCATTCTATTTAAGACAAAAGGAAATTAAGGATAGTTGGTGTATATTATACTAGAATATCCTACAATTGCTTAATAAACAACAAGCTCTGTCATTCAAATCCATTTTTTGATAGTTGTCTGCATGTACCTTTCACTTGTGAAAGCTCATATATAGGTCATGCCACATTTATTGCCGTATTTTCATACTCATTCCATGTACAATATTTGATTCCTGTAGTTCTGCCAGTCTGGAAGCACTAGGGTCTGTGGTATTTTTTGTTTTTTATATTTGCCAGCTAAGATTAAAACAATGGGATGAAATATCTTAGATACGTATGCCCATGACATGAAGAAACAGCTATTGAAATTAGTAATTTTGGCTGTTAGGAAACATTTACTAATAAATTACTTTGAAAGGTGAATATATTTCAGAACGCATTCTTAGATCAGAAATAGTGTCTTCATGCTTTAGATAGAAAAGAAAATGTGGTAAACAGAGGTATGTTGTCTTGGGAAATTGATGTCAACTAAAAGGTAAATTGCTGTTTGGGGTTTTTCAGAGCACAAAAACAAGTAATTTGAAAGAAATGCCAGTTTCTTGGAATTTCTGCAAGTTTGATGCATACTGTGTCTACCGCATAGGAGTAGAAAGATTTAATCCCTTACTGTGTGAAGGGAAAATTCTGTTACCTTTGAAGCTTAAGAGTTTAGATATGTTCATTAACAGTTGGGTGGATCTCTAAATACAAATCCTGCACAGTCTTTTCAACTTTTTTGTGGTATATGTGAGGAAGCTGGATGTTTCCCTTGCATTGAGAGGAACAGGAGGCCTATTTCTAGCTCTGGATTAGATTAGATGGAAGGAATGTGACATGGCATTGTGTATTATCCCCCTTCAGGCTTATTATAAACAGGCATGCCCTGAAAAGACAACAGTGTAAGATACTGCAAGGTATATATATATGTTTGGAATTTATGAACTAATAATATGAGCCAGTGCCTGCTCGTCTGCCTGGGCGCTGAGCTCCCAGGCTGTATGAATTTCCACAGGATAAGAATATAAACAAAATCTGGTCAAAATCTTGGCAAAATAAACACTTCCAATGTCTAATCTACCCATATTGATAAAGGACTCTGATGTGCCTTTGGAAGAGTCTGTCCCTCCAGAAAACAATCATCAGGGAAGCGTGTGAGGAATCAACTTGAATTCTGGGAATTTTCTCCTTTTTGCTCTCTGGGAAAAGGAGAAATACATGTTTTTTTCAGCAGACAGAGGAGCACAATCACTACATGCACTATCCCATTACATACTCCTTTGCCATTTTCCTCCTTTGCTCAAATATTAAAGAAAAATAATAGTAAAAGCTTTTAAAAGAACAAACAGGAGGCATTAATCTGCTCCTGCATCTCTTGTTATTTCTTATTACACTGATCTCCTCTTTTCTTTCTCATCATTTGTGACTTAAATTTATGTCTTTTCTTTAAGAGGTTTGGAACAGAGCTATTCAGTTGCCAGAATCATTGCGTTAAAAAATGACAGTTGTAGCAAATGAGTCCAACAGAACTGCGTATGCAAATTCATTAATTTTGGAATATAGTTGCCAATTTCAATCAATTATGACAAGGGTAACGATACCACTTTCACAAAAATGGATAGCTGGTTAGAAGAAAATGACACAAATCAGTCCCCACTGAGGGACAGCCTGCAGCTTGAGCTCAAAACTTAGATTAGACACCAGACCATCAGTCATGGGAGATGGCCATGGGGAACTGGCCTTCCAAACTTTCAGCTGTTCACAGAGTTATTTGTTTAAAGAGAGAATAAAACTGAGCCAGTAGCATAGTTTTCAAATCTGCAGACTTCATGACAGCACCACTGCTTTTGGGTCTGAGGGGCCCACATGCCAAGTTAGGAAGACTGAGAGGAAACAAGAGCCCGTGTTAACAGTTTGCTGAAAAAACCGCTGTTTTATTGCTTTCATCAAGGCCAATTCCAACCATATTGTACCATCAATCTGGGCTATACAGGCTGCAAAAAACAAAATCACTCATAGATGTAATAGTAGTTTGAAAACAGAAGCCGTGAGCTCCCATTTAATCTCTGTAATCATTTATGCCAAGAGAAAAGGGAAGGCTAAGTGAGTATCAAAGGCTCCTGTATCACCAGCTGAGAATACAGCACACTGTTTTAAGTGGCAACTTGTCTTCCTCAACTTTTGTAGGAGTATTTAAACTAATCCACATCTCAGGAGTCAGTTCAACAGCTAATATGAGCTATTACAGACATTCCTGATGTCTTTTATAAAATGTTTGCAACCCTTCTTTTTCTCTCCCCTCTTTCTTTAAGCTATGATTGGAACAAAGTTGACAAGACCTAATTAAATCTTTCTATCAATACACTAATAGTTCAGAAGTTTCAGAAAAGTCAGATTTTAAATTTTTTTTCTCTTCCTTCTATCTTATCTTTGGGAATCAGTCTCACAACTTCCAAGTTACCTCCTACTGTGATTCACTTGTCTTGGTTTGTGAACTGGATCCTCACAATGCTCCTGGTGCATCTAGTTTTAGGTGGCAATTAGATGAATTTATGGTGGAGTGTGCTGAATCAATCTACCCTTGTTTTCTCAAATCAAGCGGTACTTTCACTTATGATACAAATGACCACCACAAAACCCTTCCTTTGGTGGTCGCTGCAGAAGGTTATGAATTCACCTTCTGTTGACAGTTACTATTTGGTTACTACCTGGACATGAGCAAAAACAGGGGGATGAAAGATTTCCCAGCCAAGCAAGCTGTTGTGGTCATTTAGTCTATCCGTAACTCAAAATAAATATTCATCAGATGGCTCTTACACCTAACCAGCTGATTAACAGGGAATTAGAGCAGTTTTTAACGCAGTAACCTTTGTTTAAGAAAAACTTCACAGGCTTTGCAATTTACATTGCAAAACTATCTAGCGCCAAGGCTTATGCTCTTACCACACCAAGCGTGCTAATATTTTTTTCTGTTCTGCCAGACTGAGTACTAGAGGGTCCCTAGAGAGTTGCACACTCTGATAAATTATTTTGACCCAGCCAATCCTTGTATGCACTGTCATCATACCTGTAGATAAGAAATTCTGCTCATCTCCTTGTCTATAAAACTTCACTTGTCTAAAGGGCATATCACAAGGTAGGCAGTTACCTAAGAATTGACAAGAGGTATTTCTTGAAGCCTTTCCTGTTAGCTCCTCTCTCTTCTGCTGTACAGTTACACTGATGGGAATGTTCCCAGTCTTAAATTTTAAGGTGGTCAGAGAAATGACGAAATGTTAAAAATGATTCAAACTATTCATCACCAGTTACAGTTTTCTGTCACTGGAGGCTGCGTGCCCAGAATAGAAGTTGTTCCTCTGTTACCCTTCACAATTTAATTTCTGCGTGTGGATTTGCAGGTTATCCTGTCTCCCCTTTCTTTTGTGGAGAGCTGTGGAAAGATAAATAAAGTGTACAAAAAGTGTAAATTATCCCTCAATTTTTGGGGAGATATTTGTTTATCCCCAACAGTTATAACTTCTTGAATATCAGCTGGAACTCATAGCTTAAACCCATTTCTTTTTAAGCAGGGCAATGTTTTGAATAACTAATTCTGAGCATTTCAGTTCAGAGAAAATTTTACACCTAATTTATAGATTTCTAAAACTGAATGCTTGCAACAGAAAAGCTAGCAGACAGTTAATTTTTTGTGCTATGAGCAGCACTACAATTAATTCAGGCAAATTCACACATGTAAACAACACCAGAGAAACAGGTGTTTACTAAAGACTCGTTGTGTTGGTCCTGCTTAATAGCCTCATGCTTTGTTCTCTAGACTCCTCTAAGAAGGGCTAGTAAACATAAAAGCTGCAGAAAGTATGTTCAATTACATTCCTAGCATCACACTGTATAACAGCAACCCCAGGCAGAGCAAAAAATAAAATAGGCAGCTAGCATCCCAATATAAATTAGATTTTTAATTAACTCCATAGATGGAAAGAAATATTGCTGTGGTAGTTTATTTTATTAATTATCTGTCTTTTACCTACAGGATATAAACAACGGTGGAGGGTCATGCTAAAAAGCAGTAATCAAACACAGTCTTCTGTTCTTAGCTGGGCTTGCAATGTAAGAGCAAGGGAACATCATTTGGAAACTAGTATAGAGTTAAATTTTGCCTTTTTCACATCTTAGGAAAGCAACCCATTCTGAAAGTGAAAATAGGTAGCTGTGAGTTTCAACTCCTCTAAACCTCTTCAGCAAACTTTACAACACAGAAAATTTATAGACTAGATCAAGTAAAGAGAATAAGAGGAAACTTGGTTTTATATCTGTTGTACATGTTACTTCTGTCTTTCCATTAAAATTATTATTTTCTTCTAGCTGAGGTTTTCCTTTTATTGTCTTTGTTTTGTATTCCTTGGCAATATCCTTACTTTTCTATGCTTTCTCCCTCTTCCTTACGTTGTTCGGTTTTGAGGGGATTTTTGCACACATAACATGAATCTAATAATTGACTTCTTTTGTGTGTAATGAGTTACAATATGTGAACTCTGTTATTTGAACTTCTGGTTTTTTACTATTATAGACTAGGTTTCCCCTTAAAAAAAAAAAATCTATTTATTAGTTGACATCATGTTGCCTGTGTTTGCTTTCTGCAGTCTTTTAACATTAATAGATTAAGATCTCCACAGAATGGAACTTCTGAATCAGAGTCTGAAGAAATATGAGTTTCTATGTAATAATCACTTTTCAAGAAGTGCACTCAAACTCATCAAAAAATGTATTACCTGATTTATAGTGCAAAATCACAACTACTCAACTGCAGATTAGGTAGGACATATCAAGATTACATATGCCTTTTGCAATCCACAGGGAAAAAACCACAAACTGAGTAGCTGAACAGTTTTTAATAGCAAATCTAAGAAAATTGCTTTAATTCTTCTCTAGACATTCTGCAAGGAGGAAAAAAAAACCCAGCCCTCAGGTCTAAAACCTCAGCCAGTGTTCAACTCATGTTGCTTCCATCAATGCTGTGGAGCTGTGAGGATTTACATCAGTAAACTTGGCCCTAAATCTCTCAAATTACAATCTTCCTTTGTATTGGTTATTCAGCACTAATCTGTATAATTTTGCCAAACTCAAAATAGAACAGATTTGGTGGGGTGGAGAGGAGGGAGAAAGCAGAAACAGAACACAATTAAAAGGGATTGCCAAGCTGAGGACAGACTTACTGGTGGGTGGGAAACGTCAGTAGCTCAAACAAGCAAAAGAACAATCACGAAGGTGTTACTGCACAAATTATAATATCATTGTGTTATAGAAAGTTAAATTTCCCTTTCTGGCTTGTATTTATTTTTTAAAGTGTAAGACAGTGAAGATGTAAAAAGCACAGCTCTTTCCCCATAAACAGACTGTGTGATTAAGTAACTTGGACTAATTCCTGTTTCCTTTATTAATGAGATTAGTCATATTTCTTTACTGGCCCCAATTCAGCAAAGCACTTAAATATGTGCATAAATCCTACCGATTTCAATGGGATTTACACACGTGCTTAAAATTAAGCACATGCTTAATTTCACTGCTAAATTGAGAATAAGAGAAATTGAAGTGGATTCCTTGTCCAACACTGTGATTTGGCTAATTCTGTAACATTTTGCCATGTTGAACTGCAACATCAAGCAAACTTAAGATTTTTATGATGAGCAAAATGAGACCAGGTGGACTTGCAAACCAAGTACTTTAAAATTACTTTTTTCTGAGTAGTGACTGCGGACTTTCCTCCAGGCAGCATGTAGCGCTTCTTGGGCACCAGTGGAAACAAATTCAATGTACATATTGTACCGGTGTCTCTGAAAGCCATGTTTGCATAGAAGAAGATGTCTATAGATAAATATATTACTGATTGTATCTTTTCCTTCCTACCCCAAGATCTCATATTGCTACGAAGACTTTTGCAGTTTGCAGTATTTTACTGTGCGTACATATTCCCCTAAGCAGACTGTTCTGGAGATAAGTACACAGTATATAAGATTTTCTGTTGTACTTACAGTATCTGGAATCTTACATCTTCAAAACATTTTAGTAAAACTTAATTAATTAGTCTCTCTGCAATTATAAGTGCTCACAAGAAAAAGTCAGTGATGATACACTGCCAAGTCTCCAAGTGGTTATCACAGTTTCAAAGAGTCATAAATGCATGTTTTCAAAACTCTCTCTTCTCCTCAGACCACTTTGCATGATGTTAGGAACACTTAGCTTCACCTTTGGAAAGGAATACAACCTTTTAAAAGCTTGACATTCTTGTGAATCAAAATTGTCAACAGTGAAGGAGACAGAAAAATACAAGCAAAGCTTTCTGAGAAATGATGGCTATAGAAAGTTGTTTTCCCTCACCAGAGGAAGGTTTTGGATGAGACCCTGTTTGTCCACTACTTCAAGATATTTGGGTGTGGAGCATACTTTTTGAATCAGCTTCCAAAGTAATCTTTAGATTAACTATTCTAGCTATACTCTAAAAAGCTGTTAGAATTGCAGTGGATCTTTTTTCTTTGTCATATCATTCTTAAATGTATTCTCCTCAGCTGATACACAATACTTTAGTAACTTTTTGTGGCAGAATGTTTTTACCCCATATGCCTTTGTCCCTTTTATTAAAATCTAGCTGTGAATATATTTATTTACATTATAAGTTTTGCATATGTAAACATTGTTGTGTTAATGAGTTACAGTATGGCATTTTGACTGAATAAGCAGTCCCAAGGACCAATTGCTACTTTGCCAAAGAATTAGCAGAAGGCTTTTCTCTCTTTTACACACACATACACACAAAAGCAACCAAAATCTGAAAACCTTTCTAGCTTGGGCCTCCTGTACAGCAGCTCCCAGCATGATTTCTGGTCTCAATGGCACAGCATGGCTCCCCTTGCTACTACTAGTTCATCAAAATCTTCCTCCAGTGGGTTTTTCCTTGGAGCAGGAATCTGACTTGACGTTACCATGGATATCTCCGCTGGGTACCCACCTGTAGTTCTCTTCCACAGTTGTGGGATATTGCCTTATCTTCTCTCACTTCCCACCTGACTCCAACAAGCTGGGCACAAAGAGAGGGTCTTCTGAATCCCAAATTATGTGCCACTTGTGGCTACATTATCCTGCAATGCATAGAACGGATTTTCAAGACCAACATAGCATGAAAAATGGGGCATTGTGTAGTGATGCTGCAGAACTGTATTCTAAATATCTCTGTGCACTTCATGTGTCTTTTGTAAATTAGCTAACCCCACAATGCTGAGTAGGGGGAAAAAAAAGCCATATTAAATGGCAATAAAATATTTTAGAAGTCTCATTTAATGTAAATAATGTCAGTTCATTTCTTTTCCTAGGTATTTTATTCTTCTCTCAGTGGAGCTAATGAAGCTAGGGGTAATTTTTTTGTTCTGTTCTTAGGAAGTGCAGATCCTTGCACAAGCTGAGGTAACACCACCCCCTTCTGTTCACACTGATGCTAGGCTTAGTCAGCTACATGTCCAGCATAGCAAAACACTGGTACTCCAGTACCATTTGCACAGCTGAATAGGAAGAATGGATTTTACTGCTACAGCTTGATCATGCTCATTGAACTATGTTTTTTCAATTAAACTATTTTAATCATTCTCTCAACTAGATTATTCCAAGATTTTCTGGATAGCAAATTATTAAAATAGCTAAAAGAGATTGCAATTTTGCTTTAACTCTCTAGCATGAATAAATACAAAATTTAATTAATAAAAAAGTCATTTGGATCTTAGGGAGCACTTTTTGTTATCTGCAGCTCATTTTCGCTTTAGTATGCCTCTTCTGATGATCTGTGAGAGCAGCATCACTCTTCTGATTTGATACTGGGAAGGTTTCTCTGTTTGTGAGATGGAAAGAATTTTACTTGTATGCCTTTTTGCTTTACAGGCTCACCGTGGTACACAGAAAATGCCTATTACTAATTTATTATACTCAGTTAGGTTCCGCAGCATTACTTGAGTTGATTAGCAGTCTAGTACATCAGTTGTCTGGTCAAATTACTCACTTTGACACAATTAAATCTGATGCTGAGGTTGTGGTTTCATGATGATTTCTCTGGTTGGAAGCAGCGGCTTGAGTAGTATGGTTCCCTCCATTGGTGGATGTTCATTTCCATGTAATGAGCCAAAGCAGTGAGCTGAGCTGGGGCTGAGCCAGGCTAAACATAATTTAGCTAAAACCAACCCTGTGGCTGTCAGCTTAGGGAAGTAGTCCAGGTCACAGTGCAGCTGTGTGAGCAGCACAATCTGGGGGAGCAGCCCTGGGGCAGGGGTGAAGAAGGAGAGGGGCATGGGGGAGACTGCTTACACTTGTATTTTTCGCTGCAGAAACTTCAACAAAGTGCTCTTGAGTAAAGGTTTGATTGTTTTTTTTTTTCCCCATGCAGAATATAAACATTTTAAATGGTAAAGCAAAATTAAGAACATTCTGGAAGCTTTGAGCGAATCACAGAAGAAAAAACACCTCTGTGGATATTTCTAATGCTAATATTTTTTTAAGTCTTTCACATATGTGCACTGCAAAGCCTGGCCAGTATGAGTGTCATTTCTGTGTTTTCTACAATTCATAAATGAGGTCTAAAAAAGAACTGGGATACATAACTTCATGGAGTTCTGGTGTAAGGCTTGTTTGTTTGCTGTTTACTCTGTGAGGCCAGGGAATTTTGTTATCCAGGGTGAATCGTCCCAACTATGAGTCAACCAATGAATTTAAATCAAAGAAGGAAAAAGTTGTTCAGCTGTCTGGAGAAAGTCATTGACTGCTTTCCAATATCACTGAAGCAAAGAGAAGTTCTTGTGTTAGTCCTGAAGCAACGTACGTGAAACACAACATTAGGTCTTTGTCATGGAAGATGTTTTTTCACTAGGAAGAGAGACTCTATGGAAAGACCAATCACGCTATAGATGCTGTACCTGAACTGCAAGTTGTCATTCTGCACAGTTGTCTTCGTGGGACATTGTGCTGCTTGGACATCCTCATGGCTGTGCAGCCACATGGTGAGCAACCCATGGGCCATCCCGGGAAGTGCTGGGGTGCTGGACAATTAGGGAGGGGAGGACAGCAGATTTGCAGGGAAATCTCTGTGCCTTGGTTGGACCAAAAGAAACGCAGGATAAAGTAATGTGTTTCTTTTCTACATATACCCGCAGAGACCATTAAAACTACTGAATTATTAAAAATTTAGAGCAAACCCCCAACCTTTTGCAGATTCCTAAACAGAACTTATTGGTGGTATGACTAATATTGCACTGCTTTCGGTCTGTTTTTCAGACACATATCACGAAACCTGGTGATTACTACAACTCTGTGCGATAGCTGACCGAGCAGAGCAGAGAGCAAGTGCAAATCAAAGACGTGCTTCGCCACAGGCCTCCTAAAAAAGGAGGGCCAGATTAACAAAACAAAACAAAACAGAGTATTACAAAGGAGAACAAAGAAGAGGAGGGACTGTCCTAAGAAAGGGGGAAGCTAATGCTTCAGTGGAAGAGTTCAGGTGAATTGTGACTGCTGTGGTGATTTTTGGAGAAGGCTTACTCCCTCTCTGACACTTGCCCAAAGGAGTTTCTCAGCTTTGTAGCTCTATGCTGCATGTAAAGTCAGAGCCACTCACTTCTTACTTCTATGAGGTGAATCATTTCTGCTATCAGGAGATCATCCGTACCTCCTGGAGATAAGTCATGCCTTGTCTCTCTGTGAAATATAAAGGATTGTAGCTATAAAACCAAACCTGAGCTCTTTTTTCCATTGAGTGGGGGGAAATCATCCCAAACTTCACACTGATGCTAACCTGTCATGAACGGGAACTTGATCCGCAGAAAGGATTTAGGGGTGGTTTCTACATTTCTGCAGTGACTCAGAAAAAAAAAGTGTGTTGTTCATCTGCCTTGTTTTTGAAGGGTACAGTGTGGGGTGACAACTTTTCCTTCTTTAAATCTGCATTTTTAAAAAGCTAAAAGTCCTGAACTTGAAGGGTTCAAAACATTCAGCTCGGAGTAGATTTCCAGATGACTCTTGCACCTGAAATCAAGGCAGGCTTTTTCTTGAAGTTCAATATCCAGAAACTCTCTTACTGGACAGATCTTCAGAACTACTGGCAGGCCCATGTGTTGAGACTTTTTGAAAATTATGATTTTCGCAATGAATGGGATATAAGTTTGGATTTTTTTGTTTATTTGTTTTTAACATGATCTTCAATTGTGGCTGCTGAGCTCTGGAAAAAAGCTCTTAAATGTCATTGTCTGTGTTTTGGGTATGCACTGTGCTGAACAATTGCTCCCAAAGGTGTCCTCAGGTTTTAATTTCCTGGCTTTTTACACTGTCCAGCTCCTGCAGTGTCTCTGAGTGAATGGCAGAGCACCCCAGAGAGCATGCCAGAGGATATTATCTGGGTCCTGTATGCTTCCGGTGTGCCCTTGCAATCCTTCTAGTCAATATGTTCCTCAAGACTATGTGTGGTCCATGCTGTCACCCCTCTTTGCTCTACCCCAGTGTTGTTACACACTCGGACTCTGTCAGTGGCACAAAGAGGTTGTAAATACTACAACTGGTAATAAATAATGACACTCCTGTATGGTCTCTGCTCTCCTACAGCAAGTAGGTAGTAACCCAAAATGTCCAAAGGGCATCATGACATTTTCATCAGGTTCTGGAAGTGGAAGATGTGCAGGGAGGTTGCTTCCAACTTGCCCTCAACACTTACAGTCAGAGCGTGCACCAAAGATCAATGAAGTCGTGGCTGGTTAGGTTAGGGAAGTGAACTTCTTCTCAAGTGAGGCTGGGAAAAAAAGCTCTGGTTTGAACACAGAATGACCCAAAAAGTCCCTATCAGGGCAATCCCTCACCGTGTATCAAGAAGAAGTATAGTAGACCACTACCCAGAAAGCCAAGCAGTACGGGAAAGAAGGTATTTTACTTCATTTCCATCACCTACATAAGCAACTAGAAAATTTGCCCAAAAGAAATAAAAAAAAAAAAAGAAAATTCAGCAAAAGGTCTAAAATGCTTTCAGATTGCACTTTTTTAAAAAAATTTAAATACACCATATTAGATACTCAAAGTAATTGTCAAAGTAGGTTCTATTATCCACCTGAAAGTGTTTAAAAGAACTAAAAAGAGCTGATGTGTTTAAAGCAGAGTGAAGGAGGTATTTAGAAATAAAAATTATACAAATCTTCAAAAAGCAGAAGTCATGTCAAAAGAAGAAAAGAGGTGGGGTGAGCATTAATTCTGATGACTTAAACATGGAATTTTAGTGACGTAGGTCACAAGTAACGCTTCAGAAGTATGAAGCTTACCAGAGAGTCTGTAGGGCCAATAGCTGATTGAGGTGTAAAAGGAAGGTGTGCCAGCTTCATAGCTGAAAATCAATTCCTTTTGAATATCCAAGCAGCTTTTGACATGGTTTCTTATCAAAGATTCTTAAAAGGAATTACATTGTCGTGGGCTCATATAGATTAAGAGTTGACTGAAAGGTAGGAAACAGAACAAAAATAGTTGGTCAGAGGAAAAGGTTATTAGCACAGACCTGTAGGGTTCCTGTGATGTGACCTGTGCTGCATGACGATAATACATGTACAGGAAAAGTACATGGTTCTGAAGTTCTCTTAAAGACACAACAATGATGAATTTGCAGATACCAAACTGCTATGTTACAAATCAATGTGCCATGGACATTGTGCCCAGCATCCAGAGGGTGTGTGCCATTGGCTTCTCTTCTGGGAACTAGTGAGCTAATTTTTCAAAATATGTTGGCACATAGTTTCCTGCCACAGGCAAACAAAAATTACCTTTGAACCTGAATTTTCCATCCAATTAATTAAATCTATGCAAGAACCCATGATCTCTGCAGTGGGTTCTAGCTATGTAAAACACAAGATGAGCCTGAGTTTAGTTGTAAGGTTCACAGGCACTTTGTGGTGGCTCAGCCTGTGACCACTGCTGGCCAGTGCACCATTGCTCCTGCGATAGTAACCTGGTATCACAGCCTACATGATGCACTTCAACAGCCTCTCACGTTGCTACCATCTTGTTGCATCACACTCTTAATGGAAAAACAGCATAGTCCTAGGCTCCTTAAGGCAGGGCTGCCCTGGCGGGAAGGCTGTGCTTGAGCTGATAGGTGGGATGCAGGCCATATAGTAAATACTGGAGCAGGAGCTTTTGGGATGGCTGGGATTCCCAAATGTTCCACCTCTCTGATACTTTGAGGACATTTCTGTGGCTAGACGTTACTAGTGAAATCTGGACAGAGGCTATGTAATCCTGGCCTGGCACCTTTACTGGGTGACTTAACAGGCTGGTATAGAAGCATGTATACCAAGCCAAAATCCTGAAGACATTGCTTGTTTATAAAGCTTACAGTACATGATAAGATCAAATTTACTTTTACGGAGCTAATCTCTTCATGACTAGGAATGAGTGACTGTAGCTTTACAGCTCCTCACACACACATTGGAGGTTCTTCAAAATCTGGATGCATACTTTGTGTCCTGTGTCCAAACTTAAATGTGATAGAGCTCAGTTCTTCAACCTGTACGCATGTGAGTAAATCAGCCAGTAGAAGCAATTGTGGAATTAGTTAATGTTAGCTGGCATGCAGCCATTACAAACAGTCAATGTAAGATTTCTGAAATTTGCTCTAATATACAGGCCAGTTTCTTCTCTCCACTACTTATAGGAATCAGCTGGGACTTTAGCATGAAAAAACATTTTGCAAGTCAGCTATAAATAATGCCTGTGGATTAAAAAGCAGTACTTTAATTTCTTCCCATTGGATTATCCTCATATGCCACTAGCATACAAAAGTACAAGATTTTCAGGCTGGAGCAAAACATCCAGTAAACATAATGGCTTTTCTTACTGGGACTTTAGAAAGAGAAAGAAAGGAAAGGAGAATACTACAAATTGTCAGGTCTTGCAACTTCCCCTCAAAATTTTGCTCAAAGGGTTAACTAACTGTCTTTCAACACTGACTTCCTTCTTTTTCACTATGGACAGTTTATTCTCAGACTGAGTCAAGATGGTGAAATGAATGTATACAAAAGAGAATTCTGAAGCTTTAGTGTGCCATTTTGTTACTTAAAATAAGCAAAGCTCTAATAAATTATTGTCAAGTTCAAAAAGAATTGCATTTATTCCTTTTTGACCTTTTGTCAAACTGTGTATAATTCTGCTTCCTGTACATGAACCACCTGTGCAGATAAGCCTTTTTGCATGTCCATATTCATTTGGAACAAAATAATTCAAACCAGTTTTCAAAGCAAAGTTCTAGCTTTTCCACTTTTTAGTGCTTACAGTGCTAAAATAAAAAAAATTCTGAGGAGTTGGGTTAGAGTTTCTAGACTTTATTACTGCTCCCAGTCATTAGTTGCACTTTAAAAAGCATACTTATTTATAAATCGCTTTACAGGTACGACCATCAAAACAGATTATGCTCCCAATAAAAAGAAAAAAACAAACAATGAAGACAGGCAAGGAAATGATGAGTGACCATATATCATGGTTACTATTACTACTGTGATATTTGAAACCATCACCATCGTAGGAGGCATGTAAATGTTTGCAGAGATGTCTATTGAATAGGCTGACACAATTTCACCTGAGGATCTGAGACACCTACATGTTTCTCCATGATCCTTAATATTAAAGGTGGCTTAAACACTGAGGAGATGAATACAATGATATTGTCTACACGAGCTGGACCTCCTCAAAACCCACTCAGGATTTTGACCTGAAGAATCAACTGCATTTTGATGCATTATTTTCCCTGTGATTTTCATCCACTTCCTTAGAAGGCATAATAGTGTTGTAGTATGGCTATTGTCTACAGAGATACCTGATTCTAATGGGAACTTCAATATGTAAAAACTTACACTCTCTCTGATCCATTTCAGCATTAAAATGTGTTATGATATCAGACAGGCTCATAATTTAAAAGCAAGAAGTCTTGTAGGACTTTGTAATGAGAATCTATAGGAGTTGCCTTTTTTTAATGGAGAATTTCTTCTTTTTATATGCTTCTGAATAAGCCTATTTCAGCCAGAAAAAGAAACTACTGCAAGATTGTATGTTTGAATCATTCAGAAAAGTCTAAAATATAGAATATGATAAAATATAATTTTTCAGTGTAAGAATTTTCTTTTAGGGCATTCATAGCACTCTTTGCTGTGGTTTAGACTAACTGGTAAGACAAATCCTCAAAGGTCAAGATCAATCACATGTTAAATATCATGAATTTCAGTCAGCTCTCTGTGAATGCTATTGCTGGTACCATTTATCCTTTCTTACCACTTTGTGGGTTGTGGGGGAGAGGAGGGTAACACGACAGACAAAATCATACATGGACAAAGGCTCACTCCAATAAGTTTCAGGTTGTACATATTTTACAAATCTCTGGTTTGTAAAAACAGATTTCAGCCTCTTATATTTTTGGAAAGACATTAGGTCCACTAGAAGTAATTACAGGCGTCTCTATGACTCTACTCGTATAATGTGTCCAAGAGCACCTGGAATACAGGGCAGATGCTTCCATTTATGTGTATGTGATTGAAACAACTAAAAGATTTTTTTCTGTCTTCTAAGAGGATCTGTCTACTAGATGGAAGAAAAGCAGTGAATGTCAAAGAGCAGAAAGCTTTGCATCAGTTTTCAATAACTACATGAAAAAAACACTCACTTCTTAATGGAGGACATGTAACTGTATTACTAGCCAACATGCCAGTTTTACTGTGGGGAAAAAATCTTGGTTTATGTTCTGTTTTTTTAGTACTGATCTCTTACTGTCTGTGGAGCATAATACTGCTAGAAAAACAAACAGGTTTTTTAATATCCAAGATTTCTGCTCCCCGATTTTATTCTTCGTTGCAAACCTGCAAATAAAATTTATCTCAAAATTTAGCTCAAGTCGAAAACAAATGAGGTTAATAATGCCACCAAGTGGTGGGAAATAAAAAGAATCATAAAATCAGCATAGCTGCAGAGTTGATGTAATCTAAGAAGGTTATTTTGCCAAGATCTTCCCTGAATCTACACAAAAAGGAAATAGAAAGTCATCAAGGAAGCAAGAAAACGAGAGAGAGAAAGAGAGAGAGAGAGAGAGAGTATGTGTCAATCTGCTGGTGTGTAAAACTAGGTGCCTCATTACTGTACATTGATCTAAAAAATCTGAGGTGTCACAAAGGTGATAGCTATTAGAACCAAGAAGCCAAAATGAGATTTTTTTCCCCGCACTTGCATTTCTTCACCGAATGCATCTACAGAGTACTAATTAGAAGGAAGACGAAATTTAGAGCAAATTCTAAAGATTAGGTATTTGGTTAATGTTACTATCAATAAGTTTAATTATATATCAAAATCTATAAGGCTTTAAGAATCATTTTGTATATGTGCTGTGAAATCTAAAAATTTCTGTACACTCAGCTTTCAACTTTCATGAAGGTGTTTGCTAAACTCAAATAAGCCTCCAGAAATGTACTTGGCAAGGTGATTATAAAACACACAGATGAAATTCTGAATTAATTAATCGTTGTTTTGTGCAGACTTGTGCTCATATCTTGACTGAAAGAAATGTATTTCTTGCAAGTGTAAATGAGAATTTTCAAAAATGGTGCTTACAGAACATTTGGTTACCCAGGAAAAAAATAGTTATGTATATATGTGTATCTACTAGCTTGTGCTCAAGTACCTAAATTAGAAAGGCTTTTTTTTTTTTATAGTGACTAGTCTGCTGCTTTCTGTGTGTAAAACAAACAGATTTTTTCATCTTAAAAGTTTCTGTCTTTTGTGTCAATTCTGGAGGTAGATATTAATCCTAATTCTATTTGTTTTAAAAAGAACCAGAATTTCACCCTTGCATATGTCAAGTCGAATTAGTATATTAATGACTTAATTGAGCCCACCAACAAAGATGTTAATTTACTTTTCCCATTACATACAGTAGGCTCAGAAAATACCCTATAATATTTTAAAAGTCTATCAAAACAATATCTTCTTTAAATATATTTGGCTTTTTATTAAAGTACCTTCCATTGATAGTTTTAAGGGTCTGCTAGGTTATTGCAAGTTGATGAAAAGTTCCGACAATAACTGTATATAAGATTAGATAAAAATGAGAGGTCAATCATAAAAATAATTTTTATTTTTGCAAAAAATGGCTGTTGAAAATAGGTTTCTCAGTACAAAAAAAATCAAACAAAACAAGACAGTGATTTGAGCCCTAGCATATAAATCACAACGAGAAATACTCAGAAAACTCTTTGATTTTTGCTTGGGTAGAAATCTTAGACCAAAACATTTTACATGCTAAAACTGTTGGATTTAACTGTTGGAAATATTATTTCATAGTCACTCACAGTGATAGTAGCAGTTTACACTAAGATGGTTGGTTGAGTATCATGCAGTCCAGGGAGCACACATCTAAAGAAGTCCTATAGCCTGAAGAATGTACAGTGCAAAGCTCTGTCCTGAAGTACAAATATGCTGATTCCTATAAATAGATGACATCTGCTCCAAGATTTTGGCTCAAGGATGCAAATAATGTGAATTGTTGCAATCAAATGAGGCATAAGGAAAAAAAACTGTATCTGATAATTATTTTTTGCACTTTGGAATATTTTGTCTAAATAGTCAACCTGGGTAAAGCTGTAAGAATAGTATTTCCAAAAATTGATATTAGAATCAGAAGTTGTGGGTTCTTGTCCCATTTTCAAGCTGTTGGAAGAAAAAACAAAAGCTAATTTTGTTTCAAAATTTCCAGTGTAGGCAAGGCAGGGAATTTTTGGATGGAATCTATTGCATGCAGGTGAAAATACTGAAAAATTATACTCAAAACCTCCTACAACACCTATCAAGATTTCAGCTGGATATTTCAGTGCAGTCTCAACAGGCCAAAGAATGAGAATCTGGATGAAACCTCTTGTTATCTTTATGTGTCAAGCAGTTCATTTTTTTAGCTCTCAAATACAGCTTCAAAAAGGTCTTCTCTGTCATAGATAAACTCAGACGATGATAAAGGCCTATGTTTATGCTTTATTTGTTGCAATATCATTTAATAGCCCCCTATTCATCATTTCCTTCCTCATAACTTTCTGAAGCTTCTTCCAACTCTCAGTCTAACTCTGTGCACAGTTTGAAAGGCAAGATGAAATAAAACATATGCATGGGCTGTCAGCTAGGTGGGACCACCATCCACACAGTCAAATAGCACCCAACTGTTTATAGTGATCATCATTAGTCAGGAGGTAATCTTTCATGATAGAGTATTGCTCATTATACCTGCCAAAACACATACCAGCTCTGTGCTGGTCTAACAGGGCACCTGCTCTTGTTACAGTATGGAAAGTAGCACTTTTTCAAATGGAAGGGAATTTGTGGGATAGGATTGTAGCTTTCCTTTTGTAAAATAACAGGCTTCATAAAAGTGGTTGTAAAAGGTTTCATAATTGCTTTTTCAGTTTTTCACTGGAGTGCATTTTGCTGCAGTGTCATCCTGCATGTCTGCCACAAATATCGTTTTACCTCAAAACAGGATTACGCATTCCTTTAATAATCTTTCTGGTACCTCAGATTATGCCTGTGCTTCTGTCAAGGGCTAGATGGAAGAGACAACAGGAGACGCAGGAAGACAAAACAAAATAAAGCAATCCGTAAAACCTATCTTCTCAATTTAGTACGTAATGAAGCTGTCTATTGCAGAAAGTTTCAGCTAATTTAGTCGATTCTGTTTAACACTGATGTCACTAAACCATTGCAAATCCCTGATGTGTCATGTTTAAAGTGATTTATTATTTCCTAAATTTGTTTAATTTTATATAACAATTGCTCTTGTTAAGTACTGTTACTCTGACAATTTCTTCATAAACTGCTTGCTGTGATCCTGATTATTTTAAGCACTCTAAAGATTTTCTATAAGAGTTGCAAAAAATTTGGTACAGAACTTTTAAATATATTGATAAAATTAATTCCAAATATATAGGATCATTGCAGCATTGGACCAAAGAAGAAAATTCTATTAAAATTTAAGTACAAAGAAATTTGGAGATCAGCACTGGTTTCATCTCTATAGGATTGTACTGGAAACTGAAATAAAAGCTGAATATTTTCCTATGATGCACATTTCATATTTCACTTTTCTGGATGTTCTCCAAGAAATTGCCATCTGTTTAGGACAAATTACTGTTTCCCCCATGGCTGCAGGATGTAACTTCTTTTTTTCTTGAGAAAGGTCTGTTTATACCTCTGGGTTCAATGATTCACAATTCATTAATGTGTTTATTATGTTGTTGTGCAGTATACACTGGATATTTTACTCACAGGTGCATAGAAACATTGGGTAGAAACATCCTTTTCCAGGCTAGTCATCAATTCTAGATGCCTTCAACAACATTACATAAAACTGGTATCTATCTTAAGAACCTGTGGTTAAATTAGAAGGATAATCAGTCTTGATTTAGAGCTAGATCTAATGAAGATTTTAAATAACTGAAAGTTCATACTGCAATACCTAAGACTTAAATACAGTTCATTATCTTATTAAACTGAGATTAGGCAGGTGAATGCTTGTTACTTTTGCTAAATTTCTCTTCCAAGCATGCTGAAAGTATTAAATCATAGGTTTACTTCAGCAAAAATAAATCTATATAGCATATAGAGGGAGGGTACAAACTCCAGTGAAATGCAGGACAGCAGACTGAGTAAGGAACTGCATAGACCAACCTGTGTCTGGTGGTAGATCCACCTGCTTTCAGAAGTGATGTGTGCATCTCTGCCTGCCTTGATCCAGATCCCAGAGACTTCTCTGAAGATAGATGACTACAGCATTTCCTTCAGAGAAATGAGAAGGGTTCATGGTCTTCTTTTAAAAGGGAGACATTGTGTTCATATCTTTCAAGCTAGACTAATGGTGATTAACCAAGAAGTTTAGATTAGGCTTCCTCTTCAGCCTAAGGAGACTTAAATTTATATTTCCCATCTCCCAGGAAATATTTTTCATCACTACGTTATTTGTTATTTTGGCTGAATTATTTATACTTGTTGAATATATATAAAAAATAATTCAGGATCACATGAGCAGAAGAGGTGCAGAAGAGACAGAGAGAAAAAGGAAAGAAAGAAAGAAAACATTGTTAGTAATTAGTGGTCTGAGCATTTGTGGGAGTTTCAATTCTATTCTCAATTCCGACTGTTTTAACCAATTCTGTTTAATGTAAAACAAATGTAGTCATGCGTTAGCTTGTGAGCTGTTCGGTCTAGACAGATCTGGAAAAGTGCTAAGTTCATGCAAGGGTACAACTTTATTTTCCTGTTGAGCTTCAAAAAAAAAAAAAAGGAAGGAAAAAAGAAAGGCATTCATGAATTTAGACATCTCTAGAAATAGGCAACAACTGTGCTGAGATTTTTCAGCATCAGGATTTGGCAGCAGTCAGCTTTCTACTGCATATTTTTTCCTCACTAAGCAATGAAATCATGCATAGAAAGTACTGTAAGAGAAACAGAGGTTGAAAAATCCAACATCTAAAAAATGGGAACATGGGAATAATTCCTTAGTTCAGTACTCTTTAGCTATATACAATGATGCACTCATTACATAACACGTACTTTCATTTCTCTGTCCCTTATAAATTCTCCATATTCATACTTCACATATTCATAATTCACACTGTGTAAGATGTGTGATTCTTGACTGAAGAATCAGGTTTTTCCTCATTTCCTTGGTTTTTTCACCAAACACTAACACCTATCAACTTGAACTGAAATGTTCTCATTTCTTAAAAAACAAATTAACTACGTAAACCTCCTCAGTACCACACTTCAGTCCTTCACAAAGTATTAGTTTATCTTCATAGCTCATCTATATCTAAAACTCAAAATTTTACTTTTTTAAACGACGAGAAAAAGAAAGGGAAAATCAGATGCTTTCAGTAGTTGTATTGGGTTTGCGTGGCAAGGTTTTGGTAGCGGGGGGGCTACAGGGGTGGCTTCTGTGAGAAGCTGCTAGAAGCTTCCCCTGTGTCCAATAAAGTTAATGCCAGTGGGTTCCAAGACAGACCCGCTGTTGGCCAAGGCCGAGCCCATCAGCAACTGTGGTAGCGCCTCTGGGATAACACATTTAAGAAAGGGAAAAGAAGTTATAGGGGAGTAGCAGTTGCAGCCAGAGAGAGCGGAGTGAGAAGATGTGAGAGAAACAACTCCGCAGACACCAAGGTCAGGGAAGAAGGAGGGGGAGGAGGTGCTCCAGGCGCCGGAGCAGAGAGAGATTCCCCTGCAGCCCGTGGTGAAGACCATGGTGAGGCAGGCTGTCCCCCTGCAGCCCATGGAGGTTAATGGTGGAGCAGATATCCACCTGCAGCCCGTGGAGGACCCCACGCCGGAGCAGGTGGATGCCCGAAGGAGGCTGTGGCCCCGTGGGAAGCCTGCGCTGGAGCAGGCTCCTGGCAGGACCTGCGGACCTGCGGACCTGTGGCCCCGTGGAGAGAGGAGCCGACGCTGAAGCAGGTTTGCTGGCAGGACTTGTGACCCCCGTGGGGGACCCACGCTGGAGCAGTCTGTTCCTGAAGGACTGCACCCCGTGGATGGGACCCATGCTGGAGCAGTTCATGAAGAACTGTAGCCCATGGGAAGGACTCACGTTGGAGAAGTTCATGAAGGACTGTCTCCCGTGGGAGGGACCCCACGCTGGAGCAGGGGAAGAGTGTGAGGAGTCCTCCCCCTGAGGAGGAAGGAGTGGCAGAAACAACATGTGATGAACTGACCCAAACCCCCATTCCCCGTCCCCCTGCGCTGATCGGGGGAGGAGGAGGTAGAGAAAATAAGGAGTAAAGTTAAGCCTGGGAAGTAGGGAGGGGTGGGGGGAAGGTGTTTTAAGATTTGGTTTTATTTCTCATTATCCTGCTCTAATTTGACTAGCAATAAATTAAACTAATTTTTGCCTAAGTCGAGTCTGTTTTGCCTGTGACGGTAATTGGTGAGTGATCTCCCTGTCCTTATCTCGACCCACGAGCCTTTCGTTTTATTTTTTCTCCCCTGTCCAGTTGAGGAGGGGGAGTGATAGAGCGGCTTTGGTGGGCACCTGGCATCCAGCCAGGGTCAACCCGCCACAGTAGTATTGAGTGATAAAAGGTCCCTGGGAGGAGTTTGTCAGAATATTTCACGTTATCATGGACTTGACTGGCAGAGATCCCCATGGAGCTGGTTATTTTCTCCACTGTGACAAGTGAGTGTTTGCTTCTACCTCCCATTTCCTATCTTTCAGTTAATCATCAAGGCCAGGACCTTCCATCTTATCCCATAACTCCTTACTTTCCTTAAAACTCTTTGGTGAGAGACTTGGTCAAAAACCTTTCAAAAATCTGAAAGGACTACATCAAGTGGATCACCCTTATCCTTCCTTGCTTACACTTCCATTAGGTAAGAAAGGACTTTACAGAGGCCACACAGACTTTAATTTTGCATTTTCAACTGCAATGAGATCTTGCACAATATTAACTACCATGCTGAGAGCTGCCTTTTTCTTCCTGAGCTCCCTAATCAGCCATTCCATGAGAAAATCATAGTGTCATCGTCATCAACCTGAGTCAATACCCTGGGCCTTGCTGTGACATTTGCCCAGCCAACATGGATGTAATTAAAGTCTCTCATCAGAGTTACTCCTCTTCCTTTTTAACCTCTCTTACCTCCTTTGGCATATCACAGATAATGTCACCATCCCACTCTCTAGCTTCTCCAAAGAAGCTGAAATTTTAATCTATAGATTCTCCTTTACTTGTTGAGGCAAATAGTTTTTTAGTATAATTTGATTCTATCATCTCTTGCCATACAGCACTAATCCACTCCTATTATCGCCTGTTCTGTATTTTCTGTTTACTTCACATTTGGTATTGCAGGTTTTCATTAATTGTCTTCCTTCATCAGGCTTCTGGTATGTATACAGTGATGTCCTCATGAAGGGCTAGACATTCTAGTTCTTCTATCTTATTTCTTAATTTTCTATCATTCATGTGAAAGCACGTCTACCAAAAAATTTTGGTTCTCTATTCCTGGAATAATTTTTTAAATGGCACCTTGTTTTCTATTTCTCATTTGACTAGTTGCACCCTCCAATTTGTCTTGCATGTCCTTCTCATATCTGCATCAATACCAGAGGCAGAACCCTGAACCGTGTGTTTTTCTACTGCTGTCTCCCCACACTCTTTAATTTAGATTACCCACAGTTTTTGTGTTTTTAAACACCACAGCCTGATTCCTTTATGGATCAGGTGAAATAATTTCCTTCTGTTTAGGTTCCCTTTTTCCTAGCATTGTCCCCATTTTTGGATGACCCTGAATCCTTAATCCTCACATAATCTTCACAGCTAGGCTTCAAACTGTACTGCTGTGCTTGTCTCTTTGGACCTGTGTGAGGTTTATGGATAGATGTAGAAATTTTGATTTAAAGAATTCAGTTAACAGCACACAGCATCCCTGACATTGCCATTGAAGAATGAAATAAGGAAACTAGAGTGGGTGGGGACAACTTTAGGTTAAGAAAGTTGGATGCTTTCCTGAACTGTTCTCTCCTTGTCTCTGCCAGAGAGCTGCTCTCACCTCTATGTTCCTCCACAACACAACAGATCTGTTCCACAGAGTGGAGTTCCCTGGGTGCTGACGGAGACAGGGGAAACCATTGGAAAACTGTAGCCAGTCATTTAAAAAAAGATACCCAAGTTCACAGAAAAGGGAAAGAAAATAATTATATGGCGCTGAGGTGGTCTGAGTTCACGTGCAAATATTAATGTCTGATACTGAGACTGAATTAAAGACTCATATTGAGATTGGTACTATGCAATCCTTACCAAAGCTACAAGTCAGTGAAGTTGCAGCTTTCAAACCTCTCCTAATGTCTGGGGTTTTTTTCTTTAATATTCCAAATCCATACGGACTTGGAATTTGTACCATGAATTCTTAGGAAATTCTTGAGAATTTAAATTATACTTACATTAAACTCACTTCACCAGTGGGGCATGTGTATTTTTAAATAAATAACTGAATAATATTTGATTCCCTTTATAATCTTTTTTTCTCCAGGTGTAATCAATGTTTGTCACAGAACCAACATACTGCCTGCCTGTGCCGCTCTATCATATATAAGCTATTAAAGTTAGTGTACCAGCTGAGCTGAATGTCTTTTATACATTAGCAATTTCTCTTAAGTTTTCTGTCTAGAATAGGCAAGGACCCAACATCGATTCTAATTCTAACTCTAATCTGAAAATGAACCTTTATGTCAGGAGAGGTGGGGTACGTGAAAGGTGTAATTTTTCTACCACTCTGTGTGAAATCAGTATTAAATATTGTAATTTAATAAAGGAGCTGGTGAGAATAAAAAACCCCAACGTCATAACTGTACAATGCTGAAGGAAGTCTAATTTATTTTTTTTCCATATCTGCAATGATACATAGTGAGTATAAATCTGGAAAGAGTTAGTTCTGTTACTAAGACCTAAAACTATGAGTGACATGGTGAAAGTAAGCTAGGAAGGAAAAGAGCATGTCAACTTTCACAGATACATTTTTCCACTTATTTTCCTTCCGCTTATTGTCAAATTCCTAATTTGGTGATGGGGACTTACTCATAGAAAATGTACTTCATTAATAAAAGAGTTGGTGCTCTTCTGTAATAAATCTTTTCTTTCCTTGTGAATGCTGGGTCATCACTGAACTTGCATGTGTATTTTGCCATCCATGAGCTTATCTGATGTCTAGACCTTTAAGTTCGAAGGAGAAAAACAAATGCAAACCAAATATGTCAGACAAAAATCTGTCAATTGTACTTATTCCCCGTCTAGCAGAGTTTCTACCTCCTTTTAAAATGCGCTTTCTTGTTGCTTCTCAATATTGAAAAAATAATACATTGTCTCATGTATTACAATCTTTTTCACCACACAAAAACTCTACAGTCCATCTCTCTCTTCTCACTGTTGGCTTTGATGCTACTACCTGTAGCCTATGATTAGCAACTTTCTCTCTCTAGATCTTTGTCCTTATCTCAAACAGTCCATAGACCTGGCAAGAATAAATTGAATGAAAAATACACATGATAGAAGATCTGTCTCCCAAAATACATGCTAGCTGCAACTAGCAACACCAAACATTTGAATCTCAAACACTGTGTTGGTAAGTGCTTTCCCAGGACTAATATTATTAACAAAAGACTTTTTCTTCAGCCTTCCTTTTATCCCAAGTTTTTTCACAGATATGCTGTTCCCCATCTAGGCGGTACCATCATCACATAGAATAAGTACACATACACATACTGTGGTACCATGCCTAATGTGTTATTTCCTTCTTTCCAGGTTTCTCCCAAGTCAGCACTTCTGGCAGGAAACATTCACTATATTCCTGAAAGCAGTACAACTCATGTCAGTGAACGCTGTCTTATACAAGATATCTTTCCGCTTGCAAAAGATGCAGTCCACATTAATTGAAATGTTTGCTGGTTGAATCTCCTAACACTGATTTTCTGGATGGTCATTTAATCCTGTACCATTGAACCTGTGGAGAATCAGGCTGTGTGGGTCGCAAGTGAGAATTTTTCTCCAAAGATAATTCTTTTTCCACCTATTACAAGCAATTTTTTTTGAGTCCTTGCTGCTTCTTCATAAACAGTGTATATGAACAGAATTTATTTTATTCAAATATTTCAATCACGTGAAATGTTCTCTGCCTTACAAAATAAAAAATTTCAAAATATATCCCAGGACCAGTGAATGGAAGCAGAGGAAAAAGAAAAAAAAATTGCCTTAATTTCTAAATTTACAAATTAATGATTCAGACCTGCTAATTTGAATCCAGAATTTCTGAAATTACATAAACAGGATATTTTGGGAGAAAATAAAAAACAGGGAAGTAATTCAAGCTAACTGCTTCCTGAAAGTAGTTTAAAATGTTAACAAATTTGTATTTTCTGGCAAAAGCATAAAAATTTCCTAAGCAGTACTAAAGCTACAGAAATGTGCTGTGCTATTAGCTGTGTTATTGTGATATTAGGACAAAGCTAGCACATCTCATGGAATCTGATTAGTTACATATGGAAGAGACTTGAAGAAATAACCTAAATTCATTCTCCTCCTCCAAAGCGGGATCGACTGAAGATATGTCATTGCAGGCAGTTGCTTGTTTAACCCATTTGTTAAGTCTTCCAGTGATGGGGGCATCTCAGCCTCCCCAGACAATCCATTCCAGTGCTTCACTATCCTAGTCCTTCAAAGGCTTTTAAGTACCTAAGATGAATATTCCTCACTGTAACTTAAACCCATTACTTCTGGGTCTCTCTGCTGTGGAAATGGACAATAGATTGTCCCGTTCCTCTTTACAGAAATGTTTTTTATCCTTGGAGACTTCAATCATCCCCCTCCCCCAAATCTTGTCTCACATACATGAAACAACCCCAAGATAATTTTTTTCCTCAGAGGTCATGTTTTATTGGCTTCTGATTATTCTTTTAATTCTCCTCTGGGTCTTCTTTGTTTCTGCCATGTCTTTCTGAAATGCAGTCCCTGAAGGACACACGATACTCCATGTGAGGCCTCAGCAATGCAGAGGCAAGCTGCAGGAGCTCCTGCACACATTGCAGGGGCTCTGCCTATTTCACAACAGCAGGGCTTACTGACTCACACTCTCATATCTCTCAGATCTTTCCCTGAAAACCTGCTATCAGACTGTTGGCACTTAGTGTTGCTGCAGCTGGTTATTCCTGCCTAAGGGTAACACTTCACATTTTTCCTTTCTGAAATCCACCCGATCATTTTTCCAGTTTGTCAAAATAATTTTGTCACTAATAATTTCTTAACATAATTGAGACTTCTACCTTTGTGGCATTAGAAGACTTAACACGTTCCTTTTCTATTTCATTAATGAAATACAGAAAGTACTAGTTCATTTCTTTCCAGAATTTTTCCAGAGATGCAAGCTAAGCTGATAATTCTTCCATTATAAATCTATACCTTGTGTTTGCCTTTTGCAGCTATTTCAAAGCTAATTGTCCTCTATGAGCTCTCAAAGATAACTGTTAAGTTACTGAGGTTGTTTCAGACAGTCCTTTAATTGTCCTAGGATAACTTTCTCATGTGCTTTTTTCCTCCATATTCGGAAAGTTTGCTGTCCTCTCAGCATTTGTCTAAATTAGGGGTGTAAAAGAAAGTAAGCTGGTTGAGGCATGGGCAGGTCCTG
Source organism: Gymnogyps californianus (assembly GCF_018139145.2). Classification (NCBI taxonomy): domain Eukaryota; kingdom Metazoa; phylum Chordata; class Aves; order Accipitriformes; family Cathartidae; genus Gymnogyps; species Gymnogyps californianus. The sequence goes on along the minus strand of NC_059500.1, from coordinate 66,510,592 downwards.
ATGTCATCTTGGCAGTTCTGAATGTTACCATCTACAGCTGTTCACTGTTGTGGATGTTAATTTAAACTAATTTGTTTTAAATGAAACAGAATCAGTGTGGTGATCAGTTATGGCCTCAGTAATGGGGTAATGGCTTTAACCTGATGACTTGGAACAAAACTGAGGGCAGTATCTGTGCAAAATGTTACAGCCACATCTAAAGGACCACATCTGTAGAATCCCAAAGGTCAAGAAAGAGCTGCTGTTTAGATGGGAAACCATAGTTGTCTATGGTTTTTAAAATTTATTTGATGCATATGAGCTTTGGCAAAAAAAAAAAAAAGGTGCTGACTGCACATAATGCAAATTCTCTTTTGTTTCGCCAACCCCTTCCAAAGGACTTATAGGAAGCCAGTCAGCTAGCAGCTTGTACACAGGTTATTAGCAATGCGCAAAATCCATATTTGCATTTTTAAAACACCCTGTGACTTGGTGGACATCTATTCACAGATCCATCGCAATTCCACTGGAAAAGCAGTAAAACTGCATCCGACTAATGAACTTTAAATGAGAGTATCTGCACAATTTCAGTTAAGTTGTACAGCCTCTGAAATTCCTTCCCTGCAGAAATGGTGGCACGTGAATCTGTTTATCTTCAGGGCCCTGTTAGAAGCTCATTTGTATTCCCAGGCTCTTGCCTGAGGGAGTGGTAATAAAAAGTACATCTAATTTATCCCAGACCAGAGGATTTTGCTTAAGGCTGATGTTGGTCACTCATAAGTAGGCTGTCTACATCAATGTTTAAATTATGTAAAGGTCCCTAGGACAGTTATCAGCAGACACCTTCTCTACTTCAATATACAAGATAGACATGTGCATAACACAGCCCATGTATGGCCCAAAATCTGACTGCAGTTATGTTCATGTAAATCAAGTGCAATTAAAATATCTTTTACCTAGACAGACAAAAACATCTAGTGGTCAAATGACTGCATCTATCAGAAATGCCTAAAAAAATGTTATTCTATAAGTAGCAGCACTTCTTGAGACCATTTCATAGTGACACACGGGCTGATCAGTCAGCCAGCTGCTAGCAAAAAGAGTATGTAGTCTATGAGCTCTACCAGTTTTTCCCTTGGATAGTGTGTGCATTCGTTTGCACTCTATCTCTGCCCAGGAACCATTTTTCACAACATTTGTAAACACGTCTTCTAAATAAGTGAAATTCACCAAACATATTCCATAGTATTTTTGGAATGGCATCAATGGGATGGACTGAACAAATTATTAGTTGCTGCTACTTGGGAAACTCTACGCTAACATGAGAAGGAGTTATTTCTTCAGTTGAATCTCAGAAAGAATTTTGAGTAGGTAATAAAAATTGTAGCAAATCAGTAATCTTCCAGAAAGCCTAGGGTTTTTAGAAATTCTAGAGAAAGGCAATAGAAAATGGCCTAAAACACTGGCATGTTATTCTACAGACAATAGATCTTCAGGAATGGAGGGGGGTGGGGAAAGACAGAGGAGGAAGAATACAAAAATTATTCTTTACAGAAAAACAAAAACAGATCCCAAGATTCAGTAATAACAATCTAGACTTTGACGCACAGAATCATGGCCTTTGTAAAATCTCCTCACTTACAAATTGAAATGCAGAACATTTGGACTTACACAGTAGTAAAAGGTAAATTCTCCCTATGGCATGTGTAAATTGCAAATGAAAGTCACTTGTAACTTATCCTCCCCTTCTTTTGGGAAACTTAGCTCAACTTTATGGCCAAAACTTCAAAGACAAAAAATGATTCATGAAAGGTCTAATACCCTTGCAAAAATGCTGAGGATAATTTAAAAGTTTACATTTTATGATACTTGGATGATTACAAGAAACCCAGCAAGTATTATGACAAGCATTATTTCTTAACCAAAACCAGACTTGACACTACTGTACAACAGTGTGTGGAAACCAATGACCAATGGAGTTTGAGGTTTTGTGAATCAGCCAAATGATTTTGGGGTTCACAGGTTACTCCATGATTTTGAGCCCATTTTTTCTGTCATGTAAGCACTAATTATTTCAAAAGTTAGTCAAAAAAGTTGTGACAAAAATTCCCTGAGTATAGAAAACACAAAATTACATTTCTTGCAAATATATTAGTCTTTTTATCTCTTTCCTCTGCACTTTGTCTTCATAGCCCTTTTATAATGCTTTTAACTCTGTGTATATGGGTCCTCTATTTGTTGCACTCTCTTTGGTGGTACGTATCCATGGGTTTGTTCTATTCTTGTTTTCTTGTAAACACTGTGGAGATATTTAATTGTGGTATTCTCAAAAATGAGAGTAGCCCCCATTTACTAGGTGTTAAAAAAAGGCTTCAAAAATCTAATCTAAATACTAAAATCCTATTTCAGAACAAGAAGTGACAAATGGTTTTGCCCAATGGAGTTTTGTAAATATTAAAAGATTCAGGTTCCACTGAAAAGCGTGATTCTGTGTGTGTAAAATTAGCTAAGTTACTTCAGGTGCTAGGAATATAAGCAGTACTAAGGGCTGTATTTAGCGTGTAACTATTATAGTCCTACAAATTAAGACAGGGAATATTTGGAAAGGATTTTGAATGTATAATTGAATGCCTAATACTTTCGTAATCTTTGCGTATGTACATGTATCCACACAGACTTATAAATGTGCATAATTTATACAAAGATATTACTTTTCACTTAGTATTTTAGATATATAGAAGGATCATCTTAACATCAATGTTTAGAAGTGAAATATTTTTTATAATATTTCTTGTTATGTTTAGAAAGGATCTATGCTTTGCAATCTCATTGAATGAAAGCAGTTTAGCATACAGGTTATGCAGACTGTGCAATAGCTATTTAAAGGGCTGGAAGGATGCCTTAGAGACCTCAAAGAAATCTCAGGATGTTCAGGTTTCTACAGAAAGTAAATCCAAAAAGAATTAGCAAGTTGGGGGGAGGGGGAAGTTCAAAAGTTCGATTTGCTTGTTCAAAGCAGACTGTAGAAGAAAGGGACTTAGGAGATTTGTTGGAGACGCTAATCTCTTATGCCTGCTTTCAAAGGTGAAGGCTCTCATGATGAGGCTCAACTGAAATGTCTTCTGAGACAGTGGTTTCCATACACCAATCAACCACTGCCATGACTCCCACTGAAACCACCATAACCTCCAGAGGCCTCTGGTCGGTTTCTTATCTTCCCTCTTGCATCCATAAAAACTTAGAATGAAAAGGGCGGCAATGAATAAAGGACAAACCCCTCACACACAACTTTTTCAAGCCCTTGTTTTGCTTCCCCTGACACTGTGCAGTGGTGGGGGAACTGCCCACCCATGTTGCACTACATGTGGAACGGTTCTCCTTATATATGCAGGACAGTGGCACAAAATTACTGCTAGCAATACCGACTGATGGCCTACAAATGCTTTCATTTTAAAACCATCTTAACACACATCAGTATTGAAGACATACTCTTATTTACTTATTAAATATCACAGTATGCTTTAAGGTATTATAATATAGGGAGGTATGCCTTAGGCAGATGAGGTTTTAAGGAAAGCACAATTTGGTATTTGTACTAGTTCACTAATTCTGTAGTAATATTTTTTTAATTATTAGATATCTTTCAACTATCACAGTGATCCTGTTTAAAACTGAGACAACATCATTCATCTAGCAATTTTCCATAATATAATTTACCTTTTCTGAATAACATGAAATCTATAATTGTCTCTGACAAAAAAAAAAACGTAAGTACAATAAATTGAAGACTTTGTCATTTAACTTATAGTGTAATAAACTTTTGGTCCACCAAATCAAACCTCTAGGTAGAGCGCACCTTAGTGTGTGATATCTAAACTTAGTTTGGGGCAGGGGGGAGCAGAAGTTAATACCAGAGATGTCTGAGTAGCTGAATTAATAGAAATAATAAAAAGGGGAAAGAAATGAAAAATGAAGACAGAAGAGATACAAGAACTCAAATGCATAATATTCTAGCAGCATGTGAAGAAAAAGATTGACTGTTTAAAGCAAATGAACAGAAAACAGAAAGGGAAACCAAAGACATCCCTATATCCAATGCTGGAATTTCTCATAACGTGATCTGTTTATTTGTAGGAAATATAGATTAAAAACATCAGGGGTGAAAAACACCAAGACCCAACTCTCACTTCTGATTCTCTAGTGCAAGAGCAGCCCTGGGCTCCCAGAGCACTGTGTACCTGCCTGGACGCACAAGTGCCTCTGTGCAGGAGAGCACTGTTTGCTGTACCATGCTACCATGGTACCCATGGTCACAGACAAACTGCATTGGCATTCTGAAAATAAATTTTTTCTTTGCTTATTTTATGGACTGGTTCTTTTTACTCAGCCATTTGTCCTAAATCATCTGAAATTCCAGAGAAGGATACTACTCCTGGAATTCATCGTGTTCTTTTTTGATTCTTCTTCTTTGTGTCCCAGCTCTTGGCCTGTGTGTAATTTTTTGGAGGCAGATTGTTAAGCAAATTGTGTCATTTCCCACTGAAACCAGACTAGGACTTCTCACAAGGTCAAACAGTCTCAGCTAGGGCATTATAAGCATGCAGATGAGGGATCATAATAAACAAGTTTTTGTTGTCTTCTAGAAACACCTACTGGGCTGTTATATCAACATAATCTTTTTCTTTCAAACTACAATGTAATGTATAAGCAAGTACAAATCAAGATTAGAAATATCTCAGTTTAATCAACCACATTCTTTCTCTCATATTGTGATGGGTTGGGGTTTTTTGTCTGCTTGATTAGGTGATTGATTCTGCCCTGCATGCCTTGAGAAGAGTATTTATGTCTGAGGCTTTTGTCAGGGTAGTGTATGCCCAGGAATGGCAGGGAGAGGGTTGGGACATCTTTTGTGCTGCTCTTTAAAAATAAGCATTCAAGGGTGCTGACTGCCCATTGACTTTACCAACTGGGTAGGGCTAAGGAACAACTGATCTGTAGAGTTATCTTTTTCATCCCATAACCTTCTAAATCATGGTTGAGTGTAGCATGATTCACAACACAATAGGATTTTCTCTGCGGTGGCTCACATTTTATACGACAGCTGCACACAGCAAAGGTTGCTGGGCAAACTTATTTTTGATAGCAGTGGAGCTCCAGCCCCTGCATAGGTAAGTGAGCAAAGAACCAGGGTCCACAGCTTTCTCCAAAAGGTACCATTTAGCTGGACATATCCAAAGGCTGGGAGATGGAGCAACACGTACACAGGGGAGTGAACAGTTTTATGCTGGAACTGTGATCATCTGCTTCTTTTGATATGAACCAGTGGCTTTGGAAGATCATTATTAAAAAGATTAGACTCCTGAAAGGCCTGCTCCTATCCAGGCTAATCCATTACTGAATAAGCATTTCAAGGAGTGCTATACTTATTTTGTATCAGGTCAGAATATCTTTTATGTCCACAAAAATTTTTAATGCTTTCAATGAGTTAGGGAAGGAAAAAATGCATCTTGGGGTGAGCCACGGGAAGCAATGAGAGTTAGGTGGGCCAGGAGTGTATACATGAAAGAACTGCTGTAAAGACCTGCTCCTGAAAGACTCCTCATCTCCCATCAAATCTCATCCTCTTGAACGTCTTAGTCTTCATACATCACTGGGCCTTTCTTTCTGCTGTTGCCTCTGATCCACTCCCAGATACCCAAAGTGAAAGTGAGGGGAAGAGTCACATGGAGTATTGTTTGAAAGGCAAAGTGATTTGAGGATTTTCATTTTCTCATTCACTTAAATTGAGGTTCTTCAATTACTCTGTTCCCTAAGAGCTCCAGTTCTTGAGTTGCCGTAAAGAGAATATCAGAGCATATCTCTGTCACAGAAGTGTCAAAAAAAGCACTTACCTAATAATTAGATTTTACTTTCATTTAGCTGATAGACCTTCAGCAACATATTTCTCAGCCTGTGACCACTGTAATCAGTAGTTCTCCAAGGTACTCTTTCTACCCAAGAAGCACCCTCTTCACTCAGTTATGAAACTCTACTTTAACTTTTACAGTTTTAGAAAACAAGTTCAATTTCTCTAGTCAGGGGCGTTACAACCACATTACTCTCCAAGCATTTTTCCTCCCAGGTATTACAAGTATTTAGAATTGCTTTTTCATCCAGCTCCAGTGCCATGATTTGATATTACCATTTCCTCCCTGCCCAGTAAAGGACATTGTCCCGAGACAGATTACAGAGAATTAAAAGCAACCATACCAAGAATTAAGAAGTAGTTTATAAACTCCTGCTGCTGCTAACTCCAGCTTCTCTGCAGGAAATATTTTTCCTTTGAACAACTTTGTATAACAGAAACATGTAACACTAAAGTGTGCCCAGCTGGCAAAGAGAAATAAAAGGTAAGCTCTAACTATGCCTTCTTGCAGGATGATGGTCTGGGTTTTCTTCTTTTCAAGCATACATACCTATACATCATATTCCTAAATCTCTTTATTCAAATGCTGATCTTTAGGAGCAGATTTTCTGATATTTCAGGTTCTTCATGTATGAAGTGGGGGACTGGGAAGGGGAATACAGGGGCAGGATAGCCATGCAGACATGTTCCCTGGGCAGGAATAGAGATACTACATTGGGCAGTGCTAGCGGGTGTGGGAGAGAAGTTTAGCATCCCTCTGGATTCCTCATAAATTCACATCTGAACTTTTTGTCATATGTGTAGTTATGGTGATATCTATAAATAAACTCAGAGTTTGAATATGTGCATTAATCTAAACTTTTATTGAATAGTGGCTTAACTGTCCATAAATTACTCCAGATATAGGGGCAAAAACAAAGAAGGGAGTTGTTTCTGCTGATGTGTAAGTAGAATAGTGAATTGTAAACTATTTTCTTCAGCCATATTAAAGTTTTAGGGGAGCATATATCTTGAAAACTGATAATTACATTAAGTTAAATAGTTCACAATGATGTGGAGGTTAAGCAGGTTATTTGGACAAAAGATCAAAATTACACATGCCATAAGGAGAAAATTTCTGGTTAAAAAAATGGAGCTTAACATCATTCTGCATTATGTGCAAATTTGAAAGTGTTTGTTAGAAACCAGAAAAACATTTTTTTGTCATGGGAATTACTTTCAATTTAAGAAATAACCTGTCTATTGGGTGATAAGTAACTTGCCCTAAAATCCCAGTAAGTTTCTTTCCTAAATTTAGATTCAACCGATATTTATGAATTGCAAGAGAGATCAAGAAATTCTTTCAATGTTTTTGATAATGTATTCCCAGTGGAGGAGTGTAATCATTGCGTAATGAAAACTAATACAAGGAAAAAACCCTACATCTGACAGTCTGAATAATATGCTTATTCACAGTAAACATCTTTAAGATATCCTTCACAGATCATTAGCTTCATGGGATTAGAAATGAGCCTGCATTCATTTAGCAATGAATCCCCTTCCTCAGGATATTGTAACAGGTATGAAACCCTTTCCAGGCCATATGGTGACAGAGGGCAGCACTCTTTCCCAGGGGCCTTGTCAGACTTAGCCACGATCTATTGTCAGGCACAGTTGGTGAAATCTGATACTCACTTATTTTAGCACAGCAGAAGTCTCCATAAAGGTGCTATCAAGAGTACAGTGATCACACCAAATGACTTGCATTCTGTCAGTCTGCCACATTTCTCACACAATCCCATATGTGATTATCATACCATATAGACGTTTCACTTTTTTCCGTCTAAAATGTATTTACATTTATGTATAAATATATATGCATACTGATATCTACTATTATAAAATTCATCACACAAGCATCCTTTTCACAATTCAATATGGACGTACCACTGGAATATACTAAGCAACTGGAAAAGAAGAAACTACTGATATGCTCTTAAATTATTTCTGTGTTTTGGCAGATAATCTAGTAAATATCCCTATCATTTTTCCATCAGACGTTATATAAGGTTTGGGTTTCTTCTACTTGTAAATGGAATTTTAAATTCATTATAAGAAATACACTATGCAGTCATCTGGAATACACTTTAATGATGCCTTTTAAAGCAAATAGAACTGTTACATCTGTACATCATAACAGTTAAAATAATTCATATAAATAGATCCTTTGTAATTGGCGGGGGGGGAGTGGTGGGGCACAAGAGATTTATTCAGTAGAGTCCTCGTTTTTCTCCGGGAAAACTGCTGTTGGCGTTCTGTAGTACACAGATCTCAGTCAAGTAAAGTGTTTAAGGCTGTGCTTTTGTCTACTGTCTACAACAATCGAACACAAATTGACTTTCATAACCCCCGTGTGCTCCCCTGAACTATCATCTGCATACAGCACATACAGCACAAGCCAAAGCAGAGGAACCATTCTCTCACCAGTGGCTCACTCCACCATACTGACAGCAGCAACAAAATACGGAAAGGCATGACGAATACTTAAATCCAGCTAAAATTAATCAGGAGCTCAATTAGGCAGACAGTAATTACCAAACCTGTAATTTGACTAGGACACAGTAGCAGATGTTCCTACTCTTGTGTATAGTACCATGGGACCTTTAATTAACTTAAAATAGCCTCATCTTTGGAATTCACTTCCCATCCTCTTGGTCAATAATACTCTCGGTTTATTGAACTGCAAGACCCTTGTGTTTTCCCCAGCTGCAAGATATTGGGAAAACTCCAGTGCATGATGTTAAACATATTTTAGCTTGAGTTACCACATTTTTGTAGAATTAGACTTACAGGAAGGATTTACTGCAGCACAGCTTATGTAAGAGTTATTAAAAAGCCAGGCATGATAAGGCTCCTTTTTAAAGCATGTCAATCCTGTATGCATAAAACCACAGTCTTAGATGTCACCCTGGAGAACATGCCTTCTACCATATCCTCCATATCTTCTTGCAGAGGCAGGGATTCAGTGAAGACTCAGAGAGAAACACATCAGCTGCTAAGTCACTGACCCTCCTTTCTTGATCATATTAGTTTCTCCAGGGAAAATTTCCATTTGGGTGCTGAACAAGCAAGTTGTTATTTTGCTTTTTCCAAGAAGATCTCATACCACAATGATGTAACTTAAAGCCTCATATCAAACTCCATATCTTGAAATAAAATGAAATTATATTTGAATGAGGAAGGTTTTTTTCTCTCATTTACCTGATTTTCTCTAGAAAATAAAATCCTGTATTCACTAAATCATATCTCTGTTGCCATGCAAATTGTAGAGAATTTACACCTTGGCATTTTGACTTCATTTCTGGATCATATAGGAAAAGGAGATGGAATAGGAGAAGGTGGGCTAAGAGGGTAACACAATGATTTAAACAAAAACATCCCTCATAATTAAACCAAAATGTCAAAGATATTCATGGAAAACACAGAAAAGATAAGTGGATTTAAATGTAAATATAAAGCATTAACCAGGTTTCCCTTTATATCTTATGACCCTTAAAATTATTATCAATTGCACCAAAACCCCCCTTTTTTTCTGATTAAAAGCTTGATAATATTACCTAATGATATTTTATCATATTGGCAGGCCATGGAACAGTTACCAAAGCAGCTTACATCCATCTTTCAATGGAATAATACTCAGGCCAGTTTTAGCCCAACTCACTATTAACACTTAAATGCTGCATTGTTTTGCAGAGTGCGAGTTTACTCATAAGATGAATATTAGAAAACTAAACAAATGTCAAATTTGTGATTTGAGGTTGTATTCAGCCATAATACAAGAAAATAACATTGATTATCACAGTAATCTGCTGTTCTACCTAATACTAAAACAGTACAAAAAAGAATTGTGTTCAAAATCATTGGCAGTTATTTAAACTGGCAAATATGTGAACAGTTGCCATGTAATCTCTGTTATCCCTTCATTTAAAATAGATATTGGCTGATGAAGATCGCAAATTTCTTTTTAAAAAGCAAAATGCATGTGTGCCACTGGCAGAGTTCAAGTGAAACTGTGACTATAAGCAGGCTGCTAAAATTCCAGGGAGTGGATAATTTCATCTGGGTTAATATCTAGTGCTATGCAAGGGCTTCTATACTATGGGTGGTTGAGTGAAATGGACATCGAGCAGACCCCAGAGAGTTAATCCACTGAGGTTTGTTGCTCACAGTGACTTTTTTCAATAGGGCTAAACTATATGCTCTTTAGTGGCCATGTATTTCTGTAGTGCTGTCCTACTTACCTTGACAGTTGCCTCAATTTACAAAGTTCTGAAAATAAGAAATTTGTGTTATGTTCTTGACCCAGGCCAATTACAAGGGGTGGAGGGAGGGAAGCTAGGTATATATGGTTAAAATGCAATGCACAGTAAGTACGAGGATTATGGATGACATAGGGAACTTAAGTTCTACCGTGAATAATTACTTCAGCTCAGGAGCCACAGTGTGCATGGTAGTGGGGTTGTGTTACTTAAGAATCAGTGGCAGCATATATGCTGGAGCAGAATATCATGAGCTTTCTTTATCAGACTTTGGTATTTTGAACACAGTTGCTGTCAAGCTGAGATCCATGGCATTGCTCCCTATACTGTGTGGAAAGAGAAGATACTGCAGTTATGTTGAAGTAAGTCTGCAGTAGCTCCATAGGAGTTATTCTGATCTTATAAAGGGGAAAAAACAAAGAAAGTAAGAAACTGTTGCTAAATGTAAAGGAGGGCACAAGCTACAGCATCAGAGAAATGAGGATGACATCACCTACACTGAGGTCAGCTTCCGGTTGTGCACTGTACAGGGAAATAGGTATAACAGCTGTTCATTTGGTGGAGGAGTACAACATGTCAAAAAGAGTAAAGAGAGTTCAGGCCCACTCCCCTACAACAACGTTACAAAAAGGAAGCGTGTACTCTGGTCTTATAATTTGACATACACAGATCCACTGATCTTATGGTTGTGCAAGGTTCCTGAATGATTGTGCATGGCATGAGTACTAGTCTCGCGCTGCTAGCCACCACTAGCCACTAGCCACCACATAGGAAAACAGAGCAAGTTAGACTGGAAGTGACCTGTGGAGGTCACCCAGTCTAATAAGAATAATAATAAGCAGTTAGAAACAGCAATAGATTAATTTCTTAACCTGGTCTTCTTTGAGCAAATCCTGGAAACAGAAGTTCCTCTAAAATCCTGGAAATAATTTCCAGGCACATTAAAGACAAGAAAATCATCAGGAGCAGTCAGCATGGCTTCACCAAGGGGAACTCGTGCTTGACCGACTTAATAAACTTCTACAATAAAGTGACTGGCCTAGTAGATGAGGGGAGAGCAGCGGACTTACTGAAGTCCAGTGGGTACCTGGGCTTCAGTAAGGCTTTTGACACTGTCTCCTGTAAGATCCTCATAGACAAACTGCTGATGTATGGGCTGGTTAAGCAGACAGTGAGGTGGATTGAAAACTGGCTGGATGGCCAGGCCCAGAGAGTGGTGATCAGTGGCTCAAAGTCTAGTTGGAGGGCAGTAACTAGTTGTGTACCCCAGGGGTCAATACTGGCTTCAGCCCTGTTTAACATCTTCGTTAATGATTTGGATGATGGAGCAAGGTGTATCCTCAGCAAGTTTGCAGATGACACAAAACTGGGAGGGGTGCTGATACTGCAGAGGTTTGTGCTGCCAACCAGAGGGACCTTGGCAGGATGGAGAAAAGGGCTGCCAGGAACCTCATGCAGTTCAACAAGGAGCAGTGCAAAATCCTGCACCTGGTAAAGAATAACTGCATGCATCAATATATGCTCGGGGCCACCCAGCTGGAAAGCAGCTTGGCAGAAAAGGACCTGGGGGTCCTGGTGGACGCCAACTTGAACATGAGCCAGCAACGTGCCCTTGCTTGTAAAGAAGGCTAATGGTATCCTGGGCTGCGTTAGGCAAAGTATTGCCAGCAGGTTGAGGAAGATGATCCTTCCCCTCTACTCAGCATTGGAGAGGCAACACCTGGAGTACTGTGTCTAGTTCTGGGTCCCTCAGCACAAGAGAGAGATGGAGCTACTGGAGAGGGTCCAACAAAGGGCCACAAAGATGGTTAAAGAACTGGAACATCTCCCATAGGAAGAAAGGCTGAGAGAGATGAGACTGTTCAGCCTGGAGAAGAGAAGGTTCAGGAGGAATCTTATTAATTCGAAGGGAGAGTGCAAAGAAGAAGGAGCCAGGGTCTTTTCAGTGGAGTCCAGTGACAGGACAAGGGGCAATGAGCATAAACTGAAACACAGGACGTTCCCTCTGAACATCAGGAAGCACTTTTTTACTGCGAGGGTGACTGAGCACTGGAACAGGTTGTCCAGAGAGGTTGTGGAGTCTCCAACCTTGAAGATATTCAAAAGCCATCTGGACATGCTCCTGGGCAACTGGCTCTAGATGACGCTGCTTGACCAGGAGTGTCGGACCAGATGACCTCCAGAGGTCCCTTCCAACCTCAACCATTCCGTGATTCTGTGAAACCCAGATCTCTCAACCTCTCCTCATACGTCACATATTCCAGCTCCTCAATTATCCTGGTGGCCCTCCACTGGACTCACTCCACTATGTCAGTGTCCTTGTGCTGGGGAACACAAATCTGGACAGATGACACTAGATGTGGTCTCATAAGTACCAAACAGAGATGAAGAATCCCTTCTCTCAATTCGCTCAGTATGCTTTTGCTAATACAGCCAGAGTGTGTTTGCCAGAGTCATTTTGCTTGGGAACTTAATTGCTTGCTCCTCCATTCTAAGTGAAGACAGTAAAGCATAGCCAAAGAAATTCTATGCTGGTGTATACAAAACAAAGTTCCCAAATATCAAGGCCCAAATTATCATTTTAAAATAAAAGATTCTGAATAGTCAATTTTCAAATATATAATGAAAATCGTATTTCATGGGAAAGAGAGGATCTCTCAACATCTGGCTCCTAGAAACGTTGTCATGTTTTGTTTTGGTTTTTAAGAACTCGGTTTCTAACCCTCCTGTCATGGAGGAATAGTTTTATTTGTGTCTACAGTGATATGAATAAAAACAACCCCAAACGATAATATCTCAATGAACCTCAGTCTTTCAAGGCATGATTTCCAGTTTTTAGAAGCTTGGAGTTTCTGATGCCATTCAAAATTGAAAGAGGGAAAGTCACCATTGGTATTACTGCAGAAACAAACTTACCAGTGGGAACTGAGAGGGCCTGTCTGCCCCTCTCCTGATAAAGTTTACCACTCCACTAGAGAGCCTGTAAAAGTGTTACCGCCTCAGCACTGTCCTTTTCATTCACAGAACACCGAAAGCAGAGAATAAACCCAAGTGCAGCCTAAGCTGCTGCTGATTTGTCTCCTTCAGCGCTCATGTAAGGGTTTTGTTTTGTAAGGTGCTCCACCCCCATCATCCTTATTTCCCTGCACAGGGAAAACTGCAGGAGGACAAGACCTTACAGACCTGAGCACCATACACCCACACTGGCTGGTTAAACCAGATACATGAAGCAATCCAACACCAGAGAAAGTCAGGACTTGGAGTAAATATGATGTAGACTGAGTGCACACATGCTGTACCTAAAACATCCCAGTTAAGCTTGCTCTAGCAACCATAAATAAGCATTTGAGTAGGCACTTGGTGCTGACAGGCAGTGGATGCCGTCCTTTAAATAGGAACATTCTTTTAACAGCAGGAGTTCCTCTGAAGGAAGATTTGAGATAACACCAGAGAGCATTTAAATTATTGTCAGTATGCTACTGCAGCATATTACCAGAAGTGCTTTAAAACATTTGTACAGCCAGATAAGTAGTATCAGTTCATCATATGCTACTATCCAAACTGGAGTAATTAAATTGTCAAGCATTCATGCCCATCCAATCTTACAATTCATTTATCATTAAAAAGATGCAATGATCCAAAAGCCATTTAATGGAGTTATTCTTTCTTAGATTTGTGGACTTACACTAAGTCTTATGAGATGCTCATAGGCAATAAACAACAGTGATTTCATTCACAGCCATCAGGTCACGTTATTCTTTTTCCATAAAAATATTGTCCTACATGGCTTCCTCAAGCACAGGAAAAGCCTGATTCTGGTCTTGCAATGTCTTCCTCCTGCAGTTTTTCCCATAATCTGAGTCAAATAGACAAGGAAAGAGTTGTGTGATTTTTGAACATTCTACAGCATGAATCTTAAATCTCTTTGCAGGTTTTATGGCATATATAAAACAACAAGTAAAAACCTACAGGCCTAATCCAGCCTTGATCCTGTGCTCAAGAAATCTGAGAGCATTATTTAATAGTGCCAAATCAAGCTCTAATTTTCAAAGCGTCTGTATGTAAGCAGTTACATATATGTAAAAATTAATCACAGTTGTGGCCAATTCAAGGACAGCACATATACTGAGAAAAGCAGTAAATGTATTGTTCATATTGAACAATTCAACTGTCTCCACTTACTGGGACTGACAAATTTATTTATTTTGCAGATCCCTGGTACATGTGCCCTCATCTGATTCTCATAAAACTGCTTAAGTCTCTTGAGCTTGTGAAATATCATTTAGATCAATTAGATGAAGTGGAATCAAAAGAAGTGTTCGGTGGCTAAGACAAGATACATGGAATAAATGTACCAGTAGATTGCACAACAATAAAATGACAAGATAGACTATTTCATTCTAGACATTAAATCCTTGCTGCTCACCTGGATCCTCAATTTTGGTCCTTAACTCAGAAGCTGATTAGGAGAATATGATAATTCAGGAAATTAAGTAACACATGCAGACTAGATTCACAGCAGGCATTTCTTCCAATACAGCAACTGGCACAGCTGGTCTCCAAGTGCAAGTAGTGGCACAGCACTAGGTCCTCCACTTCAAAATCACTCCCCAGTACATCAGGCATTTCATACACTCCAGTCTTGAAAAAAAACCCCAACAAAAAACAGAATTCTTGCATACTGTATTTTTTTTGGTTGTCTATTCAAGCATATGACAAATTGCTGAAAAAGATGGCTGTTTACAATAATGTCTTTTTACAAGTTGTTCCTCTTATTACTGAAAAGGTTTAGGTACAATTTATTCTGTTCAAGGTGACCTCCAGTTTGGACCTTGAATACTTAAAAGTTGTTCAAACATACAAGTTACAATACTTGTGAGGATAAACAAACAGGTTAATATAGAAGAGTGGCTGTATGGGTGTTTATACTGAGCTTGAGTTCATGCCAAGTGTGAAGTAGATGTCTAGTTCAAAAGGTTTGTCATGTAACTAATAAAAGTGTGTGTCTTCTCCCGAAGAAACAGACCTTTTCAATTGTTATTAAACATTCCTCAACTTACACAATGTCCTGGCCAGCCCCAGAGAATGGAGAATGTTATGAATAATTCTGTGCAGAAATGTTTATATAAACTTTGCAATGGTGTACAGATGAAGGCTATGACAAGTTTTACTGCTGTAGAAATAAAACTTACCTACCTGACACCTCTCACAGAACTAAGTGCACCAATTTGTGGTATCACTTTGCTAGTGGCATCAGAATAACCAATAATATTATGGGATGCTGAAGTTAGATGGAAAGTCCAATGTCTTCTGCCAGAGAAGATTAAATTTTGCATATTGGTCTGTTTTCTCCAACTGGCTGATCCTGGTCCTTCAGAGTGATAAGTGAACAGTGCACAACTTTTGTGTTGCATTTTCTCTTTCTCCACACATTTTAAATTCATCTTATTTGAAGAATGTATATCAGTCATGCTGTGTCTAGAATATCAGCGTATCCTTATGAAAATTAGAAAAGGGACAAAATCTATCATCAGCTTAATTTCCTCTGGCTTCCCAGGCATTGATGTTCATTGATGTTGTGAGGCAAAATTTACGTTCATTATGAACATTTTGTTGGACCTCCTTCACTTCAGAAGGCCCCTTTCTTTTTGAGTTGTATTATTTTGTTTAGAAATCTGTCCTGTTCTAAGACTACAGTCCAGAAAGCAGCATTTCTTTTCCTACAAAATATTTGTTAGGTGCTTGGGACAAACCATTTACATTCCTGCACATACACTACTTTGTTATTATGTGTAATAATTACGCATAGCAATAAATGAACACTCAAAGCTTAACTCTTTCTGTTGCTGTTGTATATAAATGAAAACCACTATGACAGCACTGGAAAAGATGGTGTTTGTTTTTCTTTAAATGTGAAGTATGCTTTGGAGGACACCCTGTAGAGGATATGGGAAGAGTTCAGTACTCTCAGTATGTACTGAGCGGAGCTGTATGAACCAAGCTGAAAGTTGCTTAGTTCTTCCCAGGAAAAACTGAAGGCAGTTTAGGTACAGGTCTCAAGCTCTGACACAGGTCTTTGCCCTCTAGAGTCATGGGGGACTGTGACCATGGAGTCGGAGCAAAGCTGTGCCCCTGAAGAGGAGCTGCCGGCTTGGAGTGTGCTTTTGAAACCCAGGAGTGAGAGGTCTCACTCCTCTATATCAGTGCAGGCACTGTGCCATCATCTTTCTTCTTTACACACCTTGGGAACAAAAACAGATGGAGAAACATCTAGATCTGGAAAGCCACGTGGGCTCATGTGCCAAACTGCTTGGATGAGAGCAATTGTGGGAAGACTCAGAAAAACTCCAGAGTATCTGGAAAATTTTAAAATTAAAACACAGAAGCAACTCATGAAATCAGACCTCCACAGGCTTTACCAAGAGCAACAGGAGAGCATTTTGAGTAGTCAGTTTAGGTGGAGCAACTCTTGAGTTCCATCTTTCCTTAGACCAAATCCTGAGAGGCAAGTGCTGCATTACAGCCTCTGGAAAACAGGCAGCAGAGATCATCCAAATTTTCCTTCTGAGACAGTATAGTTTACAGGGGTCTTCCCTTGACCATAGCTCCAACTAAACACAACATAAACCTCATTATTAAATGTGGTGTTTGGACTTCCTAGACACTATCCATGTTTTAGTATCTGGCCCTAAAGAAAAACAGATTTTTAAATCTAGAGTAGAGTAAGATTTAGTCTTTTTTACCATTACTACACAGAAATACAGAGAGGTTGAGGAAAACTGTAGATTTTCAGCATTAGGATCTTACAGAAAGCAATTGTAAGTGGCGGATGAAGGTTGCAAACTTGGTACCACTGAATCGACATCAATCTTTCTAGAGATTTCAGTGGGAAGAGGGTAAGACTCCTACGCTTGTTTTAATAGTTGTCGCATAAGATTAAAGACTGAAGAACTCTTCCCAGACTTAATCATGATACTTACCTATGCTCTACATAAGACCCCTCTAAAAAATCCTGCTTAGCAAGCCTAGAATCATTCCTTGAAATTACATGCATTAACTTAATTTATGTTCTCTACCTTCTTTTTCTTATGTAAGGATATTCAAGTTCTGAATATCTGGAACTAACTCCTAGTGATTTTTATCATTATCTTTACCAAACATTAATTGCAACAGAGATTTATGAATGGGAAGTAGAGTCTTTTTCTTTGCCTAAAATATCTTCATAAACATGTGCGTGGGAGGTCAGAAAATGTGATTTCCATTAACTTCTTCCTTCCTTGCCTTTAAAAAGTGTGACTGGAAAACAAGAACCATCATAGCAAGTGGTCCCCGCTATTATACAAAGTTAAAACAGAATATAGCCAGATTATTTGCAACATTAGGTTTTGGCATATAATATCATCTGCCCATGAAAGGCGTATCACAAAACCAGGACTTCAGCCTCAGAACTGATTTTCATGCTTTTTCAAGTTTTTTGTACGTAAAGGGAGAAGCTCACCAGAACAGCTACGAACTCTGAAAAATACAGCATATGGATAATTGGTTCAAAAATCACAAGACATTTCTTGCTGAGAGATCAGTAACGGCTTGTGAACAGACTTTTTATTTGAGGAAGGGGGTTTTTTTAAGGAGGAAAGCAGAAAATGAGACTTTTGGATAAAATATATTTCATCTGAGAACTGGAAAAAATCCTCATAATGAAAAAAGCCTGATTTCATTTTCAGATCTTTTATAAACAATTTCTTGCTACAGATCAATAGTTTTTGTAATGATTTTGAAAACAAAAATGCAAGCAATTTCACAAATTGCTTTTAAAAAATCAAAAAGTGGAAGCGGGTTATTCTGGATCCATACAAAGTGAAGGCAATTTAAACTGCAAATTTTTGAATAACAAATAACAGATTTCTGGTTTTTTGACCAGTTCTAGTTCACAAGAATATCCAAAAGCATTGTGAAGGTCTGCTATGCCTTTGCTGTACAATATATAGCAGAAAATAATCCCTTTTTCAAAGAGCTGATTTAAGAAAAAGCTCACTGTGTGGTGTACAGAACAGACAAGGAGGAGTTGAATGGGCAGGTAAAGGAAAAAAAGGGATAATTCTTACAAATATCATGAGAAACAGCAACATCCATATGTGACCTGAAGGATAATATGGAGCAAAGTGGAAGACGTCAGCAAAGATAAACAGTGGTGTCAACAAGAACCATTTGGAGAACAGACGAGGAAGAGTTTTCCCAAGCTGCAGTTCCCCAGACCGATCGAAGACCGATCAAAGACTGATGGAGCCAGTGCTCCTGCTCCTGTGCTGCTCAGGGGATGACTGACCATGACCAGTTAGCAGACTGACCATGCACAGTTTATTGCCATGTAGAATGAGCTGAGCTACCTGAAAAGGAGCTAGCCTTGTAGCCCATCTAATAAACTCTTAGCAGGTTTACCCTTTACAGGTGACTAGGTATTTACTCCCTGATTCAGTCTTCTACAGACATAGGCTTCAAATTTGTTTTATGACATAATGAACTGAAGAACTCCAGCTCAAGAAGTGCAGCCTTAGTCACGTTTTTGTCTGAGGTATGCAGGTGCAACGGAGAAGCCAGGAGAGACCCAGAGAGAGGTGAGGAATGAAAACAATAGGAGTCATGAAGCGAGAGGATATCAGCAGAAAAGTTTTTTAACTCTGCTGAAAGGTTCTCTCTAGAAGGAAAAGAACTGTTATTACTATATAATGGATTAGACTATTTTTCTTTAAATAGGCTTTCCAGTGACGGCTTTTAAAGACTCCTGGGTTTCAGGCATCATACCTGTGTTGTATCACACTTTAATATATTGGTACATTTGAAAAGGCACAATGGGCCATGCACTGAAGGGTGCTCTGCCCCTTCAGTTAGACCTACAATAGCGTAGTAATTAGTGTGATTTTCTTACGTGTGTTATTGTTTAGGCAGCTGGCACTTGGGGGAATTTCATAGAGGGAAAATGTTTTATCTGGCTCAGCTATTAATATAAAGCATAAAGTCAGCACAAAGCACAACTTTTTGTCTAAGATGATAAGAAAAAAAAATATTTAAGTTTTTAATCAGGCAATATGAGGGTAAGTAAAGTGCAGTTTTACTCCATCTCACCTAATAGCCTTTGAATTCAGAAACTATGTATTTAGATCATGAAGCATATCACCAATTGCATCCAAGTCTTGCTCGCTGGAACTTTGTACAGATATAACTGCTACAAGGTATGCTCTAATTATGCTAATCACGATGCCTTGGCATTCATTTCGAGGAGTCGCTCTGTATTCATCGGCAGCAAGAAAAGTGTCAGAACAGCATGCCACTACTTGGCTACTTCCTTAATAGCCCACTAGCTTCTGTCAAAGGCTGAGTGTCCTGTTCCCATGCAGTTTGTCTAATCTTACAAGTTCTACAATTATTTTGTCATTGTGATGGCTGAAGGGTGGTCTGCAAAGAGCCTGGTGTTTTTCTCATTGTAGGTGGTATTTGGCAGCCTCTAGAACATGAGAGGAAGATATTCTAATTTTTTTTAGACTTTGAAGCAAAAAAAAAGAATAGAAAATGTAATGGGGAAAGGACAAAAAACCAGAAAACCTTATAATCCACTGTATATGAAAATCACTGAAATTGTTTGTTGTACAGTTGTGAAAAGTAAGCTTATAAATATTCATAAGCCTACCAAATTGTATGTAGTGAAATATCCCTTCACTTGTCACAAAATAATGAATTTCCTTAAAAAAATTGAGTATGATATTAAATAGGAAATTACATCTGCTGCAGAATTCTACAGCATGATATCTGTAGGAGACAGCAATACATCTTATATTTTCTGGATAAAACAAATTTAAAAAGAAAAGAAGGCAGTGATTTTCCAATATCTCAGTAGTTGTTTTTCCAGCATGAGACACTTTAAAGGTCTGATTTATGGAGTGCTGCATACTTATGCTGTGGAATAAAGCTCTTTTTAACAGGTTTCAACCACTAATGACTTTTCTATAAAATCATATTGAGTTAAATCAATAATTCTGATAGAATTCCCAGAGCTATTAGTATTTCACCTTGTCCTCATGTGGGAGAGTATAAATCTGCAATTTTTGTGAAACAGTGTAATAAGCCTATTTTAACACAAGGCTTATAGTAAATGCAAAGTCTATGGTAAATTGAGTATTCCACCAGAAGTCTGACATAAAATTAAAATAACACAATAGGGAAAGGAAAACCTATGAAACCAAATCCTGGTTTCCCTTGATTTAGTGACTGTGTGAGATTAGAAAGTATCTGGAGAATGGGGACAAAAGAAACAAAGTTCCATCTAAGCTACTCTGACAACTGGCCATTTCACGAAGAAATATTTTCATCTCCTCATCCTCACCCTTTCTCACCAATGACAATATTTCAAACTCTGTCTCTGAATGAGGCTCCCTCCAGCAAGTGCAACTCATCCCTGAAAGTTGTTGGTCCTGCTGCAAAAAGGAAAAATCCCTCCTCCCTGCTGCAAAAAGGAAAACTTTTTCCTGTGCATTCTGCAGTCAAGATGGGAAAAGAAACCCCACTAACTTCATCAGGGATGGGATTAGGGCCCAGTCCCATTTCTGATGATGTTAGTGGGGTTTCTTTTCCCATCTTCACTGCAGAATGCACAGGAAAAAGGCCTTTGGCCCTTCTGAAATACCTTACACGAGACAAAAAAATGTATCAAATCCTCTGTATCCAGCTGAATTTTCCTCTTTAACCTTTACAATATTATGAAAACATTTAGAAAAATGTGGCTATATTTATCTCTAAAACCAAAGGTTTCATTATTTATCTAGAAAATAACTCAGTTGTGGCCCAAATGAGGATATTATTGGGTTTTTTTTGGCTGTGTAAAGAAGTGAACTGTCAAGATAAATACTAAGAACACAGTAGAAAAATATGTTAATCCTCTACTTATTCATCTGTACAAGAGATTTAAATGGAAATTTAATATGGATATTGCTAGATTCTGAACAGGAGCCAAACTAATTCTATAAAAGTGCTCTGTCTACATATTAACTACTGTAGACATGCAGAGATTCAATCCTATTTACTTTACTCTCAAACATCTGATGGGATTCTGTTCCTTTTTTCATAGTTTTTTCAAAAACATCAAACAGAACAAAACTGAGCATTCAGCATTTTGAGCAATTGTTCTATTTAGTCAAATATCAGAGGCATTTCTGTGAGGGTATTTTAGCAATTTCAGTTTTCCATCATTTGTTAGGCTCTTATATGATTACAAATTTTCAGTGTAGGAAGTAACCCCTAACCAAATCAAGCATTTTTTAATATTTCAGAGCTTCTCTTAGTTTTAACTTAACCGGAGATCTACTGCAACGGCATTTATGTTGACCACAGATAGTATGACAACAAATATATTAAAATGTAAATATAGCAGCATATATGACTGATTTAATTAATCCCAAATCACTTTTTTAGTCTAGGGAAAAAAAACAAGCTGGAATTTGGGTTTTTTCCCCCTTATGACCTGGAAAGAGTTATAATATAGTAAGTTTTGTATTACATCAAATTTTTTATACTACTAAACATAGGCAGTCATAGCATCATTAGAGCAACCCCCAGGTTATGTTAATGTTGCATCAGAATTCTGTCATTCTGCTTGACCTGTCACAAGGGAGCAAACAAACAACACAAGCCTCAAACTCTGTCATCATTGAATCTGTCATACTGTTTGCTCGCAGCTTATGTCTAGTACAAAAAAATTTCAAAATAAATTTCCTGGGTTTGGATAAAAGAATCATGCTTTAAAAATCAAACAAAAAAGAAAAGCAAATCAAAAGTGAAAGGTGTATGCAAATTGTAGAAAAAAATGGGTGATTGATGAGCCTATGTCAGGCATCTCCATTGAGCAAGGAAAGTAATGTCGAAGTCTCTAGAAGATGGCAGAAAGCTGACAGCACTGGATGGAGGGCTGGTAACTGTATTCAGAATTAGATTTCTCTTTTTAGTCCACTTGCTTGGGCAGGTTTCTCATGAAAACCATGACCTCACTCCCCCCAGTGCACAGGACTGTGTTTCAAACATGGGAAATCCCACAGGATAGCTGACTTCTGGACACAGTCAAGGAAATTTGCCACTGTGTCTGGAAATTTCCCTGGTACTTTTTCCCCAACTTCCTTGTTTTCTCTGTCCTAGTGGAACAAGTCTGTCTAACAGATGACGTGATACAGCAAAGTCCTTAGGGAAGCCGAAATCCCCCTGTCCTTCAAATCGTCGTCATCATCTTGAGTGCTCAGTGTTCCTCCTCAAAGGCCAAAACCTGCTTCAAAGAGGGAGGTCTATCCACAACAATGTCAGAGTCATAGTGCAGGCTCAGAAAATAAAAGCACCCCACAAGGCATTCCCTGATCACTTCATGTACCATAGGGGTGAACTGGTCAGGGCTGTGAGGTAGCAACCTGAGTTTTTGTTGCACTGCACATTGTGTATGCACAGTAACAAAAAAAATAGAAGTTTTAGCACATTTCATGGTGCAAATAAGCCCTTCCCATCTTTCAGTGTGTTTAATGCATTCAGACCACCGAGGAACAGATGTCTTGTGTTCTCCTTTGAGGCAGCCCAGTCCCATAAATATATGGTCCCATAAATATTCTGTATGCAAGTACTTTTCTTCTTGTATAATTTTCTGTTTACTGTTATAACAGGTAGCTAGTATGAAGTTCACAAGGCCTTAATTAATGTTGAAAGACACAGTAAATACTTCTAAATAGCAAAATGATTGGAGTGACTGTTTGTAGAAAATCAAAGGACATCAAAGCAGTGAAAAGCATTGAGTTCATTTAATTAAACATATGGACCAACATAGGGACAATGGAATGCAATGGTCACATTACATGCCAATCCCAAAGCAGACTTACATGAATGCGCTGTATACCATGCTGTAGAATTATTTACCACATTCTTTTCTAAATCTAAGAGAAGCTGCGGTAAGATTGTCATCAAGCTATTATACTTATGAATTATGTCCTCTTTATAGGAACCTGCACTCTCTGCAGTATTATTTTTGCAAAGCTGTCTCCCATGACTGTCTAAGGAACATATACATAAAACAGTAAGTTTATACTGGCTTTCTGGCTGCCACTTCAAGTTTATGGCAAATACGTGCATGCATCACGAACGTGTTATTGTATATACAGTTATATATAGTTATAATAACTGCTACAACAAGTAAGTGTAACCCATTAAATAGCAGACAAGAAGATTGTGTTCCCCGTATAGCTTTGTATACAATGTTGAACAACCCGTAGAGAGTTAACTTTGAAATAAAACTTCATATGACAAATTTTCCATAATTTCCCAATTTTTAAAACAGTTTACCACAAATGCAGCATAGACATGGTAGGGTTTCAGTCCATGAGGCCATTCTTCATCAAATTGCTGGCTACAAAATTTGAAGAGATCTACCATCATAATCTCATAATGCTCAGAAAGAGCCCCAGAGAAAATTGTAGGTATGTCATACAAAACTCATTCTATCTAGAAGGTATGGACTGAACATTTCATCTGGAGGGATTGCCTTTGTGTTATTAAAACAACTAGAAACTCACATGCATTTATTTATGCTAACACTTCAGAGTGGAAGTGTTTGGAGGAACGTGAAGGCATGCCGAAACTGCATATTCCAGCAGAGCTGTAAGTGAGAGCACAGGCAGTGTAAGTCCCTTTAAACCTTCCTCTAAGAACATCCTGTGAGTGGCTGCTGCCTTAACCCTTTTAAATGAGCAAGATATAGAGAATGAAGGTAGGAGTTGGTATATCTGATTTTAAAAAATGAGCTTAAGCATGATTTAATTATACTAAAAGAGCTATTTTCAGTGTATTCACTTTTTAATTTTACTTAACCTACTATGCAGTAGTCACAACTGTGGGAGAAAGGATGATGTTTTGTGCATCATCCACAAATATTTTATTCACAATCCTATAAAAGTTCTCTTTTGTATCTGGCCTTTCAGTTTCTAAGCCAAATAGTTGTGTTCAAACAACCAGGATGCTTACATATTATGAAAGTGGACAAATACTGGCTTAGTAATAAATGAGATGATTGAAATTAGTTTTCTTTTGAGGAAAAAAAAATCAGAATAGTTCTTGTTGGGTAAGTGTCCTCAACGTTATCTCTTGTAAGTGAGTTCTTCTCTGTAGGCAGCTAGTGTTCAAAACCTCTAGAGACTGCAAGGCAAGTCTTTCTCTCAGACCCTCACTTCTCAATTACAATTAAATATTATGCTTGGTAGCATTCATTGAGTTAACCCTCAACAGCTTTCTGTAGAAGTCAACTGGTGATTGACATGAAAGCTACTGCAGGTCCACTTCAATATCTTCCACCTATAGGTTTCAGATTTTCACCTAAAATAAGTATTTAGTTATCAGATATCTTTTGAAAAAATATTATGAACATTTGTGGGCACAGAAATATTTGTTTGTACTCTGCTTGAAAATGCAACACTACTTAAAAGGAAAAAAACTAAACCAATTCAATGTGTCCTGGTAGTTTGAAACAGCTGTGCCACTCATGTCCCACATTTCAAGTTCCTGACAGTAACTCTGCTGTTCTTAGTGACTCTAGTTCAGATCCGGGTTCCCATAACCTGGGTGTGTGAATCAGAACATACACAATAAACTGAATTTATTGAAAACCAATTTTAAAGAGAATTTTCCTACTCCAAAATTCAAGCAAGACTATTCTGGCTGTGGTTCAATCTAAATGAGTATAAGTAAATTGAAAGCAATTTTCAGCAAGTTCAGTTCCGTGCTGTCTCTCATAGATGCTTGTCTCAGCAAGCAGCTCTTACTTCCCCTCCTCAGTTTGGAACTGGAAGTCCCAGCTCAAAGTGGAAGTTTCAAATCCCTCTTGGCTCTCTATACAAACTCATTTACAAAACTTTCCTGGGGTATGGGTGAAATTCCCTTTCTCTTTGAACAATGAAAAACACTTACTGACTTTAACAAATGCAGATATATTTTTTAACTGCAGATATTAAAACTTTAGCAGTTACAACTTTCAAAATATAACAATTTTCTTTGCTTTTACCACCACTTTAAAAAGAAGAATGTATTAAATTATGATTACAGGATAATAGACAGGCAAAGGTCCTGAAGTCCTATGATGCTTTCAGGGTTCACTGAATTGTGAACAAACCTTGTCTCCAGAGTCACAGAATCCCAGCTGACTTCTGTGCACACCATCACAGCTGGAGCAGCCAGAACCAGACTGGCCACCTTCATACCATGTATTATGATGACTGAATGATCTCTGGCCTGATACTTATCCCCCGACTCTTCCTCAGCTATCCATTTGCACACCATGAAATCCAATTTAGCAACTTTGCATCCTGTACTCAAGAGGCCTTTATGTAACCTAAGGTCCATTTCAGACCAGTGCCATCTTTCATGGGGGAGAGGACATCCCACCTGCATAGTCAGATTTCATCAGCCCAAGAACCGTTGCTATAGCACTTCAAAGTTACAGTGCAGATGTCTGCTCCTGACTTGTACTAGCAGTACTGATCTGGGGACACAGCTGCAACCACAACTCAGGGCAATTTATGCCTCACTGAGAAAAGACTTTGGGCTTGGGAAACCAGTGTCATGAAGGGGTCACTTAGACAGCCAGCAATGAGTCCACAGCTTTGCATTAGGGGCCTTTCAAAGGGAACCTGTTCCAGTATCGATTAAAAAGTTATTTTCTTCTGCAACTTTATGACTTCAAATCATATCAATCTAGCCAGTGTAGATCTGGAGCTGCCATCTCTGTTTCTAGAAGTTAACTTTCCTGAAGTTCTTGCTCCAGGAGGATCCAAAATGTTGTTTCTCTTCTTCCCAGGTTATCCAACTGGTTGCAAAAACATCATTCTTCTTTCTACCACAGCTGCGTCTACTCCATGCAAAGGCTTCCTCATACCTCTCTCATTCATTCCCCATTGCGCTGAAAGTGTGGCGTTGGTTTTTATATGTGAATATATAGTTACTTTTTGTTGTTCTTCGATGTGGTTTACTTTGGGAGAGCTTCTTTACAGCTTGGTAATTTTCAGTGTCTTAGAACAATACTGATGGTATCTAGAATGTGCCTTGGAGTACATCAGACAGACCATATAGAGTTGGCAGCCAGAGTGTAAAAAAAGTGTAGAGCTACAAACTTAAAGAATATGTGTGGATCATAGACTATTGAAAACACATCCTATCAAATAGACCCTATATTCTTGTCACATGTCACTTTGTCTTTCTCCATACCTGCTACTCCAAAAAATGAACTGACACATTTGAACAAGTGGATAATGAAATGAAGGTCGTGAAAGAGGAGAGCCGAACAAACAGACAGGTATACTGCCCGCATATGGTCTTTTACTTGGACAAATTTGGACCTTTTTCAGTGCCAAGCAATCTTGGAATTGTGACCAAAGTGTACTCTCCTAACAAATCTGAGTTTGCAGACAGCCTTTAGCAGGAGGATGAGCAGCAGCTATGAGCAATACAGTTTCTTGACAGCGTAACCCTCACTAGGCCAGCTCACAATAATGTTTTTCTAATGGTTTTCTACTGTTATTCAGGGCTCTGTCCAGCCTAAGGGATTTGAAAGGGCCTGCTGATGACTGATGCTGGATAACTGAAATACATGTATCCTCTATAGGTCACAGGCTCAGTTGCCTGCCTCTGAAGGATTTGATTCCCCCATCCAATACAATAAGCTTTTTGTCTCCCTATTTTCAAATTGCTAAAGTGCGCACATCAAATAATTGAATTGCATCATATTTGCACACACAAATATTCCCATTTGGAAATATTTGAGCAAGTTCATCTTTTGTACTCATACATGACACAATGTATTGAATGCATAATTTAGTACTTATTTTCAGAACAAATAGCCTGGAAAAATTGCATACACAATTGATAGTAATTTGAGTGTGCAACCTGAGGTTGGAGCTTATTAACATATTCATTCTGTCTAAGCTCTGTGTGCAAATTCAAACCATGCTGTCTTTTAACAAAGATTGTGCCTGGCAGCAGAAACAGTGTGAACATCAGATCAGTGCATGGTACAACTCAGAATGAAATGCAGGGAGAGATAGCGGTGAAGTGCAAAGACAATTATTTAAATTCACCGTACAACAGAGTCAAAAGTTTTTTAAAATATTTTATGGAAAACAGATTTTATTATCATGATAAGTAGCAAATTATTTCATAATTCTGTGAAACTTTTAATGGCTTTGTCTGAAGTGTTCACACCAAAAACAACCTACTCACAGTAGTAAAAAAGTAACTTATACAATGAACTACTGTAGTTTTAATTTTTTTAAAAACACTAAATGAAGTTGTCAATTGGAGAACCACAGTAGCCTTAGGTTGTCGGTCTCCTATGCTTACGGTTAAGCGAAGGTTTACATTCATGGTGCACACAGTTCATGCAGCAAATTTGGGCACCTTTTAATACCAAACTTTATAGCATTCATCAAGATATGCATATCGGTCTGCTTCAGGACTGTTGGTGAATTAAGAGCTAAATTGTCATCCAGAAAGAAAAATCATAATTGCTTTTTTCTTGTACAAGAAATCAGAACTACAGAAATATAAATATGGAGATCATGAACATCATCATCATGGAACGAGAAAAGAGACCTCTCATATGGAAGAGGATTCCTTAGACAGCCACCTGTCTTGTGTGAGGGTAATGGCATCATACAATTTTCTTAATTATTATCTATGAAATAAAGAGACCATAGCAACAGAACATACATATGCAAAAAGAGTATAGTAACATTTATGAAAAGTTCTCTGTGTGCCAACACAAGTACATATACAAAACCATAAAATCTTAAACAAATAACTGACAAATCAAGGAAGCTGCTAAAAGTATAAATTCACTATGAACCAAGGTTATGTATTTAATAGTACAGTTTTGCAGAGTATGTCTTTCAGCGTTGAAGCATTACATAAGAGGATTTGACAAGGTTACAATTTGTGTTACTAATGGAAATTCTTTTCAAGAATTAACCTTTAGGCTATAAAGAATGACAGATATTCAAATATTCCCAAATGAGTATTTGAATTGAAAATTTCTATTCATTTTTGCTCCCCAACAGAACTTCTATCTTGCATTGCAGTGTGTCATACACACAATTGAATTCTTAACAGCTGCCATTCAAGGGAGCTGCAGAGGACCATTTGAAAGTAATATTTTGCTCTGTGTGACATCTCATTTTTTTCTCCTCAGAAATCATAATTTTTTTACACACCTAGTAGTCTTCCTAACAGAAAACCAGCTCTGCCTGTCATTTTGATTGGGGAGGAACCTTGTTTTCCAGGTCATTGGCTTGAATTCTGGAGACAAGATATTCATGAGGGACTTGTGTGGGGAATTTACATCTCAGTGCAGAGTTTTCCTCTCCATTTGTCAGCATGCCAGGTCAGTGAGCTGCTCTCTTGTCAGAGGGAAGATAATGGCTGCTGCATTGCCTCCCGCTTATTACACACTCAGTGCATCTGACCTTCATGTGAGACCCCCAAAGCATTCTGATTTTTGGCTTTCCTCATACCCTAACTCAAGCCCCTTTTCCGACAAACCTACAATCTGTGACTTTGGGTAACACTTCCTTTTCTGTCTGCAACCATATTTTAACATACAAATCCTATTGCTATACATTCCTTTATTTCACAAAAGAATAGGATGCTTCCATTTATTGTTATTTCAGTGGAGAGACACAGTGTTACTACCGCTAAAAATATAATATATTCATTATTTGTTAACACTAGCAGCTTCCTTTAAGCACTATTGTGTTATATTATTAGAATCATTATTTGTACCTCCATCCATTTTTCTCAACTTTTTTACAGTTTAAAAAAAGATAAGTGCATGCTTTTATTCTGAGCTCCTGAATTTAGAAAAAACCCTATATACTGATTAGTATAAATCTGTCACCCTCTTATAATCTGTTATACTATCATACACGAAGTGCTTCTCCTGTAAAATACACAGCAAAGTCAGTGGCTACAAATGTGAATACTGAGCTTTGATTTTGTTAAGGCCTGATCTGACACATATTAAAGTGAACAACCACAAGACTGCCATTTTATATCACTTGGCTTTGGATCTGGCCCTTACTTCATAGAGATTATCAGGGTATTATGTGAACTGGCAAGTTAACTGTACATTCTCAATGAAGGCTGTATGACCAAAGCCATGACAAAGTCATTTTATGGTGCCACAAATATACACTTAATATTCAAGTATCTCTACCACATGAAAGAGATCTCATGAGGAGGAACTGGTTTGTGTACATATGTAAGCGACCTAGTGATGGGGTGGTTTTGGAGTAAAATTAAATAAGGCTTCCTAAGTTGGGAGACTTAAGGGATTTTAATTGCAAAAAAAAAATTTCTGACGTTTTCAAAATTGTATTTAAAAATCCAGTCTTGATTGTTTCATTTGTCTAGTCAATACTGCCCCCCACTACAGATGACATTAGTGTCAGTCACTGGAAAATGTTACGGTTAAGCAATCCAGTTCATGCCAGTGCTCTGCTGTAGCATTCTGTCAACAGCTCCACACGCCTGTAGCATGAATGACTCTCCTCTACGATTAGTCTGTTTTCAATGTAAATAGTTCCATATATTGGAGAAAAAGAGATTTAAAAGGATAGATAAGCAATAAGAACTGAGGAAATGAAGGTGAATAGTAAGTGTGGGGACAGCTGACTTATACACACAACTTTTCCATTAATTTTTAGATTTTCTTTTATAGTGAAAACATTCAGAGACCTAAGCCCCAATTTTAAATAAATAAATAAATACATAAGTAAATAATTCCAATTATTCCTGCTAATAATATTTTATAACTCTTCTATTCATTTGAAAAGTTCAGTTTGTTCTCCACAACTACATATTGGGAAATTATAAATGTCTTTTAATGTATGTCACACTGAATGTTATCCAAGTCAGAAAACTGGGCCAGGCAGGTCATTGGCCTGTGCTGCTGTAAGGATGCCTCAATATAAGATGAGTCTTTGGTGAACGTTATCCTTTGTAACAAAACCTTTTCAGAAAACAACAACAAACAGCTACATCCTAAAAAGCAAGAACATACACATAGTT
Organism: Gymnogyps californianus; assembly: GCF_018139145.2. Lineage (NCBI taxonomy): Eukaryota > Metazoa > Chordata > Aves > Accipitriformes > Cathartidae > Gymnogyps > Gymnogyps californianus. Next base: position 66,480,283 of record NC_059500.1, on the reverse strand, counting down.
CGTGTTCAAAATCCTACAACCTACTTTCCAATCTGATTTGGCTCATCTACAGTCTGGGATGACAGTTGAGTCGAAAGACCTAAAAATCTTGAATAGCACTGGGGTTTGGGAATCCTTGGAAAAGATAGAAGGAAAAAATATAGCACACAATCCCATTTCTGGTTCATAGTTGAGTTCCAAAATCTAAAAACACACCATTGGGGATGAAAAAAAATCCTTCACATAGCTGAATTGGTTTATATTTCTTAGACTTAATATAAGATGTTCAATTTGCAGAAATAGTATTGAATTTGAATAGGTTTTTTAACTTAGTAAGTGACAGAAGTCTGAAGAGTGCATGGTATTTACATTTTCAGAGAATGTATGAGCATCTAATATAAAAGACAAAATGCCACTGAAGAGAAATAGAGAAGTATCTGAAAAAAAATGAACAAACACAATAATAAGACTTCAACAAGAAATACGGTGTCTTTGTAAATCAGTATAACAATAAGATTGCTGTTTTGCATTTGAGAATATCAGTTCACTGCTTTATTTTCTTGCAATTATTTGAAAATAATCTGGATAACTTTACAATCAAGGTATTTCCTCTTGGCTCCCTGGTATATACCAGACTGCCTGAGGAGATGATCGACATCCTAAGGTGTCCACAGCATAATCAGTCTGAAGAGCCTCCAGTATTAAAATTCTAACTAATGATAATCAAAAAGAAACAAAAACAATAACAAGGTTGTGTAAGAAAGCTGGCAGATAAAAGGCTAAATCTGATTTAATGGAGCAGGTAGATGATTTGTCTATATGCTGCTAATACGTATCCCCAAGGTATGTGTCTTTCACATGAGACAAAGAGACTCCCCAGGTGTCTCCTAGTGCAGAATTGACCAAACTGTACCCGGAGAAGACACTTGTGATTATTCAGTACAAACTGTTCATACGGATGTAGAAACAATCACATAGGACAGCATTTTGTACATCGTTAAGATAGTTAGATGTTTTGTATGTAGTTTGTAGTGGCCAGTAGAGATGAATCATGCATGTGCTGAAGTGGTCATGCAGGACCACAGGCCAGAGAGGTTTTAAGAACTGGTCAGAAAATAGTTTGGCGAATATCACCTAATCCAGGTGAAGACTCTTGCTATGGAGACCCCCATCACCATCTGGTCCACAACCAGCCATCCTGTCTGTCTGAGAGATCTCATTCCCCATGCAAGCACTGTTCTATGCCAATAACACAATATTTTTTAACAAGCATGGTCTGAATCTCTGTGCAACAGCAGATGTGATCAAATACTGGCAATAGTCCTGCTTCAAACTGAATTATTTTTATGATAATTTAGATAACAAAGCATCAGCTAGATGGCAAGAGAGGATGTTGCAGCAGAGTTCTGTTGAGATGCATTGCAAGTCCTGTGTTTTAATAAAATATCATCCTGATGGCAGGGAATGAGCATTTAGGTGAGAGAGGTTCTTTTCTTCTGACAGTGGGATGTCAGGCAGTATGCCTTCACTGCATTATCGCTGGGAGTGAGTAAACATGTCAACTTATGGCATCATGTAGGAAAAGAAAGCTTGCCTACTGGGCTAGTTTTCCCAAGCTCTCAGGCCTACTCCTTAAAACAGATTTGCAAACTCTCAGACCAATGTTGGAGTGCATCACTGGTACAGTACAACTTTTCTGAAAGTTCTTTTTACAGTAAAGGACCAAGGGGGTTTGAAATGAGATTATTCTCTTAGAAGTGATAAGAGAAAGAATATTCCCCTGAGGTCTGGCCAGACCATATTATGTCTAATGAATTTCAGAAGGTATATTAAGCCAGTATAATTGCAGGGGGCGTGGAATGTATATACTTTGTTTCCTATTGTTTATCTGAACCTTTCAGGACTTTTAAAAAGCACTGAAGTCACACAGGGCTCTGTTATGCCCCAGACACAAATGCACACACCATATAAAAGCCTCTTCTGTGCAGTAACTTACTGAATAAGTCATCAGATAGTGGTCCAGACACACACATGGAAGCCACATTTCTACTTCTGCATAATGTAAGAAGAAGAGACCAATACCATTGTCGTTTGGGAAGAAAAAGTACTTCAGAAAGCAAATTGGGTAAGCTTCTGGGGACTTAGTTCAGCTGGGCTTTATTCAGTTGTGTTTCTTAGTGTGATCTCCAAAGCACAATTAAGTCACAACCTTGTTTTTTTCTAACACCGAGATGAAACTTCTCTCAAAAAGAGCACTGGTTCCTTTGTCTTTGGATGTCCTGAAGAAAGACAGGAATGGTTACCACCACACTCCTGACATAGTAAGTAGTACCACAAAACTGGACAAAAAAAAAAGCTTAAAAAATGCATTTAAACAGCCACTTAGGCACTAACTAGGCAAAATGATAAATTCTATGCTTTGTCAAAGGGTGTTCAATATTCTACATCTTTACAGTTTGGGGCATGAAATCCTTTTTCTGCAAATAAGCTATGATCCATGATAACTGCAAAACTGTGTTCAAAAAGCGTTTTAATTCCTCAGATTTTTACATGAGGAGGGGACCGTTTTAGAGTTATTTCAATCTTTCCAAAAGAAAAAGTTATTGTCTAACAACTTAATACCTTTATTGTTACCTACTCTCTCATGGGTATTAGGTGGGAAATCACTAAGAACCTTCCCCAAATACAACAGGCTTTCTCGATAATAGATTTTTGCTTTACCACTTTCAATAAGACAAACAAACAAAGTGCAAAGCAACACAGACAACAAGGCAAATTCATGCACTAATGTAATATACAGGAAGACTGGGCAGGTGTTATGTAGAAATAAAATGAATCAAATGTAGAAGAAGAAAGGTAAACATTAATCAGGAGTGAAAAATTATTTTGAAGAAAAACAGTAGAAAAATTACCTGTGAGTACAGAAATATTATAGTAAATAGTGTGCTACTGAAAGAGTTGGGACTCAACATGTGAAAATGAGAACCTTTTTCTGACCAAAGGAAATGTCTACTTTGCACTGAACGCTGACAGCTTGTTTTTGCAATGATATGCTTTCGTGTGAAATATACTCTCTTCTCCTCAGCAGAATGCCATGATAGGAGCACTATCCCAATAACTGGCATCCAGAGTGAGCCCTGGCTGATGCTCTGTGGACATCCATGTTTGTCCTACATTTCCTCTTTTCAAGCAACCACAAGCACGCCATACCACTTCTAGTCCAGCACAGAGCCCACAGGGCTCTAGGAAAGCTTTTAGTTATCTTCCTCATTCAAACCTTGCTGCAGTCAATAGAGACTTTTTGTTGTTTGGCTGTTTTTTTTTTAAATACAAGCCTTGATTTAAGTTCATCTCTTGTTTTGGTTTGGTTCATCCACAGTGGGGAGAGAGGCTACAGTAAAACATTTTGATGAAATGAGGATATTTCTTTACAAGTTACAAAAGCATAAACAGCAGTACCAATACTCCTTTCACTAATTAATGCATCCAAGTTGAGTTGTGAGATTTGTCTCACCTTTATTGTATAATCCACAGTTCAGGTGTCTTGAGTTTTTGAAATAGTCTGAAACACAGAACTTCATTTTTCCAAACACAGCAAATTACATTCGAGATCAAAAAGCCATATCCCACTTTTCTGCATAATATCTAGTCTATATTTAACTTGATAAACAGCACTGGGAATTCTATCAGAACATATATTCTGGAAAAAAAGTGATTAAAAATCATGCTAACCTGTGACAGATCTGGTCACAGAGAAAGGATCTATTCATATCACAGATTCACTTATGATTCCTGTAAAACGAAATGTTTTCTTTCATGCTTTCAGATATTAAGAGATCCATTATTATTAATAGTTGCCAACCAGTGGTTTCTGTGATGCAATAACATGTGAAATAAGTACTGATGATAAATACACCGCACGTAAAAAATACAATGCTTATTATTTATTTTGTGCAATAAAATTTCTGTGGCCAACACAGCTGTCCACAGAAGAGCTTCAGAGCTTGACCTGACACCACAGAAGAAAAAGTTTGTTCTTATAAGGAACAAATATATTGGAGAATAAAAATCACCTGCCAGTCAGAACACAAAAAGCTGAAAGATTAATTAAAACCATTGATAAATGTTTTAGGGAATTAAACAGAGGAAGTCTACACAATACACATAAGCATACATTATTGATAACTAATAAATTATTCCACTTTGGGGAAAAAGGAGGAGAAATGCACTGAAATAGACTGAGTTAATACCATGCATATGATAATAAATTTTTTGAGAAATTATTTATATTTCATCATGTCATATGGTCATTGTAGACTGCTGTATTGCAAAACTGAAAAGAATTTTGTTTCTCTCTGTTTCTCATGGAACCATCTCACATTTTAAGTGATCACCATGAAAAAAAGAATGCTGTTGTAAAGACAAGTCTTCTTTCTTCATTTCTCTGTCCCAGAGACAAAACAAGAATAAGTTCTCTATGCCACTTTCAAGTGGCTTTTAGAGCTCTGCAGACAACTAGACATATTAATGATTTGCTATTTATAAGATTATCCTACTGAAGGACCAGCATGATAAATAGAAGATGAAATGCAAAAATCTGCTTTGGCAAAACCTTAAGTCTCCCATGTATCTTATAGCTTTATGCATTAATGCATTTTTAATACACCTATTTCCTTTTGTGATTAGAATTGTCAGAACTGAGCTCCAAGATCACTAACAACTCAGTGGGCCAGCAACAGTTTTTCAGAACAGCTCCTCTGTGTCTGTAAATGGAAAAGCTGCTAACAAAAGAAAAGCCATTACATTATTGTTATATATGCATTCTGGTTTTATATTTTTGTCATCCTATAAAGCACTACAGTTCACTAAACAACCAGTTATGTATATACAAAAAAATAGGCAGCTGTTTTTCAGCTTCCTGACCATGCTAAACAAAATGAACAATAGTAGTGAACTTGTCAGCTATTTTAACATTCAGCTGCATTCGTGCTGTAATGGGAGCCTTTCTGTTGTTTGGGTAAGACCACAAGTGAGGATTTACTATCCAGAGCTCCTATTCCTGGATGACAATCACTGAGCATCTGTCCAAACTGGCAACTTGTAGCTATGACAACTGACCTTCAAGATCATTTTTTCTTTTCCCATTATTAACCATTTGGGTGTTATTTAATGTGCCAATAGGGCATCTTCAGTTTCTTAGCACATAGCTTCTTGCCCTTAAAGTGAAAATGTTTCATTGCCACATCAATGAAGTTTCTTCTGTAAATGCATGGAAAAGAGCAACAGTGCTCCCCTTATCTCTGCACTCCCTGTGCAGGGGTAACTTGCACATAAGGAATTACTTCTTCACAAAAGCTGAAGGTAACGGCTCATGAAATTTATTCCTAAAAGAAGAATTGGTGTTGAAGCACCCAAAGAATAATTTTTAGGAGGTAAATCTGTGATTTAGGGATTTTATTTTTTCCTGTCAAGTCAGTGTTATTCCCTGGAGCAGAGAGAAAAAGGAGATGTTTTCTGACAAGCTGTACACTTCTCAGACGTTTAGACAGAAGTCAGACTCACAGAAAGTGCATGATACTTTTTGCATCTCTGGATTTGCTACTAGGAGGTGTATATAAATCAGAATAAGTTTTTAGTATTATATGAAGAGTGTGACTCATATTTCTGCTGCATTGGGCTGGAAGGGGGGAACCGAGGAGGGAAAAAGCAGAAGAAAAGTTCCACAGAAGGGTAAGGTTGGTTTTCAGAAAACCCAAGAATATTCACCATTCCAATGAGAGTTAATAAAAAATTCACAAGAGAAAATTCATTAACTGGTCTAATTGTGAAAAAACAACATCTTGATGCTTACAGAACATCAACTCTATGCTATCTATGCTGAAGAAAGGAACTATAACATTCTCATTTTTCTGAAAGCCAAATATACCAAAAAGCAGGGGGAAAAGGCCTTCAGATGACAATGGGTTATTTCACTTCAACTTCTAAAACTACAATCCAAATAATTATTCATATTTTTAGGAATTTCAGTGAGACATCATAGCTTCATGATACCCTTACTACAGTAAAAATGAAAGGTTTCTCTGTATCAGTGTTTTCTGGGAACCAAAACTTTTAGGAAACTGACTAATCCCAAAATAGTTCAAATTGCAGAGGTGCAGAATAGATATGGTAAAATCATTAATACATATTTTATCAGGAGAGAGAAAATCCTACAGTTACTCACCAAAGAGGAAAGCTAAGAAATTAGTTCTCAAAGTCACCTATATCCCTTTTGAGGGCCTCTTCCACTTTCTCAGTGTGTACCACAGACACTCCTTGCATGGTAGGTGCTCATGTTAAAAAAAAAAGTGCAGATAAAAATCAATATACATGGTCAAAGGTTATAGGAATATAGCATGCAGAACATTTAGCGAAGAGGCAATTAAATCTGTCCTAGCAGCCCTTGTGTTATATTTCATCCTATGTGCTGTAGCTATGTATATTACATGTTTAACCAAGTGCAAAATATTTATGTTCATCTTCCTACAAAGCAATTGATTCAGAAAACATAAAAACAGGCAAATTTCAAAACAAAATGGAAAGGAGAGATTTTTATAAGATTTCAAAACACATAAGAAAAGTACTTATTCCACAAAGTGTTCCAAGGTACTGAGAAGTAAAAGGGATAAAAAATGCATCTTGCATCAACCCACTGATATCTGTCATCAGTAAAGTCACTTTTAGTTGATCTTATCTATTTGAATTTCAGTCAAGCATTTGCTGCAACATTAGAGGAGCAATCATTAGCTAAGCAGGAGCAGATGGAAATCAGTAGCAGAACTCTGGTTGTAAGTAAGGGACACGGTAATGGCTGTACTGAAAGAAAAAACATAGAGCGAGAGGAAAAGCTCTATAAAATTATAGAAAAAATAGTAATTGGTAAATATTAGTTTCTAAGGACTGGATATGGCCTCATCTGAAATATTGGGTAAATTCTAGTCACTTAGGCCTGGGGGAGGAGGAGGAGGATGGGTGAAAAAAGGAAAGAGTAAACTAGAGGAGATGCAAAGGAATATCTGCTCAGAGTAGAGGGAGGTTATAAAACAGCGTACTTGGTTCACCCTAGTAGAATGAAAGTTGGGAAAATCTTTGATTATCAGTAAGCTCCAGGGGGAATAAATTACGAAGCTAAAAGGGTAGTGCTGAGACATATTTAGGAATTAGAAAAAATAAATAAAATCAAACCTGCAGACACATATGATTTTTAAAAAAAGTAATGAAGGCAAGAAATTTAGTATGCTCTTGCAGTAGTATGAGGTCAGACTGAAGTGACCAAAAGAGGCCAGTTTCAGACTGAAGTCCCATGTCACATAGGAGAATAATATCCTCATCACTGTGGTAACAAAAGATGTAAAGATATTAATTATATTTTATTTTGGCAAATGTACTGAATGAGAACGAGATAGGAAGAGAAATACCTTCATATTTCTGACATTAAAGAGCAAGAAAGAGTTAAAATACACCAAAAACGCTTGTCAAAGTATAAAAGTCAATTTCTGAAGTACTTAACTGAATGGTTGTTCAATACATACAGCACCTAGATGTCTATTGTTACAGTAGTCCCATAAGAGTCTGTATATACAGTATCTGCAGCTTTCTTTATACATAAGTGAATATGGTTATGATTTAAAAAAAAAAAATCTATTTTCTCTATTTTGTTTGGGTTTATTACTGACAAACCAGCTAGCCAGCAACTTTACAGGCTGAGTAAAGTTCTGTATAATGGTGTAAAACCAGAAAATGAGTGAATTTAGAAGTAGACATCGTTCCACATTTTCTAATCCCTGCTTAATCTATTTTGCAACTGCAAGTCTCTGGCTTTCTGATGTGCAAAGTATATGTGTGCATAAAAATGAGTCCTGAAAGATTTATATTAATCCCAACTGACATTATAAAAGGAGAATTGTTGATACTTTCTTGCCAAAAATAATTAATAACAATTACTGAAAAATTACTACATCTGTTACAGAAAAATTGTAGGAATTTTAATTTGTACTGGGACTAAGCTTCTTTGGTAGCTGTTTTATCATTGTTATACCATCTTTACTCCTGCTGTGATAATTTAGGACTTGGCAGAGCTTTGTGATTCAAGATAGCTTTTTTTCTATACTCTTTTATCTTCAAACAAAATTTCATAGATTTTTTTTCTTAATATAGACTAATCATAGTAATGGTGATTTTGGAGCAAATCAAGTGATAAAATGAGATTATTTATATGGCTCCTTTTTTTTAGATAACCATTACAGTGATTAGTTTATATTAAGACTAAAACATCTCTGAAATTTCATATTAAGATAAAATAACGTACAAAAGAAAAAAAGGAGAAAACTTGCTTTGAATCACAAAATTCTGCAACATCTCAAATTATCACAACAGGGTAAAGATACTCTTTCCCAAAGCTAACAGGGCACCTTAGGCAATTTTCTGCAGGGAGAGAAAAAAACAGCACACACACACTCTTAAAACTGTAACTTTATGATGGTGAGAGACTTCATAACACATTACTAGTCTCATGAGCCATTGAGTCCTGGGGATTGGTAAATGGACTCTGAAGCCCTCTACTACTAAATTTCTGCTATGAATAGCTTGAGTTGCTCAGGACAAGACATCATTACCATCCAATGACTGTTTGGTCAACTGTGTGAAATGAATTGGTGGCCCTAGTTCAGTTCCTGGTGGACAAGTAATTACTGCTGCTGTTGACCTGCGGGCTCTTTTTCACTCCGTTACACAGGTACAAACAAGCAACTCTAAGTGAATTGAACTAGTGTAAATGCAATTAGATTCTGGCTCTTTGGTGGCCTGTTGCAAGCCTGTGTGCCAAGTTTCATGCAGTTATGTCAACGTAAGCATTGCCCACATTAAGCAAAGTCCAATGTAACCAAGGACTTCCACAGTGTTATGCAGAATTTACGCTGTTTGTAATCTTGCTATAGAGCTACAGGACAGTCTAGGAGGAGTCTTCACAGTCTACAACATGTAATGAGGTTGCTGGTGGTTAGCATCAGCTATTATATGCACACTGTTCAAAAGAATGAAACACAATCTGAATTATATTGATAGACATGTGAATTCAGGATTACACTGTAACAGTCCATGTACTTTCACTGTGAAGAAATCAACATAGTAATTCACACATAAGATTCTGTGTATGAGAGTAAAAATATCTTTAAAATATGAGAGAAAAAGGTATATGGGATCTATTTTTTATCTTATTTTTTCAGATTAGAATACGCATGAGTAAAAGCACAGCCATATACATATACTTTGAACTGCTACCTTCCTGAATAGAAATGGACTTATGTGGCTTTTGAAATTATAACTTTAGCACTTTCAGAAAGCAAAATTCATTTCTTACCTATCAAAAAATTAGAGGTAATTAGGAAATGCTAATCAATTCATTGGGGGCAATCCAATGAATTACAGAAGATGCAATGCAAACAAAAAAATGTAAATCAAGCAAGCACCTCTTATCTTCCTAACTCCAAAGCCCATTGGTGTAAACACACACTTAACAGGGTATTCATAAGCAGACTGAATTGGAAGTTCCTGGCAGAAAGAGTTTTTCACTTAACATGTTGAAAATTGTTAAACCCAAATGAGCAGTTTTCAGGGGAAGCCTAGGGAAAAGAAACCAGTCCTGATCAGACAACAGTCAGGAACCTGGATTCAGATGCTTGCTCTCTTTGATGAAAAGCAGATACCTGAATCTGCACTCCCTGTGCAAAATTAAAACCTTAAACATTAGGCTATTCATTCATTAATCTCAGTTTGCTCCTGTTGGTACTACTCTCTTTCCAGAGAAACAGCGGAAAGGACAGGGAATTAGAGCTCAGTCTCCCAAAGCCAAGTGAGCACATGAGTGGCCATAGGAGTGCCCTAATTCCTGCATTCATGCTTATTCTACACCGCACTCTACCTCTCTCCTTTTAACCTACCAGTCCCAACATTTTGTAAGGTTTTTGCCTTGCCTATCATGTGGGATGGAAGCACTTTTCGTCTCACATGTTCACAGGATGAGAAAGTGTGTTCTCCTTGCCTGCCGCAAAAGGTACACAGAGATTTGGCCACAAGTAGCACAAGCTGCCGCATCAAGGCGTGCATGGAGCTGAATGTGTTAACGATGCAGTAAGTGCCTTTAGTGTCTTTGTTAATAGATGTTTAAGTCTCAGGCTTGATGTTATTTGAATGTAGTTCTCTGTGGTTTAATTACTATCATTATTATTATAGATACAGTAGTAATTATCTCTTCTTACTGTCTCATTATGTTTTGATGAATTCACATAAAAGTTTACTGTAAATATATGGTTAGGTAACATTAAAGAAAACATATAATTATGGAATATATAATCAAATACCTTCTAAACAGTTGTATGTTTTCCAACAATTAAATGCTTTTAAAATAAATAATTAATTGTTTTTAATAGGCAAGATGCAGCTTTTGAAGCAATGAATATATAAAGCTTTATTTGTTGACCTCAAATTACTTTACTCCGGTTATATTGATAACATCTAGGTTTCTCAAAAACCTGCTGGCACAAAATCTTTTCAGCTTTATTAATGATTCAGATGGCAGTTTCTGAAGAGACAAGTCCCACAGAGAAGGAGCACTTGATTAATGACCTGGAAACACTTTTCCTTTTCAGCTGATTAAATAAAATTGACTGGATTTTTACATTTTTATAATAAAATGACCCGCAGGGCTGAGATGACACAGTGAAGCAGCATGTTCACTCTTCAACAGATTTTTATTTTGTCACTTGTAAAAATGAAAGGGCTAACCACCCAAGCAGAAAAATGCACTTTATCACCGTCCACTGCCGACATGCTGACAATTGCTGCATACAAATACAAAAACATGGAGGAAACTAGGCTGTGTTTACACTCAGCCTGATTTTGTCTAATGATGACAAAAGGTCTATGACTCCTCGGGGTTGGAGTGATACTATTTAATTATTATGCAAAATAGATTTATAACTACACTACTGGCAATCATAAAAGTCTTTATAATATGGTCACTTAGAAGTGATACCACATACCTTTCCACAAATTTGCATATCACAAGAACTTTTGTTTTCTAAAGCAAGATGGTAGCTATTCTTAAACAACAAATGAAACTCTAATACAGTTCCCAGCTAAAATAATTGGAGAAATTGCACTAGCCATTATAGAATCAAGACCGAATATCCTTTGCAACAAGTAAAAATAACAGATGAAATATATTGTCTCTAAACACACACACTTGCACTCACAATGGCATATGAGGCTGTTATATGTAAAACCATAGAAGTAGCTGCTATGCCTAGTCTGCCTAAGTATGGCTCGGCTTAAGACCTCCGTTCATCTTCCCCTTTTTGTTTTCGTTGTTTCTTTCCTTGACCCTGCCCTTTGCATACAAGCACCTAGACTGATAAAACAATCAATAATTTCATCTGGGTAAGTAATCAAAACTGTTTTGCACTCTCTTAAAAGCTGTTTATTTCTCTCCCTAATACTAAACTGTATCAATATCAGTAACCCCTTGTGGGTTCAGTGGGATGATATAAATGAGCTATACCTCATATGAAATCTTACATGAAATCCATATCTTCTAGCTTAACTCTCCCCCTCTAAAACAGAATCACCTTATCTTGACTACAGGGAACCATCCATGCCTGACCCTAGCACTGTAGTCAAGCCCAGGTACTGGCTGAGAGTTTTAAATGGACTGAGGCAAATACACAACAATGAGTGTGGTAATTGTTAAACACTGTCAATTATCATTTCTCTGAGCCTTGACACAGCAGTAAACCTGGGGTTACATCTAAGAAAAAGCAAAAAATATACAACATGTCCAGACCTTCCCAGAACTGCCCAGCTTACTGTACACATGTAGAGTTTGTGTGCAGCTTCTTCCTTAAGTTTCATTTTAAGCCTAAAGAATTTAACAATCACCTCCTTTGGAAATAATTTCTCTTAAAGAGTGGATGCATTGGATCTTTCATCAGTTGTCTTCTACTCTGTTCTTTATCTGAATATCTGAGAAGCTTACAGTCTTCGAACTCACAAGGAAGGGAGATGCATAGCTTTAACAACATTAATCTAACATTTCATTTCCAAGTTGGATCACTTCCATCATGTCTTTACAATTCAGTGTTTAGCTGTAGCATGTAAACATGTATGGTTAAAACTACTGGTATTTCTTTACTTTCCACACGGGTGCTGTTGTGAGCTTAGGCAAGGCAGTTGGTAGAACCAGTGCTGCCAGCAGTAGCATAATTCAAATGATTTTTGACATCTATTCATTAAGAGCTAAGCTAGGACTTCTAACGTGTCTGTCACTTTAACATAGGGGCTATTTGCATATTTAAGAAAATAATTCTAATATTTTCTAAGACGGAGTTTCTACTCTTCATTTTTAAATAGATATGAGAATAACCATTCTGGCAATGATTTGACTTAGTTTGTTCCTGTTTCAGCTAGGAAGTTCTGAAGTGAGTGTGAATGAAAGATAGTGCAAAAATATATATATAAGAGTGTATATATACATATTTAAGATTAAAGTAACTTAGACTGTTGTTTCATTTAAGTATTAAGCAAAATTTATCCAGTTTGAAATATAAAGTTTGGATACACCAATTTTTAAAAGGTGCTTGTCACAAAGGTCATCCTCTCTCTAAAAAAAACACCATCAAAATAAAATTGTCAATAATGTAAAGAACCAGAAGCTTGAGTATTGGATCTCTTAAACCTGGGAAAGATGGGCATTTGCACTCTGCCGTATGTTTCACAGTTTAAATTCAGTCAGAATGTGTTCTCATCCATTAGACTCCTTCCCATCCATCCACACAGCCACTCATACTCATGCATAAAAGGAAGCAAAAACAGTGGGGATATAGAAAGAATAGATATTCTTCAACTACCTTATTTTTCATTATAAATTAAAACCATTATGGTAACAGTGCACAAAATAGTGCTCAAAGACACTCAGCCTCCCACAAAATTGTCTGATCTCACTAATTAGGGTGAAGGGGACCCTTAATGGGATAAACCAGATAAAATGTCAGGTTGGACGTGAAATGACAGAAGAGGGGGAATAATCTACCACAGCAATGTACTGCTATTACATCAACCCATATATTTCCATTTTTGGCCTTTGGTATTGGTTAGCCAAAGGAAAGGCATTGAGGCAGGAGGAGAAAAACATGAGTTTTAACTGAAACCTCTGAAGAACACAGAGCAAGAAATATTTCTAGGCAGTACAGACTTCCAGAAATAAGGAGTGTAAGTTACGTGTTGTTTCTAATGCTGTGGAAAGCATGTCCTACCGTTGGAAAGTACTGGGCAAGGTTCTTCTCCTGTAGAAGCATGGCAACCGAGCTCAACCATGGAGACTCATTGCTGGTCTTACGAGATCAAGATTTAGGGGCTGATATTTATACACTGTAAGTACAAACTGTGGTCCTTTATTTCCTTTAGTAACTAGAGAACTGATAATTGTTAACTCAGTCAAATGGAGGAAAACAAGGCATTGCACTTGGCATGAATAATCACTTGCAGAAGAGCAGACTGAGAAATAACTGGCTGGATGTCAGATATGCAGAAGAAGATCTAGTGGTTCACGAACTGAATGTGAGTCAACTGTTTCATGGCATTGCTCAAGAGGCAAACACATTACTATGATAAACAGGAATGTGCCCTTCAACAAAAAAGACGTATTTTGCATTCAGCTTAGCACTGGAGTGCTAGGCTTACTTAATGATGTCGAGAAAAACATGCTCAAATGGAAAGAACCCAGAGAATGGCAGCATGAAGGATCAGAGATCTGGGAAAAATTGTCTTGCAAGGAAAGAGCTGGGAGAGTACGACTGTTTAGAAAAGAAAAGGACTGAGACATAATGCTTTTTGAATCTTCAAATATATTCCATGGCTGCTGCAAAGAAGAATAATTTATTCCTCATGCCTGTGGCAGATAGAAAGGTAGAAGGGGAGATTTATGTTGACAACTAGGAAATATTTTCTAACCATGAGAGTAGCAAAGCAAACGAATGAGTTGTCTGGGGAGACGCTGGCATCTCCTCTATCAGAGAGGAAACTCTTCTTTAAGAAAAAATTAAACAAATGTCAGAAAGGAGTAACACAGGTATAGCTGGTCCTGCATTGGGCTACTGGGATAGAGCCAATGACCTTCTGAGGTCAATCCCCAGCTCTGGGACACCTCCCAGGTTTGGTGACTGCAGTCAGCTGTCAAGACAAACTGTTGGCAGGTTCCTGCGGTCTTTTGAAATTCCTGAATTACTACCATTTGCAACCACTGAAGCATCCACCATGTCACCAGAAATACAATCTTACAAAATCGGGACATTTTATGGCCAAACTAGACTGAGATACTATCTCTGAAAGGAGAAGAAAGTGAAAAGTACATAGCACAGAAATTTTTCACCTGTATGGCATTCAAATGTAAGTGTATTACAAAATAGTGGCACATGATTTTAAGGCACTCTAGTGGTTTCGCTGCCAAACAGGCCTTTTAATAAAGTTTATATTAAATACATTAATAAAAATATGTATCATTAGAATTGACTAAAAATATTAGAAGCTTTTTACCATATTTTTAGGTTCCATAGACAGAGGTTTAACTCTGTAATGTTTTCTGAAAAGTCTTGAGGAGACCGATGCCTGTCAAGTTCCTCAGCAGACTTAAAATGTGGGGAAAAAAAGAAAATGCTCTACATTTGCTGCATAGAGGCAAAAATTATACCACTGCATTCAGCTATCTCTTTATGCTTTAAAGTATTATAAGAATCCAGAACCCAAACTTTCTCAGGCCTCTGTTCCTATTTATCTTAGGTGGCTAGATGGAATGCAGACCAGTGCCGTTTACTGATTTTTGGTGTGGACAGTATAGAACATTTTCCTTTTATTGCCTATGTGGGAACATCAGACAGATAAGTTTGTTCTCTGTTCTACTGTATTTACTGCTGTATCCCTGCTACTTAACTCCAATTTTAGTATTAGACTAAAATAATGAATACTCTTCCAATGCTAAATCAATGAGAACACTCTTGTGTATCTGACTTTTGTAATAAAACTTACTTGGTAGAGCTTTTGTTTGCCTAAAGTATAAGTCAGGTTTTGCAGTGATTTCAAAAGTGTTAAGATTAAAAACATGCAATTAATATTTTTAACATGAAGAAAACCTGTGTTTAAGCTTATCTCTGTCTCTTCTTCTTAGTCCCAATGGCTTTGCTAATGAAGTGAAGGTTTTCACAAACAAAACTTTATATTCATATAAGATTTTGATAAAAACATAGAAAATAAGAAAAAAGCAATAAGAATCTTAATAGTTTTGATCCATTGTTCTTCATCTATGAAATTTTCCTTCCAGTTTTTGTGCTTACTCTTAGTCTTAAAAATACCCAACAGAAATTTTTTCTTATTGAGGCACTCTAATATTTCACAAAATTGCACAGGCTTATATTAATCTACAGTTATTTTGTGGAAACCACAGAAAACTTAGTAATCCAGTCCTCATTTACAATAAATATTCACTATAGAGATCATTTCTGCTAATTATCAGCAGTTGTGCCAAAACTCCAGCCATTCAATGAATACTAATTTAATCTGACTAAATTGTCAAGTAATATTTAGGCTTGAACACTTCAAGAGTAATTGAATGCATAATTTCCATTGTTTTCACATTGCTGTCTCACTCTTTCATCTTTCACCAAGATATGCATCTTTGAAATAGATCAGTAGAAGGAATACTGTGAACTTTGTCTTGTTATTATTACCTGCACAATTTCTTTCCAATAAGTTATTTCATAAAGAACGACGAAATCTTTATAAATACAAAATAGTTCAGAAAGCTTTATTCATTTTTTTTTTTTTAAAGTTCATTTAAAGCTTTTAAATGAACAGGATGATCCTTGTTTAAGCACGTGGATCATTCACAAAATAGAAATCCTATAAAATAATCAAAAGGGAAGAAGGGAATCCTTTCTGGCCTCAATTTCTTATTCAGCTTTTAGCTTGAGACCAGTTTTGTCATCCATATTTCAGGATTAAAGGTTTGACCTATCAGTATTTGGAGAGCTATATGAGCTATAATGAGCAACAAGGTTACTCTTCAAATACAGCACTAAACATCAGAGGCTTTATTCAGTTGTAAATTCTGTACAGACCGTGTCCTACCACTAAAACATTCATCTGTTAAAACAAAGTTAGAACTCAAAAATCATGCAGATTTTTTTTTTTTCCCCATCAGGTTCACTACCAGTTGCTCATGCCAGCCTTGTGTTGTAATTGCCACAGCCTAAATCATGACTGGATTGGATATGAATACGTATGAGTAGTACTGAATCTGATCAGCTAATTTTGAATGTGTTCAGAATATCAGGCTGAATTTTGTGTATTGACATACATTTGACTAAATGTTTTGAGAAAAAAATTCTGGTCATTGCCAGAGGGAATTTTTAATTTCACAATAGCATCAAAATTCATTCAATAGATGAAATAATAGAAAAATTTTCCTTTTAATGTCCCTTATGTTTCATAACTGAAATGATAAGAATGCAGAGCAAAATATTCTCCTTCAGTGTAGTCAATCATATCTATTTTAGATGAAAAAATTATGAAACAACTAAGCTACTTTAGCTTCCCATTTATAGAATAATTGTTACTACTTTCAGTTCCCTCTGTGGTGTCCTGTTTGATTGTACTCAGTCTGCATGTGTGTGTGTATGTAAACCACATAAACACAATTAAGGTACCTTATAGCTTTATGGAGAGAAACTGCAGCCTAGCAGGTACCTGAAGTTGATAAGCTTTCATGTCGTACTACATATTTTCTAGTGTTTCCCTCTGGAAAGATGTATTTCTTTTGTCAGTTGGAAGCCATTACAGTCTGGAAGTACAATAAATCATTTCAGCCAGTAGATTAGCAATATGGTTTATAAAATTTTGCAGCCTCCATTTCTCTTCTAGCATGTCAAAAGAACAGAGAAAGTGTGACAGGGAACTGCAAAAGCAAGGTAAGCTGAAGAATTATCTCAGAGAATTATCAGTTGTCGTGGTTTAACCCCAGACAGCAACTAAGCACCACACAGCCACTCGCTCACTCTGCCCACCCGGTGGGATGGGGGAGAGAATCAAAAAAAAGTAAAACTGAGAAAACTGGTGGGTTCAGATAAAGACAGTTTAATAAGTAAAGCAAAAGCTGCGCATGCAAACAAAGCAAAACAAGGAATTCGTTCACCACTTCCCATCGGCAGGCAGGTGTTCAGACATCTCCAGCAAAACAGGGCTCCATCATGCCTAACCATTACCTGGGAAGCCAAACACCATCACTCTGAATGTCTCTCCCTTCCTTCTTCTTCCCCCAGCTTTATATGCTGAGCATGACGCCATATGGTATGGAATATCCCTTTGGTCGGTTGGGCTCAGCTGTCCCGGCTGTGTCCCCTCCCAGCTTCTTGTGCACCCCCAGCCTCCTCGCTGGTGGGGTGGTGTGAGAAGCAGAAAAGGCCTTGACTCTGTGTAAGCACTGCTCAGCAATAACAAAAACATCCCTGTATTATCAACACTGTTTTCAGCACAAATCCAAAACATAGCTCCATACTAGCTACTATGAAGAAAATTAACTCTATCCCAGCCAAAACCAGCACATCAGTAATTGACTACAATCATCACAGAAATAATGAGCTCTCATAGATGGGAAAGCCCCATGGCAAATCCATCAGCATAAAACTTACGCCCTGAGTCATTTAGAAAGGGAGACCAGTACCGTGTTAGTTTATTTATTTTGTAGAAGAACTTCAGGCTAATTGAAACTTTTTTCTATAAAACTAGTTGACCAAAATCGAGATGACAGATGAGGGTTTTCCCTGGAAAACAGAATCTCCCACTTCCACTGGGGAGACTCACTCTGCCTATAAAAGGGTTGTAGCAATCCAGTGACGGAGGCACCTCCGCTCAACAGAAGCTGTGATCCCACAAAATAAGGGATACATTGAGACCTACAGAGAAATGCAATTGGGACATATCACTAACTGGTGGATAGCTTTAAGTAGTTTTCTGCTCACTGAGTATTTGATATCTCTTTCCTAGCTGTCCACCCTTTCCTAGACACTATGCAGAAAACTTGTTACGGGAAAATGAAGCATTTTTATATGTACTCAATCTTGAATGATCATAAAATATATACTATATGTGAATATTAAGTCACTAGGTAGGGCCATGGACAAGGCGCTGGGAGGAAGGACTAATACCCAGTGCAAGTTAGAGAATAATCTTTCATTTGTAGGTATCTAAGCAAATCTAAATGCATATCTTCCAGCTTGTAATGTTGTTGATTATTCAGGTTCCGAAAAGCAGGAAGCTAAATGGATACTTTACATTGGAGGTTGAACTAGCTCTCCTTGAGAGTTAATAGGTTTAACCACTCATCAAGTATGTCAACAATGTTCTTTATTTCCTTCCAGAATCCTCTATCGTTTATCAAATCTACCTAGGGAAAGCTTCATATTTCTCAGCAATAATTATGGAAAAAGGGACTGCTGTTTACAATAAGATGTATGCATTTCTTGCAGCAATAAAAATCACCGTCTCTTACAAAAAATATTTACACTTTTCTCCTCCTAGATATGAGTATTATTTCCTAATAACTGTCTGCTTTTCCAAAAAATTAGTTTGAAAGACACTTTCTCTAGTCCTGAGAGCTACACAATAACTTAAAAGAGCCAGATCATGAGTTTGGCTACTTTAAGGTAACTCTGGAGCTACAAAAAACATCACATAAAGATTTTAGAATGTGCTGAATTTAGTCCAGTAACAAACAAAATTATTTTTAATTGAAAAGACCGTTGCTTCAATTTTAATAGAGACTAGAATTATAGAATTAAAGTAGAATTATTATTTCCTCTGCCATTTTATAAAAATACCTGGATTATAATATAGCTTTTAATGTTTGAGGAGAAAGCATACTGCCTTTGGAAGAAATGATCCAATTTGTACACACTGCAACCAAAGAGGTTTCCAGAAGCAACATTAGGATCATTTGTACTAGCACAAATAATTCTGAATAGTGGGATTTTTCTTTTTCTGTAGGATCGTGTTTACTGATTAAAATCTTTTGCTTTGATCACTAATCACAGGTTAGCTAAAAGCTGTTTAAAGATTCCAGAAAAAAAATGTATGATTCATAAAACTTCCTGAAAGAAATCACCTATGGAAGCTAAGGTTACCTATTCCTTTCTCATTTGTACTTTCAAAATACAGTGCCAACTTCCTGTAAAAGCAAATGTATTAAGCTGCAGGCAAAGCTAGTGCAGCAACAAAATATGCAGATAGGACTCAGAAAGCTTACACTTATGAGTGATAAATTTTTGTTATGACTGGCCTATTAGCAAAAATATCTTTGAAATAAAAACTTATGTATGTGTTCATCTCACTTTATGGCTTATTAATTCTATATGTATTTTTCTTAATTTCTACAACCTGAAAGTCCTTCATCTTGCAAAGACTTTTATTATTACGTCCACAATAAGGTCATTAAAAGAATATTCAGAAAATTCAGTTTTCATTAATAATAATATGAGTACTGTAGCTTTGTTGCATAATTTAAAATTATGTCAAAATCACTGATTTGAGAATAAATATTGAAAATTGTTTCAGAAGTTTACTTGAGGAATGTTAGGCACTAAGACTTCTAAAACAATATCAGCTATGGAATTGACTAAGAAAAGTCAATGAACATTCACAACCTGCAATCAATTATAAAGCTTTCTAACCCCTTATATGAGGCCTCGTGCAGAAATGTGTAAGCGACATTAAAAAAAAATAAAAATTTCTTTATCTGTCTTCATAACAGAATCCCAGCTCTGAAAATCTGTAATAAAAACAGTATATGGCATCATTCGAGGACAGAGGAGGAGGCAAGGACAGTAGGTAGATGGCATTGTAAGGGCTGATGAATAATGGGTCTCTTTAGTATTGTACATACAAAGCAACATCTAACTTTGAATTAAGTTTTGTCTTTTTTTACTCTCTTATGGTGAGAAATGTCTCTAAGAGACACTTCACCTTCAATTCTACACCTCAAAGTGAATTCTAACATGTGGCATCTGGAACCCTGTTTTTTTAAACAAAACAAATAGCACAGTTTTAAGAACTGTAAATATCAACGAGGTCAGACCTCAAACATACGAAATAGCTCAAAAGAGCATTTTGCATATGTAAGTACATTTTCAAAAGAAATTCTTTGCCTCTGAATACGGAACATTTCAGCTATGCAGTTGTATAAACCAGGACTGTATAGGTCTGGGAGTGCATTAGTTAGCTCAGCTCTGCAGTCACATAAATGACTCCTTTGTGGATTAAGTTTTCCAGATTAGCAAGCAGTAAAACACACAACATCTACAATTCATCTGTTCCTAAGGTTTTAAATATTGTTTTTAATGACCATTATCTGAGACAGCTGCCACCAATATGGAAAAAAAATATTTTAGTAATTTAAATTTTTTAGTTTTCAGTTTCTCTTTGACAATAGCTTCAGGTGCAGTTATACCATCGTGCCTCAGTCTTTTCTCTCCAAGTTTAATAAACAGATATTTTAAAGATTTGACAATGACCAGCCTCAGCTGTCTCAGCCTACTAGACTAAACAGACTGGACAAACTAATCCTGTCTTCCAAAGAGCCTTCTGCCATTTTGGTGGTGTCATCTTGCTTCCTCAGAGGGGAAGGTTGCTGCCTTCACATGTTCTTCCCTTCAGCTGATCTCTCAGAGACACTGACTCTAGCTACAGACTTCTGTTTGAGGAGGACTGAATCAGTAAATTGTTATTTTCCAAAGCTCATTGTCATGGACATATGTGAAAATTGGCTAAAATGGATACCTCGGGGGACAGAGGAATGTATTAATTATACTGCAGGAGAATTACCTGTGAAAGCAATACTAGGACAGGTAATGCCATTCTTACCTTGCAGACATAAGATTTCTCTACCTTGCTGATTTTTCAAGACCTCTGGAACTGTCAGGTAGCAAAGCGTGCAAAATAACTGCACATCATTCCTGAGAGCATAGTGCAAAGACTCACCAAGGGAAGATCTGAAGGTTTTTTCACCTGAGATTTTACATCCCACTGGACTTCTTTGCTTAAGGGAAAAGCCTGAACTATCATTTATTTTCTAAATAAATATAACTGTAATATATTCAGTTTAATAGAATATGTTTTAAAGAAATTTCCATGCTATCATGCAGGTGTTGAGCTTCTTAATGTCCACTGAGCCTACACAAAATTTATATCAGAAGTCAAATCATTATTGGCACTAAGCTGTTTTGTAACTGCTAGCTCTAACGTGATTTTTGGCAATATAAAATCAAAGCAAACCTCCCATCATCATTTAAAAAGAATGAGTCAAAACTAATTGCCAAATTCTGTGATGACTGCTCTTTTTTATATTTATTTGAAGTTACTCACAGAAGTCTACTGCTTCTTCGTATGTTCATTCAGTAAAACCTGTTCAATGCTGCTTATTTTTTATAGATTCAATTCTGACTACTGAACTAAAATTAGTATAGAAAGACTATGCCTTACATAAACAGCAATCAAGCAACTCCTTACCGATAAAATATGCAGGTTTAAGGCTCATTTATACTTACCACTGTACGGTCAGCACAGAGGATGGCCTGAGTTCTTACACCTGCTTGAATACTGGCTGATTTATTTTAGACTTATCTACATAGCTTTTTCACACACATTTTCTAAGTACTTCTTAATCAAATACTCTAATAAATTATATTTTTACTAGCTAAGCATAATTTTATTATCAAATTTGCAAGAACATTTATTTTAAATAACTATAAGAATGTGATTATTGTGACTTAATCT
Organism: Gymnogyps californianus; assembly: GCF_018139145.2. NCBI lineage: Eukaryota > Metazoa > Chordata > Aves > Accipitriformes > Cathartidae > Gymnogyps > Gymnogyps californianus. The sequence goes on along the minus strand of NC_059500.1, from coordinate 66,458,395 downwards.
TGCAGCTCCTTGTTTAACAAACAGAGGTTCAGCAAGAATTCAAGCACTCTAAAGTACAAAACCTTGTCTTTTTATCGGCCCTGCCAAACAGCGAAGAAGGTCACTGCAACCTATCTGTGATGTTGCAAAGTGTTTGGTCCAAGCATACTTTCTAGAAAAGCTTTTTCCTGTTTGCACATCTACAAAGAAAAAACAGCTTGCTAAGAGCTTGTAACCTGGACTGAATATTGGCAGTACTCTGTTACAAATATGCTTCCTGGCACATTCAGTTTGCACTGCTTATACTAGGTATATAAATGACCCAGAGAACGACTGTTGGTAATGAAAGAATCATGATTTCTAATCGTTGTAACTGAAAATTTAACCTTCTTAGGTGAAAAGTCATTGTTGCTTCGGCAAGGTAGAGAGTTCGTAATCGCAAAGTTGTATTATTGTCATTTCCTTTTGCCACACCTCTCACGTTCCTTTCTGCTTGTCAATGTTACTGGCATTACCAAAACTGTATTAGGCCCACATAAAGGTAGATAAAGTAAAAGGCACAAGATACAGGGCAGAAAAAGTAGCTGGAGAGCTGTTCCGTTTCTCATTCTTGATTCCTTCATAAAATAGATGCAAAACTACCATTCGAAATTTTTCCTAGTTCTGGGCTTAACAGAATAACTCATTCAAAGAGAAATGTATTGCATGGAGAGGTGATTCTATTGTGATATTCCAGGCAGTTTTCCCCCCACCATGTAGTCCTAGCTATTGCCAAAACAGTAACCTTGTAGATGGATCTATAACTGTTGTGAGAGAATAGGTGAAATGTTTTCATCCAAATAGTTATAATTTCCCCTTTCATTTTTTTGCTTGTCAATACTTAATTGACAGAGTTGATAAGGTTCTCATTCTTCTATTTTTGTAATTACAGAAAAGCCAAACTTAACAATTTTTAAACAGAGGAGGAAAATATGAAGAGGTAAATACTTACTAATTTTGCCAAGTAATGGCTGCGGGTTCAGTTTTCTATAATGCCTTTACTTGGATCTTGGTGGAAAAAGTAAGGACCAGCAGGCAAATAGCAGAGACAGATTGTGGAGAGGAAGTCTATAGATCATTACAGGGAAAGTGATCATTCACTACAGAAAAAATTATGCTGTAGGAATGGGTTAAGAAAAATCAGTTGAATATTAAATACATGTTGCCTAAATGTTTTGATGTGAAACCTTCAAAAGAAGGAATAAAAGCTTAATGACAGCAGATCAGACCAGAATGTACAAAACCACAGTGAATAACTGCATGATAGAAGAATAACTATGCTTACAGTTACCTGGCTGAGGCAAAGATCTAACTGATGTTTTGCAGTTGAAGCTTATCTTAAATTACCTTTCTTTAAAATGGCTTTCTATTTGGTGAAAAAAAGATGCTTTTCTTGTGCCTAAATTACAATTTCCCCAAGAGTTTTGCTTTTTAAAAATCACTACCATAACATTTCCTCCATTTTTGTTCTCTTAAAACAAAGTTTTGTCCAGAGAAAGTCAAAGAGTGAACAATTGACATGCCCACTCTTAGTGTTTCAGAGCATTAAGCTCTCTTATACTTTTCAGGGAGACTCAAATTCCATCATGTTTTTCTCCCTGTTTCTGTTCCTTAGTTACACATTTACTGATAAACATGTGAACCAACATTAATTTTGGATCATAAAAATTTTCTTGGAGAAGTATGCTTTGCTTGATTTAGTGCCTTGGTATCTTTTTATAGCCTTATTTCCAGTGAAAATAGAAAGTTTCAGGAAAAAGAAAACCAAACACATCATGTGTCTCTCAAGGTGTACAAGTGTTGGCTTCCTTTAAACACTTTGAAACCTTTTCTGACCTATTCCTCCATTCTGGTGTCATTACTTTCTAATCACAGCTTTGTGTTCTGGACTCCAAATTCCTGCAATATTGTCAATGCTGCAGAATAATCTTATCTGGTATTTAACTTTATCTGAAGTTAAATGTCACTCTTCCTTTCACACAGGTTTGAAGCATTAGCTAGAATTACTGAGTAGAGTCTGAAAGTTGTTTCAGAAGAGGTGGGTTTTCCAGCTAACAGGAAAGACTAGTTGCCAGAAAGCCTGCTACAGGTTACTTCAAACTGAACTAGAACAGCAGTCCTAGTCCAGCTATTAGCAATTTGGTATCTCTGCTGCCTATGACAAGACTCTGACAGTTCTGGACAAAGCAGTAGAAAAATATGAGAGGGATTTCCCACAAAAGACTTCTTCTCTTATACACAGTCCTGGTTTCTTGTTAGCAATACGCTAATTCTCCCTGGCTTTCTCCTGGGCTCCATTCACTTGACTAGGAGTAAATACCATCATTTTACTCTGGAATTATAGTGGTACTTCTGGTACATCTGTGCACGAAAACTGAGAACCAGCCATCCTGATATACCAAAATGTTAAGTTTCTAAGGTGCCCAGTCCTTTCTCTGTGAAGAGAAAACATGACTAAATCCTGCTTATTTTCAGAATAAGCAGAAACCAAGTACTTTATTGTAACTCACTCCTTAAACTGAAAGAGTCTATACAATCCTGCCACTGCTAAGAATTAATATTAATTTTCAGTTTATTTCTATGATAATTTGATCCAGCAGCTGACATATAACTTTTCTGAGGTGTAGATATTGAAAAATAAATGGTTACTGCTTTTGAAATGACCAAAAATTTTTTTCCTCAGTAATGCTAATTATTTAAATTTTTAAGATATTAGAACAGTTTTATAGTATTTTTGGCTGAGAAGTCTCATCACAGTTTTTTTTAAATGTCTATACATTTACATGTGGAACTAGACTTTGTATCAGAATTGTGAAAACACCTGTTTTTAGCTTGCTTATTAAACCAAAACAGTTAAGAAAATAAGTGTATCAAGATGAAGGGATATTTCAAAACAAAATGAAGCACTTGTTTTCATTTTCATATCTTTTCTTCACTTTTTAAAAGTTAAAAATAGCTAAATGTCATCTAGGAATTGCACTTTGCTGTGAGAAATTAAGCATCTTTACTGGAAAATGTAAAAACAACATAACCAAAGTTTGAGATGTATGAATTTCATTTCGTCTAGCAAAAATGAATGTCAGATTTGTTGCAAAGCCACAGAATTGATTACCACAAAGATATGTTTTGATTAACTTACTCGTTCACAAAAATTGTTCAGCTCATATTGTAATATCAGATTATCAGCACTGTGCTTTAAGGAAACTAGAAAAAGGTGCCATTTCTATTTCTGTACCACATTAGTTTGTGTAGTTTAAATCTTCTTCTTTAAGTGAACTAGAAAGCCATAAGCCTTTCATTCTTTCTGTGAACTCTAATACTACAGATTTCTCCACCAAGGTTAGCAGAGAAAGTCTCATAACTGAGTCACAAAAGTTACGGTTACCGTGACTGTACCTGTCACATGGCGGAGCTAAGAACAAAGCCAGATCAGCTGATGCAAAGTGATGCAGAACCACAATTGAAACTCTGTTTTATACCAGCTGAAGTCAAAAGATACTTTCTGCATCTGTAATTCCTATGACCGAAGTTTGAAATAGCGGCTGCAGAGTCATGATTTAGCATGTGCATTTCTTTATGCACATATAAGGGTTTTGGCAACACTTGATGTAGAAAAATATCTTTGCCTAGAATGTATTTTAATCATGGCTAGGTGCTTTCTCTACCAGATATAAGGAATAGCTCTGCACAGCCAGGGTCATATTTTAGCTTACACATAATTTATGTGTGGACACATATAAGTCAGGAAGTAACATTCATGCATGACCAGTCAGTTGCGAGTTTCAAATCTGAAAGGCACAGCACAGCATCAATACTAGTGTCTCTGAAGGCGGAAATATATCCTCGCAGCACCTTTTGAAGATTGGCTTGGTTGACCAGGGACAAAAATGAAATCTTCCCCTCATGGATATTTGTAAACACACCTTGTGACACACAGACGTGTACATGCATGCATTCTCAGTCACAGTTCATTAGCATCCCATATATTAATCTCTTTGACAGTTATCCTATGCGCAAGTATTCTACAAAGAAACAAATGCAAAGACTAGTTGTTACCCTAAAGTGAAATAATATTAGACTGTCCCAAGACATTGATGAAAAGGCATGCAGATCATTGCACTTTCAAAGGAAGTCTGTCCCTATCAGCATCAAAATCAGTGGACTGGGAAATCTGCAGTGTCTAAATGATGTTTATAGTTTTGCTGCTATGTTTCTATTTAGTGATACAACCCATGTGGCTTCCTTCTTGCATGTGGCTCATGTCTGTTGCTCAGCTGAAGAAGCAAATGGAAAATCCTCTGATACAGTTTATTCTATTTTTCTGCTGCTTTGTACATTTTAAAAATGTCATTTTAAATTATTTTATTTTGCTCTGAAAGTAGTAAGAAAATGCTCATAATTTACATAGCAGCAATTGGCTAGCATCCTGGGCTTCACTCTTATCAACTCCTTTTATCTGAAGAGCTGTATAGTGGGCACAGACTCATTGGCAAAGGGCAAAAGTTAAGGAGATGTTATCTCCTCCATACCCATCAGTATTAATTTCTGCAGTATGTCCCTGTATGACATGATGGTGTAGGAGTACATATTTTCCTCCTCTCCCTTTCCATTTGTTCAGATGAAAGGAGGAGATAGGAAGTAGATTACTGGTTAACAGTGAAGTTCATTTCTACTATTTTACTTGATTTTGTATGTTTAGGCTATATAGAATCGTAGAATCATAGAATGGTTTGCGTTGGAAAGGACCTTTAAAGGTCGTCTAGTTCAACATGCCTGCAATAAACAGGGACATCTTCACCTAGATTAGGTTGCTCAAAGCCCCATCCAACCTGACCGTGAATGTTTCCAGGGATGGGGCACCTACAACATCTCTGGGAAACCTGTTCCAGTGTTTCATCACCCTCATCGTAAAAAATTTCTTCCTTATATCTGGTCTGAATCTACCCTCTTTTAGTTAAAAAATAAGATTATTAAACTTACTAAAATAAGTTTAAAAATACGAGGGACTAAAAGTACTTTCAGCTGAGTGTATGGTCTGGTCTGTATCTTTCCCCTTTTTATTCTGGTTTTCATGGTAGAAGGACCATGTGCATGGCAGGGAAGGAAAATATTAGAATCGTTTAACTTGTACAGCCTGGTCTACATGAAGTCTAGTTTTAAGCATACAATTAAACTAATTTATGTTTAATCCAAAGAACTACTCTCGAGGCTAGACGAAGCCCATGTAGGACACACAAGGATGTATACAGGAGGTAAATCTTGCCCAAGGAACCACTGAGGAAGTTTCTCTTCTGGAGTGCTTAGTTCTTTCACAGTAGGTGTTCAGTAATTTTATGATCTGTCTCACCAGTCTGAGGACATAAATTTTGGCTTTGCAGCTATTCCTGGAGGTTAACACATTTCACCAGAGCAAGGGAATGAATTCAAGCATAAAAAGCTCTATCACAGAAATAGTACCATGTTCACAGGGCGTACCAGCTGAAGAGGGCGGGACTGGTCATTTATGAAAATATCTATTTGTCTTTTTAGATTTCTTGACCATATCTATCCTCATGATAGTGAAGTCCTCTCTAATGCAAATGTAGTCTATGTTCGTGAATTATGCATAATGCTGTCTAATTATTTGTATAGACATTTCCATATTGCTGATCATTGCAATATCTGGGCCTCCAGAATAATTGAGTTTCATTAACCTTCAACGGACTATATATAAAACAAGGCCTTTCTGCTTTGACAAGTACAGCCACATTTTGCTCTTACTCACTCGTTCAATATCCAGCCTTCTAGACAAAGCAATACTGTGGGAAATAAAAATGGTGAAGCAGGAAGAGAACAGTCTAAACATAATTCAATATGCTCACTGAGAGAGAATAGAAAAGTAACACCTGTAACTCACTGTTTTCCATCTCAGTCTTAGTCTGTTGACCATCTTCAGGTTGCTTTAATATGTAGCAAACATTTACAGAGACGCTTTTGGCAGAACAGCACTGACTTTGGCAGCTTTACAAGTAAATGTCAGCTCTGAGTTGTCCCAGGCCTCCGTGCAATACATCAGAGATTACTTGGCATCCATGAGTAACTGACCTGTTCCAAGTAGCAATCTGTATTCTCATTTCTAAAGAATTCTAGAAGATTGCTTTTAAAGAATTCTAGTGATTGCTAAGAATGGTTTTGTGCAAATAAATAGCCAATAACACTTTGTGCACAGTTTTGCTGTCTAGATTATAGAACTTCCAGGTTACTACCACTTTGTCTGATTCATTTGTTACCCTACCTCAGTGTGTTTCACTAGATTTTTGTCTTCGCTTTAGGGGAAAAAAATCCACACATTAAAGATGTTCATGCCCTTTGAGATATAAGGATATCAATATCTATATGTATATATAGTTCCAGTTCATTCAGATCCACTTTACCCAGGATGTCTCCAGTGGTTTGCCTAGTTTTTCTGTAAGCACCATGACATGCTTAAAACATATACTACTTTTCTGCAAAATTAGGGATTTCAGCAATTAAGAAAAATCAGTGTTATATCCTGGTTATAACCATTAAATAATGCTAACTGAAGTCTGGATTCTTGTTCTTGTGAAGGAAAAAACATTGTCCCACTGATTCTGACCTACCTGTCAGACTGTCATGTGCACTACTATACAAGGTTAAAATTTGCAGATAAATAACTCAGAAGTGTGAACTAACTAAATATCATTTCTTATAGCTAAGTGAAACTTTTGAGAAAGGATTTGGTAACTGGAAACTATCTTTCTGACATGAAACAATAATGACTTTAGATAAAATAATTTTAAAATATTTTGAAAATCTTCTGGTGCCAATTTATAAACACATTTTTGGAATCTCAATTTATGTTTTGAAGAATGAAATAAATCATATTATCTATTGCCTGCTGCTTAGGACCACTCAGTATTGAGCAGTCAGTGTCATTTTAGGTGAGAAAAACAAGGTTACCTGTGCATGCCAAGGGTATGACTTTCCCTTGCTACTTGCAGTAGTTTTTTTTAAGACAGACAACACTCTTTTTTCAATAGAGGAAAAACAGGAAAAAAATTATTGCAACATTTTCATAGGAATTAAATTATGGTAGATATTGGGGAAAAAATAGTTTTTTTACAGGACAGAAATGTACTTGCTAATATAGATTTAATATGTAAAAGAGCTCTTAAATGAGAAGTATATATAAAAACATTGCCCAAATTTAGATGAAGTAGGACTAAAGAGACAATTATGTAGCACTTGGTGAAATAAAAATCTGCTTTTGGGATTTCTAACTTTTTCAAATTTTGGTGAAACTTTTCATTTTTACAATGGAAATTGTCAGAAGCTTTATTATTACAATTACTCAATTTTGGTTTTTTGGCTATAATATTTTCCATGTCATTCACGTGTCTTGAACTGAGTATTTTTGTAAAACTTCAATCAGGCTGGTACAGAGAAAATATTGTTGCATATGTTAAATCTAACTTTTTTTTTCTTCCTTTGAACTTTTTAATGTCACCGGAAATTAAAAGGATGGATATATTTATTATTTTGGGCAAAGCCATAGCTTACAAAAAAGCCAGTTCAAGCTATTTGGAGGGGGAAAGAGAAGAGGTTCAGACATTGAATTTCAGCAGCTTCCACTCACTGCGAGCCCTGGGCTGAGCAGGACTTTTAAAGGGAAGAACATTCATCTTCAGTTAGATAAAGGATTCATCAATCCCAGTAATCTGCTTCCAACAGTGATCATAAATTAACATTCAGGAGAGAACTGAAACTAGTCAGGGACCTTTTCTGTCAGTTGTGAAGGAAAATTACACGTACCTGATCTAAGAGTCAGGAAAGTTTTCTTTTCTCCAGTCTGGTGGGCCAGGACATTATGGAAACAATGATGTTACAGTATAAGAGTCAGTATCAGTATCTTTTCACTGTTATATGTGTCCTTTTAGTTCATTATCCTGAAGACAACAATGAAAGACAATGAATTCTCAACTGAGGTTGAAGTGGGATTATACAGTATACGAAAGGAGTTCAGGAAATGAAACAAATCTTTTTCTGAATGTTACTTTTCCAGAAAATTAATTTCTTTACATCATGAGGGTTCCCAGAAAGGAATGATCCTTGTTTAACACGGAAGTCAAATAGGACAGAATTGATAAAAAACATGACAGCTATACTGGCACAAACATGCACACTTCCTTATCTTCATCTTCAATTGAGAGTTGGCATAAAAAAGTATGGACATAAAAGGATGTTGCTCATTCTTAATTAAAGTAATTCTTAATTAAGGATTAAAGTACAAGACACACTTGATTAAAAAAAAAGAGGAGTTCCTCTAAAGAAGCAAGACATGGAGAAATTTGAGGGATTTCTTAACATGAAGATATGATCTCTTTGACTACGTTTGACTGAAGATCATATGCAGCATGTACATCAAGCTGCAAACAATGTAAAGAAGATTAAAGTTTTGAAATACAAGGTTTTTTTCTTCTCTGCATTGAACCAACTTTATGACAAAACAGGACAAAGATTCTTAACTTTAATAAACCATGAATTATTACTAGAAAAGACCACATGCTTTAGCTTTCTGCCTTAAATTTTCTTTCTGAATTTATGTGTGGGGTCAATAATTTCAAAGTGAACTTTAAGCAGGAAATGTTGAGTGAAGCTCAGTTATGTTTCTATAAAGGATATAAGATGGAAGAATTTTTAAAAACCTAAAAAAGTGTGACTTAAAATAAGAGTTATTGTCTCTGTAAACCTTACAGCTTTGAACAGTCACACAACTGACAAATATAAGACCAAGTTGTTTGGCTTCTCTCTTGACAAATACAATGTATTGTTTTACCCCTTGAAAGTTTGTGGTTTTGATTTACAGGATTTCTAATTGGGGGGGGGGGGTAAAATGAATTTAGGTTCAAAGTGAATTCTAAGATTTTTTTTTTTTTTAATAATGTGCAGTAGTCTGAAATTTTTCATTTCAGTATTCTCAAAACACTTCATAATATAGTTTATTCCTAGAACTCACAAAGTAAATATTTTAAGTCTCAGGAAAGTAAAAGCAAGTAAAAGTGACAGGGTAGTTATCGCCTTAAAAGGAGTAGACGTGTCAGAATACACTTTATAATAATACACATTGGAAGAAAAAACCTTTGAAACAAAACACTGCTCTGTACCAGGTCTATATATATACGTATATATGAATTCTTGCATGTGAATAATAGAACTTGAATTGAAGAGACACTTCTGAGCTACTAACAAAACTAGCTGTTGAGATCACCAGAGATTTTTTTGTGTGGACTGAAAAGGGACACCAAAGCACCTACTCGTCCGTGACTTGACAATGGACATGTCTTTGTGGAAACACAGGCAATCTGGAAAAACAATTATCAATACCAAAAAACAGTGTAGCACACTCTACAGTCTAAAATTCTTGTCTCTTAAAAAAGAGATAATTTCAAATGGATCCTGACTTTCACCTAACTCAGAGTGTGACTTGGACAGTAAAAGGACCTTTAGAGGATGATTCAAAAGCATAGATACACTGAGAATTTTGCTCACTTCCAGTTTCACTCCATGTATCTCTGATCTTTCATGCTACCTGCAATAACTTTCTCCCACTCTCTAAACTTTTCCAAATGAAACTCAGGGTTCAGGTGGCTGAGGAGTATGCCCATAATCCAATCCAGAGAGATATCCCTAATCATTCTCATAATTTTGGCTCAGTCCCTAAATTAACTTCACCATAACCTGGTATGTATTACTCACAATATTCTTCTTTAAGGCACTCTTCACTGTGGAACATATTATCACCAAAAGACCATATATGCCTGCATTTTATTTCCAAAATAATCTAAACAGCTTCCTATCACAAATAATGACAATGATTTTGGATGCTGAAGCATATTTACAGTCAGTATGCAATTATACTAAGGCCTTGTAATATTCTCAAGAACACAGTAGTACTAAAAGCCACAGTAGTACTACTGACAGGCCAGACCAAGATATAAATGCAACATATCAAACTATTGTTATCAGCAGAATGGCTGCTGCTTCAAATTGACGGGAATGTGTTTCCTACCTCCAAATACCCTGTCTTTGCAGTATAATGAGACAGCCTACACATCCTTAACCAAATGGTAGAATCAGATATTCCTATGTCATCCTGGACAGATGTGTCTAGCCTGTTCTAAAAAGCCTCAACTGATGCAGAATATACAATTTTGCAGCACCTTCTATATGAAAGAGGTGCCTGGGAAGCATGAGCATTCACAAAAAAGTCTTTTTTTTATTCCTGTCCAAGCAAAAGGAGTTTCCAAGCATGCCATATTGTGCTAAAAAAAATAACAGCCAACAAACAAAAATGTATGGTCTAGCCTTGAGTCGAACAAAAAATGGATGATCTCACTCCTGGTTGCCTCCCTAATAAAGTGTCAGTCTACAGGTCAAGATGTTGGTTAGCATTGGTGGCTGTGAAATTAAAACTCTGCAACACAGTTAGGGGTTTAATTTTGAGGTTAGTCCTTGGAAACACACCTCTCCAAGACTGCCTACTGTAAACGTCCTGGGCATCATTCATTTTTTAGTAGCTGTGTTCTTGAGAAGTCTTGTTCTTTCTTGTGGAAAGTACCTACCTACTTATTCTGCAGAGTTCCTGCAAACTGGGGCTTGAACTGCTTAAAGCTTCTGGAGAGTGACCTCATTGAGTCTTCTCTTCTGTTTTTGCTGTTGGTTTGGTTTTTTTTTTTCCTTTCCCCTGTTGTGAAGTACATCTACAAGCACTAATTACCTTATTACGAAAGAGAAAGGAACAAAGTAAAAATTATGATGTCAGAGGTAAAGACAATGTCTTACTATTTTACAATTGCATTTTAAAGCAAACAAAAAACACTATTCTTTTGCTGGCTATAGTTTTAGAAAGGAAATTTGATAATCAGTAACCAACAAGCAGTTAATCACCAAGTGAGTAATCAAACCAAAACATAAACCTGTGTATTTATTTTGTCCTTATATTTATTGAAATATAAAGAAGAAAATAGTGGTACAAAAGATATCCATTTCAAATCCACAGATTAAGGCAAAATCTCTTTTTATTTTCAGATGACCCTGTTGGCCTGAACAGCCAGAATATATTGTTGGCTAGAGATGAGCTTTCTTGTTCAATAAATATTTTACAGTAATTATTAGCAGCTTAATCACATCTTTTAAATTCTGTTTTTAGTTCCTTTCTGAACTGAAGCTTTTACTGGAGCCAGTAAAAGCCAGTAGGGCAAACAGTGAATTCTGAAATGGACTGTAACCTTTTTTTTTTTTCTTCCAATTAAGCACAAGCAACCTAGGTGAACATAGATTGAAGGAATGACATCTTCAGATCCCTTCCAACCTTAATTATTCTATGATTATGAAATAAAATTCAACAACTAAACTCCTATGGATTTGAAAACTTTTGTTCATGACCAGATTAATCTCAAGGAAAATGAATGGGAATGAACTTCCATGCATTCCCATTCGTGAATCAGATACATCAGAAATCTCAAAACATCTTTCAGTATGCTCCAGTGTTACATTGGCTTTTAATAGTAAACTACTAATAAAGGAAGGAAATGACTGGATCTCTCCCAGGAGATTTTGCTGCCAACATGAGGCAAATAGGCAGGCATAGAAGCTGCTTAGAAGACCTTGTTATTAATATATGGCTCATTCAGAGCTTAATAAGGTGAAGTTATGATAGAAAAGATATAAGACATATTTCCTGGCAAGAAGAGAAAATAAAATTCTGTAGATGTACTAAATGGTAATAAGAGTGGTCAGGAAACTGCTTTTCTACTTCTCACCTACTAAGCAGACTATACTGACAATGAAGAAATGAAAGCCCAAGTATTATTACAAAAAATTCAGCAGACTTTGGATATGTTGACTCCTGAGTGCAATCACAATATGCATAGGAAATTAGTTTGGATATGAGGGCAGGCACACTTACAAGTTTAACTACTTTTTGTGTTCTTCTGCTGGCAAGCCAGTCTTTTGACTTTTAAAAGGGATTTGCTCTTATTTTTTTAACTGGGCTGATGTTTTGAACCAGTATTTACTGTTCACAGAAAGAGCCCTGGATTTGTAGTCAGAGCATTATTAACTGGGTTTAAGTTAGGAAGTCATTACTTCTACAGATAGCTACAATACTTGTGGGATTTTGTCAGACATTATCTTTCCAAAATTTCCCTTTCCCATTCTCACGCTTTAGTAGAATGCACTAAAAGTATTTTGGATTTTTCTTAAGTACTCATTTTTTATTTCTATATTTAGTTAAGCACAGCAAGTGTGATTCCTTTTATTCATATCTAGTTGAACTTATGATTCAATAATATTCATTCCGTGAAATTTTGGTCAAAACAATGCTGCAGATTAATTGTTAATTATATGTTACAGTCTTGTTTAAATTGCTACATGATACAAAAATGTGTCATTAAAGCACAAAAGCTTCCTGCAAATGAATGCACGCATCTTTAGCTTTTTTGCCTTAAAAAACATGCCTAAGCAGAAAGTATGTTTGAAATGAAAATGTTTTACATGTACAGGCAAACACTCACATGCATATCTGTGTGTACATGAAAGAAAGAATTCAGTGTAGGTGAAAAAAGTTGAAATGACCAGCCAGGGTGTTACTCAATGGTTCTAAGTTAAATGTTGACATTTACCTTACTCAGTCTCACAATATATCACATTAACAGCAATCTCAACTTGTAATAAGGTCTTATCAAAATAAATCATTATTAAACTGGGAGAAGTTTACTAAGAAAGATGGTGATTCTTTTTCAGTGCCCACATAAAACTAGACTTCTCATTTGAAAATCCCAGTTTGTGCTTTTTAAGTCATGAAGGTGCTGGCATTTAAAATATATTAAATTTACGAGATCTTTTTTTAAATTTGAGTTTCTGTCCCATGACTAATTCTGATCTTTAGACATTGCTTTTCAAGCTAATTGGGAGTTCCTGTTCACAAAACTTTTCACAGAAAAAGCAGTTTGTCAGTTTAGAATTGAAAGTGACTTTTAAACACCACGCTGAAGTATTTTATTGCGATGAAAAAATATATCTGTACTCTTCCATTTTGGAAGTGAACTCTTAATTAGGGCCTGGTCCAGGTTCCTTACATTCTGTTTCTTTATTAAAACATGGGTTCATTACAGATCAGCCCTTCCAAGATGGAGTGTGGTTGTAGAATTGCTGGAAGGGACTGCCTTAGTTTTAATGAGAGGAAGCTTGGTGCATCATGCTTAATTTTTGGTCACAGAAGAGAATGGAAGAATAAATTAAATATATTAAAATTCCCTAAAAATTCAAATGACTTGAAAACAAATGTCTTCTTTTTCATTTTTAAAAGAAATTGGAATATTTAATTTCAGATGTATTAGAGTATTGTAAAATGCCAACAAATGAAATAGTTGTTCAATCTGTTGCCTGTTCTGCAGTGGCTGATCAGAGAATACATTTTCTGTTAATAGCCACAGTAATCTTGCTGCTATATACCTGATACAGAGCCAAAAAAGGGTCTCATTTCTGACGATGTTTGGATAACTATCAATTCCCTGCAATATTATTGGTACCTAGTTTCTATCACAGTAAAATTTCCATCAAGAGTCTGCAACAGAATGTGATAAAACACACAAAACATGGTTTCTTTACTGCAGACTGTATAAGATCTGCCTGAAATGGAAATGTGATGGTCTGGATTTTGGGAGGGGGGAGATGGGAGAGACTGAATTGAAATTACATGATATTTTCATGAAAAAGTGTGGTTTTTTTCCCCAAAACTGAAATATTTACTGAAATAAAAATAAAGTTTAAAGTTTAATTTCTATTAAAAACAAGGTGAATAGACACATTCCTTGTACACTTTCACCTTTTGGAAAAAGCAAATTTCTCAATTCTCACATTTTGTTTTATTCTGATACTTGTACAGTATTATTGTTGTGACATCTGAGTGCCATATGAACCATTGAGCATTAAGTTTTATTTTCATTCAGTGCTGCAATATCACTCCTAAAAGACCTATAAAGGAAAGAAACATTAAGTAATTTCACAAGCAGTTTCTAATATCTCACAAAATAAAAAAATATTTTCTTATCATGATAAATCTGCAGGAAAAGCATCCTACTAAATGGTGCCAGCTGGCTATAACTGAAATATTATTCAGTCTCTCATTTGAAGATATAGTGATGGATAAATAATGTTTTCTCCACAAAGAAAAAACAAAGAGACATTGATTGCAGTTCAACTCTAGGAAATTACTTCGTAAAACTGCATGCTGTTGGATCCCACACGTACTAGGTCTTATTCTGATTTAATAAAATGCTTTTACTGGTGTTAACTTTGTTGCTCCCAGACTGCTGGCTGGGAACTGCAGAGCATTGCATGCACCACTAGAAGATTCTACATCAGTTATTTTCTTGCAGAATATTCCAAAGGTTTGCATTGGTGTTACAGCGAAGAACACTGGAAAGCAATCAGGTCTCCAGAAAGATGGCACTGAGGCATTAAAGCAGTCTGTCAAACTTTTTAAACTGATTACTATGCAAAACGGAAAGTCAGGTTTAACCTCAGTCTCCAGATAAGGTTGAAAGCGAGGAGTATTTTCTTGATCTATAAAGTCTAAAGAGACATCTGATTGCACTTTTCCAGGTATAACAAGCCATTTTCATTTGCAGTCTTTGCATCTACTCTTCAAATGATTTATCAAAAAGGAAACAAACAAAGCAAAACTTGAATTACTGTCCATTCAAATCCATATTCTGACCACTAGAATTAACTGTCTTCCAAAGAAATCTCTGTTCACATATGAAAGTTGTCATAAACATGGTGATAATTTGCTTAAATTAATTGCAGGTTAATAATTAATAATTATTATTATGATATATCAATTAATATTACTAATAATACAGAGCACTTACACAGTATATCATCAAATAGATTGGAAGTAACAAATCTACCTGAATAGTGAGATGCTCCAATATTCTTCTTCAAGTAGCGGGCTACAGCTGACTTGGGAGTAGGCAATGGAGAGTGGGAAAAACTAAAGCAGAAAGGTATACTTATGTCATCCATCATCTCAGCAGCCTGAGAGCTTCAAAGAGCTCCTGGTAGACATTAAGTTTGCTTCTCCCTGAGAAAAATATCGAAAGAGTTAACATTTGCTCTCTCTGAATGAATTCAGCCTGCCGCACAGGGAAAGGATAGATATAGGTAACTTGGATCCTATTCATACAAAGCACCGTATTTTAGGAAGATATAAAATCCTCAGTAGACTGTAAAGCATTCTGTTTTTCAGATAGTGGCTTAAAATGCTGAATAATGAAAAAATACATACTGTCATATACAATATGACACAATGAAGTTACAACACACAGAATAATTTACATGTAATTTTGACTCTACATCTGATATTTTCTTGCCAAACAGGCTAAACCCCATACTGATAAGAATGCAGTAAAACTTTATACCTTGTATTTTACACCCCACATCTACAATTGCACAAGCTGTGTGGTAAGCCAGTCAGCACAGTCTGTGCTTTTCTGTCTCAAGCAGAATGACAGACAAATGTCACCAACCGTGCACATGTTCAGTAAGGTACAGCTAAAGCCATTGCAACACAACCTAGAAACAACACAATGCAAAAACAAGACCTCAGAAACCCTGGGTAATCCAATGAGCTCATCTACAGGAGCTGTTATTCAAATAAACAAGCAGTTCATTAGTTTGTTATTGCTGGTCCTAAATGTATAAAACTCTGAGAAAAAACAAGGCACGATAGTCACAATCTGTTTGGGTCTACTGAATCCAATCAAAAGGACTTGAAGAGTGCATGTTGGTGCTGTGAGACTGAGGAATGCAAGTGGAAGCACAGGGTCTGAGGAACCCTCCACGGCCTGTTTTGAAGCTGCTAATGTGCTCTGCTCACTTAATGGCATCTTATAAAACATCTGGTCTCGAATGCTCAAATATTGATTCAGTATATGGAAATCTGGTATTACACTACTGTTGTTTCTAGGAACAGCTTATATAAACACATCTGACATGATTGTGCCATATGGTTTTATTTCTGGAGTGCTTCAACTACATTTTTTAGGGGGAGGGGGTGATTAATTGGAGTGATTTATAGGTCCCCCTCGCTTCCTTCAAGGTGGATGATGACTAAGCTGTAAAAGCCACAAATTTTGGTGTCCAGGTTCATAAGGGTTTTCTGTTAATGGTTAACTGAATGACAAATCTCTGCTGTGCATTCACGTGTGACTCCAGTGAGTGGGTGATAAGGCCTAAATCCTCCATACAGTACAAATGTGCAGGCTGAAAAGGAAGTATGTTTTACAGGGTCTATGTGCTTTTACCATGCCACATTTACCACACATTAGTGAAGGCAAATACACGGAAATGAGAGGTTTTGAAGAGACAAATAGGTTGTGGCCCTTTTGCAAACATCAGTAACAACTTGAATATTGTACCTGGGTAAAGAGCAAAGCTGCACGCTCTGGGTTAGGTTTAAAGTCTAAGGAATTTGGTCAGCTTGAAGATGCTGTTTGTCCTGACATTCTTTCCTCACCAGCCTGACTCTGAGGCCCTGCCATCTCAGATTGTCTCACAGAACTGCCATCTTTCTGCCAAAACTCTTTGTTTGGCTACTCAAACACACTAAAAATAGTGGTTTATCACTTGGCAGATCCGATGATATCTAGATAGAGGATGTGCAGAGTCATGCGGATACTCCTGTGTGACATGACCTGGGCCGTGGGCAATTGAGTAGGAAGTGACAAAGATGTATGCGACTGCTGGACTGGCTTCCTTCATCTTTGTACTGTGTATTTTTTTCACAAACATCTGAACCCTGAAAAACTGTTTTGTGCAACTGCATTTGACCTGCTCCCTATTCTCTTCACAGGTCTTTTGCTCACATGCCTTTTGGGTACAGTTCATCCCCATGCTTCTGCTATGGAGTTACCAGAAGAGGCAAGAAGACAGTAACCACCTGGTAGTATTAGAGAGACTCACAGCTGTGCAACTGTCTCCTTATGCATATTGCAAATAAACCATCTCTTAAATATTTGTACCACTTCTGTACTTTTGATTAGTTGCTCTGTACCTATGCTAGGAACATACGAAATTGTCTCTATTACTCATCATTTGGTGCTGCTAATTATACGATCAGTATTTACCTATTGTCCTCCTACCTATGAAGTTCATCAGGCACGGGGAGCGGGGAGCAGAAAGTCTTACATACTGAGCTGGCTAGGCACGCTGGGCAAGGTTAAACCCTTGGGTGAGCTGTCCCTTGGCAACCCCTAGACACATCCATGTAGTTTTTAACTTTCAGATCATGTAGGTCCTAAAACACCCCAGAATACTAGATTGCAAATATGTAAATTACCGCATCGGATCAGACTGGTTGTCTATCTTGTGAAGAGCCTCTTACTGTAGAAATATTAAATGTTTTAGAAGAAACAATCCTGCAATAAGCAGTTTTCAATGCTCAAACAGAGCATTTCAGTCAGCTCAGTGGCATTTATGTGTTAGCAGGATGTAACAAATTCTGCTGACTCATTTTGCTTAGAGTGAAGACTATTTCCTTGTCTTAAGTTGGAATGACAGGATTATTTAATTGATTCATTGCTTTTACATTTATAATAAAGTTTGAAGAATACTTCTTGAGCGCCTTGCCACTGTTCATCATTTTAGTATACATCTTTTGCCTTTCTTATATTAATATTTTCCCCAAGGAAAAGATCTTTTCCTTTTTTTTTTTGGTGGAATATTTTGTTAATTGCTTTATTATTCCTACTTTGGGATGCCACCAACCAGTAGTATATACTTTTCAGCCAGAAGCGATAAAGGCTGAATACAATGCTAAATACGAAATGGCACTTGGCTTATACATGGCACTACGGATTATAAAGTCTTCTATATTCTTCCCCAAGCATATTTTTCCCTTTAGTTATAACATAAGCTTTTTAAACCACTGCTAATATATTCTCACATTTTTAAGGTGACACTACATGTTGAACTGGGTTTAAAATTCAGAGAAAATGTTATTTATTTTCATACCTTCTGTATTTTAATATCTTGACTATAAACTTTACTTAACACAAGGCTTTGTTTTTCTTGTTTTCTCTTTTCCCACTGCCTACCCATGCAGCAGGGAAAATATATAAATCTTCAGGGTTTTCTTCTTCCCTATATTAAAAACCAGTTTACAGACTTTACAGAGTCTGCTGATTTGCCCTATGTGGGGGTGGAAAAGAGGACCATCACTTCTCCATTAGGAAAGCTCTCCTCTTTCAAGGTTGAGGGGTCAGAAATGCCAGTGTCTGACATTTCTTCCATACAACATCATGTCATGGGTAAATCCTTCATACACAGTGCTACTGCTTCTCTTCTGCTCCACCAGTCCATGTCTGACCAGCTGTATCTGGTGGGGCTTTCTGGACTGAGAAGGAAGCAGTGAAACCAAGCAGGGAAGATGAGAAATCTCAGCTGCAGCCCTTTGGGAAAGGGGTCTGACGTAGGATGATGCACTCTGCCAAGGGTGATAACCATTTGGGGTGGTGGGAGGAGAACAGGTCAGAAAGGTAAACAAGTGGTGTCTGATGCTGCAGGGTCAGGATAGCTGTTTAATGAGCGCATGCCAGCAGAACAAGCCTGTCCCAAGCTCAGCCTGTTTTGTCCTTCAGCTGTACCTGGTGCCATGCACACTAGACTCATCCACCTGTGGAACCACAATATCAGCAAATTGCTTAGCATCTCTCTACTGCAGGCAGCCAACAGGAAATGTAAGGTTAACGGCATTTACCCAGTATAGAGCTTCCCATCCTCCTCTTGCCAATTCCTGTGCTGCTGCTGAGACTTTTCTACAACTAAGGGAGGAAGCAAAGCAGTCATATTGTTCTTAAGGTTTTATGGAATGTAGTGACCAGTCTGGACAGTGAAGTAACACGTGAGGATCCCTAGGCCACTGCACACCATGCAGAAGTATTAGCAAAGCATGAAGGGAAGCACAGTGCTGACTTGAAGGGCAGTAAAGTCAGATGGCCAGGGGCAGTCTGGGTGGAGAAGGAAATCCTCCTGGGAGACTGGATTCCTGCTCAGGTCCTGCTGGCTCCCGGGTACCCTCTCAGCAGGGTCCAGAGGTCACCACTGAGCTTTCCCCATCCTGACCAGACCCACCAGGGACCCACCTTCCCCCTGTTTCATGGCAGCCCCAGCCAAGGCCCTTAGCCTGGTCTGGGGCCATGCTGTAGGGGTTCAGTGGGGCTCAAGGAATCAATGCACCCAAAACGGCACCTGTGCTTTAGCATTTGGACTAAGCATCAGCTCATTAGCTATCCTTCACAAACACAAACTAATTTGAATTAATATGAAGATGTCACTTCTACAAGCAGGAGGCTCAGAGATGTATCCAAAATTTAAAATACTTGGAGAAAGTCCGATGATTTCTTTGTACACATACCCTACTCCTATCACCACATGCTGTCCACAAATTCCCTCCCTTCCTCTTCTCTCGGTGTCACTGTGTAAGTTCATAAGACTCTGTGACTTTGAACCTTTGGTCTCTTCTTCCCTGAAGCGCTCTGCAACCTGTAATTTTCTAATGTTTTCACCATTCCACAGATATTTCTGCTGCTTCTGTCTTACAGCTTTTGCTTCTGCAGAACACTGGGACTGTAAATATGGCTCAGAATGTGGCTTTCTGAGTGATCCAGAAGTCCACAGAATTCTCTGAAATGAGATTTTCAAAGGATAGGGAGATAAACAGAGTTGAGTATAAGTAGATGTGTATATAAGGGAGAAGCATGAAAATACATCATTTAAGGCTCCTGATCATCTAATGATATTTAAATATGAGGATCTTAGGCACCTCAGTTAGCATAATTGCAAACAAAATTAATTGCACTTGAAACATTTCATACGTTAAAAAGAAAGTTGCACTCAAATTGTTGCCTTTTAGAATCACCCCCAGAAATTCTCAGCTGGGCTATGAAAAGCAGATGAGCCTAATCAAACCCTTACATCTCATCTCAGGATTTTTTAGAAATTCTTCATCCCCTCATCTTTATTTGATTTTAGCTTATGTACAAAACCAGACGGAGGCCGATTTTTTATATTCAGTTTAAATGTGGCCCAGGGGTATATCAATCTCTCCAGACAAATTGATTTCAAAAGAACCTAAGTGTTTAGTCAATATCTAATGGTGATTATTCATGGGTTTTCTGGTACCATCAATTCTCAATGTAAAATTTCCCATCATACGGGCTTGAATGTGAATTCCAGCCAACACCTATTGCTATTTAGAGGTTCAGGATTGATAATACTCAATGTAGGACTGATGATTTTAATCTCCATAGTTCTTTTCATGCAGGCTTTAAGAAAACACCTCCTTTGGCTATGCAGTATTCCAGTGTACTCTTCCAGAGTATTTCACACAGAATGAGCATATGTTCACTTTTTTGGAAATAAACTGGTAGCTGATTTTCTTATATGAGAGACTGTACAGCGGTAAACTTGTTGTCCTGGTTTCGGCTAGGATAGAGTTAATTTTCTTCCTAGTAGCTGGTATAGTGCAGTGGTTTGGATTTAGTAAGAAAATAATGTTGATAACACACTGGTGGTTTTAGTTGTTGCTAGGTAGTGTTTATACTAAGTCAAGGATTTTTCGGCTGGAGGGGCACAAGAAGCTGGGAGGGGACACAGCCAGGACAACTGACCAAAACTAGCCAAAGGAATATTCCATACCATATGACATCATGCCCAGTATATAAACTGGGGGGAGTTAGCTGGGAGGGGCGGATCACGGCTCAGGAACTAACTGGGCATCAGTCGGCGAGTGGTGAGCAATTGCATTGTGCATCACTTGTTTTGTATATTCTAATTCTTTCAGTAGTATTATTGTAATGTTATTATTATTATTATTATCATTATCATTATTTTTCATTCCTTTCTGTCCTATTAAACTGTCTTTATCTCAACCCATGAGGTTTTTTTTTCTGATTCTCTCCCCCATCCCACTGGGTGGGGGGAGTGAGCAAGCAGCTGTGTGGTGCTTAGTTGCCAGCTGGGGTTAAACCACGACACTTGTACATAAAAGAACATAACTGACAAAATCCTTTTCTTGCATGAGTTGAAAGAATACTCTCAAACTGTGTGTGTTGTACAGAAGAAAACAAATAAATTTGAATGGCTGGCAGACAACCTCCAGTACTTGCCTTTTTAATATAATTGGTGTTCACATGATTTTGCTGGTACGACATTCAGCTTGTAACTACCAGGCAAGAATGTGAGTTCTGTGAGAGATATCAAGATAGGATACATATCTGGTGAGGGAAGTCTGTCTAATTTAGGAGTTTATTATATGCTTGGACTGAGGTCCAAGCTATTGCACAGGTCACCCACTTGAGCCCACGTTTAGATAACATCTGCAATATACAAGCGGAATGCTATATTCACACTCAACCTTTAGAGTGGCTAAGGGGATGCCAGAGAACAGGTTTAGGCCTACTTTACTCCCAGAGGTAGACCCAAACTCCCTAGCATTTTAAACTGGATGCTATGTGCATCATTCATGTTGAAAGTAGGAAGTTTGGCTTTTATGGTGGGGATAAATTTGTAAAATATCATTTTTTTCACCTTTGAAAACACAGCCTAGTTTCATAGCCACATAGTATGTTTGACAGGAAAATAGCAAGCAACAACAAAGCAAGCCCCAAGTCATGGCAAACTGCTCTCCCATCTATTATTTAGTGATCAGCCACAGGAGATCCTAGGAAGGACATCAGCACAGCAAAAATTCTTCATATCAGAGCTCTGTTCTCCAGATCAGGGCTCTTTTAATGATGATTATGTTTCTGTGTACTTTTTCTATGTTACAAATACCCTCATTCCTCTCCATAATAATGTAGCATTAGGCCAGGAGTCGAAAGCTCACCTAATTTTAAGGTTGGAGACCTGGGAAGCTCCCCGATCACAAGCAAGATTATGCATCCCTCTGCTCCAATTCTTTGCTCTAAAAATGGGACAGTTGGACAGACCTTGTTTGTGAAGCATGATGTAAACACCAAGTGCTTACTGACAACACTTCTGAGAACCTCATCTGTCAACAAGAAGGATTATAACAAAAAATATCATATTTCTGAATCCCCACTGGAAAAAGAAAGAAACCTGTAAAATAGTGAAGGTTTCAGATGTTGTGTTTCTCATGTAGTTACTCATATATTCATCTAATATGATCATTAATTTACTTTAAAACTAATGAAAATCACACCTGTCTGGAAAATAACAGCTAAATTTCTCTTGAATATGGAAAACCAAACCCATTAGCTTTCTATATATTAAGTCTTGAAACTGCCTTCCTTCTTTGCAGGCTACATTCAACATACAATTACTGTACCAGTAGTGTACGCAATATATAATTTATTACACTGCGTACCAGAATGTAATGCTTTCAATAAGTTCTGCTTCTCATCTAGATTTTTTGATTCCTGTTAGCTCCCAAACTGCTCTAGGAACCAAGAGATTTCACAAACACCATAAAAGTCAGATTCTCACAGCAATTGATAAAAAGGACTTGAAGCATAATTGAAAGCATATAGTACACAAATCAAAGTTATACAGTGGTGTAATAAAATAATGTTTTAAAAAGAGGAAATGCAAGATAAATATGAGGAAAGACTTCTGCCAGTAACGTGTTTTATGATATGAGAATAAATCTCATAGAGAAAGTCAGGAATCATCACTTGTGGGTTTTCGCACCGTGAATGCACAAAATCTTCATTAGATTATTGCATGGTGTGATTAGAGATGCCTTTAAAAGGTGCTTTCTGTCTTGTGCCTCCTATGTCTGTTAGTCAGAGAAGATATGTTTCTCAATGATTGCAGTAAGAATTATGTAAATTTCTTAAAGTCAAATTTTTCATCTGTGTGTAATGTAATTTTCCAACTTTACATTAAACAGTTGAAAATATATGCAAATCCCAGTGTAACTGTATATATAAAATGTGTGATATTTATAATTACTGTGAGAAAATTTTTTTATATTGATTACTTCAGGAAAAACAAATGAAAATGGGTAACTGCATCACAGTGAACACCATAGTAATAATATGAGAAAGGCTCCACATCTTTAAAAATAACGGCATTAATAAGCTATCCTCAATGTTATGTTGTACAATCTAACTAAAACAGAAGTCATACTTAATTTTTTACAACACTTACTGTGATTACATTAGTATTTCATAATGTTTTTACCTTTCTATCCTATTCAGAGACAAAGCAACTGCATGGAACAACTGAATGAATTTACTGCACAGTATCTGCTAGTTTGCTGGTGAACTGATTAAAACTTTTTTGGTATTTCTTTCCCACTACAATAAATTTGAGTGAAGTACTTTGTTATTATCTGGAAGGAAAATCCATGTGCAAAGAGTGTGCAGAGGAAGACGTGCAACCAGAAAAAAAATTCACTGTAAGTCTGTCCATTTTTGCCAGTCTTCCCCAAAGACAGGAAAAGTTCAAGGAAAATGGATGAAACACTGAAGGCAAAACTATATAGGAGATATATTAACAAGTATACCTTATTTGAAAATTGTTGCTGCATGTTTTAGATGCTTTCAAATTGAGTAGCATTTTTCTGTACTATGAGAGTAAACTGTGTTGCTTCTGTTAACAAGGACTACAATATTTTCTGCATATAAAAATAAGAAATGCACTTTAAAAATAAATTATATTCTATCATGCATGCTACATTATGACCCAAGAGATGTGTGTTGCTTGGATGTGACACTTCCTGGGTAGTCACAGAAGACTCACCTCTGTGTAAAGCTGTCACAGAGGTTTCCATATCACTCCCAGGAGAAGAAGGGCACTGCTGAGCTGTCGCTGGAACCTGGCACAGTCCTCAGCTGTTCCCTGGGGACTTTCTCCTCCTCAAACTTATGCTGGAGGATTCAGTGGCATGCAGACAGCTCAAGATCACAAGGTCGCAAAAAAGGCTTCGAATCAGCTTTGGAGGTACACACACAGTACAGTAGTTACACACACCAAAAGCTATGTGCTTAGCAATGTAACTGTAGCAACCTGTGGGCAAAGAGTGGAGTGAGAAGTACAGTTTTATCTTCTCCAGCAGAAATTGTCACTAGTGTTATATGAATTTGTGTGAGTAAACATCAGCCAGTGGCAATCTCTGTGTTTGTCTGAAGACATAGATCTGCAGCTAAAATGTGTTTAGTATTCAAAGTAGCCTTACATTCACAAGGCTTTGAGAAGGTCATGAGTATGTAAGCGGAGACAGTTTCAAATGAAGTCCTCAGAACATACCTAAACATGCAAGCACTTGCAGATGTGGCCGTTCATGTTTGGCTTTCCTTTGTCACCATGTATTCCTAATGCTTCCAGATGCTGTGAGACGATCGGCCTCAGACAGGACAAGCTATTGCAGGTTGCTCTCTTAGACTAACTGGCAATGCAAGCAAGGCTAGACAGGAAGACTAACATTAAGCTTCCCTGAAATGAACGTGATAGGCTGTAGCTGAGGGTAGGTGTCATGCATGCAGAAAAGATCCTGGAAAGGAAAAACACCCTGCTGGGTCAGACCAGTGAACCTTCTTCTAGTCCAGTACTCAGTCTGATGATAATAGTACAAGATGCTACTTCGGGAAAGCATGTAAGCCTCACCACTGCTGAGGGCCATTCCTCTCACAATTCCCCAGTAGCCTAAATATCAGGCAATACAGCCCTGCTTAGCCCTTTTGTTGTCCTTTTAAGGATCTGCTTAATTTGTCTAATTAACCTGTCTAGCAGGTTCTCTTTCTGAACCTGCTAGTAATGCCTATCTCCGCAATCCCTGTGGTAGCAAGTTCCAGAAATTCACAGACTGCTATATAAAAAGGTATTTTATCTGCTTTAAATTAATCTCCTACGAGTTTCATAAATTGCCCCTTAGTTGGGGGCAATTCCATCATGGGATTTGATGAATGAAATCATTCTATTTTGACCTTATCCACTGTCTTCACGTCTTTGTAATTCTCAATATTTGTATATGAGCTCAGGAGGTACAAGAGATTCAGAATCTCTGACTCTAGGATCTTATCTAAGGGCTCCTACTGAAATGTCTTAGGGTACATTTATAAACTAGGTATCGTCTTAAATAACAATACACATTTGTGAAAGAAATGTGATAGGAGGTTGGTTGTAGATAGATGCACATCACAGCTGGTAAATGACACACTTTACAAAAAGAAAACAGTAGAGATGGCAGAAAGAATTCTTCAATGTTAAATACCAACAGTAGAATGTTTTTATTGAAATAAGATTATTGAAAAAGGTTAAGATATTTAAAACATAAGAAACATCTGTTTCTGTTGTTTCTCTTCTCTCTTTTTTAAAGAAATCACTTAATAATCAGCAATTTTAAATGAGTTTCATAATTTTGTGTTTTTAAGCAATTAATCATCATTTTCATCCCTTTAAAAATATATTACAACAAATAAAAGGAAATAAAATTGTATGTAAGAACAATAAATACTGAAATTATGTTTTTCTGTTTGCATATTGGATAACACGTATGCAAGGATTGGACTCTGTGGCATAGGATGAAAGTATCAATATTTCAAAGGATCATGATTTGCAGTGATGAGTTTAAATAGAGTGATTAAGGAATCATGGTAAATACTGAGACTGTCACAAGTTCTAATCTCCTTCTACATATAGGTTTAATTTTTGTGAAGAAGTTCATTTAGACCAGATCTCATGTAGGTGAACATGCTACACAGACATGTGTTTATTAGTCTGGCAGAGGCTTTTGATACTCTTTTCTCTGTCAGTGGAATAAAAAGTAGAGATGAAGGGACAGAGAGTGAGGAAGTCTGACACAGACTTAAAATCGTGTGCTTGCGCTTATGAAGAAGCTGTAGCTTTGATTAGAGGCCTGGTGTTTCTCTCTGTGTGCAGGGTCAGGCCCTATGCTATAAATACTTACTTCATCACAGGCACCCAGCCTTCGTCTGTGTTTGGAAACTTGAATTCAGAAGCAGTAAGGAAGACTGAGAGGGTCAAATTTATACTTGATGTAACTCCTTGGCAGTAAACCAAGGATAAATTTGGCCCATATGTACAAACAGAAGTAACTAAAAATGTACAAGTGTTACAGAGCTAGATAAAGCAGCAAGTCAAGGGAGAACAGAGGGCATCATCTTGAAAGGTAATCAATATGTGTGGGAGGCTGGAAAAGATAAGCAACATCAATGTCAACAAAAAGTCAGAAGTGGGGGGAAAAAGCTATCACAAAGCGGTAAAATAAAAACTGTCTCTTTCTCTCTGCATCCATCAGTGAAGTTTGCCTTTCATTAATTATTTAATTGTTTAGGGTTATATCATGCACTTGACTACACTAGTATGCAAAAGCGGAAGCGATCAGGAACATTTCGGACTTTATTTTAGGCTGGAATGAAACCTTAACATCCCATTTTAATGGAAGAAACTTGGTTTCCAGTTCTGCTTATGTCCCACAACCCATGGCCTAAAAAGGAGGCATTGTTAGACAGTGTGTACAGTAAGGGCAATGCAGCTGGAACGATCACGTGTTGCCCCCAAAAGGAATGGGCAAATAGAAAATCAAGACTGTAATTGCTCCTTTTCCAATGTCAGTAGTTTCTAGTACATGAAAGAAGCTTTTTCATGGATGAGTAGATATCTAGGGAGATCCCAACCATGGCACACCTAAGACCTTGTGAGTCCAGATGTGCAAACCGACAAAATGGTCACTGGTCAGGGGAAGATTTGGACTGAATATGCCATGCTTATTTCAAGTCAACAGAGTTCTATTTATTTTCCCAGGTTGAGAGTGTGGTCTAGAGTGCAATTTTGGAATTGGAAAGGCCAAGTTACAAAGAAAGAGTCGTTACGTAAAATGAATATCTAGATTCACTGTTGCCCAGTATTCTGTGCAGCCATTTATTTACATGAAATGAGGAAAATGTAGATTAAACAAGTTACTGACTATGAGAGCTTACACTCCCCTGACTCAGAAGCTGCTATGCTTCTGTATAACGTAATTTAGAACAAATACAAAACTAGTCTTTGTTTCTTTACCTGACAGAAAGTTCTAAATACATCCAGATCTTGCCTCCTCCCCCAGGCACTTTCGAAACACACGCACCCACTAAACCAATGTTAGGGAATCCTCCAAACATTAACTGAATTTTATTTTGATAATTTAAATACATAATCTAAACTGCTGCACCTTTTAAATATATCCTGTCTTTTTCTGATAGTGTCTGACCAGTGTGTTTTCTCATGTATGAACTAAAATGTTTTAGAGCTTATTTAGTACTGTTCTTAAAAGTGTGCTAGCAAAAAACTATAGTGTGTAAACTGGAACAGGTAAGTCTGCATTTTAGCTGGCTTTTGAGAAGCTTCAGTAGTAATAGCTGTTAGTGCTATGACAGCATTACAGCATCCTCCTTTTTAAGAGCTTTGTCTAAACTACAGGATGGATTTATGTTCCCAGGTGCAGTCCAAACTCTTGGTCCTTTGATTCCCCTAACCAGAGGGCCAATTCAAATGCATTAAAGTCTCTGTTTCCTTGTTTAGTCAGGTTTTCTTCCAGTTAAAGTAGGTTGTGGTGCACATACACTCATTTCAGGAAGGAGTTTTAACATCGCCAATGCGCATATATCTGGAGCGAGATATGGGAAGCTTTCTCAGTTCCCCTAGCTTGGGTGTGTGCATTCAGAGCTTGCCAAAGTGATGATATTCTGCTACGCCTGCTTTATATGACTACTTTTAAGCTGCTGCAATTCTAGTGATGCTAGCCTATAATGTACTGGGTTGCTGAGGGGAAGGGAATTTTGTTCTTTTTTCCAAGGCTTTTTTTGGCTGAAAGGACTGAACTAACTTGGCACAAGTTCAGACTTTTTTAATAGGAATGAGTTTGCATTTTTCAGCTACTAGTAAAAAACTTCAGGTAAAGAATTATCCTAGCTCTATTCACAAGTATATTTAGCACATAATAAAAACATTGAAAACAGCATCTAGCACAAAGCTGGGAAGAAAAGTCAGAGAAATACATACGTTTTCAGTGTGTTCTTGGAAAACTGCATCTGGCAGGTTTTAGCTTTTAGACCAGATAGCAAAACTGGTGCTGCAGGGAATGTTTAAGGACAGGAAAAACATGAAGGAAAACCCACTGCCAAATTATAAAGTTCCTCTTCGGTCATTACTATATAGTTTGCTGAATTATTGTCTGTAACTCCCTGCAGAGAAAGGTGGAGATAAATGACAAGGTTTCATTAAAGTTTTTGAACTTGCTCTTCTCTTTGTACCTTATACTTTTGTCTCATCTACGTCAGGCAGTTACATGGACAGCTCAAGCAAAGCCGGGAAATATTTGACGACAACAACAAAAAAATTCCTTGGAGCGATAGGTGTGCTGTGTTGTTTAGGCTCTACAGCAGAGACGGGGCAGCATTTTCTCTGTTCTTCACTCTTATTATTGCATGGCTATCGCCAATCACATGCAACCCAACCTCTGTGCTACCTTTATCGGCAGTCAGCTATTTCTTTAAGTGTATCTTCTTGTTAACTTTATCTCAAAATAATTGGAAAGTTTATGGAAAGCATATGGAAAGGAGGAGGAGAAAGAAAAAAGAAAGACAGATGAGGCTATAAAAGGCCCTTTGCCACTATCATTCCAAGAATTCGGCTTCTCTTAAGGTTTAGATACCACTTATTTCAGTTCCCCTATTATTTCCTCCCCCAGCCCCCTTCTCTCTCCTTGGTGTCATTTGGTAGTATCCATGAAAACAACATCTTCAAAAGAACAGCACAGAGTCAGCATGGGCTGCCAACGTGCAAAAATCAGTAGTAATATTGAATAACATCAAGGGCCTCCTGCTTTTCCTATCTGTTACTAAACAAACTGCACTGACATTTTGGCATTCATTCTAGAAATGGACTGAAATATAGGAAGGTTTAGAAGATGCATCTGCTATAAGTGTCCTCACGTGCCCGGCAATATCAGTGTTAGAATAACTTAGTACTATGAACAGCTGGATGTTTGACTGCTTCTCCTGTCTAGGTAGGTGCACACCTTTCATGGGGACATAGCAGAAAATGGTCCTCCAAGAAACAATCTTAAAACTGCACTCGACATCATCGAGTTAAAATGTTCTCTTTGGAGAGAACTTGAAAAGAACCTCTGAGATTTTGGAAGTGATGTGAAAGATTTTCTCTTAGAGTATAAGCGTGGGTTAAGTTCTGCTCATCTGCAGTTCTCCTTACGCATGAAAAAAGGGTGGGGAATATGGTACATCCTGATTAATTGCTGCATATGCACTTCTAAACACTGCTCAGCACTTCTTTTGTCTTGTATACTGTTTATTTGATCCTGAACCTGATTAATTACAGGTTAATATACAAAAGGCAGAAATAAATGGGTCCTGAATTAGGCAGTCAGTTGGGTAATCATCAGACTGATCCTGACTGGCTTCAGAATTAGACACTGAAGGTTCATTTCAGGCTGTCTTTAGAGGCAAAAGTTTGTGGTGACTCATACCATGTTTTAATCATTTGTCATTATCTTCAATTTTGACATAAAAAGGGTTCTTGAGTCCAACATGCTATTCTAAGCAGTCAAAATTTGTGCTTTGTACAAGAAAATGCTTTACAATATGCCAAACTGTGCTTATTATTATTTTTTTTCATCAACAACATTAAGGCTTAAAGCTGCTTATGTGTATGCTCAGAACACTTAGGCCTTTCTGAACGTGCTTATTCATACACTTGGAGTCCACACCAGTGCTCATTCTTTTTGAATAACTACTAATTCAGAATAACACAAATCATTTCCGTGACTCTGTCCGCCACAGCTCATTGATGCTGCTTTAAACAAAGCTAGTCTGAGACATTGTCAATAAACTAAAAATGTTATCCTAAAGATAACAAAAAGTCTAGAGGTTTTCTGCTTGTTTTCAGTGGACTTCTGGATTCCACTCAGTGGAACTCAATCCAGTAGACTCCTTGAACTGTAGAAGGAGCCCCAAGATTATGTCCAGAAGATCTACTAAAGATGTATAAGAAAAACAAATTTACATTTACATGCATAACATTTCTAAAGGATTCTGTCCTGCCACTACAAATTTTTGAGGGGGTCCACAAATCTCAAAACAGCAGGAAAACTCTAGCATTTACAGGTAGGGTTTTCAAAATGTTCACTGCTAACTTAATTGACTTCCTGCTGGAGACAATCCCACTGTGACTTTTGTCATTGACTTTACCAGGAGCAGAGCCAGGCCTGAGTGTTTTAAGAATTATATTCTAATATATATACATGGTGGTCATCTTCCTATCAGTGTTTTAACTTTTTACCCCAACACCTAAGAACTTGCTAATCTAACTGAAAAGTTCTCATAGAATATTGCAGATTTGCTCTGGAGAAACAAGTGTGTGTCGTGGTTTAACCCCAGACAGCAACTAAGCACCACACAGCCACTCGCTCACTCCCCTCTCCCAGTGGGATGGGGGAGAGAATCAGAAGACTAAAACCGAGAAAACAGGTCGGTTGAGATAAAGACAGTTTAATAGGTAAAGCAAAAGCTGCGCATGTAAACAAAGCAAAACAAGGAATTCATTCACCACTTCCCATCGGCAGGCAGGCTTTCAGCCATCTCTAGGAAAGCAGGGCTCCATCATGCCTAACGGTTACTTGGGAAGACAAACGCCATTGCTCCGAATGTCCCCCCCTTCCTTCTTCTTCCCCCAGCTTTATATGCTGAGCATGACATCATATGGTATGGAATATCCCTTTGGTCAGTTGGGGTCAGCTGTCCCAGCTGTGTCCCCTCCCAGCTTCTTGTGCACCCCCAGCCTCCTCGCTGGTGGGGTGGGGTGAGAAGCAGAAAAGGCCTTCACTCTGTGTAAGCACTGCTCAACAATAATGAAAACATCCCTGTATTATCAACACTGTTTTCAGCACAAATCCAAAACATAGCTCCATACTAGCTACTGTGAAGAAAATTAACTCCATCCCAACTGAAACCAGCACAGTGTGTTAAAAGAAGGATGACTCAACAAGACAGATTTGTTACATTAGCAATGAGTAGTTCATCATGTGACTGGTGCAGCAAGCAAGCGCGAGCTTGCAAATCTTTGTACTGGCAGAAGAGCTGCTATATTTACTATGGGACATGGTAATCTAGAGTATATTATTTTGCACTTTGCAAGGACTTAAGATTCACTTGAAATTCAAAATGTACAATAATGCAGCAGCATCTATAAAACAGAAAAACAGTGGAAAGAAAGCAAGGCTTTCTATCTGATTAATATATTTCATTAGCATCAGTCTCAGAAAACTCAACAGATAAAATTCAAATTTTCAATTTTATAGAGCTATTGGCATCAAATCACTTACAAAAAAAAGAAATTACTGCACCAAAAAACTCTTCCTGTGTAACTATTGCATTGATAGAGTTATGTGAGCTCAGGAATAGGGTCGTCGTCTTCCTTTTTATTTTTTTTTGTTATCTCATTTTTCAGAAAAGGTATATTTACCAAAAGGAATTATAATTTGTTCCGCCTTAAAGTAAAAATAAGATATCTGGTATCCAATTTATAGCTTCTCCTTTGCTTATTTTTCATAATTATACTTTTGATTCATTTAAAATCCCTTTTGAAATGTTGAATATTAGAAAGGCAGCACAGATCCTGATTCTGTTTGCAATGGCCTAAAAAACAAAAGTGCAAGCTTTAATCTGATGTCTAGGCTGCATCAAAAAAATTGGATTGAAAAGGATTAGATTAGATTAGACCTTCTGGATTTAAAAATGTTAAAACTCCATTTGTGTTTTAACATAATCTCCTTCCACTCTCTGGAGCCATCAAGCTGAGCTCTGTCCCTTGCAAGTAGTTTTTATTATTATTATTAAATTTGCTTCTTTTTCATTTTAACATCCTAGTTTCATATTTGTAATAGCAAGAAATCCTCTGAGACAGATCTAAAAGTTCTTTCTGACCTGGTGAATGGAAGGGCAGGCACTTAAATCTCTGGCTTTTACGATGATTTTATGTATTTGTGCACAGTCACAAATGTAAATATTAATAGCTAGTTTTTAAAAGCCAAATAAGAGTGAGTGCTTTTAAGGACTTTAGAGGCTTGTGAGAGAGTGGTGATGTTTTACAGTACAACAATTTATTTACAATGCATTATTATGAAGAAATGCTCAGTTTAAAAAACAATCATGCACTTTAGTAAACCTGAAGTACCTATTACGTACAGCACCTGTAAATAAAAAAGGTATAATATTTGCAAGCTGCTGCCTGATGCTTCAGAATGCAGATTGGATTTTATTTCTCATAAAAATAAAACCAAAATATTATTTGGGGGTTATAGGACAGCATCTCTCAGGAGCAAAATGGAGGAATAATAATATCCTTCCTGGGATCAACACAACCTTTTCAGTGATGATGATGACTCTACTCCCGAATTTCTGAACGTTCCACACCATGGGTGGGACTATCAGTTTTTCCAACATCACTCACTCTGTACTGAAAATATTCCAGGCAAACCAAAGATATCTAAAAATATTAGTTAATACTATCTGATATGTGAGAGAGATTATAGAATCATAGAATACTAACTCATATGTGATTATATCAAACCTTTGACTCCATTTCTGTTCAGCCATGGTGGATCAGTCCTTTCTGTTCATCTATGGAGCTCTGATAAGTCACGTGATGGGGCATACCACCACATGTACCTTCTTTTCTGCCACTAGGCACAGGCTCTGGATAACATCCAGAAGATCCATTATCATGATTTGGTCTGACCTAGTGATACAAATAACTAGGCACTGTTGTCAGAAGGGTGGTGTTTTCTGAGCTGGGCTGGAGATTCCTTGATTAATTCAGGATATCTGGTAGGACCCAGCAAGGAACTATGTTTGCTCTAATTGATGAACCCCACTGGGGAACCTGGTTCAGGATATTAAAAGTGAACTGTCCAAACCAGTGTGAGTCATTGTTGTGACACCATCATAAAATGAACAAATAATCTGATCAATAATACCCTTTCACAATGTAGCCATCATTATCGGTTCATCTAATAACTGAAAAGATGTTTATCACATCCATAATAAAGAGTAAAGGTCACTGGCTAAAATTTTTGTTACCCAATTTGCTATGCTCTTTGTGAGGCTTGAGGTTGTCAAGAAGGTGTAACTAGCAGAACATCATTTTCCCTTAGCACCACCAGAGAAACTGAAATATTTTATGACTTTGGTGTCTTTTCAAATCTTAATCTGCTTGTTTTCATATACTTTCTTGACAGCCACGTTTGAGAACACAGATGATTTATGTTCATAGCACACATTCAGGTCCAGTACCTGAGCCAGATTGCACCTAATAAAGACCAGTTGTGTTTCAAGAGTTTATTTTCATCATCCCTCAGATAAGGGTCATTATATACTGCCCATACTTTCTCAGCTTCTTCAGCTGAGAAAGATCATTTGTTATGTTATGTAGTACAGGAATCCTGTACTGCTGGAGAGACCACCAAAATATGAGCAAAACTACAGTGGGCCCATGAAAAGGTGTAATCTCATATGTAAAACCCAGCTAGAAACTAAGAGTAGGTCCTATTAAGAGAGTCATAGTTACTCCCCTCGTAAAATATACAAAGATTTGTGAGTAGCCACAAGAAAACTTCATCACTGTCCATCTGAACATGAGAAAGAAAAACTACGAATTGAAGAAGTCTATGGAGTATCATTAACTTACTTATCCAATTCATTTAATTTAACATTGATAACTGGAAAATTGGGACAATCCGAGATGCACTGGTCCTAGGAAAAGTATTTCTTGTCAGCTATTATTAAATCAGAGAAACAGTGAACAGCTCTCACCAAAACCACCACCAAAACCAGTCTAGAACCCCCTTATTTACAGACTGAAGTGATATAATTCTGGGATTTGTCACCTTCTCTTCGACTCTGTAGTCAAGGTTATGACAGAAATGAACTATCATTAAAGGGACAACCAAATCACCCGCCTACAATTAACCATTAATCCTAACAGCAGAGGCTGTTAGGCACTAGAGAGATCTGGACTTCAGGAAACCAAATCACAATCCTTGCAGTGAGAAGGGAAATGTGAGTCTTGGATGAAATGCAGAGAGAGTGTTGTAAAGAAGGTCGAGAAGATTATGCTACTTTAGGGAAGAGTACCAAGCCTACAGTGCCTTGCTCACTGTAGAGGTAGACATCCACACATTTAGCCAGATGAATTGTCTCTAGTTTTGAGCTTATAGGAGTTGTTATTCGGTCCCTTTTGACTGCTCTTGAATGGAGCAATATCAGGACTGATAGTCATCAGTTTAAATTGACCTCACCTAAAAAAGATTTTTATCAACCATAATGATATTCCACTAGATTATTCCAACTGTTTTTATATTTCAGTTCAATTCTGAATTGATACAAAATTCAAAATACTGACACTTCGGTTGGAATAGAAAGGTTAGAAAAACAAATGAACAAACACAAGTTAATAACAAGGCACTCACTGCCTATTGATGGTTTTGATCTAACCACATTTTTTTATTATTACAAATGAAATTGCAAGTGTTCCTATTTTGTCTTTATTCTGATCAAATTTCACCTTATATAATGGAGCAGGGTCTCTTTCACTGGCAGAAATACCACAATGGTATACCACACTCTCCCAAGATTCTGGGTAGCAAGGTCTTTAGCATTAACCATCACCGAAAATATTTGTCAAATGATATAGCCAGAAATACCGATCTAGGGTACAATTCACTAGTCCAAACTTGTCTTATTAAATTTCAGCAATTTAATTGCCACTAGAAAAAATTTTCAAGGTTTTGAACTGGGCACATGCAGTGTGGAAGACGTGATTAATATTATAATTGTGTCTACACTATTAAGTATTTTCAAAAGTAATTTACATAATTGTACTTCATGGTATTTTGCAGGTGCAAAATATTTTCTAGGTAACCTTATTTTTTTTCCTCCCATATTCTGTGGTTTCTGATTAATTGTACAATCTTCACTATCATGGATTTAAAGTATACTAAACTATATTGATTGTCTATGTGTTAAGTAAAAAATAGGATACAAGCAGAATAAATAACTTCATGAAATACCAGCAAAAACTACAATTCCACTTTCCAGAAAGTATTATAGCTGTTGCTAACTCATTATTAAATCCTAAACTGACATGATTATATGATGTCATAGCCTTAAATCTATTAAATAGCTAGAAAGGCAGTATACAAATATACACTAAAGTCAGTATGAAGCACTGCTATTCTGATTTGCAATTAAAAACTATTTTCAAAAAAATTATTGGAAAAATTCTAGCTCATTTACATGGTTTCTGCAGCCCAAGTCAATTAATGTACATTATAACCTTATATTTAGTATCACTGCACAAATTTTATAGAATCAGCACCTTTACTTGTATATAATCTTGAGGCTGTGTCCTACAGCAAACTGTCAGAGACTGTGAATAACTATTCTTTTTACTCATCCTTGCAGTAGAGCAGCTGGTTGAGAACCGTAAAGTTCAGCAGGTTAAAAGGCTGAGTAGGTCTTTTCAGATAAGGAAAACCTATAACAAGAGGGAAAGGAAGACTTACAGGAAAAGTTTTAGGAAATGCCAGT
The DNA here is from genome assembly GCF_018139145.2 of Gymnogyps californianus. NCBI lineage: Eukaryota > Metazoa > Chordata > Aves > Accipitriformes > Cathartidae > Gymnogyps > Gymnogyps californianus. Next base: position 66,422,684 of record NC_059500.1, on the reverse strand, counting down.
ATCTGAGGACGTTGTGCATAAAGTCTGAAAAAGCCATATGTACAACTTTCCCTCAGGGCTCTTTGTCGCCTCTTTCATGAAATCTCAACCTTAGTCACTGAAGTGGGGAAAGGTTCTTTCACTCCTCTTTGTGAGTGGGTCAGTCAAGCACAGAAGGTGGCACTTAACCTAAGGAGATATTTTCATTTTCCAGCTCAGTGAACTGTTTAGGCTGACAAGGCAGGGTGAGCAAACCTACTAACATCTCACTGTTGCAACAAGTCCAACTCCTTCCCTTGTGCTCCCACCAGTTACCCCGAATTAAGAAGCTGAGTTCAGTCAGCTCACAGAACGACCCAGCCTGAGGGGGAGACTGGGACCACAGCCCAGGAGCAGTGGCTGGGGCTGCAGGGGAGCAAGATTTCCACCTTTCAGCCATGGAGAGCCATAGGATCAGTGGAGCCATCAATGAAAACAAAGCATTCGTCTTGCCACCCTGCTCAGTTAAAATACCTGAATAACATAGAGAAAGGAACAAATTTCAGTGAGAGTATTGGTATCTAAAAAGGCTCCAGAAGCGTTCAAAAGCTGTGTGCTCTATCAGGGAAGCAGTCTCCCCAGCATGAGTAGCCCTAGATGCAAAGTATGCCTGAACATAGAAGTCTCTAAGTCAATTGCAGGTCCAATTGAAACCCAATTTCCTTCCAATTGAGAAGGAAAGAAAAGGTTTTTTCCAATTTTATCTCACAAAAGTAGATAAAGCAAAATACTTTTATATCTTTTTCAGTGGTGTTTCCTGGTTTAAATGTTCTTAATAATTTTTTTTCTTTTTAATTTTTTATCTTAAGTGAGACTTCAAGGAAACTGAATTACAAGAAATTATTTCCCAAATAGATGTATGGAGAATTTAGAAACCAGAGCACTGGGATCCTTCAGCAAGCATCCAGCCTCTCCAAAGTATGACAAAGATATTAAAGGGTCTTCCCATTTCAGCTGTCTGAACCATATGGAGAGCTAGTATCACAGAAATCATAGGAGGAAGAAGTATCTTTGGTCAGTGCTGATCATGAGGAAGGATCTCTGGAATGCAGTAAGACTTTGAGGAGAATACTTGAATCCCCAGAGTTCTCAAGGGAGTTTTTGACATATCACAACATCTTTTCCATTTGCACTTTTACTAAGCTAATGATTATTTTTTTCTGCAAAGCCACCACTCGCCTTATTTCTATTAAATAGAATTCCCAACCCCAATTCAGCATGGTATTTTTTTCCATGAGAAAATGGCAATGATGTAAGGTGTAAATTGTAGCCGTTTTCATTAAATCTTTGCAAAGGGCAGTCCACAGTAGCTTCACACAATCAGTCTTATTTTAAGTTAATTTAGTAAGGAAGAAGAACAACTAAACTGAAAGACATAAACTCAGGTGATATACACAGCCTTTCTCTGTGTTCTTCTTTTTGTGCCAATTTATAAGCTAATGCATGTGCAACTTCCTCTTCTAGATAAGTCTTTCATTGTCTACTTTCCAAAAGAGCCTTCTTTGCCTGTAGTACCTAAACACTTCTTTATAACGAGATGAGTTTTTGTTGCCTTTCTGTCTTTTATGTATATGTATTTATAGATCTAGCTATATGTGTATATAAATATTTTGCTAAATTTTCTATACGAAATACCACTGTGATCAGTGGGTATGTAAAATTCTCTGAGCAAGATCTTATGATTTGGACTTAAGTGTGTTAAATTAAAACATAATAAATCAAAAATACTTGAATCACTTTTAAAAAATATTGTAAATGAGAACAGTGAAAAATACATCTTATATTTTGTCATGTGACTCATTCTTTGACAATAATTCTCCAGTGTAAAGTATAAATGTTCTGGAGAATCTATATGCTTTCAGACATGTTACATCAGTGTGTTTCCTTTGTTGGTCCATATTTTCATTATTAACAGTTTATGTTAGCAGCGGCCTCTGTGTATCTGGGGTATTTTTAATTTATATGATCACTGTGGCATTCTTGACTGTGTGAGGGATCTCAGGTAGCACAACAGAGTAAGAAAACAGAATTAATACTGAAGTATTGCAACTAAGATTACTGAACTAAATCACATAGACTGGTTGCTGGATTTAACTGGATTGCTTTTATTTTGCAGAGATTATTGTTTGTTTGTTTGTGTTTCTGCTGTGCTAATAAACTTGACTGAATTACAGATTCCAATCTCATTCTAGTTGTACAATCCACTATTTTTAGGGGGTTTATGTTCTGTCAAATGATCGTTATCAATTTGTCAAAAGTCATCAAGCCAGAGGTAGTTTTGTTTGCTAGAGAAACTCCTTGGAATCATTGTTCTTTAATAATTACGTTGGAATGGAATCACAATTACCATGAAATTACGTTATTGGTAATTTAACAATGACAGTGCCTACAAAGCAAGGTAGCATGCACTTTAGCAGAAATAATATATCAAACTTTAGGAGGGTGTTACAGATAAGCCCAACTTGATTTATATGTGTGGATCAACCTTCTCATTTCAGTATATCCGGGAATATATTCTATGCTGTACCTCCTGTGAACAACAGTCACAGTGTTCACATCATTTTGCATTTTGGCAGAAGCAAACTGTGGCACAAGACCCTTAAAATTGTTCCTTGGGCTTTGGCAGACAGGCTACACCTTCATCCCCCAGTCTGACTGCACCACGCACATCTTGCAGCTGATGAATGTGCCACACACAACTATCAAGCCAGGGTCTGCCCTTTATCCACAGCACAGAATTGCAGCCACCTCTTGCTGCTGATGGTGGCTAGATTCCCACTGCAGTGGGGCTGGAAGGTGTGCTGCTGGGCTGGGCCATGCTGAGAGCTGCACCTGCCTCTATTTATAGCCACTTGAAGTATAGGGTTTGGTAGGATAAAATATAGTTGCCAGTTTTTCATTCAAGGGAACTGTTTATCCCATGCAGAGAGAAGGGCGTGCAGTGTGGGTGACTAGCACAGTGCTGCAAAATGAGTTGTTTCCACCTCAGTAGTATAAAAATAACCTTTACTGGTCAATGTTAGGCTCAGATCTAGTACAAGAAATTATCCATCATCCTGTATGATAACTTTTACTCAGTACAGTCAATAAGGACTACAGCCTTTAGTTTACTGTTTAACCAAGTCTGTGGTGATTGTTTGGCCAATCTTGCCCACTGTGAACAAGTGGATAGAAAGCTTAGTTTCTCTCTCTCACTGGCCAAGCAGAGATGCTCTGAGCTGTTCTCCCAAAACAGCAGAAGGGTAACTGTCTGTCACAGCAGTGGAAGAAGGGCTGAATCTTTGTCTTAGTAACAATTCAGTCCCTGATGAGTTGTTGGGACAGTTCAGATATGTACTGCTCCCTATCAAAACCATTTGCAAGATTATACTCTCTTGCCATTCAAGAGATGAATCCTAAAATGCCCCTGGTTGCAAGCTCTGAGCTGAAATGCCTATGCCCTGTACAAAAGTTTTGACAGATATTTTTCTTGTGTATTTTTGGTGTGATTTTTAGATTGATTTTTTTGCTGCATCAGAACTTTGACATTTGCTGTAGTGCATTGCTTGTTTGGTGGGAGTTTTATTATTTTTTTGTCCTTGAGCTTACCCTTCCGAACCTCCCAGAAGTCAGAAATCAGCGAAACTTTCCACTGCATACAGCTACTCATGAAATAATAACCTGTTTCACTTTGTGCCCTTCTGCACTTCCACTAGTTCTGATTTCACAGCCTTTAACAAGAGATCAATGGATTGAAGCACCAGTGTCTGTAAGCCTGCCTATCATTTTGCATTTTGCAAAGATTTAGACAGGAGGAAATAGTTTCTTAACTCAAGATGAGCTAATTAGCTTCTTCTGCTTATTCCAATTGGATTTGTGGGTTGTAACCAGTGCACTTACCAGGTCTAGTCCATCTACACATAAGGCAAGGACTGCCATGGTTCTGTCTGCAAGAGCAATTATGGTTATTTCAGAACACAACACTCCGATAAGCAAGATCCCTTGCCTTCGTATTCCAGTTACCAAGCTTTTAAAGAAACATAAACAACCGAGTGGGCAGAACAAGGAAGGATAAAGACAGATATGAAGGTAGAAAGAAGTGACACACAAAAAGGGGAAAGAAAGAATGAGAAGAAAACATAGAGGCTCACACTCCAGTGGCATTTGTGAGAGGAGGGAAATGCATTCTAGAGTTTACACAGTCCTTTGATGTATGCGCTTTATGTAAGCACTTCTCCCTTAGGGATAGTCACATTGTGAAGTGCAGAAATACATTTATACTTCTATTTTGCAAAGCTTGTAGCCTATCATATGTTCCTAGAAAAATTTCTTCTCCCTTCTTCCTTCCTCCTTTCATTTGCCCCTAGTAACTAAATCATCCTTAAATAACTAAATAGCACTCTAATTAGATGACATAAATTTAAAATCTCCAAGTTGCCATCTAATCCTCCAAGCAAATAAAGTGCAAAGGTGTCAGAATTTTCAGCGTAGAACTACAACTTCAGCACTTACTTTGGGAGGTCTCAGCCTTGACAGAGTCAAACACCTCTGTGATTAGCAGAATTAAATGCGTCAAGCCCTGTTAGGATCTAAAGATGAATGACCCTTTGTGCTCTCGCAGGCCTTCATCTGAGAGGTGTGCTCAGAATACAGATGATACTCTAAAGAATATAGTTTAGTTATGGCCATAGCAGTGTCTAGCACGAATCAGGGGCTTAATTGTTCAACTTGGGTAGCAGCAGGTTCAACTTCTTTTTCAGCATGAGGGTTCAAAACCCTCGAAGTAAATATTGACTACCAGGAAATTGGCTTTTGATTCAAATGTTGAAAACTGTCTCATTTGCATGGTATTATATAGAAATTAGACAAGTAGAAGAACTGACCAAGTTTTTTGGCTGGCCCAGTGAAAAGGACTCCAGTCCTTAAAATAACTTTGCTACCATTTTACGTGCACTGTTATGCAAGTATTTGAACACTGTCTTGAGCAGAAACATGATTAAGATTATGCAGGAAATAAGATCAAAATAAGAAAAAGTGGTTTATGAAAAAATGCTAGAAAAGAATTCATTCAATTTGTATCCATTATTCATCAGTTTTCTGATAAAATTTCTAACATCTGGTTTTATACTTTTTTCCAAAGCATTTATTACTATTTTGACAGACATCTACATTCTTGTGTAAATGCAACATACAATTTCTGCAAATTAGATCACTGAAATGATTCTGTATTTTTAATAACTCCCATGGGATTTAGATTTTTATACACAGATTGATAAACTGCAATAGGATTTGTGTAAATTTCTGGAATATTCCGTAGTTTCCAATCATTCTTCAGTGAGTTTATGAAAAGCACAGATTGCAGAGTCATCACTATCTGTCCTAATGAATTTAGCTGAAATACACCGACATAATGGAACAGATCCTTTGCCACCAAAATTAACAGTTTTCTACTGACTGCAAAACGGGTGAAGACCAGGCTGTGCAATACTTGTTTTTCTTATCTCTGAAGAAGAATTGTTCCCATTCAAAATATTTTCTAGGTCACTCAGCTTCCTCTTAGGTCCTTTTTATATGCTACTCTGATAATATTTAATTTGAAGTTATACTAAATGGGAAAAACTGAGAAAATACTGTACTGAAGGTTGTGAGGTAAAGAGTTTCAGCAGGCATGTGAGGATACAAAGCAGTGTTGCGGTTTAACCCCAGCTGGCAACTAAGCACCACACAGCCACTCACTCACTCCCCTCTCCCAGTGGGATGGGGGAGAGAATCAGAAGACTAAAACCGAGAAAACAGGTCGGTTGAGATAAAGACAGTTTAATAGGTAAAGCAAAAGCTGCGCATGCAAACAAAGCAAAACAAGGAATTCATTCACCACTTCCCATCGGCAGGCAGGTGTTCAGCCATCTCCAGCAAAACAGGGCTCCATCATGCCTAACCGTTACCTGGGAAGCCAAACACCATCACTCTGAATGTCTCTCCCTTCCTTCTTCTTCCCCCAGCTTTATATGCTGAGCATGACGCCATATGGTATGGAATATCCCTTTGGTCGGTTGGGGTCAGCTGTCCCGGCTGTGTCCCCTCCCAGCTTCTTGTGCACCCCCAGCCTCCTCGCTGGTGGGGTGGGGTGAGAAGCAGAAAAGGCCTTCACTCTGTGTAAGCACTGCTCAACAATAACGAAAACATCCCTGTATTATCAACACTGTTTTCAGCACAAATCCAAAACATAGCTCCATACTAGCTACTATGAAGAAAATTAACTCTATCCCAACCAAAACCAGCACAAGCAGAAAACTTATAGTTTTCTAAATATTTCTAAATTTATATTCATTGAAAATCAGACACTTAGAAAATACCTCTAAGCAATGATCTTTTCCTAATGAGATGTACTGGATGACCTAATAAGTAGTTCTTTTTTGTTCAGTCCTAGACTCTTTATACAAATAAAACATCAATCGATTTCAGAAATAGACTTATCAAGTAAAGAATTTTGCACATAGTCCTCACGCTTCTTTACATCATCTTCATAATATCTGCAGATATCATGGAAGAATTAAAATTTATTTAAATAATCTTAAATTTGTCAAAACAATGTACTCTCTCCTCTCTTTAAAAGAGGAAAAACACAGTTCCTAGACTTAGGCATAACAATATTGGGCATTGATTTCCAAATGATGACATTTCTTCTTGGATTTTTTTTTAAATATCCTAAAAGCTGGGGAGGATGTATAGGTATTTAGAGTCCTTATATTTCTTTCTGAATAGGAAATAGGCATGTGAACTGCATGTATTATCTTGAATTTACTACATCTGAACACATTGCCTGCATATGTGGAATGACCACATTTTTGAGACTTATACATGCCAAACATTTGGAAACCTCAGGCAAATGCATGGAAATGGGCAGTATCAATGGCAGTAGTTGAAGTCCTTTTAGCCTGTACTTCAACACAGAGTTGTTTACTTGAGACAGTGTTCCCAAATCATGAGTAGCCAAATTAAAAGGGTTCATTTAGATAAAAATTCATAGATGAAGTTAGAATCATAGACTCATAGAGTGGTTTGGGTTGGAAGAGACCTTGAAGATCATCTAGTCCCACCCCCCTTGCCATGGGCAGGGATAAAGTTGATTATTAATATTCTGTTGATGTAAAAGTATCATGTGACACTGAGTGGCTGCTATCAGACATGAGTAATGGAAGCTGGACATTTCATATAGAGCAATCCACCATCATCCTGTCATCCAGCACTTTGAAAGAAAATCACTTGAAAGATCAAGGAATGGTTTGCTAATATGTATCACAATTGGAATAATCATTTCTTCTTATTTGTGCAGGTCATGTTAATGTAGCTTATCTGTTTATTTTAAGCTACTCTTCCTCTCGGCTGAATACAGTATAGACAGGAATACATTCTGTTTTCATTTGCACCTTGTAACTGGACTTGTGAAAATGAAATTTTATGACCAGTAATTGGCTACAGTGTAGCACGTACAGTAAAAAGTTGTTCTGCGTCCTAACTGTTGTAAATTGGCGTAGCTCTACTGAAAGGATTGTCTAGCCTCCAAATATTGAAGACAATTTATGTAACATATTTAAGCAATATTAGAAAATAGTCTATTCCTACTCAATTCCGATCTACTCATTAGGACTTCAGAAACAACCTTGATTCCAAGTATTAACTTTCACTTGATCAGATGAAATGATACAGGTGTGGTTTGGGTTTTTTCTTTTTTAAGAAAAAATAAATTATTCTCAATTCATCTGAAAACTTATAGCACTGATGAGACTGAATTGTATAAGATTGTATAAGAGTGATTTTTAAAAGCTGCGCAGAGCACTACTATCAAAAATTCAAAGAGGAACTTAAAGAAAGGATTTGTTTATACCTAGCTTATACGTAAAAAATAGTATGACAGTTTTATCATTAAAATTGAAATCTGGGGACAGCAACCACCTTAATTCAGTTAGCCATTTATAGTTGGTAACAGACTGCATTTGGAAAGCAATAATCCTATTATGTGTCTTTCACCAGAAACAGATTGCTGTCATGTTGCATCTATGAAAGGATTATCCAAACTGAGGGAAATTTTTCCTAAAATGTTTTAACAATTTTTTTTCTGTAATTGTGCATAAAAAGAGGGGGAAAAGTCTGGCCAGAGATCGGTTAAATCTAATTGTAAGTGTTGCTATGAAATATAGAAAATCCTTGTAGAATTCATTCCAGAATTACAGAGAACAAAAAGTGACAAAGAATGTTGGGAGACCTTTTCTTTTCTATAAAGCCTGGGTAAAACTGTGCCTTCCACATTTTTTAGATTTTGTTTTCTTTCTATGTGCCATGAATAATTCTGTAAAAATGGCCCTCTAGGGAGGAGCACACTGAGATGCAGGACGTTGCTGCATTCTCTTGCTAAATGCTGAGTAACTCTAGGTAAATCACTGCATCTCTGCTTCAGTTCCCTTTGTGTGAAGCAGAGACTGCTTCCACCTTTCTGTCTTTTTTTCTGCTAGAAAGTGTTTATTCCTAAATAATCTCCTACTGCATCTTTCTACAAAATGCAGTGAAACCCTGACTTTAACTGGACAGTTTGGATTCACTGACCAAAGATCACATCATAGCTGTCCAGATTTGCCAGTTTTACTTCAGTAATTTAGAGTTGTGTCAATAGTAAGGATTAAAAAAGAGGTAGAGATTAATCTCACTTTATTTGTCAATAATTTTAAAATAAGTAAAGAAATGTGGTTCTCTAGGTGTTAAACCTTGCTTATTCTGCCATAAAAACTTAGAAGGTTAGAATAAATTGCCTTCAACTGAATATAAGCCATTGATTAACAGAGTCTTGTGGGAACTAATAGATTTGTATTTTCCACTGCTCAAAGGGTATTAACCTTTCTTTAGTCAGCCCCCTCCCATTTGTGAAGTGAAACCATTAATACTTTAAGAAATGCTAACAATCTTTGAAATTTGCATGATCTAATTTTTTGCCTAGATCACAGAGAACTGAAATTTGGAAGACTCGGAACCTAAAAATCCTTTGTTGTCCCCCCTTCCTTGGAGAACCTTATTTTTTTAAAAAAATGAAGATGGAATAAAAATTCTCAGTTTCAAAAAACAAACAAACAATCTATTTGTCATGCACTAATTAGTTGTACAATACTGCTGCCAAAGCTAATTCTGTGAAAGAAAAAAAAAGGTTGGGGGAGAGAAGGAAATGCAGCCCAGAAAAAAATGCATACACATGGGTTGCCAGTTTTCCAGGACACTTACCTCTCAAGTGCATGCTGCACACTTTCACTAGCCTTCTAGCTTTTAAACTCTCATTCTTTATGATGATAATGAAGATGGCAGGCAGCAGATGCTTCATCTTGACCATGAAAGAAGGGGAAAAGTGTGACTCTGGATGTTCTTAAGAAAATGAAGATCGTGATCAACAGACACTTGGGAGATTAGCATAAACACTGTGTTCAAAGCACATTCAAAAATGTGGAGAAACTCGTTAATGTTATAGCATATGACTACTCTCCAGGGTTAAAGAAACATGATAAAGTTTATGTTGGTGTAGATACAAGTGGGCTACCAAATAAAAAATTCAATTAATTCAAACTCTGTCTCTCTTTTATTGCAAAGAACCTCTCCTTTATTCCTGGTGCATGTTTCTTTTTTCTTTTGTTCTGTGGAAAAACAAATAGCTGAGCTTGTTGAGCATATGTATTTGTTACCAACATTTGTTATCTGTGAGCTAGTATACAAGCTGTCTGAAGCCAAAGAACATTAAAAGTGGGCAAGCTCTTCAACTCCCATGAAAATTAGAAACCGGATAGAAGAACTGCAAGGGAAAAATAGAGAATGGCAGGATATATTTTGAAAGATGAAAGGAACCTAGAAGAGTAGCAGTCTAATTAAACCAGAAGTGGATGCTACAACCAGAGCACTCTTCTGTAAATGATACATCGTTAAAAGACATTAAAGCTTCGTTCCTGAGGAAAATTTGTTACTACTAAAATAAGATGAGAAAAACATGAGAGAGAGAGACTAAATTAATGTTATAAACTCCAATCCCCTAAGAATAGAGGACTGGAAGAAAAATACCTTTTAAATAAACTAATTCTGGAAGACATCAGAGAAAACGAAATACAGACTATTAGAATGAAAAAAATAGCTAGTCATAAGAGCTACAATGTTGATTATAATTATTTTCATATCTTCTACTATCCTATTCGTATGATCAAAATATTCTTCATAAACTTGACCATGGTGTCAGAGCACTCACAGTACTACATAGTAATCTTTTATTGATGCATGGGGACAATAGAGGGCAACTTTTCAAAAGCAATCATAATTTTTGAATACTGTAGCTTTTAGGTACCCAGCATCTGACTTATAATAGGCCTGCTTTCTAGGAGAGCTAAGTACTCCCTATTCCACTTGAAGTCTGCAGGATTTCCTGTGACATCTTTTGAGCCTATGGCATTACTCCCTGGTCAGCAAAAATAGATGCATCAACTACCTGTAGCCAGTTCTGCAGCAGGGGCTTTAAGCTATGAATCACAGAAGTCCATGGCAAGGTCAGAAGTAGAAGGATTTATACTTAACTACCCATTTTTATTTTTCACAGCTTGATCAACCTATTAGGCTATATTATGGATAGCTGCATCAAAAAATTAGGAAACAGGTTCAGTAAAACACGGCTGTGAAGATGCTGTAATAGTGATATGATGCTTTTGCCTCCTTTTGACAAGCATATATTAAAACACAAATGCTCAAGTGTAACTGAACTATATGTGATACTCAAACATGTATTAGCAATATGCAAAAGACTAGTAGTTAACCTTAAAATCTGCAACAGGAATAATAGCTAAGGTCATTAGTAAACTGAGCTGTTCCATAAACGACCCAGAATAAATAGTAATTCATCGAAAGTCCATTCCAGAAGATAGACATAAATTTTCCCCCAGTTTGGTCTTTTTTTTTTTTTTTTTCACTAAAGCAGCTGGTTTTACAGTGTGGTTTTATTTGCTTAGATGAGGGCTTGCACTGCAGAGCAATTTGCAAGGTTAAGTATGTTGAATGGAAAAGCAAGGGTGTAAAAAATAGTTTGTTGTGAAAACATACTAGTATTTTAAAAATGACATTTCAGCACAGTTAATCAAGATGTGTTTGACATTCAAAAGAATCAAAGTATTTTCGTCCTTAAGTCAATAGAGGAAAAAGAGTAAATAAAGGACACAAGACCCTAGTCTCTCCCAGTGTGATCTATTGCAGTGTTATTCATCTCAAACAGTCCTTTCACAGCTTCTACCAGAAAAGAATATGGATTATAGTATCTTAGATTATACATTTTTCAGAAGTGACTGTGTTCCCCTTGCTTGAGGGAGCCCCAGGGATCACAAGGTTTCTTAGTACTGTATCTGTGTAACTGATAAATAGAATTGTATTTCATTATTTATGTTAATATAGAAATAAACAAAATTGAATAGTAGAAACAATAACTATCAAGTTGGCATTAAAAAAGTAAATTCAAATCTCCACACACTGTTGCTATGGCGGATGGTGTTTGAAGAAAAACCAAACACAAGCAGAGTTTAGGCTTGTTGCAAAGGCAATATTCTTGCTGTGAGCCAAGTCTCAAGAGAGCTGGAGATGAAACAGCTACTTCAGAAATCCTGTGTGAGATCATGAGCATATAGTTAGTCTGTAAACTGAAATAACAGTTGTTAGACAGTGGGATGACCTATTCCATGTTCAGATCTTCAGAGGGTTTGCAGGAAGCAAGCCCAATAATTTTGTCATATTACAGAGTAAAGTGCCCAGAAGAAGAGAAGCAGGAACAAGCAGATGAAAAAGGGATCATTACCCTCCAGAGGACCTGGAGGAAGTCACACACATGCCTTTGCTGTGCAGGCACTATGGGAAATTTAATCTCTGTTTTGTTGTCTACATTGTAGATTCGCTGTTCTGACCATCTCCAAATTAAGCTTAGTTTAAAATGTTGTTTCATATGCAGTCTTAGCAATTCTTATGGAAGTACTCAAACTTTGCAAAATATGAGATTGTTGAGCTCTCAAGTTATATTCATGATCTTAGGACTAGTTTCAAGATATGGAGTTGGTAATTCCTCTTGTGTTACACAAAAATTCCCTGATATTTGCCCCAGTATGAATGGATATATTTTTCAAAAGTTTGAGTTGTGATATATTCCTTTGAGAAGCTTCCTTCTGCTTTTCACAGTAATTGTTATCTGCATAACTTTCACAAGAGAGTTTGATGTTAAACTGTCAGATATGACGTGGGTAAAAACCTGGGTCATGGCTAATACCTTCGAACAGCACAGAAGCATTCTCCAGCCCTTTTGAATGAAGAAGTGGCAGCAGTGCAGGTACTGAGAGGAGAATCTTCAGTCTCTGAAAACTGACTGTAGTGACCCTCTAAGAAGTAGTCACAGCTTACCAGGATGCTGAGCATAACACATAATCAGAAGATCAGTAACTGTCAGACAGAGCCTTGGAGAGGAAAGGGTGCAAAAGGGCGAGGAAAATTGTAACAAAAACACAGGTAGGCAAGGCAGAATAATTTTTAGACAGAACTTCCATCACCAAACAATTCAGGGAGAGGGAAGAAACTTACTTCAAGACCAAACAGACTCATGAGAAACCCTGACAAAAAGAATGGAGACAGCAAATCCAATAGTGATGAAGAAATGCAGCTGGGGTCAATTTATATTGTGCGACAAAGGTGAAGCAGGCCATAGCACAGACTGAAATTGCAGTCAATTGTGGAAGGAATCAATTCCTTCAGTGCTGCACTTATTGATATTAGTTCATAAAAGTAAAAGCAATTTGTTCTATTCTCAGATAATCCATGCCCTTGTTTTGTTAATATAAATACTGAGCGGCAAATGTTACTATTTAATACTTTAAACTGGATGCAGAACCTTTGGCCAAAGTAAGCCTCTTCCTTACACTATGGTGTAAGGAATCAAGTTGTTTTCAGTGAAGCAATTTTGTGTACATAAAGGTGTAAGTGAGAACAGTGCTTGGCCCACTGAGTGTAGTTGGCTGGGGATTCCTAAGGATTTTGAACAATTATGATTTTTTTTCCCAGATCAGTAGTTTTAGTACAGTACAGTACTTTACTTTCCACTTGTGCAAAAGCAATGCTTATTGAAGATTAAAAAACATTATTAAAGGTCAGCAAAGGCCCCCAACATTTAGATTTCAGAAATGCTTTCAGATAATCTATATTGAATTAAAAAGAGATGGTGTGATTTTTTATTTTTTAATTGCTTTTCTCAAAAGGAAAAAATACTATCCTGCAGGATTTATAATCTAGTGGAATGTATGAAAAATAAAAAAAGAAGCAGACAGGAAGTTAAGTCAAATCTGTGCTGCCTTGGATGTCCTAAGAAAGTGTATCTTCTGTAAATGGAACTGAAGATCTTTCTTATAAAAGTGGCATTTTTATTATATAGAAGCTCAACCAGTATATAAAAAGCATAATTCTCCAAGATGTTATATTTCAAATTCTAACCCTTTTTCTCACTCTTGGATAGGGGGGTGGTAGGAAAGGGGATCAGGAATTCCTTTCACAGAGGTATGTTATAATCTAAAGGACATTACCAGTCTCTCTAGGGGAAATCTAACGGATGTGCACCTTAAAATGACACCTAGTAAAGTCCTTCAATCTAAAGAACTTCATGAAGCTTACTTTTCTGGTATGAGAATCTATAGTGTTAGTTTATCCTGATGCCCTGTTTCACTCTTTGTCTGTAACTGACATAAAATAATATGACTTTGGAATGGCAAAGATAGTTAATGTTGTTAATGACTCCCTTGCACTGTAGTGATAGGGCAATCACTACATAGCATAACTTATCTCTAAGCACTTTATGAAACTGCGCTTTAGAATTGATTTTTATAATCAAGTAAGAAAGAAACATAACCATCAGCAAAATCTGTTGCTATATTTAAGTGGTGTTACCAAGGGGAAAGCAATGCTACAAATCTGTGTACCGTGATTCTGATTCTTTCTGTCATCATATATTTGCTCTTAGCCAGTGCTGGCCTGAATTTGGATCATGCTGACAATTAGCATTCATTTTCAGCTGATGGCTGCTTTCTCAGTCATCACAATTAACTCCTGGTTTAATCTAGTTTCTAGAGTGGTATATTCTCTTTATCGGTGGCCCTAATACTGGTATCTCTTATTAACATTATGAAGACTATGCTTCTGTGCCTGGTCAAGAGTCGTCTCCTTTGGGGGTTAATGCTGGAGAATGTGCCACTTGTCTTACTCTTCTTGACAGGTTCTGTAGAGGAATAAATATCAATAGCCCCTCACTTGTACTTGCCTTCTTATCTTTGGGGATGCAGCCTTCAAGGAAGCAAAGAAAGGATCACATTCAGCTGTTGAGACTTTCCACATTGCCATCTGTCTGGATGAAAGTAGCAGACTTGTCAGTCACGAAGCAAAAAAGGAACTGAGTTTATGAAATGGGGATAGCTAAGAACTGTCATTAACTATCTTCCTAAAAAGGACACCGAGCATGTGACAGACTTGCTGTTGGCCCAATGGGTAGGTGAAATCTTGCAATCAGCATTAAGAGGGGAGAAATGAAAGGGAGAGAAGAGCTACTTACAATGCCTTGTTACCTGCATTGTTTCAATAAATTACACTGTTTCTTTGTACAGATGTTAAATGTTATCACATCTACAGCTCTTAACTATGCATCCAGTGCTGATGTTCATAACATGTCTCCTACAAGCTTAAGGCTGAACGATTTGTCATCTCATTAAGCCCTTTGGAGACAGTTATGCCTCAGGGGGCTCAGTCAATCAACAGCAGTAGAGAAGAGCTGCATTTCAAATTTTCTTATTTATAGGACTTGAATAAGCAATGAAAGTGGGTGCAAAACACTTTTAAACTAAATGTGCAATCATCATCATAACTTAGAATCTGAACACATGACATTCAAAGTTGAGCAAATTGCTTATGTTTCAGAAGACTCACCAGAGTTAATCGGCAATCAGAGATCGCTCAGCTGGTATGCCAAACAGGAATGGGGGAGAAAGTCAGCAAAATGACTAGGAAAATGGTGGAGATGAACAACTGAAAGAGATAGTTCAATCAGTAATATCACCAGCAAAAGGTGCAACAATACAGTTGTCATCAATTGTCTTGTGTACGTCAGCAGGGGAATATCCACAGAAACCACAACTACAGCATGGTCATGCTCTATCCCAACAGGTACCCATAGGCTACTGCATATAGTGTGCCGTGTTGGAAAATGCAGAACAGGCAGTACAAGACACATGGTATTTTAAATTGCTATGACACACATGTGGTACTGGAATGACTGATAGAAAGCTGAATATTGCTGTGTGGGATAATTGACTTTATATTTCTGGAACTGAGATTTCAACTTCTTCTAGTGACAGACTTAACTATGTCATTCTGAGCTTTCAGGCCACAGCACTACACGGCCTTTCAGGCCCTGGATGTCTGGCTCCTGCAAGACCATTTTAATCTGTATTTTTAATGCCCTGGCTTTGTGTGTATAAGAACATGCTAAATAATACAAGATATAGAATGAGTTCTTCTGTACTCATTGTCCCCCCTGTGCTTGGTAAACACGTATTCAGAGCAAATATATCACACAGAGCATAACCCTCTCTGTAAAGGGCAGTGTTCAAATGCAAAGCCTTTGCCGCTGCTGACACTCCAGCGTTGCCAAGTGCTTCCACCCCTTTTTCATAGATCAGTTTTTATTCTGTATTAGTGTGGCCATGTAAAAAATGGGCTGGTCAATGCATTTTATTCCTGCACAATTCTATTGCACGTGATTTGCAGTGTTGAGGTGTTGAAGTCTGGAAGCAGTGGATTATATCCTCAGACAATATATATCAGTATAACTCTAAAGAAGTTATTAAGCAAAACCTTTTTTATCAGACAGAGAGCAGTACTCCTTATCCAAAATGTGTAGCATGTGGATTGTGATTTCTAAATTGACAGCGATAACTTTTCTATTCAGCTTTTCTTCCTTTAAGACCTAGCCCATCTTAAATCACATATGTGTGTATCCTTACAATTTTAAATACTGACAGATGTCATTTCTGTTATTGATTTGATCCTCCCTTTATTCTGTCTCAGTAAACTATCCTTGTGGAAATTACGGTTTTTGACATGTCTTGAGAGCGCACAAGATGGTCTGAGGATATTAGTATAGTTTCTCCTAATTTGCAAAAATCAGGCCCACATCTAAGTGATTAAGTGTGCAAAGCCCAAAACATTTTTCTTCTGTAATTATTTAGTGGTTTAGGCTTTGGTGTCAGAAATTATGTCTGAATTACATCTGTAAATATTACTTCTTATTTAGTAACATTCCTGCAGGTCCACTCAGTATGAAAGCCTTAAAATCACGTGATTAGTCAGAGTTTTCTTAAAATCAAACTTTCCAGAGTTAAAATGAGAACTGTGGGAAGGAACTCTGTTGTTAGTATTTGAATACATATTTTCTCGTAAAAGAATTTAAGATCAATTGTTCTTTTCTGCAGAAAAAAAGATTTCCTCATTGCTAAATGTTATCTTCCAGTCAAGAAAACAAGAATGTGAGACAGTCTGCTTTGGCACAGGGACAGCTCCACAAAGAGACGTTCTAGACAGAAACTGGGCAAAGTAGTTTATGCTAAGAATATCACTCAGCTACCATACAGGTACCTGGAAAACTCCCACTAATTTCACCAGGAGCTGAATTTGGATGTGTGTTTACAAACTGTTGCCAATAAGTTTGATTAAGGAAAAACATTAGTAGAAAAATGTGTTTCATACAAATGCCACTAGATGGGGAACACAATTGTATTCTTCAGTAGAAGGGAAACTTAATGATTACATCATTTCAACTGAAAAAGAATTAATTAAAATACGTTAAATATATAGGAAACATATTAAACAAGTGCAGTATGTATAATCAGAACGTGCCCTATTTATAGGTCATTTACAGTTTGCTAAAGATATTTTTTAAAGTGTCTTGAGAATATTTAGAAACAAGTTTAATAGAGTAACAAATATATAAGGTCTTACACTCTACTGTGTTATAGGAATGCATAACAGGCATAAAGTTATTGCTTTAGAGGAGTTATATAAGTATTAAACAGTTATGAAGGAAAAATCAACCAGAAGTTAAGAATAAATACACTGGAATTGAAATACATGAAATTGCTCTGCTTTAAGACTGGAATTTAGCCAGTTGTGAAACAGCCTGACAAAATATATTAAAAAGTTAGCATTTATTCACAGTTTAAATGTACATAATTTATATTCATTTTCACAGTCATTTACAGATGTATTACTGCCAGGATGTATGCTGCTATATGTAGCTTCAGATATCATTAGATTAAAATTATTACCTTTGGGAACATGGCCTCTGTGCTGCTGCAGGACAATTCCTAGTTTAGAAAATAAGAAAATGGCATTGAATAAATTAAAAAACATTCTGGAACATATGCATTTAAGCAATCGTGAAGATGTGTTATATATACTTCTCTACGGAAAATACAGAGGACATCTATCTGCTACTGATCTTAGCTATAGAGCATAAACATTCAGCTCAAGTTTTTCCACAAACGTGCCATATGGTCTTCCATTCAATACCTGTGTCAACCACTATGATAACAACCATCTAAATAAACACTATTATCCTCTTATTTGTGATAGAAGAAAATTATTTTCCTTGGATAAAACAGTGAAGCAAGGGAAGTGGGGGTAGAAGACACCTTGCAGAAGTTATACCCATAGACTGTATCAAACCAAACACACAAGACAATTTCCTGATGCCTACACTCTCCTACAGGTTGCCTTCTGTCTATCACTGTGTTCCAGCTTACATACAGTACTCAAAGCAGATCTGATAGCAATGCACAGGAGTTTGCTAGCTGTCTTTTTTTTTCTCCTTTTATTATTTCAACTTGCATAGATAACACTCCCATATGGCAATCCGTTACTACCACTTATTTCTCACAGTTTACGAAATAAATTTCATAGCTTCCACATGCAGATCGTATGCAGGAAGTAATCATCACCTAATACCAAGCATACTCTTTCACCCCAACTCTCTCACCTGCACACATACACACATTCACAGGGCCCAGAATTGTGTCCGAGATGGGAGAATTGAAATAATTACCAACAATACTCTATGCCCATAAGTAAAGCTTAAGATTTTTTTAAAAAACAGCAATAGGTTCAATGCTACACTAACAATTGCAGGCAAAACCACATTGCAACATCCTCCGAATAAAGTAATATAAAATCCCTTGAAATATTATTTCGGTCCCAGACATTGGATGATGAGCTGGATTTATTCTTCATGTTGTCTAATGGTCTGACTATCAGAAAAGGAAGCCAAGTTCCTTGCCAAGAAGTCTGAGGTAACACCATAGTGTGAAAATATGGCCTTCCATTTATTTTTCTCCACTGTAAGCACTGAACATCTTTCATTCATATTCAGTAAAGAAGTACTCCCCAGGCATCCAAACCTCATACCCTGATTCCAGTTTGAGATTTGATTATCCACCTTAATCCCATTAGAAACTGATCTTTTAAACAGCAGGAAAATTGCTGACAAAACGCCACCAAGAACATTAAAATTCCATTCACAGGGGGAATTTAATATTACAATTAGTTGCAGTAGCAACATAAGCGTGGTAATTGTTTACATTTATTTAGCTACTGAGTGAGAATTAAAAAATGTTGAAGGAAATATCAAGAGCAATTGTTCTATAAATGAAAAAATGGAGGAGGAAAGCAAAACAATTTCAATTTCTAACCAATAGAAATAAGTTCCATTTGCTTCTAACTTAGATGATGTTGATAACTTTAGTCTAGCTATTAGAAAATGGGACTTTTTGCTTCTCTGTATAAATGAAATACATGCATTTCTTTTAGAGTTGTATTTATCAGAAACAACCACTTAAAGAATTGTGTGGTATAAGGAAATCTGAATTTTTCCATCATTTAGGGAATCAACCTGATGGCAAATGCCTAAGGCCCATTTTCAAAACCAACTGTACTGGAGGGGATCTCATCGCTGCTTCCCTTTACTGAATCCCTTTATTCCAAGATAGGTGCATCCAGCCCTACCTCTTTCCTGCCAGATGTTTGCCTAATCCATTTGAAACAACCTCTGATGATATACGGATTCCACAGTCTTCTGAAGCAACCAGTTTTGGTGCTTCACTCTCATTACTACTTGACTTGTCTCCCTAATATCTAACCTAGATCTCTCTTGCTACGGTTTAGGCCATGACCTCTTTTTCTATCCATCACGGTTATGGACAGTACATTTCTCCTTCCTCTGTGCATATTTGAAGGTCATCATGCTCAAATGACGGAATGAGCAGACAATAACCTCATGAAGCTCAACAAAGGCAAATGCAATGTCCTACCCCTGAGGGAGAGTACCTTCATACATCAGTGCAGTCTGGGGCTAGGTAGCAACTATACAGAATAGGACTTGGCAATCCTGGTGGATAGTGCCTTGAAAATTAGTTCATCCTTTGTTTTTCTAGTCAACTCTTTCTATAGATGTGCTTGTGTATGAAAAGAAGTTATTGAGAAGATGACTCTTCTGGGAGGTGCACAGTGGAAGAGGAAGGGGCAACAGATATGAAGTCGAACAAGGGAAATTCCAGCTAGACATACAGACATTCAGCCAACTAGTAACAAGTGAACTAACATCCAGAAAATCCAAATGCTTTTAAGAGACACGTAATATTAATACACTGGAAAGCAGACTAAAAGTGGATAGGTTGAAAGCCTTCTAACATGCTGAACAAATGCACAGAATTCAAATACTTCAGCACTACAAGAATTTACCAACATATACATATTTCAAGGTATTTTATTCATAATGCACAATGTGCTTTTTGACATTAGTTTATAGCTATATGTTTTATCTTTGCAAGCCATTCCTACACACTTTTCTACGAAATGTCTATCAATTCTGCAGAAGTGAGCCAAAACACCTTCAACATACTGTGTCATTATTTTCAAGATTCTATTTTTAAAAAAAGGTCACTCTGGATTTGAAAAAAAATCTGAAATATCCTAGAGTTGTTAAAAATCCCAATTTTATTCTCCCTATATATAGAGAGAGAGATTTTTAATTACTTCTTTGCTTTTATGTGGCAAGTTGAATTTTTTTCCTTCCTTATTTTTCTGTGTTTAAAGACTAGCTACTTTGGTAATGAGCATCCATGTAAACAAGTGGAAAATGTACTAGTTGAAAGGAAATTCACAAAAGCATGCCTAAGTGTGTGCAAGTGTGAACGTAAGGATACACATTCACAGTGATAAGAGTTAGTAAGCCATCTTTAGGAGTAGTAACGTGAACAGTAAAATATTCAATAAATGAGATATATATATCCCCTATTTTTCAGATTTTTCTCTGAGAAAAAGCAACATTTTGGACCCAGTGTATTAACTTTTCAGAAGAAAGTCTTAATTTCGTCTCTGTTTTTCCTACTCAGCCTTTCTGAACATGTACATTGGTTCTACAACCCCCCTGCTGTAATGTAAGAAATCCAATTCCATATTGCAAAAGATTTGTTTGTTTTTTGTTTCCTGCATGTATCTTTGGGTTGGGGAGGGGTGGCTATTTATTTTTATACAATGTTTTCACTATTACAGGAGAGAAAAAAAGAGGGAAATTGAATATGGGTGTAAAAGAAGATATTAGAGATTTTATTCTGAATGGCACAGATTATTTTCTTGTGTCTATTCTGAATTGTATTTTACCAGACCTGGAATAAGATAAAGGAAAAGTCCAGCATGCAGTCTCTTCCTCCTGTTAATATTTTAAAAGATACATATTGTACAGATGAGCCAATCAGGCTTACTTGCCTTCCGCGAAAAATTGTTTCTGATCATAACAAGTACTTTAAGATGCGAATATAGGTGAGGTCTGCATCAGCCCACCATCAGTGACCACTGCTGACCAGAACTGAAAAGCACCAGATAGCAGACATTTGCTGCCCTCTTTTGGAATATGTAAGTGAAGATTCAGCAGATGATTCAATGTGGTTTTGTTTTTATCAGATGTTTCCCTTTACCACACTGCTCACAATCAATGGATTTTTAGTCAGCTACTTGGCTTACTGAATTAAAAATTCATTGTTGGGTTAGGCACTTAAACTTCCACCAAAACAAAAAATTTTTACCGAGATGGATTTTTCTAGTACATGGACCATGTGGATACACTGAACATATCCTTTAATAACTGAGTAATTGAGCATTTATTTTAGTGCATAACTCTCATTTTTTTTCTGTTAATTTTAATAAAAGGGGTTTTATGCAAATGTATGAAGTGAGTGAAGTGTCCTTGAAAAAATAATAGAGTTGGTCTTTCTGTTGTAATAGAAAAGAGAATTCATAAAGAGTGGTAATATCACTTTATTAGTAATAACTCTTTATTCATTATTTATTCTTTATTTATTCTGCCTTCACTTTGACCTGACAGACATGTCACTGAATATTAGAACTAACAACCTAAGAATCAAATGAGATGCAGCATAAAATTTTAATCTAAAATACTACAGAAGTCTAAGTAGCTTATCAAAATCATCATCACCTACAAACACAGCAAGGAAATTATCAGCAAGCTATCAGAGACTCTAACTGGGGCATTAGGACAATAGAAATGGGATATAGTACACATCAAGGTCATCAGAACTGTACTAGAAAAAAAGGCTGTTTGAAAAGAAAGCAATGAGAAGTGATTTGAAGCAGTTATGTTGCCAAATTAAGGAGCTTCTGCTAAGCAGGACAGGTTGCTAAAAATAACATTATTGTATACACAAAGAAAAGTCCATTTGCACTACAAACAATCACTGTACACATAGGTTAATCTGTACCAATGTTTTTTTCCTTGATTTTTTAAAATCATGATTGTAAAAAACAAACACCGTTTTCACTACCGTTTAAATTTTTGGACAGGAAAACATCAAGCAAATTAAATGACCCATTTTTATTCTTAATAAATACTGTCCTATACCATTTTTATACATGATAATTGTTGCAATGCTATGCTTTAATGAACATGCTATGTGGTAAAAACAGAATATGGCAATTCCTATTGTTATCAAACTCTCTATAAAGGCAATTCTGATTAGACTTCACTAAAGTCAATTCTCTATGCTACATGACAGGTCTCAACCCTGAAACCAGATCCTGAGTTGGGTATTCTCCATGTTTAGGTAGTAACTATTGGACTTCCATGCAATGCCTCTTTTATGTCTAGAACAGGCTCTATCAAGCTCCAAATTAAAATTCTGATAGGAGTTTAAAATTTGTATCTCATTTGTGGTCTGGCTGGTTTTGAGTTAGAGAATACAGTTACTAGGCTGTGAGAGTCTAGAATGAACTATATTGCTTGGTGTGATTTCCGTCATTGAGACTACTGAAGTAATTTAAATGCGGATAATGTTTTATCAACATCATCAAATAAAAGGAAGAGGATTTTAAGTGACTGTGTATCTTTTAGAAGGTAACTATATGGAGACAAATTTGACACATTCAATGCAACGGCTCTACAGCCCCAATTCAGTGAAGTATTATTAAGCAGAGCACTTATATAGTACCTTTCCAAAACAGGGCTTACTTCCTAGAAAGGAAGTTACAAAGATACATAGGACTATAAAGCTTGCTTGGGTTATATACAGTGTGGAAGTATTTCTTCTCCATTACTTACCTGTTTATTAAGCTTTCAACCTTAGAAAGCTTTTGGCTGTAAAATACAAAATTACAGCGATGCATTACATATTTTTGCAGTATAAATATATCTCTCATTGCTTAGAAGGACCCGGGAGCCAGATCAACCCTTACAATTACTCTGTCATTTTCCTTGTTGATTCTGGACTTAGTGAGATTAACAGTCTATTTTTCTGACCACCTTAAAAATTTTGAACCATTTCGTTTCTTCCATGTTTTGTTTTTTGCCGCAGTCTTTTTTGTAGTTCTCAGCTAACAGGTTTAATTAAACTTGAACACCCATCACCAAATTGAGAATATCCCTAAAATGTTGTTTTGGGAAACCTGAAGCATATTTTTATTGCCCACTACATCACTGTTAACCATGCTTATTTACTATTATTGGTATTGTGTACACAGGAGCAGAAGCAATCCTGACAAAATATATAAGGCCATTGACAGTACAGGTCTTTAACAAATCAGTGGATTCTTGTACTTCTTACACAGTCCTTTCACATCTGCACTGGAAACCCCCAAAGAAACTCTCTAAAGAAACCCCTCCATAGATTCACGTAGAAAAATCCAATGTATCTACTACACATGACACTACACGTGGCATCCTATATTCCTCTTCATGCACCGAGATTTTTTTTTCTATTTTGACAACAAAAGTATGTATTTCAGACTGAATAATTTTTTTAAAGGGAGGCTGTTTCAGTTTGTTTTAGTCTGGTAATGCAACGTCATGCCCATTATTCACAGAAGGATTCAGAGAACACTGGATGAATCTCTGTTATTGTCTTTAGAAACTCAATGAATAATGTTAGTCTAAGCCTACCAAGTAAAAAAGTGTATTTCACCTACCACAAACACAGTTCTGTCTGATTCTGATCTAATCCTTGAAGTTAATAGAAAATTTCCCAACAGTAAGAGAAATCTAACTTGTTTTAAGTGGAGACTGCAATGATTTATCAGGCTGTCAGCAGCCAATATTAGAATTCTACTGAAGGAGATTTATCAGATGCTGTAATAGAAGACAATTTTTATTTATCTTTTACTTCCACTTCACCTGCAGTACAGGAATTTGAAAACTTTCTCAGCCATAACTAGAGCATAATTTCTGCCCATGGTGCTTCCAAACATGCAATCAGTCATTGTCATCCATAAACTATGATGACTTTAGAAAGTGGTATATGGGGAAGAGAGTTTAGGAGCCACAGCACTGATGATCTTGGACAATAGATCATTACAGTGTCCTTCAAGGCTGTCAATGGAATGGTTCCTCTACTGTCTTTACAATTCCTCATGTAACTATTCACCTGAACTGATTGTGATAAAGAATTTGTATAGGTGGCATTAGAGTTTCCACGGAAGATCTTAATAGTTTATGTTACAGTGGCTGTTACTAACCCTACTTTGAAGAGATCTTTCCAGCTATACCTACAAAATTCACAGTTAACACAGCTGCATTTGTAAAAAGCCTACTTTTGTGTCTGCAGATAAAATCTGAGTGTAAGTATTTCTACACTTATGGATTTGTGCTTTTTCCTAGAGTAGTGATGAATGTCATAATTACAACAACAGCATCTACAGCTAGAATAGACTTACTATGAACCTGACATGTTCAGATTATATCTCCTTTCCTCCACTGGCCAAATATAACATGAAACTTTTTAAACATGTAATAACTATTATACCATAAAATTATATTTTTATTTACATAGTCTGTTTTTAAGCTTTCCTTGTTCCTATCAAGAGTTTGCTTTTTTTTCCCCCAAAGAGGTTAATTAGCTTCACAGTTTAATTTACTTAAGCCGTAAACTGCTTGCTGCCTGATTACTATTCAATAGCAACCAGATTTCAGAATTCATGCAGACATAAGGATATCATATATACTATAAACTTGCACCACCTTAGCGTTTCGAGTAACTTGTGTTCATATCTTGAGGGTCATGCCTTTTAGTATTCTCAATAACCTGACAGAAGTAAAAAGGACATATATACTGCACTTGCAGGGGACACATGATGAGTACTGTTTCATCATATGTGCAGTATGAGCTGTATCTCTCTCCAGAGATCTTCAAGGGTTTAGGATAATAGGAAGGCAAAGAGAGACAGCAAGAGGTGAACCACAGCTGTCAGCTTTTTTATTCTCAGTTCTAGTTTTCTTAAGGGGTTTAAAACTGTCACTATGATCAAAAGCCTAGCACTTAAGACAGCCCCCAGGCAGCCAAAAGAGAACAACACTTTCATGTTTAGTGCCTCCTATCAGAATTCATAATATAGAGGTTGCCTATCACTTCCACCATTGCAGCATTTCCTAATTGGGTTTAATGGATGTTAACAAACGTGTATGCCATCAGATTTCCTACAAACCTTCCTTCTATATCTGCCCATTAAAAATATGTGAAAATATATGCCAGTATACTGAGGAATACCATTTACATGTACATAATCTTCAATGTCTGGTTCTGTCCAGCTGCACTCTGCAAAGGAAACTTCACAGGACTGTATGTTCCTCTAATCCAGGAAACAATTGTACCCATAATATTGGTTGCTATTCCAGTCTCTCTATATTGGCAACCTGTCTGGCTTAGAAAACTTACCTACTGACTTCCTGCTTTGAAACACAACTACCCATCTCCATATCAAGCTGCATCTGGATATAAATCATAGCTCATGCTAAAGATGCCATCCAGGCATGTTACAGGATAAAATCTCTGAGACTAATACTGTTTGTAAGAACCCTTCTTAACAGTTGTTGATTTTGCAGTTTTATATTGAGTGCTACTCACTCTGACAGGGTTCAAGACAAAACTCACATTTAAATAGTGGCAAATCATCTATCTGTGTTCTTTTACTGCAACCAAACATAAAACAAGAAAGATGGATAGACAGGAAAAAATTGATTATCTCTCAGTTTTTTTGGTTTGTATTTCTAGCCCACTGTCAGAAAAAAAATGGTTTTAGGACAATATTCCCAGAAAGCAAAAGTTTTCATTTGCCTCTTAGGTAAATGCTTTCAGCCAGAGGGGAAAAACAAGCTGAGAAAATGACTAATGTCAAGAATTTCACCTGCACAAAATTCTTCAGAAAAAGATGACTTCCAATGGTTAAAATTCTTAAAAGGATGTAACCTTTTACCAATATCGTAATTTTTTTGAAGAACCTTCCTTGAAAAAATTTTGTAAAGGAGAAAATTATAGGCAGCCAATTTTAACATGCTTGTACTTCAGGTGACTTTTGAGTACACGTTGACCATGGAAATTACAGTAATTGAGGTACAATGCCTATTTCAATGCCATTTGATTTTCTGGTTTGTATGCACTTGCTAGAGCTAAGTGTTGTGGTACCTTGTGTCCTTATTGACTTATTTCTGTCATGACATGTTAGTTGTGATGTGATATAACAAGCTGTGGCACAGTAACCGAGTACAATCCAGTGAAACATGGTACATAGGAAACTTCACTGAAGTTTTCCCTTCTACAAAGCTCAGACTGTCTGACACCTTGAGTCATCTCAACTTGAATGACTAGATGACGGTGCAAGGCAAATGGATCTCTAATGTTGTTACAGGATTTGAAAAGGGAAGTACATTCCTCTAATTCTACATAGACATCCAGAAAAATTAAACCATGAGGTAATACATTGAATAGCCAAACTGTAAACTTTCACCTTGTTATTTGTGGTCTTAGATTGACTTTATACAACCTTCAAACCAACAAATAACATGAGAGAAAAGCTCTGAGCCTGTCTTTTCGGGGCTCCATCATGGTAAATCACAAATATTTCTGTACTAAAATATCTCTTTAAAAAATCAATCAAATGATATCAAATTACCAATTAACAAGGCCTTAGCAATCCATAGCTTTGAGGTAACTGTGAGAAAATGAGTGACATAACTGTCATATCCTTTGAAACAAACTTCTTATAAGAGTACATCAAACTCCTCGTAATTTTAATAAAGTACCAAGAGGCTTATGTATTTTCACTTGATTCAAAATAAATCTATGTCTTGGTAAATCTGGGCACAGTTTCCTGCCCTGCTCTAAATTCAAGATATGTAGGCTCTTGGTGCTTAGGTTCTCCATTGTTAAAATGGAAGTAAAAGTCTCTTCTGTTGTTGTCAGGATAAGCAGGTTTTAAAAGACCATAATTTCTCCCCTGTCCTACTTGGTGCAGTCCCAATTGCTCTGAACAACGTGCCCTCGGTGTCAGATGGCAAGGAATGGACTACAGCGTAGCAGTGCTCAGCCTCTCCATTGCAGAATCTTTCTACCATGCTACATGGTTGAGGGAATTACATAAAACCATAGCGTGGCCTACTAAAAATCAAAGTCACGGAGACGCCCTTATTTAGGTCCAGCATTTGCAAGCCAGCTGGCATGGAGCTCTTAAGCATTGACAAAATACAGCTGTGTCTCTCACCATTGAAAACACCATGAAGCTGTTCTTTCTCTGTTTTCCAACTCCTAAATGATTGATCCTAACAAAGCTAGTATCTGTATTGCAATTCCCTTCTTTCCCACTTCTATTAATTAATTTTGATACTGATTCATTTGAGTTTGATATTTACATTTGGTAAGAAGAAAAACACAAGGAAAAAAATATTATTACTTCTTTCATTATGGAGGGGGTCAGCTATTTATTCTTCAAACACACAGCATGGCATTTCCTTAATTTTCAAGAACACATTTGGATCTCATTATTGAATGCAACCATCAATTATATGCAATTATTTTAAAAGCACTCTTTTATTATGATTTATTATTTTTATAGTGTCATACACAGATCAAGATCTCACTGTGCTCAGGACTGCAGAAATTTACCACAAAAAAAGATTACATTTGTGCACACACAACTACAAGATATATAAAGAAGGAATTTGTTTTTAAACTTATTCAAAATCCTCCATTGCAAACATCTCCTTTTGTAATACTCTGAGAAAGAGGTCTTCCTTTCAATTCTCACAGCCTGAAAGCATCCTGGACACATGAAGTGAGTGAAGAAGTGCTCATCTTAGCACTCTAGACAGGAAGAAGTCTATACACATTTTTTGCATTTAAGTTGAAAGCAATATGTGAGGTGCATTAGAGTATAAATTCTAATGGAATTGTGAAGTTTAAAGCTGTTATATCTGGAAAATACACAGGGTACCTATGGAAGCCCTTTATCCCTATTCATTAATATTACTGCAGTAGTCTGTGGTCGAAAAGTCCCAGCTGATGGTTCAAAGCCTCGTTGTGCAAGGCACTGTACATGCAGTGCTGTAAAAGCTTCCAGTAGAGACATGTGAGAGGCTACTGGCAATGCTATAGACTACAATAAAAGACAGAATGGGAGAACTGGGGTATGAGCTCTAAAGAAAGAACATTGTGTCATGTGGCCCAACTGTAAAATAGAAAAATTGCATGTAATTATTTCCCAAGCTGAGTGTGATGATGTGAAAGGGAAGAACTAATGATGATGCACTCTGCTTGTTAGAGGTTTTTGCTTCCAGTAGCTCAAGGTTACAAGAAGTGCTCTTCACTTGGATTATTTTTTTTTCTTCCTTCTACTAGAAATGTGATGGTTGCAAATAAATTCTGTACACAGGGAGTTAATAACACTCCAAAGACGTTGTGAAATAATTTTAGTTACTAAGGCCAGACATACAGTCTTGGCAATATTTTTTTCCTGACTTCAAGCATCCTGTATTGATTGATTAATTATTCTACCAATGAACTAACAAATATTGACCTTATAGAGTTGAGCAGCATTTAGCCAAAAGTCAGTAATCTACATCGATCACTTAATGGAACATCAAAGCTCAGCATCTCTGACAGTTTTATGTCATTCAGCAAAAATCTGTCTATGCTTTGATGATACCTTGACCTTTCTTATTAGGCATCCTTGGCAGAAAACTAAAAGCAGTAATAAAATTAAACCTGTGGATAATGCTTTGTTATCTGGAGTGAAACAGTCAGTGCTACTGGATGCTCCCTGTAGATTTGCCTACCAGCAGGGGTAGCGTTTCTTTTTCAAACTAAAAATACCATTTTCTAGTTATATGATCAGGCAGCATGATATACAAATGTAACTTTACCACATTGGAGCATTAGGAAAACAATAAGGAGAAAACACTGGTATAAGTATTTAAAAAAAAAAAAAAAACCAACACATACACACACAGTTAAGGACTGTGAAGACTGTAGTCCTCTTAAGAGCTAGGGATCTATCTATGCAGTTGTCACAGCAGCAATTCAATTCAGCTTTGTCTGTGTACAAAAGCTATTACTAACATCCCTGATCAGGTACACAGAACAGAGTTATTACTAACAGCCCTGATCAGGTACACAGAATACCCTTGTTAAGCTTATTTACCCTGCTTCTGGGACATGTTTTCCCCCTCTAAACCTAGCTAATGCGCGTTTTCACACACAGCAAACATTGCAATCACTTATGACTGCAAGCGTAGAAATACCCCAAGAGGATTGGTGGGGTGCAGTACCAGCTGAATGGGGAAGGTTTCTCACACAGCTTCCCACTCCAGAGCAGCAAAGTCTCCAGAGCCTTCACTCTACATTAGTGCCTAGCACCTCAAGCCAGTTCACCTCACTTCTTCAAGGTAACTCATTGCCAATCATTAGGGTGGTGAAGTATCAATAGCTACCCCAATATTATTATAGTCAGGAGTAAAATTCATGCCCACACAAAGTAAATCTGTTCTACAACCAGGCCTGGATGACAGGAGGAGTGGTACATTGACAAAGAAAGCATCAAAGTTAAAGTGGGATAAAGGAGAAGATAGAGGATTCTCACAATTTTTTTAACCCCAGTAACAGAAGTAGTTCCTCCCCTTGCAAGAAACAAATCTACAAAATCCCCTTCTTCCAGTTTTCCCAGAGGACCCACTCTAATCTCCTTGCCCTTATTATTCAAGTACCACTTGCCTAGAGCAAGGTGCTGTAGAAAGCACCTTGGGAACTGGCATTTACTTACCTAAGTAACTCACGGAAGTCAGGTGAGAGGTGCTTTCCATGGTCGGAAACCCATTGCTTCACTAGGCTGGTTTACAGGGAAAACTAGTCCAGCCATCCCTTCCCCTAACTTTCAAAGCTGTTATTTTGATCCCAGTCTAAAAGGGGTCAATATACACCACAGTAATGGCTCCTGCTTAATACTGTTGCAGAAACAAATATGTGAGCAGGGTCCATCTGAGTTGTGAGAACTATTAGAGTTCTACAGAAAGCCAAAAGAGACCAAGCAAAGACTTTCCATCCCAAAGCTTGGGAAGGCTGTATGAACACAACAGTCTGGGCATAGAGAGTCCCGATTCAGCCCCACTGAAAATGTTGCTAGCATGTCAAGATTATTACCACAGGGGTGCCTTAATGATAGTTATTTGTTATTCACTGACACAGTAATTCATAGTTTAAATTCTTAATTGTTTCACTGGGATCTCATGTGAAAGTCCCTGGCTTTGGTGAAATCTTTCCTTTTTACTAACACCAAGTTGCATCCAGGTTGGGTTTTGGCTTTGAATGGCTGCTTTTCACTGATCAATCTTCTTTTCTCTTTTCTAGCTGCATTGGTGATGATTTCATATATTTTGCCAAGACTACGTATTTAACTGGTTGGCAATGAAACTACATGCATGAGTTACTATGAGAAAATGGTGCGGTTCAATATGAAAATAGATTATGCTTTTGATTCAATAGAACCCTGAGCATTTAGCTTCTATATCGGTGTCGTGGTTTAGCCCCAGCCAGCAAGCAAGCACCACACAGCCACTCGCTCACTCCCCCCACAGCGGGATGGAGGAGAGAATCAGAAGAGTAAAAGTGAGAAAACTTGTGGGCTGAGATAAAGACGGTTTAATAGGTAAAGCAAAAGCCATGTAGGCAAGCAAAGGAAAACAAGGAAGACAAAATGCCATGACTCCAAATGTCCCCTCTGAGCAGCAGCCCCCGGCCAGCTTTACCCCCAGTTTATGTACTAAGCACGATGTCATATGGTATGGAATAGCCCTTTGGCCAGTTTGGGTCAGCTGTCCTGGCTCTGTCGCCTCCCGGGTTCTTGTGCCCCTCCGGCCTTCTTGCTGGCTGGGCATGAGAAGCTGAAAAGTCCTTGACTTAGTATAAACACTACTTAGCAACAACTAAAACATCAGTGTGTTATCAACATTATTTTCCTACTAAATCCAAACCACTGCACTATACCAGCTACTAGGAAGAAAATTAACTCTATCCCAGCCAAAACCAGGACAATCTGCTAATGATGTAGCCCAATTTTGGGCACCTACGTAAGAAACCAGATTTTCAAAAGTGCTCAATAACCAACAAGCTTTTAAAAATTCATGTTATGGGGAGCTGAGCTTTTTTTGAAAATGGTGGCATTCAGTATCTAAACGCAGTCACACATACTTAGAAAATCTACCTCAATTTCCTTAGTGAAAGTCATTGGACCTAATATTATTTCTATGTATCCTGTAAGTGTTGCAAGGAAATTAACAGTTAATAAAAATCTACGGTGCTATAGAAATCCACCTTCTGCACTAACCAAGTACAAAAACAGTCTCACTGTTTCCTACATTCTGGCTTAGGGGATAATTGCCTCTTACAAAACCTTTTCTAATGGAAGAAAATGATAGAGAAATGAGGTGTAAGTTCATCACACCTGTCCATCTCCCAGCCTTAAAGCAGGATCAACTCTAACTTGGTTCATTATGCATAAATCCTAAGGGCTAAACACCCATTAAAGGATAAAACATATAAAAAAGACTTAGTTTCTGTCCAAGTCTTGTAATTGTTGAAGAAAAACAATAATAAAAGAGCAAACCCAATGCTGTTTTTACAAAAATTCAGAGATGTTCTGTGTTCTAGTTGCTCAAAACCAAAAGTATATTGCTTGTGATATTCAAATTCATTGTGTATGGAGATATACAACTCCATTTCTATTATGTTTAAGTAAGACATCTTATTTAAGAGTTTCATCTGAAATGATGGCATGGAGCAGAACTCTGGAATACAGACAACCTGACTTCATAAGTTGTCTATAATCTAGAACAATAACTAAACATTTTACCACACACAGTGTAGACGAAATTGTATGTTATTATCAGTATCTGGAATAAAGGGCACTATTTGTCTACTGCCCTACAACAGATATTCATGTTTGCACATTCAAACACACACACACACACACACACACACACACACTTCTAGCTACAGAACTGAAGAGGTACATTATTTAAAACCACTTCCAAACGATGGAGGGGGTTTTTTTTATCACCTTGTCATCTATAAAATATGCTTTGTGCACAGAACTATATTGAGTAGGGAACTCAGTCTAAAATATATTATGTTGTTTTTCTTTTCTTGAGTGTTAATTTACTTTTAAATATTCTACATGTACCCTCTTTAAAATGGTACATTCTGTTTCTATTTTACTGTATTCAGCAATCAGTGTCAATTACTATTGGTAACCATGGCAACAAGGCAGCTAACTGTTCTTAAATCTTCATTTGTCCACTACTTTCACAAAATACTGTACAGTTAAGAATGCTTTCTTTCTAAAGACATAGGGAAAAGCTGGAAGGGAGAAATACATAACCTCTTTTAACTAATAATATGATGAGAATATGTTCTGTGAAGTAAACATTTATTCTCTTCGGGATTTAAACATTCTTTAGGATCCTATAGTCATAGCATTTTCACAGTTTTCAGGATCTTCAAGGCTTCACTGTACTCTAATATTGTTCATTTCTTGTCTGTACTTTAAATTTTCCTAGAGGACCTTCGAGATCTTTTCTGATATTAGGAGTTTGCCTTCTGTAATAGTCTGCTTCCCGATTACTAGTAGTACCATAAGATAATAGCTAGAGAGCCTGGCACAAGCATAGTTCTCCTCTGATTTCTTTTGATAGCCTCAGAGGTTAGTAATCTATACAATGGCACAGAATAATTTCAGCTGCTTCTGTGATTATCATGAGCTCCAGTCCAGACATAAAAAAGACAGTCTTATTTGTGTAAAGAATCAGGGACTTGGGATGGACAGGGTAGATCAACATGTGGAGAAACTAAAAAATGCCATCCCATGAACTGAGAAGACTGGAGAAAAGGTTTTGTTTTCCTATAATCATGTAAATCTGTAATGAGTTATCAATAAAGCAACCTTCAGGGAAAGAAAAAAAAAAAGAAAAATTTTGTGCATCTATTCTGTTTGGAGACAATATAAATCCCATTTCTTTTTCAAATAAAAAGCACTGAAAAAGGTTAGGTATCAAAAGGATTCTCTGACCAATTTTGGGGGGTGAACTCCTTAGGAACACATTATTTTTCTATCACTTACGAAACAATAAGTTAAGCAAGATTTGTTATGATGTGTGCGAAACATTTCCTTATCATAAAGTTTTATAAAAATACATATATGCTCAGGATAGTATGTGTTTCCATAC
This sequence comes from Gymnogyps californianus, assembly GCF_018139145.2. NCBI lineage: Eukaryota > Metazoa > Chordata > Aves > Accipitriformes > Cathartidae > Gymnogyps > Gymnogyps californianus. The sequence continues at coordinate 66,389,506 of NC_059500.1, read as the reverse complement.
AGCAAAGAGAATGCAGTCCAGTAAGCCATCCACATTTTACCTTCCTCTTCTTCAGATATCTGCTTCCAGAGTCTCTCCTTCTCCTAATCATGCACTTTCTATCACTGTGCATTTCTCTAACAAATATTTGGTTTCTTTTCATATAGTGAGAAATATTTACACATACGCACACACACCAGCTGCCTTTTTTGGAGCAAAATTGTTACCTTCTGCACCTGAACCTACAAAATATCAGCTTGCAAGATAAAGGACTGACAAAAACTACAGTGAATTGAAATTGGCCTTTCAGAATAGAAACTTTTTTTTACCCCTAACCAGACATTGTTATACTCCATCCCTAATAAATATCATAGAGTACTTTGTATTTGGTTAGTGGAAAAAGCACATGTAGTTGCAGTGTCTCATGATACTTTTAAGTATGACTCCACAGGCAGAGCCGTAGCTGCCTGGCAGCCCTATGTATAGTCACGTTTTACCCATGCAATATAGGCAAAAAGGGAACTCTGCACAGAAATGGGGCACACTTTGGGCATAGGCTACTGATAGCCTTGAAGATTTGTTCCCAATTATTCTGTCTTCTCTTTCAGATTTGTGTAAATCTTTTGCCATGATTACTGAAAGTAGCTGTTAAGTCAACCAATAATTGCTTTCTTAGTATAAAAAATCCACATCATATATATCTTTAACATAAATTTGGGTAAGATCTCATAAATTGCACAGCTGCTGTGATTCTGCTTTTGGTAAATATTCAATCTAAGTACAATCCAACCCTGAATGAGCACCAAATTCTTGCGAAAAGAGAGACTGCCTTCCTACTACTGCAGTCTTCCGAATCACATTACACTAACGCCTTTCCAAACCTAGGTGTAACCATGTCTCTCATAAGACTTTGGTTTCATTTACTTTCCTTGAATTTACCATCATCAGAAATGCTTTCTCTGTGACATAAGGGTTAAAGAAAAACATATTCTGACAATATATAATTTCTACTTTACTAAGATTTTTTTTTTTGCCTTCCCCCCCCCCCCCCCCCCCCAAAGGGAACTAAGTATCTATGAGGTTGTCAGGCCTGTTACTGAGATTACTGATGTACATTTGGTAAACTGAAAGGAATATCAGTGTTTTCCATCTATCAAGTGCTCCCTTATGTAATGTTTCAGGGAAAATTTTAAAACTCCAGCTGGGCTATAGCTGAACCTTTTTCTATCAGTGCAGCTGAGCTAAAGGCATGAAATATAATGGTAAAATGTACATTGGAACCAAGTAAAAGGCCACTATCACACTGCCATTGTCATACCTTTACAAGGATTTTACAATGTACAGCTACTGCTTTTCTCAATTGACATCATATAGGGCTCAGCTAATGGAAAGAGACATGAAACATAATGCACCAACTAGATGCTGGACAGGAAACAGTAAATGGATCATGAATCCAGCCCCCCTAGCTAAAGCAGTCAGAAGTCTGAATAGCAGAGAGACTAATGTTTTTAGCCATTTTCCCTTCCAGACATAAGCCAAAAAAACCCAGCATTGAAGCGTTTTTGTTATCTGGCTGCCCACCCTATCGTGAAAGCCAGCCAGCCACGCTCAAAAGCATTTGCTTTTAAATGAATCATGGCAATACAATGAAGATGCAACATGCAGATTAAGTTCAAATCAATGACAGAAGCCGGGGCTCACATCAGTATGTTCCAAAGTGCAAAAATTGCTCACAGTCAGAGAAAGTTCATCTGATAATGTGCCACATAGGGTGAACAGAGTGCAACACGCTGAGTTCACTGTGATGGCCTTGGTGCTACTGCTATTCTCTTGAGTAACTTTTGGAATTTAGTAAACCTGTCAGTGTTGATAAAATTTTCACCCATACAGTGTGATGGCTGTTTAAAGCAGTAAATTTCCTGCTACATCTTTTTAGCTCTTTGGCTAGGTTACATATCGTAATTGTCAGGCTTCAGTTCTCCGGTACATGAATAAACCGTGTTTTACAGCACTGCTGTTTTTAGACAGTGTGAAAAAGTCTTTATTTAGAAAGACATAATAATTGCATAGTTCTCCACAGGCTGGAAGCTTGTGAAGTTTAAGAGAACTGTGGGTTTTACCTATAGTTTTCCTCAAGAATCTGCAGGTTTCCGGCAGTACTGGAAATATTTTTTTTTGCTCTACAAGCACATCTGATATTGAGCACGTGAAATGTCAATTTGCCTTTAAGCCTCTCCCTAATGCAGTTGCTGAAGTCCACAAAAGACAGTGCTGGGAATGAAGCAAAGCCAGAGCTCCATAGTCAAAACCAAAGTTCTCAGTTGATTTATTTCCTTTTTTTTTTGACTGACATTATCTGTATCTAAATTCTCTTCCAGGGGCTCACGACCAGTGCAAATACAATGCCCATTTCTTCAAATTTAAAATTAGGCACTTCAATGCTAAACACTTCAGTAAACTGCTTAATTTTTCAAAGGTGGTGAGAATATAAAAGCTCTGAAAATTGACCTGTGTCGCACTTGATTCTAACCAGAAAGTTTTGAAAATTTGGACCTTAACTAGAAGGAAGTAATGATCTAAACAGAAATAATAATGGGACCACTGGATCATATGAGAAACATCTCATATATGCTGCACTTTCCTGGAAGCTATAAACTGAAGCTTTAATTTGTCCCTAGAGCTAATTAGGGGGGAGAAAATGCAATTCTTTTTGTTAATAAATCTCTCTGTGAATAATGTTTCCATAATAACGTAAATCGAAGATAAATAGCACCATCATACTTCTTTTAAAAGTATGTTTTATTTTCCAAGAAGGAAAATGGGTCTTCCAAAAAGAAAGGAAGGATTTTTCTTTCAGAAAACTACCCTGTTTTCCTATGCTTCTGAGTAATTTGCTCTGAGTTTAAGCATCTGCATTAGCCCTTAGCCTTCCAAAATGTTATACACAGTTTACTGTATATTTTCCATAGCACATTTGTTTTTCTAATGCTTGTGTTAGTAAAATTTTACCCCTGCTGAAAACTAAAGTAATTGACCTTTGCAGCCTGCATTTACCTTTTTCTTAAGTTATATTTATAGCACATTTTGCAGTCTGTGCTTCACTGCTATCTGAAAAGAACAAATATTCCCAGTGTTTGTAGGGTTTTTACATTTACTTGTATTAAAAAATATTCCACAATGCACTGTTTTGTGCTGCTTTGGAGAACTCAAATGGAATAGAATTTCCCTAAAAATATATCTTTCCATGTCTGTCTACTCCTTTATATTGTTACTAGGTTGAAATATAGTGCCATTTTGTAGTAGCCAATATAAAGCGCAAAACCAAACTGCATTTCAAACCACAGAGTTCTAATCGTTTTTTTAAAATAAACTGTAATATGTATACAAACGTTATATAAAACACACTGGCTGAACACTGGCTGTGGTAAGGTAGAGCCATTTGAGAATGGTGATTCTCTGTTTCATAGAAAGGCCACTAAGAGGCAGCAGTATCTGATCGCAAATCTATGTATCATTAAAACCTGGTAGAAAATTTCACATTGACTACAGTGTCAACACCTTTGTGGTTTATAATTTCATAAATATGAAAGTATAAGACAGACTTGAAATATTTCATTCTTCAGATTTAGATTATAAGTAATAACGGATGGCTTACAGTCTCTGAACTGCTTATATCATATTGCTTATAAATAAGGTCTGTGAGACTTGGAAGGCTTTAATCTGCAAATAAAAATTAAAAAAAAAAAAGAAAGAAATCTTTATAAATGTTTATAAACAGAGGTATGTGATTAAATGGCATGGAAGTATAATTCCCTTTTTTTCCCAAATCATATTTCAGAATATATCAACTCAGATCATATTTGGTTATGTTCATGCATAAAAATAAATTATCAAGATTGGAAAAAGGGATCGGTTTGCAGAGTTGCCTGCTTACAGACATGTTCTTTCTCTTCTTATATTAACCACAGTACCTAATATCTTGATCCTAATTAGCTGTTTGTTAGAAAACTGTAACTGCTTCATGAGGACTCTCTTTGTTTTCTCAGAATTGAATACCCTGTGTACATATCCTCCTGGGATTTAATGATCAGTATGAAAAGTCAGGACATATGGCACTTTATTCTTTCTGCAAGTACTGGCCTAATTTCCCCTTATTAGGAATGCCTTATCAGATTGAGATGGAGTCTAACCTCACCACTGAAAAACACCTGTAAGATAATTTGGAGTCATATTACTAATAAAACTGCGAGACAAAGATTTCCTCCCTAGAAAATTAGCATTTCCATCCGTCCCTGAATGAAATGACAGGAGGTAACTCCTCTGCATATCAGATACGCCAGAAACAGAAACCCTATTGCAGTAAATCTGAAGAAAACCCAGGAGTCACCACTGAGCTAATTGAATCAGGGATGATACGATCATAAAAGATAAAAACACATTAAACAAATGAGGGTATTTTACAATATGCTACATGATTTAAAATTCACCTTTTCCCAACAGAGGGTGAACCATGTGGCCTGAATATGGACGTTATATTACTAGCAAAGTTTTAGATTTCAAAGCATAGTTAAACTAAGAGAAAACTGATTTTGAGTAAATGCTGAAAAAATTCATTTTAAAACCCTGTGCGTCTTTTGCATTTTTTTCTTCCCATTTTTTAAAAATTTTATTATTAAGTCAACATAAAGGATTAAAAAAAACCCTAAAATTAAGCTACACTTTTCGGTAACTTAAGGTTTTTTTGATCTTTGAAGGCTGAACTCCCTGCCCCATTTTCCCTTATTCTTGCACTAACCAGTTTCAATGAATCCATATATTTTTTGTTACATTTCCATCAGAATGTACCTATATTTTACAGGCTGTATGCCTCTTCTTTGTTTTCCAGTACTGTCATGCTTTATAATGTGATTACTTTTATCTTTTGGTGTTCTGGCCCAGACTGGCCTTTCATAAAACTCATATCATACAATTGAAGGTCCCCAGCCATCTGCTACCCTGAGTTTTCAGAGTAACCCCTGATACATGGACAATGCAGGCACACAGAGGATGGCTTTTTCACATGCTAGAGGGACATCCGAAAAAATAAGAAAAACAAAGATACCTTTCTCATTATTCAAGAAGCCCAGTGTTCCTTTGGATCATCATAGTTTTGACTGTTTCATTTCAAAGTGAGACGAATCACTAGAAGAGGGACAATGCGTCAGCAGGAGCATAATTGTAGCAAATGGTAGGAAATATCTTGAAGCATCTACAATATTCACACAGGCTGTCCTCAGTTTCATTGTCTCAGCAGACTGGTATTTCCTTTTCGTAGCTAACCCTGCGCAGATGATAAGAGTGAGGACAAAATGGGAAATTATTTGGCTCATAATTGTGTTTCTCTGAAAGCATCAGCCTAGAGATAACTAAATCTCAAACCTGCTTCTTTTTTTAGAGGTTAAGTTTTAGGTGCTCCTTCTCTTCTGCTTAGGGAGGGTTTGGCTGTATGGGGTAGGGTGTTTTTTTTCCTTTTAACCAAATACATTTCATATTACATATACACTAATTGCTGAGGAATTAGGATGTAAGAACTACTGGGAATCAGGCTTATTATTTATAGCTCCGAATAATTGCTACATCCTGTTTTTATATGCTTCTGAGTTAAATCCAGAAGGAGGGTACAGTTTCACAAATATCTCATCTTCGTATTTCATTCTCTTCTTAAGAAGCAACAAAGACTGAGGCAGACTTCTGACTTCTTTACTTCTTATGTTGCATGTTGTTTTTATATGTTTGCAGGCCTGGCTAACTACAGAACAAATTAACTTATATTCCTAAAAAGCAAATGCAAGGACAAAGTTATGATCAAAATTCAATAAAATGTGCTGTTTCTTGGGCATAAACATAGCATATTAGTGTTCATTTGCAGAGATAAGAACCTGGATTGATGAGGAAATAAAGAAATCCAGCCACAAAATTAAGCTTGTGATTGCCCTCCTTTGCAGTTACTTATATCAGAAATAGCAACTCAGAAATAATAGCTATATTACCACAAAGCTAAGGTACCATAATGTCAGAATATCTGTATATTAATTGTTAGGTGGAAAGAGTAATTACAGTTAGCATTTCTTTTATCCTTATGGCTGTGTGAATTAATTATAATGAAAATATATAAAAATAATAACAGAACCATTCTGAAATGGTGTGATTACATGGTAATGGACATCAGTGGAACATACTTGTCCTTCTGGGACTTATTCTGAAGTCCTTTTCTGATGATATCACACAGGTCTCCAGTTCTGTGCCTGCCTGTGCAAATTTAGTCTAGTTAGTAAAAGAATTTAGTCTATTCAATGATGGATGGCACAGTTCATATGCATTTTATTTGCTCTGTGCTTGTATAACAATGCAAAGGGATGGAGCAATGATCCAGGAAAGACAGCGATCAAGAGAAGGCTAATATCACTGCTATCTGCTGCATGGCCTACATTAGAGCTCAAAATTTCCCAGGAAACGAGCTTTTGGAAGTAGATAATAGATCACATGAATTCTTCTGGCAAGTTGCCTGAGGAACTCAGCCTGTAAGCTGAGAATCTCTGCTTCAAAGAGCAGTCCTTTTCTAAAACAATGTACATTCAGAGCTCCTGAAACTTTCCATCTTCTACAAATATAACTATTTCTCCACTATCATATCTGCAGACCTGCTTACAGCCTGGTCACACGCAGGGAAGCTTATCCACCCCTACGAATTGTTGTGCTAGAGAAGTATAGACGTTGGGACTATGTGCCAATCTGCCAAATCTCTCCTTACTTTTGCTTATGTTTGGATAAAGTTCAGATACAGACTGCCCTGGCACATTTGTCAGACAGTTATGTATCAGCAGAACAAAAGGAAGATTTTAGCAACTAATGATGCAGTAGATTAAATCCTACCTCTTTCCTCAGGTTAGCTTGTGTAGTTTCTATAGTGGCCACCCAAGAAGCAGGAAAATAAATCGAAATAAAACCCGTATGTACTCCCTTTTTCCACTTGCATTTTATTCTGGCATTAGCAACTCAGGTCATATAGTCAGGATATTTCTGAGATCTCTTTATCTGAGTAGATTGGTCAAAAGATACTTTAATGCAAGTATGTACATATTTTGAAGGAGACGGCACACTGTGAATACACTGTTACATTTTCCATACAGCTAAAATAAAAACAGTAAGTAAGTGCAAAAAGAGGAACATGCGCATTTCCTTGACGCTTCAAACATCTGAACACAGGTACACACACAGAGAGAACATGAGCACTTGAGAAATAGGAGTGAAACTGACTGTCAAGTGAAAGGGGAAATAATCAGTCGGGTTTTACTTTCCAGGTAAAACAACGCATAGAGAAAAATAAATACTAAGATAGATGACAAGAAAAACAGATTTTTTTTCCCTAGCTCTTTCTAAAGATCTTGAGCACAGAAATAAAGACAGAAGTGAGTATGTGCAAAATTGCTGAGTACTGCTGCTCTGATCCACCTTAAACCAACAATCTGGTCTTTTTACACTTTATTCATATTTTACCATTGCAATGAAGACTAAACTGCAGTGTAACTAAATATTGGACTGACATAGATTTAGAAGCATAGTCACCAAAAGCCAAGAATTTTGGAGTACACTGCCTCCTCCATCACCATACTGAATCTCTCTCTCTCTCTCTCTCTCTATGTATCTATATATATAAAGGCTGTTTTAAGGTTTGGTGCTACTGATCTAGCTAACAATACTGTACCATACAGCTATTGTCTAAACTGACCAGCATACGCAAAATATTTTTTGCATAAATTTTGGAAACCAAGCTTTTAGAGTTTATTGTTAAAAAATAAAGAATATACTGTTCCTTGCTGATTTGCTTCCTTTATTTAATATGTTGTTTTAAAGTAGCAGACTAGACCTTAAATTAGTATACAAATATGGGTATTATCATGAATAGCCTGTTATTTGATCTGTAACACTGGGAACACATGCCAGTATTTCCATATAAGCCATGGGATTCAGTTCGTAAGTATTTTAGAAAAAAATCAAGAAAGCTTGAACATTACTGAAGTAAGTTATCAATCTTCCCTGTATATCATGGTTTTCTAATGCTACTTTTTATGCACACTGTGAACTTAAGATCCAGATCACACTTTCCCTGATTCAATTCACAGATCCATCTAAGGACTGAAGTTTAGACTACTTCTTCGTCACAAGCCTCTGTCAGAATCACACCAGTTGATTCTTCCAGTACAGACTCCTATGAAAATTTACAATCCAATTTCCTTTTGCCAGAATAATCTCCCATGTGTTCAGTCTTGACATCTTCTGAAGAGATTTAAAAGCAAAATAGCATATTGAACATACTCGATAATGCCTTTGAGGAACTTACCTCTACTGAAGGGAAGGTATGAGTGTGATACAAGCACAGAAAGTAAAAGAGGAGGAATACAAACAGCACTTCCTCTGAAACTGTCTAAATTGTCTTTCCCATTGCTTAGGCTGTCCCAGGAGTAGCTAAGACACATGCATCCACCACTCACCAGCAAAAAAGTACTAGAGTATAAAGCTGTTTGTCTGCCTGCATTGTGAGACTGTATTGCAAGTCTTCTCTTCCCCCATCTCCCTGACCCAGAAAAAAGATGAAAGAACTGAAAAGATGAAAACAGAGGGAAAACACAGGAAAAATCCACCTGTATGAAAGTTTGGGCTCGGCTGCATGAACACAAGTCAGTTAACTGAGCTGAGAAACAAGTGAGTGACAGAAGCCAAGAAAAAACACAGAGAACTTCACGATCAGGAAAAGTAACATTACCCTGCAGATAAGCTGAAGCAGCTCTCAGCATTACAGGTTGGTGACACTGTGTGCATTAAAAGGCCTCCTCTAGCACAGAAAAACTATGTCAAAACAGAAGCACATACTAAGAGCAGAAGGAGCACACTAACAGTAAATCAGATGTGTTCTAACTGTCCCCATAATGCAAAAGGTGACACAGAAATAAAATTCAGAAATGTTAACGAACCATTTACAGTTAGTCTGAGCTATAATATTCTATCACGCTCTTCACCAATTTAAAATAAATTACAATATTTAAACTTGGCATATACCTTCTACATTATTCACATTTCAGGGTATTAATATGGGCCTGTGCTCTGAAATCCTTTACTGACTGTCCTTTATTATGTACTCAGTTGAAGCTATCATTGTTTTCAGTGGGACAGAGAAAGGACTGAGATATTCTTCCCTCTTATGGACTTCCACTTTCTGTTCTGCCAAAGTAAGACTTCAGGATTTGGTTTATTAAAACTGTTCTACTAATGCACAGGAATGTGTTAGGAGCTCGGCGCAAGAATTACTGTGTGAAATTATAAGGCTTATGTTATACAGGAGGTCAGACTAAATTATCATAATGGTCCCTTCTGGGTCTTAAAATCTATGAATAATCGGTGTCTCCATCCTAGCGCAGACTGCTACTTCATCTAGTCATCATCGTATTTCCAGTAGAGGCTAGCACCTGAGATTTCAGTGGAAATCAAATCCCCTTTCACCCTTCTAATGTAACTAGGCAATTACACGAGGGAAGAAAAATTTCTTCCCAACTCTTGTAAGCTATCATACTATAAATGAATGTAAGATACTTCTTTCCTTTCTGCTGTAATGTTTTAACCCATTAAAAATGTATCATTATTGTACTTCATAAGTTATTAACACTTGCAGCTGCATCCACTAACCATTTAGTTGATACTAGTGGGGCATTTATGAACCAAACCTTAATTGGGAGTTTTGTGATGGAGGAAAATTTTCAGCAGCGAGGTAGCCAAGAAAAGTTCATCCACAGTTCATATAACCCTTCCACAAATTCACATTAGAGCAGAGCTGCACTGAAATGGTAGCCTGAATCTGAAGAAGGGTATCTTCCCTGGTGTATCACAGTGTCAAGAAAGCCTATACCAAGCAAGAATGCACAGCTTTGCTGTAAATGTTTGTGTGTTCACGGATTTTTTCATTTTCACTCTATTTTTTTTATCCAGTATTGGAATGCTGCCATATCACACCCTCAAGACGAAGTATAAAAGAGCCACATGCTGAAGTGAATTTTAGCATTTACAAAAATGCAAAGATGGCAGTGATACAGTGAGATCCAAGTCCATAAAAGAGGCTAGGAAAAGGTATGAGATTAACTACCAGACTAGTCAATGAAACAGGGAGAGAAGTGGTCAGCCAAATTAAACACAACATCTTTAACCCAGTGCATCCTTCTACCATTCTTTCAAGAAAAATTCAGGATGGATGATTAGCTGTGCAAAGCCCTTAGTTCATTCTCTCAGCATGTCTTAGCCCCAGGGATTAAAAAAGATATGAACCCAGCAAGCTTGTTCAAATTGCATGACCCCAAACATCAGAGTTGCAGTGCAGCAGTTCCTATTTTTTCCTGCATGAAGCCTTCTTAAAGTATCCTGATCTGCTCAAACCACTGCTACTGTGTGAGGGAGAGTCCATTCTCTATGGTACAGAAGGAATCTATGCCACATGTTCTCTGTTAGAAACTCTGTTTTTGTTATTCTTTGTTTTCCTGTTTCTCATAACGCAGTACTATTCAGAGCAAAAGTGTTCTCCTTACATCTATAATGCAAACTTTGGGTATGATTGAAATCGCTGCTTTCACTTCCTTACCATTTTCACTGGATCCACTGAAAAATCCATGATCTAGAAACCACAGCTAAACACAGCTATCAGGTGTCAGGAAATGTAATTGGACTGACACCTGCAGACAAAAGGGACTGGAAGGTAAGGATGAGATGAGGGCAGCCATCTGGACAGGGAGAGCCACTTCATTCTTTGTATAAAAGCGTGTGACACTAAGTCACACTAACTAACAGTTCCTCAATTTATAAAGTTTGGTGAGATCTGACTTCTAATTTCTAAAGTACATGTTTATAATTACCGCAGAGAAAGCATTTCACTTCTATAGAATCTGCAGAGCTGCACCAGGAGCCAGCTCTGAGAATTCACAGGGCTACAGGCTCCTTTAACACATTTCTGTTGCTCTCTGTGCACCTCCAAACGCAGGGTAAGGGGTTCTAACCACGCCTTTCCTTTGTGCAAACATGGTGATTATGACAAAAGAAAGAAAATACCACAGGAAAACATATTTATAAACCTAAAACTACATTTCATTAACCCTCAAAAATATATACACTTTTCCTGTCCCAAATGTGGGCTTATATCACCCAATTATAATTTTTTTTTTCAAAAGAGTTCTGAAGCTAAACATTTATCTTCAGATGTTAATGATAGTAAAATGTCTCATTTTCTCCCAAAATCCATTAAGTGTGAAATTACTACAATTTAAATGGACAGATTTGACAGCCTCTTTTTTTTCATCTTGAACTGTACAATATAAATAAAACTTGGATTACCCAGCTAAAACAAAATGTATTGTCTGTGTGTGTGTGTATATCATTTCTTTATCTGATACATATTCTAATAGTGATTAAAGGTCTTTTTGGAATTTACATTGCAAAGATTGGTTGTGAGTCATCATAATTACTTTCATGTTTTGAAAAAATGATATTGTCATGGTTAAACCCCAGCCAGCAGCTAAGCACCACGCAGCCGCTCCCTCACTCCCCCGCCCCCGCTCCCAGTGGGATGGGGAGGAGAATCAGGAAAGAAGGTAAAACTCATGGGTTGAGATAAGTTTAATAACTAAAGTAAAATATAATACTAACAATAATAATAATGAAATATAATAATAATAGTAGTAATGAAAAAGAATATAACAAAAAGAGGAAAAAAAAAGAAAAAAAACCCAACAGTGATGCACAATGCAATTGCTCACCACCCGCTGACTGATGCCCGAGCAGCGATCCGCCCCTCCCAGCTAACTCCTCCCCATTTATATACTGAGCATGATGTTCCATGGTATGGAATACCCCTTTGGCTAGTTCAGGTCAGCTGCCCCGGCTATGCTCCCTCGCAGCGTCTTGCACACCTGCTTGCTGGCAGAGCATGGGAAACTGAAAAATCCTTGATTTAAGATAAGCGCTACTTAGCAACAACTAAAACATCAGTGTGTTATCAACAGTATTCTCACACTAAATCCAAAACACAGCACTGTACCAGCTACTAAGAAGAAAATTAACTCTATCCCAGTCGAAACCAGGACAGATATGTGAAAGCATCAGTATTTGCTCTGTATACACATATGTATGAAAATATACATATATACTGACACACATATACACAGTCACACAGATGAAATCCATATTTCCATAATCTCCTTGACAGACCCCAGAAGAAGGTACAGGTTTACTAAAAGTGAACATATTTAAAGATGATTTAATAATGATGTATACAGTTTGGATATTGATAAATTAGTGTATTTTAGCGTGAAAAGCTGCCTACCAATATTCAAAAAGACATAAAATAGAAGCACCTATTCTTTCCAATGTCAAGAGAAGTAATTCTGCATGCCAACACACCCAAACTGAACTAGACCACTTCACTGCAAAGCACCTCTGAAATGATCCCCTCTAACAAGTGTGTACAATGAGTCATTGACCTGATCATCTTAGAAACCCATATGTGCTAATGGAGAAAAAAGACTGGGATTTAACTGGGGAAGTGAGAGAGATGGCCAATAAAGCACAGCTGCATGAAATATGTAATAAGGAGCCTTGGTCTCTTCTAGAAACCACAGAATCAGTGTGGTTTGTTTCTGCTTTCAGCCCAGCATTCTGGGAGAGCTGCCAAAAGCAAAAAGAACTGTAGGATGATAGTGAGGCTGACTGGAAAGGAGGAAGACAGTTAAAATAAAATGGATTTTCTCTCTGAGAGGGAAATCTGCAGAGCACATAACCTGCTGGTAGGGTCATCAAATGATGAAGGAAATTTCTTGGGCCAATAGCACCTCTCCTCCCAGATGGAAATTGGGGAAAGGATTCCATTTCCTCCCCGGTAAACAATGGCCAGAATTGTTGATTTTCTGGGCTCTCTCCTGGAACCAGGACTTGGCAAAAAATAATTTTGGAGAGGAAAAGCTTGGGATAAGGGTCTGGCATAAAGATAGCCAGGTGTTGGAAGGAGTACTTCAGGAAAATGAACTGGAACAAGCTGAATTTGGGGTGAACAGCTGCATCATAACTGATCATGAAGACTCGGATGGGATGTGTGATGGACAGACCTCTTGACTGCTGAGTCGGGGGTGCACTGCTCTGAATACACACCCCATGTTAGAGGTGGTAAACCTCTGCATGCAAGAGGTGTTGTGAGGAATGGATGTTGATGATTAAATGCTCAGGGAGGCTGTAGCTCCAAAAACAGGCAGAACAAAATCTGCATGACTGAACCACCGTAAGACAGGTGATTATTTCAAGCAGAGGAATGCAGGCAATGGCTTCATTCAGCAGGAGGAAGGGTAAAGTGCCTGAAACAAATTGAGCAAGGTGCAGGCCATGAGACTACTGCACTTCTCTTCCCAAATGGCAAACTGGGAAGGTACTGCACTTCCACGCTAAGCAGTGTTATTTGGACTCTCCTGGAACCAGGATTGGGCAAAAAATAAGACACTAAAGCAACAATGGAAAATAAATGCTATTAAGCAGTCATGCTGTTATGTCTATTAAAGAGGTTATTAGATTCTAGAAGGTGATTTAGAAAACATGGTAAATGATAATTTATTTCAAATCTTTTGTATATATGGGGGAGAAGGGTCTCTTTTTTTCATATTTTTCATTTCATTCCTTACTCTGAAGCCAAGGGCTGAATCACAGCTCTGTAACAAATTGTGCAGCACTGTAAGATTGCATCTGCAAACTCTATTCCAGAAGCACTTAATATGTGCATAAATCAATTTTTTTCTCTTAAACAAAAACAACCTTCTACGCTTCACCTGGAGAAGTTACATTTAAATAAATTCTACAGAGCAGGATTTGGAGGAGAATTCAGCTGCTAATAAACACAAGAAATATTTTTAAATAAAAAATAATGAAAAGTATATTCTGTTGACTAATACTGTATAGACCATAGGCACTCTTCAAAGGAAAAAGCAGATAAGTTTTAAATAATAATTTTAAAATAGCCATACCTAAAATAACTGCCAGAATTCTGATTTTTTAAATGTAGGTACTGGAAGTGCATGAGTAGGGAAAAAATCTATTAACTGTAAAGAAATAACTCTGATTTAAAATAAATTTAATATTAAAGGAAATTAATAGCTGTACCATTATACCTGATATTAAAAATGCTCATAAGAAGTTTTCCTCGTTCATGATTTCTAGTAGTAGTACCACAGTGGCAGCACCACTCAGAGCAGAACTGCTGACAGGGAGACAGAAGAGGAAAGTAGGATGGACCTGCAGGTGACCTTGAAGATGGGGGGTTTTGTCAGCCAAGTACTTCTGTCAATCCTTCTTTGATATGAAACTTCTCTAAAAGCACAAGGCTCTCTTTTTCTATAGTGTTTGTCAGAGGAAATTCTGAACACATGTTTTAGCAGTTACATTGGCTAAATTAATAATTTTAAAGCATTCCTTTTAAAATTAAAAACTTCCTTAGTCCCAATAATCCAATACTTCATAATTTCAGCCACCAATCTCAGTTATTTATTTCCAATTGTGTAACAACCGGCAGTGCTCTTATCTTTACTTAATTAGCTTCGATTTCTAAGGTTAAATTCCTGCATTAGATTAAAAAGGCCATGGTAAGCCACATGCTGTCTGTAAATAAGATGAGTCTGTTGTGAAAGGTTCATATTCAAATGCACACTGTTGATGACTAGGAAAGCTACGGGTAATCAAGGCTGTAAATCTGTCATTGTGACATACAAGTAGTGCTTAGCACCACACTTAGTACAAGGGCAAATATGAAAGTGGAAAAGTTGAAGATGAGTATTGTGAAGCAAACAAGCAAATAATTCCAAACACTAATTGGAGACCTCTGGTTAGTTTAGGGGATTTAAATCTTGCATCTGAAAATTACCAACTTGGATTCACTACAGATACTGAAAAATTCTGTGCTAAACCATTTGTCTGTTGAGAATCACTGTCAAAATTGATACTGCTAGATAATTATCTCATCAGAATGAGCAAGCATTTCCGTCAGACAGATTGGACAGATACTTTGTATCTGAAAATACATCTGTATCTGTATCTTTGTATCTTTGGAGAGATATTTTGTATCTGAAAATCTTTACAAATAGAAGGAGTGAGTTCGATATGATGATATTCATGAGTCCTTTTTATTTATGACGTATGCACACCTGGGCTGGGAGAGTTTTGCTGTTTGCTCCATTTTTGTGCTTGAGATAATTGCTATCTTCCTCTGCCAATCCTACTAGTTTTAAAGATATGAATACTTATTTCCAGATTGCTCAACAGACTGATTTGACTTTTATTAGAGTTTCTGCAATATAGATAAAGTTGAGTATGGGTAACTGGAAAGGCCAGTTCAGGCCCTGTACATGCCACATAACCACATTTATACATTTACATGAAGTTATGTTCAGTGGCTAAATGAACCACACAGTGCATCCTCTGTTAAAGAAAGTAGAAAAAACTGAGATTTGTGCAGAGTGAAAATCTGTTGTTCTCCAGCATGCTGCTATTTTTTATACATGCTTTCCACAAAAGATGTTATGATTTTATATATCATGACAGCAGTGAAAATCCTAGCAGTAATACCCACTGAACCAAGCTGTTAATGCTGAAGTTTTGTGACACCAGAAGAGTTACCTGTAGTAAGGTAAATCACTGAGAAAGGCAGAATTACTGGGACCTAATAAAATGCTTTAATGTCAACCTACCTCTGGGCACCACATCCTTTGAGGGTATTCTCCAGTCTTATTTTACTTTCCAGCACCTTTCAGTTGCTTCCCAAGTTCACACGGGACTTTTTGCTGCCTATCCAGAGGCAGTACAAAGTATCAAACAGAGGTAATACAAAGCACCTACAAAATAACAAATGAACAAAAACATTAATTAAAAATTCCATTCTCCTATTTGTCGCATTGTCTACACATGTACAAGAAGAAATTACTATGGAATAAATGCTGAAATCCCCATGATGACAAGTATCTCACACCCCAACTGATTTTACTGATCTCAGTATGACTGAAAGTGACAGTCTCAAACCACCTTTTTTTGCTACTGCTATCTCACATAGTCAGTTTTACCAAAAACTTGGATAATAGTGTGCTCATATTGTTCTTTGTTCCAAATTAGTGGTCCCTTCATAATTTTGCAAGCAAAAGAGTAGGAAGCAGCTATGACTCATTTTGCACTTGCAGTTTTGTAGACAGAAAGACGACACGTCCATCGAGCATTCCCTAGCCAGCTTTTGATTTACTTTAGAAGAGGAATGGACATATCTGGGCTTTTAATAAAAATGCCAACATGATTTGAATACTACATGCCACTCATACAATTCTCTAAAATTGCAGGATTGGTATTCACATTGAGGAGAGTGCATGGAAAGACTTGCCATTGAAATATTGTGAATAAATACTTCTGCATTGACTCCGTTTTGACTGTCGCTGATGATTCAATACATTAATGGATATGTAGAGAACAAGAAATAGGTCAAAGTCAAAGCAGGTCTGTTCCCAGGAAAGACTCCTACATGGACAAGGGAGCATGAATTTCTTCAGATCAAATCAGCATATGAGATTTGCACCATACTGACCATCTGAACTAATCAAATGATAATTTTTATGCCCATTTCTAAAAGCAGTGGTATTGTAGGCTGAGCTCTTGGGACAACCATACTGAGATTAATCCTTTAACCAAATCATCCCAGATCTGACAATTCAACGATCAGGTCTTCCTGTCTCTGCACATCTGTCTGAGAAAGGTACTTTATTATCACCAAATGTTACCTTAGCCTGTCCTGAGACTCCGAGTGTAGTGATACTGGTATTTACAGTGTAGTTGCATCCCTAAGACAGCTGCAAAAGAATGACAC
Organism: Gymnogyps californianus; assembly: GCF_018139145.2. Taxonomy (NCBI): domain Eukaryota; kingdom Metazoa; phylum Chordata; class Aves; order Accipitriformes; family Cathartidae; genus Gymnogyps; species Gymnogyps californianus. The sequence continues at coordinate 66,372,576 of NC_059500.1, read as the reverse complement.
AACAGATCAAAGCTCTGTTCTTCAGGTTGTTCAGGTAATGTGCCTAATCACAGTCTATTAAAAGAAACAAAATCCTGTCTGACTCATGGAGCAAGTGACCTGTAAATTATGCTGCCTCATGAACTCTATGGACAGTTCTCTGTTTGCCACACACCTTTTGCTTCAGAAAATTTAGGTCAAATAGCTTTTCAATTTTTTTCTAGCAGATTAAATTGGGTCATGTTCTTAGAGAAGTGGGTCATTTTTCCCTGCAAATAAACAGTTTCATGCCTGCATGTCTTTAGTTCAAAGATTCTATTGTTTGTACTCAAAAATGCACAATTCTTTTGCTTAGCCAAGAGGCAGTGGTTTTGTTGGTTTTTTTTTTTTTCCAAAGAGCAGTCTCTAGCCTGACCCAGTAAGACACATGATGTTTTTCAGTATGTGACAGTGAAAAATGTCCCTTTTCTGTCTTCCCATCAAAACACTGACTGGGGACAAAACCCTTAGCCAGTATTGATTGATTTGCTCCACTGACTTCAGCAGAGCTGCTCTGATTTGTATCATGTGGGAATCCATGCTAAAAAAGATCAGTGTCCAGCGCATAAACATAGGAAAGTTTTTGCCAATTTTCTAACACACCACAAAAGATTTTTCTCACATCTGTTCAGGTGAAAATAAGGACCTTTAGGAGGAGAACATGGTGCAGCTCTCTGACAGGGTATTCTACCTGTAAAGATTCAAGCCAAACCAATGATTCAGCAGGCAAGGCTTAGTTAATTTATACAAGACGGTTCAGTTAATTGTTATAACAACAACAAGAAAAAAACCTAACAATGATATAATCTTCTCTCCTAGTTTTCTTTTCAATATTGAAGCTTATCAGTGTGGTTATCATTTATGTCATCATGAATGAAAACATGAGGACTCCCATATTGCCTAGATAGATTTCCAAAGAATTGCATACTTGTCTAATGTCCATAAATATAGCCAGACATTTAAAGTTCACATGTGAGTATTATGTAAGGTCATTCTTAAGCCAACCTTTCCCCAATCCTTTGTGTTCTTTCTCACAATTTTTTTCTAATGTCTAATGTCTACAACAATTTTTTCTCTGTGTTGTTAGCCTTTCACTGTATGTCTCACAGAAAACCCAAGGACTGAAACATTCTTTTTTTTAATTCACAACTCTCTTGCTCTCAAACTGACATTACATGCATGTGCCTGACAAACCCCAGAACATCTACTGTCTTGACAAGTTAAATTCCTCTTCACTATTATTTCTTCATTATCAAAAGAGGAATGAGTTCACATTAAATATAAACAAATCCAAGTTTATTACTATCTCAAATTTCAGCAAAGATAGGTAAATTAAGCACTTTAAAAGAGCATCAATTATTGAACAAGCAACTTTTTTTTTTTATCATAAGAATAATGTTTGTTAATTTTTATTTTGTGGAGAATCTAGTCCCACATTGATATAATTTAATTTTTTATCTTCTGTACTACTTTACATGCTTCAGGAAAGACTATATAATATATTTAAAATGTAACAGCAACAGACATAAATGTTATTCTTACTCTTTAGTCACAAATTTAGTCTAGTTTTAATATCCAGTATAATTTCTGTATATATAACAGGCTCACAGAGAGTCCTTTCAATCTGGTTTTCTGTGGGTTTTGGAATGAAACCTTTGAATAGAGACATAGCAACACCTGTTGGTTTGAAAAGTCCTTCCAATCTGTCCTAGAATTTCTCAGCTTCAGAGATACTCCAGAGCTAACTCACCATATTTTCAAGAGAAATGAAAACTACATCCAGATTTGACAGCATTTCTTGGTTTGCTAAGATTCTGTCATATGTATCCTGGTATTTTTGGCTGTATGAACAATAAAAAAAACTCTACTGTTGGTAATGTTTTCTAAATGAATTTGAAAAAAAAATTCCAGCAACTGCACTGTCTCTTCAGCAATTTTACTCTTAAAACATTTGTTTAGCTACTCTAATGAAGAGGAACACAGTAACTCACATCAGTGAATCTCTGCTTCTGAAATGTTTCTGAAGAGAAACAAAACTAAAATTAAGTTTTATTCTTTGTCAAAAGAAGATTGTAGAAGAATAACAAAATATCCAGTCTAGTTTTAAATGAGTAAATGAGTCCTTTTCAGATTGGTTTTATGATACTGATAATCTTATTCTGGTGATTTTTACTCCATTTACTTATATGTGAAAGAGGAAAGGTGGCAACATCTATGAACATAAGTAGCTTGTGTAGATTAGATTGAAAGGGAGTAATTCTTAAAGAGGAATACAGCACATTCTGCAGAGATGTGTACTGTGCAGCCTCAGATGATCACCCACAAATACAGACCAGGGCAGCTGTGTTCTCAGATGATGTCCTTGACAAGTGTTTTCCGTTACATACCTTTGTTTACTTTGAAAACATGATTCTGTATTAGTATAAAATAGATTTTGCCGTTTTCTTATAATAGCATTGGACATTCTCGTATCATAGCTAGATTACACATCAGATGTGTGATAGACTAAATGAGCCAAAGAAACCAGATCTCATTCCAAAAGTATAAGAATCAGTAGGTTCATCTCAAAAATGACAGTCAGCACCAATATGAGAAAAGCAAAGAAACAAAAATCTGCGCACAACAAAGACAGAGAGGGAAGCTGCACAGACCTAAATGCTAGCACTGGATTGTTTTCCAAACTTAGGGGTTGTACGCATTTTTCACCTAACTAACAACTAGCAGATTGAAAAGGCATTGATATGAAGATACTAGCTCTTCAACTGCATGTAGTGAAACAGAATGTAAATAAAGTAGAGAAGGAGATGTAAAGATAAAACATATCAAAATGAGAACCCAAAATTTGGCCAAAACTTTCTTCTGTTTTTTGGTGGTGGTTTATCAGAAAGAGAACTATAAATTTTGAGACTCTCTTCAGAACAAAAGTAGCTAGAAATGAAAAAACATAGTAGTGGGAAAGAAAAGAGCTAAAAAGAAGGACTGAATTAGAGATACTTATGAAACTTCTAGAAGAAGTTCTCAGAATTCTTTGTAAATGGTGGATAATGTGTGATAGGAATTAATGGGTATGGAACTACATATGCCAAAAGATAAATCATGACTTTGTTTTCCCTTGTGCTTTAAAAATTGGAACAAGAAAGGTAATAATCAAAGTAATATCAGGATATGGAAAGGAAAAGGAAGAAAAAGTAGTACTGTATAAAAAATCATCAACAAAGCAAGAGGAGATTGAGGTATCGAAGGAGCAGACTGGGATGAACGCATGAGCATGGAACAAAAAATTCAAAAGGTTACTGTAAGAGACAAGAATACTGCTGGCAACCTAAGAAATTGAAGAGCTAGTGTAGGAGAGATTTGGTAGCTATGTAAATACATTCCTAATTCTGAAAACGCACTGGAACTATCCACCAGTTTTGGTAATACTTGTGAGCTTTATGCCCCTATCAACACTATACAGCCCAGTGTTGACCAAGACCACTATTAACCAAAATCAAGTTATAAAAATAATACTAAATCTCTATTTAATAACCTGTCATAAAATTTATTTTAATAGTACTTTTAGTCAACAGTTTTATCATGCTTTTACCAACAGTGTGATCAATATGAGCATTATATCTAGCCTACAATTTCACCCACCACTTCAAAAGCTTCATAAATCATCAACTTCTATAACTTCTTGATTACCTCTTAATGTTCATACAAAACAAGGATAAAAACAAAAATCACCCTCTGATGAAAGCATGCTGAGCACTTGAAAAACTTTTATTAAATGATACCCAGTTAGCAACACCCTGTTGGGCCATCACTGTGTAGTGATGATTATGGAGTGCTCTTTCGCATAAACTGAATAAATCTCATAAATTGTTGATGGAGGTGCTTTAAAATATCAGCTATTGACCAACTTTACCCCAGCAACAGAAGAGAATTGATTTAGTTTGCCTCTCTTCTAAGAAATTTTATCCCTAGCCTGGGGCTTGGGGATTGTACAGCAAACAGATCAATCCCATGTACTTTCAAGGGCTGGAGAAAACTGTTCACTCCATGTCTGGGTTTCCTGAAAGGTCTGCATCTTGCTCTCTGATTTAGTGATGCTTGCCCACGACATGACAAGAAAGGGGGATGAGAGTAACCCATCTTTAACATCAAAGAGAGTTCAGATAGGGATGATTAAAGCTAAAATTATCAGGCTAGTTTTTATGATGAGGATGGGTCTACAGCAGACATGTAATTGAATTCCAGTTCCACACCAGCCCCAGTTCTCCATGTTCCTTCCCTGCTCTGCCTTGACTGTTCCAGGGAGTGTGCAGAGACAACAGGCGATGCTGCACGACACGTGATCTCTGTGCATACAGATAGGCTTCTTGGGCAGTGCAGCTACACCCAGATTGCAACCTGAGGACAGAACAAAAACAAAACAGCATTGTAAAAGAGATACTAAGACCAGAAATGCCTTATGTTGCTGTTCCACCTCTACAAGGTTTGCATTATAGATTTGTTCCACAATATTTTCTGAACTTGCACAAAGTATGGGAAATATTTTTGTTTGCCCACAGCCTTCAGTGAATTAAAAATGCTACCAGCATTTTACACCAGTTCCTGTTAGACCTTTAAAGAAAATACTTTTTTGCTATTTTTTAATCACTACTACAGATGAAAAACTTAAATGCTTCTAGAGTTTTTTGTGCTATTATGCCTCTCTCTTTCACACCTCTGTGATGCTGCTTTGTTAACTTATCATGTCGCCTTAATGAAAAGAATCCATGGACAAATACTACTTAAAAAAATTTTGCTGTGGTGTGATAACTAAACAAAAGCAGGTGAATTCAACTGCAGAAAGGAGTCTTATATCTCATCAATGTTGTCCTTGCAATAACATGATATCTTATATTTGGGTAACATCTCAGGAATACAGAAAGAAAGGCCCTTTAGACACTAAGTCTAAAAGAATATGTGACAAGCACCATTGGCTTCCTTGGGACTGCCAGTGCATTTGGAATTAATGGACTTGTAAATGAGACGGGGCAAAAAGATGGAAGTCATGTAATATCTGACTGAATTGTCTCATGAGCTCTGAGGCAACTGCTGAGAGACCTCTATAAAATGCTTGCATGGAGTTGTTTTCCTTCTAATACAATCCACAAAAGTCAACTTACCCAGTGGGAAGTCCATTACGCAAGTGTCATGGTTTAACCCCAGCCGGCAACTAAGCACCACACAGCTGCTCGCTCACTCCCCGCACCCAGTAGGGTGGGGAAGAGAATCGAAAAAAAGTAAAAGTGAGAAAACTGGTGGGTTGAGATAAAGACAGTTTAATAAGTAAAGCAAAAGCTGCGCACACCAGCAAAGCAAAACAAGGAATTCATTCACTACTTCCCATCGGCAGGCAGGTGTTCAGACATCTCCAGGAAAGCAGGGCTCCATCACGCATAATGGTTACTTGGGAAGACAAACGCCATCACTCTGAATGTCCCCCCTTCTTCTTCCCACAGCTTTATATACTGAGCATGACATCATATGGTATGGAATATGCCTTTGGTCAGTTGGGGTCAGCTGTCCCAGCTGTGTCCCCTCCCAGCTTCTTGTGCACCCCCAGCCTCCTCGCTGGTGGGGTGGTGTGAGAAGCAGAAAAGGCCTTGACTCTGTGTAAGCACTGCTCAACAATAATGAAAACATCCCTGTATTATCAACACTGTTTTCAGCACAAATCCAAAACATAGCCCATACTAGCTACTATGAAGAAAATTAACTCTATCCCAGGAAAAAACAGCACAGTAAGGCAATGAGAAACACCTTAATAAATTTCCAAATTAATGAGGTGCGCATTGAAGCCTCTCATGGCTCTTTATTGATCCAGACATGGCATTGCCTAGAGACTTGTGACTCCTGTCTCACCCAGCTTGTGATTTTCCTTTTGCTCCCATCTTACCACAGAGGGTGGAAATAGACTTGAATTCAGCCTTTCAGGCCTGTGGGCACAGAGGAGCATGATTTTCATGATTACCTTCAGTTTTCCTGTATGTAGAAACCATTGATCCTACTTGAAATTGTTACAGAAGTAACACAGTCTGGTACTCTAAGGTGGTTCTTTCAGTCAAATAACGTTTTTAAATAAAGTGACATCTCCAATATTATATTGTCTGATTCATTCTTTCTACATCTACATCAAAGGACTTCTCATTTAATCAAAACAATTCATAGCTGGCAAAGGTCTTTGGCTGCCTTCCTACGAGGCAGTTTAACATCCAGAAACTCCAAATCCCCATTAAAATATACTGGGAAAGGAAAGAAAACCAGCTCTATTTTTCTTCAGGAGTTCCTGGCTAAGGGAGTAACCCAGCAAACAATTAGTTTTAAATTTTCTGTACTCCTTGAGATAGGTCTACCTCCCACCTGGGAATTAATCCTTCTTCTCCTCCGTAAACATGCACCAGGTGGCTTAGGAGGGCCTTAGGAAGGCCTAAAAGGACACTACAGAAGAGCTGTAGTGTCACATTCAGGAGGCACTGAGTACTCCTTTATGAAGCTTACTGTCTCTGGGCTCTTCTTTCAGAAACTACCTCAATGCTGTGTGGGAGACTGGAAAGGATTAAATTGACTGCAAGTCAGTAAACTATGTTGTGAATGGACATTAAGGGAAAGACTCTTACACAGCTATACAGTTACACTGTTAACAGAAATGGAAAACAAAATACATGTTTTACTGACCTGAAGGCAAACAGGTCTGATTCTGAATATATTGAAGGAGTAAAGACATGGTACAAAAAGGCATCAGCCATTTTTCATAGTACAAGCGCACTCAGGGAGAAAACAGACAACTAGAGAACAGAGGCAGAAAGCATATTCTTCCAAGCTCACTTCTGTCAAAGGAACAGCATGCTATTTGCCATGGAAATGCTGCACTTCCTTTCCTCCTCTCTTAGTGAGACTTCTTTTTATTTCTTTAAATGTAGCACTATGAATAAGGCATATTTCCTCAGCTCTTTGTATATGTCTATGACTAGTCTCTTTTATCCTTGGAGAGGCCATAATATCAAGTTCCTAGCAGGATCACAGTGAGGGAAGACAAAGTTTCAGGTTTAACAGGAGGCCCAGGCATATGGGGAGCATGAACATATCTGATGCAGTTTTGTTACTGCTTGCCACAGTCAGCTCAGCCTTTCTGTTCCTTATAGTAGGCACGGAAGGAACAGAAGCCCCAAAGTTTTCAGTGTGCCTGCAATACAGGAGCAAGAAGATTCAAGTTTTCAGCTTGTTAAAATGCAGCCAAAAGTTGGCTAATAATTTACAGCTAGGTACAGTTGACAAATCCTGAAAAGATGGGGCTTACTAATGCAAACTGTAATGGCTAATCAATTTTTTACTAGTATCATCTATACCAAATAAGGGGTTTGGTAGTAGGTTTTTTCCTACTATCAATAAACTAGTTTAAATCCTGCATCAGTTTTAAGAGTTTTTAATGGAAAAGAACAAAACAGAATGGAATTTTAGCATGCTACTTTAAAAAACCAACAGTGCACAATATAGTCTGAATTAAAATTTCTCAATGGCAAGTACTGGGCTTCTGAAAAAATCTGCTTTTTCTTTTCAGTATTTGAATAGGAGACAAATTCTTTGGAAAGTGTATTAGAATATCACCTTTCAAAAGCATTAATCAACTCTTGTTTATAACATTCACCTAACGAGCCAAAATGGAAATTGTATTTTGTCTGAATACTCTTGCTTTAATACCTGCACACAGCATGTAATGGTTAAGTCATTCCCTCTCTTCTTTGCACCAGCTGATTCGAAATAAGCACATGCCTCCTTATACTTCACAATTTTTCAAAGCTGTTCACAGACATCTGTATACATATACAAACTCCGTTAACAGGTAACAATATATGCAAGTACCTCCTACACACTCCTTAGTAAAATGTTTCCCTCTTTAACTGAAGGAGAAGGGGAGGATTGCTGTGACAAGAAAAAAACCTGAACAAACGAAAAAAGGCAGCTTGGGTGATGCTGTGTTTCAGATGTAAGAGGGGTATGGGTCACATAGCTTCTGTGCAGATAAAAGTTTCCCAAAAGTTATGAATGCTTTGAGTACAGGCCAAGGAGGGTCATATCTGAACTTCTTCCATGCTCAGAAATTTTAGAATCTATAGTTTGGGATTGGTCCATTTTCTTTTAGTGCGTTCATAGGCACTATGTGTCACATGACAAATAGGACATGACTGCATGCTCACACCTTTCAGAAATAAGCCTAAAGGCAGAACAAGTAGTTTTCCAATTGCCCATGTAGTAAAATTTAACTGTGGGATTTTGTATTTCTTAATGTTTTCTTAGCATGAGTTCTCATTGCCAAAATTACTCAGAGCTGGTCATTTTATCACATAAACTATGCTCTATCAGACTTGCAGATGGAGACTTGTAAATGCAGCGTGAAGTGTTTTGATCTGTTACTCCACTTATCCTTACAGTCTAGTGAGAGTGCTAAAGGGAAACTATTATCTGAAAAGGTGTCAGGTCAGTGCAGAACTGAAAAAGAACCGCTCTGAAACTTGTATCAGAGAAATGTGGTGCTTCGTCACAAGAAATTATTTTAATGTACGCATGACATTTGCTCCCTGGATTCATATTGGGAACGAGGATGACTAACATTTTCTAAACATTCCAGAAACTCTATCCAGTTTAATTCATTGCAGAGAACTTGTTCAAGAGGGAACAAAACATTTTCTCAAAGTCTTTGCCGGGTATAGCACAAGGGAAAAAAGAAAAAACAAAAAACTAAAACACAGCCTTAAAGGTCAACACTCCCATCTTGTGGCTGATAAAGAAAATGCACGTATCTAAATGAAAAAAATAGTTTCATGCAGATAGATTATAAATAAGAATTTACTTGAATAGAATTTTTCTTCCAAGTCATAATTAAATTTGGATCTTAGAACTGTCAATGTTCCGTTTGGAGAAGGAAGGATGCGGAATATTTTTCATCCATACTTAGCCACGAGACATGGAGTTTCTGTAGCAAATTCCTAATCGCAGGAAGTTGAGAGGATGAAATCCACTTTTGCCATACTTTGAATTTAATGACTTCTGAATGAAGGCAGGGATGTGATGGAAGTCCACAGGCCAGTGGGGCAGTAGGTAGTACTAGCAGTTAAGGATACATGATGGAGCAGAAAGAAGCAGTTCATTCACAGCGCCTGGATGCAATTGATACAACTCTGATTTCTGCAATTCTATAAGCCTCAGAAGCAGGGGCAAGTTTTGCTTTTCCCAGGTCTTCCAAAGGGCTTTTCTTCTTGATTTGTTAGCTATCTGTATAAGGCTGAAATGAAGAGAATGTGGCTGATGTGCCTCATTAAATGTCCTTTTGACAAGGGCATGTAGTGATAGGACAAAGGGTAATGGCTTTAAACTGAAAGAGGGTAGATTTAGATAAGATGTAAGGAGGAACTTCTTCACTCTGAGGGTGGTGAGGCACCGGAACAGGTTGCCCAGAGAAGTTGCGGATGCCCCATCCCTGGAAGTGTTCAGGGCCAGGTTGGATGGGGCTTTGAAGGGACACTATGGAAGGTGTCCCTGCCCATGGCGGGGGGTTGGAACTAGGTGATCTTTAAGGTCACTTCCAACTCAAACCGTTCTATAATTCTGTATGGGTCCTATGTTAGGTACCCATATGCCTACTTACTTACACAAATCATTGCTGAGTAAACTTGTTTCCTCTATAGTTTCACTGTGTCCATACAAGTCCTAAGATAGTATGTATCCTGATCCTAGATTAGTATCTCAAAGTAAAAATAGTGATAATTTATAATGTGTGCTCATGCCAATACCAATGCGAGAGTGCTTCTGCTCTGTTTGGAAGACACTGACACTGAGCTATTTACTTTAATGTTTGGACACAGCTAATTCCTGCGAAATGCCAAACATACAGTTTCAGAAGATAACGCTCTCAATGGAAAACACAACTGGAAGTGTGGTTGTAAAGTTGGAATGGATGACAATTACAGTGATGATGAGTCAGGTAGTATCATCTTAAGAAGAAGAATCAAATATGGAAGGAAAAAACTTTCTAAAGAACCTTGAACATCATTTAAATATGCTGGGTCACATAATAAAACTAAACATATAGAATGGGAAGATTTAGGGACCATTAAGGCTCAAGCTCATAAACACTATGTTTTGTTCTCACCTGTCTCCCCATGTGACTGAAATGAGACCAAGGCCCAGTCTATTGACTTAGAAATGAGACTACTTGGAAATATGTGAACCGTGCACATAGTAAGGGATTCTGTCTTACCAAAGTGGAAAGGGTGAAACACTGCGAGCTATCCTGAAAGTTAACAGCATTGACAGCAGGTGAAGCTGGCCTTGAGAGCAAGCTCAGTGCTCAACAGGCATGGTAGATGTAACATTTCAAAGCAGAAGATTCATGAAGTGCATTTTCAAAGACAGCAACAACCAGTCAGGAGGGTTCTAATTGTTCACTAACAAGCCTGCTGGCAAAAAGTCTCAACAGAAGTGCTCAGCTAAGGTTCCTTACCCAGGCGTTACAACTCCTCAGGTGTATGAAGTTCTCTGTCTGCAAATTTGCTCATAAACCAGACCCCCAAAGCAGTGTAAAATTATGAGAGAGCACAAGATTGAAGTCAGGGCATGTCAGCCTCAGATGAATAAAATGCCCTATTCATAGGATACAGACTGTAAAAAGGGAGAAAAGACACAAGAAGAGTAGCAACAATAACATCATCAACTCGCTACACTACTCTTTAAGTACACAAGCCAAAACACCTCAAAGGGATTAGCAACTTCAGTTAGTGTTTCAGTTTGTTGACATGTTTTAGTTTGAGTAAAGAAAAGGAGTCTCCCTTTGAGATGGAAGCTGTTCAGTGCTTATTGAAAATTGTGTCTGATAACAACTAAACTGGGCATGAGGGATGTTCACCATATTTAAACATGAGTGAGGAGTGTACCTTTGCAGTATGAAGGTGAAACATATGCTGGGCTATATTAACAACAGTGTGGCCAACGAACTGATGGAAGTGACCACTCTGCTGTACTAGACACTTGTGAGGCTGCATGTGGAATACTGGGATTAGTTTTAGACACTGCACCCTGTACAAAAGAGATACTGATAGACCTGAGAGAATCTAGAAGAGAGCCAGCCACTAAGATGATCAGGGACTGAAGAACACGCTGTTAGAGAAGCTGAGGGGACTCTGTGTTTGTGCCTGAAGAAGAGGAGACCTAACTGCAGGTTCCACTACTGGCAGGTGCATTCTAGCCTTCTCTTCTGAGAGATGCATAAGGAGAAGAGATAACAATCAGAAGGTGCAACAAGGGAAATTGTAATTGTACATGAATAAAAAATTCTTCACCGTGATAGTGCTGAAGCACTGGAAGAGGTTGCTTGGAAAGGGTGTGGAACATCCATTCTTCGGGGTCACAACACTCAATTGGACAAGGCCCTGAGCAACCTGACCTAACCTTGACATAAGTCCTGCATCGAGCAAGGGCCTGAAGTGATGGGAGTCTTGCATTGAGTCCTGCGTTGAGGCCTGACATGAGTCCTGCACTGAGCAACAGGCTGCAGTAGAAGACCTGCAGACGTCTGTTTCATCTAAATTTTTCTACGACTGCCTATTTTAAGAGCTTAGGCATAATGCTGTAAGAAATATTGTAAATAGAATAGAGCTTAAGTCATGTCAGGGAACATTGTAAATAGAAGTAATTGATTTGTCTGCAATATAGATACAGCATCCTCAAAGGCAGTTTGCACAGCTTCTCTGCCAGTCTGGTCTAGTCTGACATAAGATCATCAGAAATTACGTCAACTGTATCCTAATCCAACATGATAACCTTAGTCCAATGTGATAGATGTCAAAGATAAACTGAGGCTAATCATTTACTTGCTGACTATAGGCTAAGAACGTTACCTTAACAATTAAAAACTTTTTGTGGTCAGCAGAACTAGTGAAGCTTTGTTTCAGAAGAATTTGTGTTCTTTGCTCCCTGGTATTATTCAACACACGTCTTCCATATCCTCACCAGAGAAAGAATCAGCAGTACTGTGGCTCGTCTGAAGGACTAGCCGGCAGCCATCTGCTGCCAAATAGAATGTGTAACAGTTAAGTTCTGCCTCCACTTTCTTCTGGGGACACAATGACCTGGGTTCCACTCCCCCATCCAGGTGCTGTATTTGTAAAATTTATAGAAACACACTTATTTTTGAGACCTCTTCCCTCCTCGAAATGTGATTGAAATTAGCTAGCAATTTCAAATTCTAGGGTGTACAAGAAAACTGTTGATTACATAAGCCTTGTTTTCCAGGCTTAATACAAATATTTATATTAATATATATTTATTAATTTTAATCATAGCATTCATGCAATAGAGGCAGGTAAAAGACAGCTGAGAAGAAATTCTGACCATGAATTTTTTTTTCTCATTAGAAATCAGAGCAAAAAACAATTCTCCATGAAACAGAATTTTTCAAAATGTTACTTCGGGTCAGACAAGCTGTATTTATAGCCCATCATTTATTTCAAGTGACAAGTAATTTGAACTGAAGAAGATTGTGTTTCATTTTCATACAGTTAGGAAACACTGAAAGACCAGAAAAAGTCAGAATGCTTTAACTCCCTTCAAGCAATTTTTACAAGGTTTTTGTCAGATTAATATATTCCTGTAGAAAACATAGATTTTCAGGAAACTGTCTTCCCATAGAAAACTTTACATCAGAAAAACATTGTGCAACTGTAATTTGCCGCAGATAAACAGATCTTTTAGGACGTAACTGTTGTTAGAGGTAGTAAGTGTGTTACTTCTGTAACAGTGCAATCGATATAATGGTCTTCAGCCCGAGGCTACTCCTGAGGTCATATCTTCAAAATTATGTGCATGACTTCCTACCCCAGCTATTGTTGAAACATAGATACCAAGTGGGGATATACATAATCATCAAATTAGCACTCAACTGCTTCCTACAAGTGCAGAATTCCAAAAGGCTTCCTACTTGCCTTTTGGCCATAAGAAGTTATGTTACTAATTTCTTACGCTAAGAATAGAAATCGAATTTAATTGCTAAGTAATACCATAAGGTTTCAGATCTTCAAGTGCAACGTGAATTCTACATTACTAAACAAGAGTGTTGATACTGATACTCAGTGTTAAAATAACTGTATTACAATCGCTTACATTGATCCTATAGAGCCAGATTGTGCTTCCATGCAAAACATGGAAGCAAATCTGGTCTAATTACTAGATCATCTGCCTTTTGCTTATCAGTCACAAAATCAAGGTCTTAATAATTCAAAGAAAAAGTTTTGGGTTTGGTGAAATCTTCATGTCTATGTTCTCCTCATGTGGGTGTTTTTATTTTGGTTTTGTTTGGGTTTTTTTCCCCAGAGGAGGAAACAAGTATAAAAACTGTATGCCCATTTGCTTATCTGAGACAAGATATTTTGGATGCTGAGAGTGTGGAGCGGTATGCCATACCTGTCTCTTTGCTAATCACACTAGGCCCGTGTTCACTAAGTCAAGAAGTTTCAGTCCATCAGAAGTTACGTATCCAGCAACTCATTTTTAAGTATGCCACTCACAATGGCAGAGTGTCAACAACAAAACTGGAAGCAGTTTTCCACTATGCAAACCTTATAATTTACTAATGAAGCTATTTCTTGGAAAGTGGGAAGACTTCAGGCAATGGACATAACTGAAATGAGTACCCTAAATGAGTGGCATCCTGACAATTGACTGTTGGGTATTTTAGCTTTGTTTTCTTACCAAGTCAGGACTGTAGCTTCTCTTTTGTCTTTTGTTTTTTGACAGATATATAAATTTAGCTTTTCATCTTCATGGCTTTGTGTTTGTTAACAGTAATGAAAATGGAAACAAAATCTTTCAGGTGTGACTCATTTCACCTCACTTCAGATTTCTATAACATAGATTTTACATCTAAGCCTATCCTTGCAGGCCCTCTATATAGTCAGTGAAGAGAAACAGACACTTTTAAGACATGATTCATCTGACTAGTTGTAGACGCCTATTTTAGAATAACATTAACCACCGCATTCCTCTGTGGTCATTTCACAGAGCTTAGGGTAGCTTAGATGAAAATATATCTACCTGTACCCAGATGAACCCTTCACACTAAGGAAACTTTGGCTAATAATTTCCATTATCCATGTGAACATAATATTATTCTTGGAATGAGTAATTTTACATTATTCAAAGTAGTAATGGGGCTATTATTATCATACACTAAATGTTTGGTTTTATTACTGCCCAACTAAGCCTTTGAACTGAAAAAATGACAGTTAGCACTGTTCTACCCTTATGCCATGTGTGGGTGATCATACTGTGTAATTTCTGCATTGTTATTAATTGTATTTATGGCAGTGCCTATGTAGGAACAAAAAACAGTACCATCCATAGTGAAAACAACACTCTATAAACACCACCTCCACCAAGCAAGACAAGTGAAAAGTTGGAGAAAAACAAATAAATAAATACAAGCAATATGCACTGTAACATTGCAGACTGCATATACACTTTACAGTTCAGTGATTAGGTACAGAAGGGAGAACCTAGACAAGTGAAGGTGGACTGAACAGATGAGAAGAAAGAAAGGTATGAAGGGACTGAATCATCTTGCTGATCTGCTCAGGGGAAAAAGCAACTAGTCAGAACTCTAGAAAACACTATTAGGGCCTGTTTCTGTTCTGTTTAACCTATGTTAACAGCTGCTTTGCCAGCTTCATTTTCTGCTTGGCTCCTCCTTGTTGTCTCTTTCCAATGTCTTATCTGCCAGACTGAGAGCATTGTCTGGGTCTTGGTTTCACAATGATGTCCAAGACTGCCCAGAAAAGACTATCTGAGTCTGGGATATTCTAGAGCAGTGGGATGGAATCATCTGGTCCCCATTTCAGCTTTTTCTTCCCAAACTCAGCAGTACAGCCTCACCAATTCCAGCAGCCACTTGGATAGATTTGGTCTTTAATTTCAGAGAGCATTACAAAATGCCCAAAACTCAAATATTCACAGCCAGTCCTATATACAATAGAAAAAAGCTGCACTCTGGTCAAGAATCAGCTGGCCAATTCTTGGCCATTGATGGTACCAGGGCAAAGGAGGAAAGTGGCCCTTCTTGCCTACCATCAGCTTAAAAAAGAGTTAGAGGGTTTTTTTATAAGCAAAATAAAAACCATCCTGAGTGGAAATTGTATATGTTCTTCTCTTAGAAAGTAAACGCTCATAGCTGTAAAAACCACATAAAAACAGAGGAGTTTTTGCATCTACAATAGTCACATAATGCTGCAGTACTGTAGACTTCTGGGAAATCTTTCCAGATATTATATTGTTCTGTTTCTTATCCTACATAGCCAAGGAACTCAACTCAGCAACAGTTTCCTCCATCTTTCATGGGAGCAGGTCCTTCTGATGAGAAGGATGGGAATTTTTAGTAGCAGTTGTGTTTTTTCCCTGCTGAAGAATGACAACTAACTTGAGGAGAAGGCCATGATCTATAGAAAGAGAGTCACGAGTCTGAAATGAATGCACCCTTTGCATCAAAATATAATTACAGTCAAATCCCCTCCATTTGGAAAACTTTGAATCTTAAATGATTTTAGCTGCTTTAGTTGGTCAACTGATGAAAATAAAAAAATCAAAGAGAATGCTCCAAGCACCAGACAGTCCCAAAGATGTTGTCATAAATAAACCCAGTTTTTATGACAGACTACATATGTAATTAAAATAATGGGAGCCAAAAATAAAAGAGCTTTCACTCAACCGTGTAAAGATGATTCGATCTATGAAGAAACAGCTGAATACAATTGCTGTTCAGCTACTTAAAACAGAGTGTATGGCAAAGTCTGGGTGAGAGCGTTTTCTAGGTCTCTCTTTTGTGGTGCCAAAATTTTAACCTATGATTTGAGATTTGCATCCAAAGAAAAACCATTTGGTCTTCTCTATTGGAATACATAACTTTCATATCTAGTTCACATGTTTAAGCTTTGTCCTATTATCTTCCAATGCCATCCATACAAAACTAATTTTCTGTCTCCCCTCTAAGGAACTGTTGCTGTAGACTGAAGAGAGAAAAGTTATAATGCTATATCAAAAATTAATGAGGCACATACATAAGCTTCTGTATTAACATATTGCATCAACCTAAATGGGATTAATGTAAGTACTAAGCAGTTTTTAATCTAAGCCACCCAGCAGCCATGTTTTAAGGAAGACATTTATTTTGAAAGTTTTGAAAAAACAGAGCTTCAGATTCATGGATTTGCTGTGTTATCATTCCAGTCTGAGTATTTCTGGTACCCTGCCATTATGAATAAAGTTAGAGCTACAGATTTCCCATAAGAAAAATAAATAAAGTTTTTTAATTGTAGAATTTTGGCCACTTTCAACATTACTGATAATAAATAACTTTCTTTATCAACATGATGTGGCCATTAAGAAAAACTTGGTATGTAATTTGATCAGTGGCAGTAAAGAGCATATGTTGATTTTGTACTAAATAAAGCACATGTCCCTCCCCTCTAAGAAGATTTGTTTTCTATATCACAGAAGTATCTTGCCACCGAAAGTAAGCAGTGAGGTAAATGCTGTATGAGATTCCATAGCAAGGTAAAGCCTATAATGTGTGCTTATCTCCTGCAGTAAGAAAGACGAAACAACAGTTTGTATGCCAGCTGAACATCTCGGCATAAAGATATAAGAAAAATTTTAGAAATTTATATTCTTGTACAAATATTGTATTCAGTGTCTGTCCATACAAATCTACAATTATTTGGCTTCTGTTTTACATGATATTGTCATTCCATACCTAAATGCCTTAATTGTAACATGAATGGAAGATTTTTTCCCTTTCTACAGCAGCTTCCCCAGACACAGCCACTTCCTGAAACAACTTCTGCTGCATAATGTTTCCTTAATTTCTCACTGTCTGACATTGATCTGTACTTACTTTTGTGTTAGATGTGCTTCTGTCAATAAACAGTGGGACTTTGCCCTTCAGTTTCAAAAGCAAAAAATTATTCAATGCTTAAAGTACAAAATAGTACTGAAATGAGTATTTTGGGCCTCTAATGTTTCTCTGCATATTTGGCATATCATAACTAATAATGATTCATTGCAGTAATTTATGATTATTGTCAGTATTAACATGAATAAATTACTGCTCTCCAATATGGCATGAAAGTCAATGTTATTAAGACGCTATTCTGTCACTATTTTACACTATTTTAAAAGCTAATCGAGTTATTCAAACTGTTCCTGCTAAGAATAGCTACAAATACCGGGACAGACCTAAAGCTGGTTTCAATGAGAATAGGTCTTTTGAGGTCATGTGAAGGTGGACTGGCAAATAGAGCTATATAAAGTATTTCTCAATATACCTGCAACAGAATGGGATCCTGGATATTTGAATTATCTTACCGTTATTACTACGGTTAGACTGAGGCTAGAGACTATCTCACTATTTCTACGTTATTTAAGTATTAAGTCAGTGATGCTTTAATGTCAGCATATCTACAATCGGACACCACAAACTGGGAATTCTGAAAACTTAGGAATTTAAATAACATTTGCATAATCTGTTCAAAATTAGGTAATTAGGCCTAGAGATTCAAAGTCTCAGCATAGTAATTCTTATGATAAACCATTTATACTCATTTTAATTAAGTCAGGATAGGAAAAGTTTCAGTTAAAACGGGTTATACTGTCTCTTTTTACTACTAGACAAATGTGTGTCTGGGCACATGATGGACATCACACTACAAAATCCTCAGGAAAAGAGAGAAGAGGCTAATGGAAGAGTACAGCTTTCCAAAATCATATTTTTCTCATGTCTAAAGGTCCACAGGAAGACCTTTCTAGAAGTGTCTCAGAGCTATGGGTCAATTATTCACATAGACTGGATAAATGCTTTACGCTATGCATTGCCCACCACTGGCAAAGAAGTATGACACACATGGTCACTGCAAGTGCCTAGTAGATGATTCCTCTGAACTAAATACCTTTTTCATTTCAAGAAGAGTAAAAAAATATTCAAAAGGAGGATATGTAAGAAGAGCTAAAAAAGGGTATCTAAGGTGGGATCTATGCAACATTGAGGCACATAAAATTCTGATCCTGAAGACATACAGTTTCCGTGACATCTAAACATTAAATTTGTCACATTTTTTAGTTCTCCAGGATTATGCATGACATTTTCCATCATCCCTGGACTGCTCTCATCAAATTCTGAAATATGTTTAGGCACAAGAACAGCAGCAGTGCAAATTTCCCCTCCGTGTTGTGTTTCTATGCTTCAAAGGTGAGACAGAAGAAGGGTGAGGAAAAAAGAAGAATTTATCATCTCTGACACTCAGCCTCCGGTACAAGAAAGTTATCTCTTCTGCTGGGGAGGGGTCTAAAACAAAATACAGTATTCTGGATGCAGTTTAACAAATGCCAAATGGAATGAGTATCAATATAGTGGAGAATTTTATAAATTAAACCACTGAGGATGTGGTATTTCAAGTTACAGCCACAAGGTAGCAGAATAACTTTAATTTGAGCCACTTATATGATGTAATGGACGTTCAAACAGATAAGAAAAACATATTTTTTAAAAAAGAAACCACCACACATATCTGTCTCCTCCCACCCTTAAAAAACAGCCCCCAGACATTCCTTAATGACATAAATGGTAACATTCAGCTGTGCCTGGAAGTTCAGTGATGGGAAAATCTGGGTAATGTGTAATACAAACTCATTAAAGACAAAGACTTAAAATTTATATTTCATAAGCCATGAACTACAGTTCTTTTTCTCCCTTTAAACTCTTAAGAAGGAAACAAAGATTTTGGAGCTGAATATCATTATCAATCAGTTCTGTTCTAGACTTCTAAGGAATACTGGCTGCCTTCCTGTCTGTGCTTGGGCAATACACTGCAGAGTGAAAAACACTTCTACTTAAGTTGACTTTTTTTTTTTCTCTGTTTTAGTTTGTACCTTACCTCATGTTCCTATTGCACTTCAAGGGTAGGCCTCCTCAAGGGTCTAAGCTCTAAGGTAATTCAGATCTTAGATGACTGGAATTACCTTCTATAAGTATTTAGACACAGATTTTAGCTCCCATACAGAACACTTTAAAATCCTTCACTTTCATGGACAGGTGAGAGTTCTGCAACAGATCTATTAAAATCGTAATATTTGATACAGGATTCTGAACTGTTAACTTGTAAATTGTTAAATTTTTTTTCCATATTTTACTAATTTCTTGGAATCTTCCCCAGTTCCCATGATGTGGAAGTGAACAGGCAATTAGCTTCAGTCTGGTATCAATCTGCACAGGGTCACACAAACCCCTCACCTACAGGAAGTAAGAACTGTTGAGATTTTTTTACTGATTATTTCTTATCCGCAACCTCTGGATTGCCCACAACCAGATGGGCCCATCCAATCTGATCCTTGTGGTGATGATATTTTATATGTATTTTATAGCATAAAAATCTTTGCATAGTATTTATGCATGATGGCAAGCAAAGACATGGGAAGCAGAAGGGCAACAGAATGTAATTACAAATCACATGTGAGATTAGCTCAAAAAAAAGTAATAGGGAATCTATTTTTAATTTATTAATTTCCTAATACTAATAAACCTGCTGGCAGATTTTCATGCAAGAGATCATTTTAAAAGATATCTTATCCATCTTTGCTTTCAATGTAACCAAACTCATGTCTGGTGTCTGATTACCAAAAAAAAAAAAAAAAAAGAAAAAGACGAAAATGACATTTCTACCTTATAAAGAATTACCTACACTTGAATGTGAATGCCAATGTTTTTGTGGCTATAAACCTTATACAGGAAAACGGAGGCTTCTTTTCCTCAAAAAAAGGCAAAAATTTCTTTCAACTTTATATAGTTAAATCATTTCTTCATGTGATTTCCCATGGATATATGAATTGCTTTTGATCCACTGCTTACACGCAAGAGCAGATTAAGCACTTTTGTCTGGGGCAGGGAGGGGGAGATTCAAGGCTGAGGATTCCTTAATGCAAACTCATGAGTCTTGATACACAGTAAATGTCATTGATATGCCAGAAACCAGGAAAACACTGCTTTTTTGCACCACTAATTACAGCAAACTGAAATTAACACTTGAACTTAAAGTTAAATGTAGGTAGTTATTTAAACATTTTCATCCTGTTCTGTGCTGCTGAGTCACTCCTGCACTATGCTGTACAAAAACTTCAGAAAGAGTTGAAAAGTTTTGTCTAGTCATTTACTTTACTTATGTTATCACTTCTTTACAGAAAATTAGACATTTAAGTTTTATCAAGGTTGGCCAAAAAAAAGAGGAGAAAAAATTAGAAAACCTTCTTTTATTGCCTGGTTGGCAGGGAAGAGAGATGGAGTGGTGAAGTGTTACACTAAGCAGTCTAGGAAATGGGGAAATAACTTCTGATTAAATGCAGATGCTGAACTAAAAGTTGCTGCTAATCACACCCACTGGATCCTGCTTTAAAGAAAGAAAGAGTAAAGACATGACCTCCATCCACTCACCGTTTACTTTTCTGCCACATAATTCCTCATGCATAAATACTACAGTGAAATAACTTCAGTCTTCTACAAATGTTTCTACACATAAGCAGGGTATTACAAGGACAAAATAGAATGACTATTTGTAAGAAGAGAATAAATCACAAATAGAGGAATTAGGGTCATGAAGCAGCAGAACCCTAGTAGACATTAGAGATTAATAGTTGAAAAGAGAATAAAAGGAATCCATTTAAACATACAGAATGCAGAATAAGCATTAAAATAAAACATTTTAAAAGAGATCAACATAATACTAAAGTACAAAGTTAAATAAAAAGTTTTGTGCTAATATGGCCTAATTATAAAAGAATCTATCTTTATTTTGTGATGACTAAAAGGCTGATCCAAGACCAACACAAATCAAATCAAGGTACCCGTTGATTTCAAGGAGTTTGGACCAGGCTTTAGCAAAGAATCAAATTCTGCATGTTTTTCTTCTAAGTTTTAAATATTAAAACTCAATTTGGTAATGTTTCAGCAAAACAAACCAAAGCAAAAAACACACAAGCTTTTCTAGAATTTGTTCTTGCATATACCAAATGAACAAGTACACATTGCTCCTTTGAAATGCTCGTAAATTAAAGAGTTCTCACCCCATAATGCATGGCACTGTTTATCATATCAAGGCAGAAAAATTGCTAAAGGGGTTATGGGATGCTATTAGAAAGGCATCCAAAATGATATATCACTGACCACATGTTTCATGTTTGGAAAACCTTCAGTGTGCTACACATGGAGCTGGCAGGGTTACATATTTGGAATCCAATCCCACAATTTAATCTGTATGGGTGGACCCTTCTGCCTTTTCACTTGGGGTTTGTCCATGTGTATTTCATTTTAGGCTGGAGAAATGTTTTCTTTTAGAAAAAGCATATGTCATGTCACCAAAATTCTCTAATGCTTCTATTTAAAATGCCCCAGTGAAGACACCTGGTATTCAGAGAACTCTCATTACTCACTCTGGGTAAATGAAGGCACTACAAAGCAGAGCATTCAAATTTCCATACGAAAATCTTACTTCTAAGCACCATCAGTTTAAGCTTTCCTGCTAATTAAATTATGGTTCATAGGGAGACAGATAGTAATACAATGAGATCACTATTCTTTCATGGAATATTACATCAGAAGAACATGAGGGACTATGCATATTTCTATGCAGGTAAGGAATATTTTATATATTTATATTTTATATATAATGTATTGTAAATGAAAATTATTTACTGTATTCAGTAAATATTAAACTTTGATTCCTAAAACATAGGAACATTAGAAAGCCATCCTGGATGACAGCAGTCTGTCAAGCCCAGAGCCTGGTCTCCAGTAGGGATCACAGGTAGATGCCTCAGTAGGAGTAAGAACAGGGCAAGGACACACATTGTCTCTCCCTAAAACCTTCCAGCCTTCAAGTATTTTCAGCTCTTCATGAGCTAGAAATGGTTTCTATACATTTAGTAATCTTCAATGAATTTCTAGTCCATTAAATTTTCCATTTTCCTCTTGAATCTATGTAGATTTTTACTATCCACCGCATCCTTTGGCAAGGAGTTGCACTAATTGGCTACCTATTGCACAAAGAACTACCTCTTTTACGTGTTTTGAAACTGATTCCAATTGGTTTTCTCTTGATATTCTCTCCCTCCTTCCATCATCCCCCCTGTATCCTACAGCATTATCTACAGCATTAGCTACAGTCTACAGCATCATCAAAACTGAATTAATAATACATAACATAGCTGCAGCATAGTATCTTATTACATGTGTCAGCTGTTAAGGGCTCTCATCTTTCAGAGGTAGAAAACAAGATAGGTAAACTGTATGCCAATGTAAATATATATAGAATCATAGAATCACAGAATGGTTTGGGTTGGAAGGGACCTTAAAGATCATCTAGTTCCAACCCCCCTGCCATGGGCAGGGACACCTTACACTAGACCAGGTTGCTCAAAGCCCCATCCAACCTGGCCTTGAACACTTCCAGGGATATGAGCATCGTAACTACCCCTCAAATTGGCTGCTTCCTAATCTATGAATATATACGGATTTGTAAAGTCTATAATGAAGACATTACATGTCCCCTTTGTCAGGAAACCTTCTGACTCTTCTTCACTTATTTCAACAGAAATGCAAATGAAAATACTATCTGAGAATTCATTCTGCAAAAGCATAGCAATTCTGTGAATGATTATCTTACTCCTCCACCGCAATCATTCTTAGGAACAGCACAGTACACTTAGGAACAACAGTATGAAATAGAAGCTTGAGAGACATTAATTAATGTGGTGAAGTGGGAAAATCTCCAAACCCAAAATTACAGAGCTTGATAGCCACTGCAGAGGTTGGATCCTGCAAACAGTAGGACACTGAGCCAAAGTGTACCAACCAAGGATCTATGACCATTTGGTTTCCTTCCCCATAACTTTGTGTTGCTATTTGCATCAAGATTTTTACAGTATTGTTGCACAACAAATAAATGTACTGAGGCCACTTCAACTACAAAATGTATTTAACATACAATTTTCCCAATGTCTGGAAATATTCTCCATTGTTTTGAAGGCCAACAAATCCAGAAGATGTTTTCTATTCCAGAAAACAGCATTAACAGTGTAAGTGGGGAAAGGATAGCATTATACACAAGAACTGAGAAGGGAGGCACAAAAAGGAAATAGTTTGTCACACCCCAAGAGTGAAATGCTTCTCCCTGTTTGACCGTATTAAAATTCCCCACCTATACCGATAGAAATCAACTTTCATTAAAATCTGCCAAAGTGCTACTTTGAACAACAGCAAGATAGGATTTGAGCCTAATTTTATTTGGGGTTGATCCTATTTTACTTTGCTTATACAGTTTTGTCTCTGTTTTACTATATTTTGCTCAGTGTTGGCTATTTAAACCAGGTTGCCTTGTTCTAGCACATCTAGCTTATAAATCTCTCAGTTTGATAGCATGTTTAGCAACTGAAACTGGTTGATCTGGCAGTGCTAGAAAACTTAATTTAAAAAGCAGCAAAGATGAGTTAGTCTGCTAGAGAGATTAGGGGCTACCTTCTTTCTTACACATAGCCTGTTCCAACTCCCGTTTGGAGCCAATGGGAACTTTTCAAATCACTTCAGCTGGAGATAGATAAATTTTTCTCTCAAGCAAACCATCAGCTTGGGAATCTGTGCCTAAATATGGACTTCATGATGAAAAGAATGTCTCTGAAGCTGAAATCTGACCAAATTCTCCCCACAGATAGAAGCAGACAATTCTCAACAGTCTTTAAAAGATCTAATTTCTGAGACAGAATTACTGTCATTCAGAAGTTTTTGTATTTCTATTAATTGCTTCTGCTAGTTTTTCATTAGCATGTAGTTACTTTCACAATGAGATTTTTGTCTTAGCCTATGCCAAACCCACTAAAGCTAATGAAACAAACACCCGAGTTCTCCCCAAAATTCCTATTTCACTTTTTAGTATCTTTTGCATTAAAAAATATTACTGTATTCTGAATTATTCTGCTTATATACAGTACTGTCTGTTGTCTTGTGGAAGCATTTCTGTTTGTTTACTACATTCTTTTATTGCTGTGCAATTTTGAAACCTGTTCCTGTGAAAATAATTAATGTGAAGCTACTGCAACAGTGATACAGATTTTCACAATGCACCTATTGCTTTTATAAATGGAAGTAAACCATCAATTTGTTAGCAGAAATGGTGTCTCTCCAGAAACCCTCAACTCCAGTATGAATTCTAAGTGTTCTCTGTGGCACCGCTGATCCTTAAAACAACCAAAGCAATTTTCAGTAAATCGCCTTATTCATATTGACCTTTGTATTGGATTTGCGTGGCAAGGTTTTGGTAGCTGGGGGGGAGTTATAGGGGTGGCTTGTGAGAAGCTGTTAGAAGCTTCCCCTATGTCCGATAAAGTCAATGCCAGCGGGTTCCAAGATGGACCCGCTGCTGTCCAAGGCTGAGCCCATCAGCAACAGTGGTAGCACCTCTGGGATAACATATTTAAGAAAGGGAAAAGAAGTTACAGGGGAGAAGCAGTTGCAGCGAGAGAGAGGAGTGAGAAGATGTGAGAGAAACAACTCTGCAGACACCAAGGTCAGTGAAGAAGGAGGGGGAGGAGGTGCTCCAGGCGCCGGAGCAGAGATTCCCCTGCAGCCCGTGGTGAAAACCATGGTGAGGCAGGCTGTCCCCCTGCAGCCCATGGAGGTTAGTGGTGGAGCAGATATCCACCTGCAGCCCATGGAGGACCCCACGCTGGAGCAGGTGGATGCCCAAAGGAGGCTGTGGCCCCATGGGAAGCCCATGCTGGAGCAGGCTCCTGGCAGGACCTGTGGCCCCATGGAAAGAGGAGCCCACGCTGGAGCAGGTTTGCTGTCAGGACTTGTGACCCCGCAGGGGACCCACGCTGGAGCAGTCTGTTCCTGAAGGACTGCGCCCCATGGAAGGGACCCACGCTGGAGCAGTTCATGAAGAACTGTAGCCCGTGGGAAGGACTCACATTGGAGAAGTTCATGGAGGACTGTCACCTGTGGGAGTGGCCCCACGCTGGAGCAGGAGAAGAGTGTGAGGAGTCCTCCCCCTGAGGAGGAAGGAGCGGCAGAGACAACAGAAACAATGTGTGATGAACTGACCGCAACCCCCATTTCCCAACCCCCTGCGCCGCTTGGGGGGAGGAGGTAGAAAATTCGGGAGTAAAGTTAAGCCCGGAAAGAAGGGAGGGGTGGGGGGAAGGTGTTTTTAAGATATGGTTTTATTTCTCATTACTCTATTCTGATTTGACTAGTAATAAATTAAATTAATTTTTTCCCCAAGTGGAGTCTGTTTTGCCCATGACAGTAATTGGTGAGTGATCTCCCTGTCCTTATCTCGACCCATGAGCTTTTCGTTTTATTTTCTCCCCCTGTCCAGTTGAGGAGGGGGAGTGATAGAGTGGCTTTGGCTGGCACCTGGTGTCCAGCCAGGGTCAACCCACCACAACCTTCTGTATTTGTTTATATCCAGCATGCTTCTTTTTCACTTCATTACTTTTCTTTTTTACTGACTGTAGCTGTTCCAGTTTCCCTTGCAGAAAACTAATCATAAGCTACCATGTGTCACCTCAGTGACACTCACTAATTGTAATGAGTTTGTCTTCATCATCTCTCCTATATTACTTCACCCAGGATCTTCTGTCTTCTTCAATAACTCATCACACTCAGATGCTACAATTTTATTAGCCCAAAATGTAACACAATTAGATTATTAACCTCTGCTTTAAGACTACCCTACAGCTGCCTCTCCAAATAATCATGTTATTCAAAAAAGAAGGGACCAACTCAGCCTCAGGCTAATTTGGCCCTTGGGTAATGTTAATTGGGTCAACAAGGTTGTGTCTCAGCTATAACTGAGAGAAGAATTTGTCCCTGTGCAAATGTACAAATTACTCTGGGTTTATATCCCTATTTTCTTTGTATTTGTAAACATATTTCCATGTCTATGATTGCCTGTGCTAAAGGTTCAGTTGACCTTTTCAGCTGCAAAATTCAGGGTAAGTGAGCAAAACTCTTTGAAACATGTCATCCCCAGGTGTTTCATCAAGAAAGCAAGAATAGGCACTACATGGTAGACCGCAGGGACAGTTCACAAACTCTATGTACTTGTCATACTGTCAGCATTGTGCTACATACAGTGCACCTTCCATGCAATAAGCCTGCTGGATTCATTCCTACTTTTTGGCAGCCTTTTGTCACAAACTCACTTTTAACAAGGTTTTCTCAAAAAACCCAGCTAGAAGTATTCTGCAAGAATCTTCACAAAGCTACTGGGAGAAATAACAGGCATTCCTGTGGGACTCTTCATTGCCCAGTTTTTCCTAAGGGTATCCAGGAAAAAACAGCTGGCCTTTGAATCAGCTCTTACTGGTCAGAAAAGAGAACCACCAATTGAAATTCTCTGAAAAATGTCTATTCAATGATTGGCTGAGGCATGAAATAAAATTTAAAAAAAAATACAAACAAACAAAAGAAAAACAAAGTTAGGAAAGAAATGGAGATTAAAGGAGAAGCATCATTATATTAGTGAATAAATGAATGGTGTATCCCTATACAAAAAGTATTACTCAGTGCTTGCTTTAGTTCTAATATTCCTGAACTAAATGTCTTTGATGGCCAGTCAGAGAGATCTGGGTTACCTGGATCATGAGCCTGATGTAGAATATCAACTCTGTTGTTACCATCCTCTTATATACTAAGTTAAGATCCCTCACAGAAATGCTCGATCAAATCTCAAATAAATGTTTCCAAAGGAGAGTGTTTGAATAACTGCATCTTTACATACGTGTGCCACCAAATCAGATAGTTTTGTAACTTGAGAAATAGTCCTCTGTGTAACACAGTTCATACTTGTTTAGTGTGTTTCAGCTCTCACCGATAGCTTACCATCTTTATATCTTTTAAATTTAGCTGCTGAACATGGTTTTCCAGACTACAATGCTGTAAAACATGATCAGTTTTCTTCTTTTATTTTTAATACCATGCTACAGTAATAACGGTTTAAATCTTTGGTTTTTCCACTTTTTTCTTTGCAAACTCCTTTGACCGTTTTGCTTAAAAAACCCCTCTATTATTATTACTTTATTTATGCTGCTTTTTAATTGATTGCTTTAAAGTACTCCATGTCCAATTTATTTAATTTCATTTCCCATGTTTTCTTTTGGAAGACAGGCATCTTAAACATTTTCAAATATTAATGCTCTTAACTGCCCAATACCTGTCTCTACTTTCTGACTGTTCTTTCCTCAAAACTCCTCTTTCTTTTTTACTTTCTTCCTAGATCTGTCTGTTTCACTACTTAATACGATTTTCTTTCGGTCAACCATTTGCTTACTTTAGACAATTCTTCCTTCCTGCGTTCACTCATTGTATATATTACCCCTTGTGTCTTCACTTCCTTTCCCATTCATTAAAGACTACCTGCACAGATCCCAGCTATCATTTAATTCACTACAGAAACCACGATTTCCATTTAGCTATTTCCCTCAAAATAATTCGAGCAACTCCTAAACTTCACGTCTGTGATGTCAAGTTGGCCATAAATCCTTTTAGTGCAGCTCTCTTAATTTATTCATGTTGGTAACACCATTCACTTCATAAAAAAACATGCAAAAAATGTTACGAAAAATATTTACTGTCTTTTCCATTAAACATATAGTAATCCAACAAAAGTATTTCTACCACATGCATTATTGTGTTGTTGCTTGGTGCTGTTACTGTTTACCAGGGCTCTTAAGAGCCCTGCTGGAGTCCCAGCTCTACATTGTTTACAAACACAGAAGAAAATTATGATCCTGGCTGAAAATGTCTTGCAGTCTACAGGAATCAACGGATGGAAAGACCCAGATGAAGCAGTACAGGCAACAAGATACTGTGTTACCATCCTAAGCAATGGTCTGCATGTCAGTAACTAACAATTGCAGAAGTTTTTGTAGGAATCGCAGGGAAAAAAAAATAAGATAGGTCTGGCTGGAGGTAGAGGCATTCTTATCTTGGGAATCTCCTTCCAAACACAAATGGCAGGATTGGAAAAGATCTAACAGTGCTTGTTTGAAAAGTCAACAATGGGATAATGGCAGCTGAAATCCTGGGGCAATCAAAGGTAGGGAGAAGAACCCCGACTGCAAAACAGATAAAGTAATGGATAAATTGCTCTAAGGTGTTGCAGATGGATCAGTCTGCCATTCTAACAGCAGAAACTCAAATGCCTGATGACTAACTTCGATCCTTCTGTTTTTCTTCTGGAGGATGTAAGTGCTAGTTAAATAAGCAAGATAATTAGATATGCTATTGACAGTTCACATGTTCCAGATCCACACGTTCAAAATTAACAGTCTCAAGGTCTATGCCACAACTTGAAGAACTCAGTTGTATATAAATTTAATGTATACATTAGAGAGGCAGAAACAACACTGGCAAATAACACAGGGTTTATCACAGCACAGTGCTGCACGTTATGAAAGGACAAGTCTTCTCTTTGCAGCCAGCCTTTTCTTTCAGAATACATTCACTTTCACTTGTTTCACACAGTGTTTGAGTGTTTCTCGTGTCCACCCTTTTCAAGTAAGCATTTTTATGTTTCCTCTTTCTTTTTCAACTGCCTGTCACACTGCAGCATTTTTTATTTCATTCTAAACAAAGACATCCAATTTCGCCCTGCTTGAGACACACTGTGGTGGGTTGACCCTGACTGGACACCAGGTGCCCACCAAAGCCACTCTATCACTCCCTTCCTCAGCTGGACAGGGGAGAGAAAGTATAATGAAGGCTCAAGGGTTGAGATAAGGACAGGGAGAGATCACTCACCAATTACTGTCATGGGCAAAACAGACTCCACTTGGGGAAATTAGTGTAATTTATTACCAATCAAGTCAGAGTAGGATAATGAGAAAATAAAAATTAAATCTTAAAGTACCTTCCCCCCACCCCTCCCTTCTTCCCAGGCTTAACTTTACTCCCGAATTTTCTACCTCCTCCCCCCCCTGAGCAGCGCAGGGAAACAGGGAGTGGGGATTGCGGTCAGTTCATCACACATTGTTTCTGTTGTCTCTGCCGCTCCTTCCTCCTCAGGGGGAGGACTCCTCACACTCTTCCCCTGCTCCAGCGTGGGGCCACTCCCACAGGTGACAGTCCTCCATGAACTTCTCCAATGTGAGTCCTTCCCACGGGCTACAGTTCTTCATGAACTGCTCCAGCGTGGGTCCCTTCCATGGGGCGCAGTCCTTCAGGAACAGACTGCTCCAGCGTGGGTCCCCTGCGGGGTCACAAGTCCTGACAGCAAACCTGCTCCAGCGTGGGCTCCTCTTTCCATGGGGCCACAGGTCCTGCCAGGAGCCTGCTCCAGCGTGGGCTTCCCATGGGGCCACAGCCTCCTTTGGGCATCCACCTGCTCCAGCGTGGGGTCCTCCATGGGCTGCAGGTGGATATCTGCTCCACCACTAACCTCCATGGGCTGCAGGGGGACAGCCTGCCTCACCATGGTTTTCACCACGGGCTGCAGGGGAATCTCTGCTCCGGCGCCTGGAGCACCTCCTCCCCCTCCTTCTTCACTGACCTTGGTGTCTGCAGAGTTGTTCCTCTCACATATTCTCACTCCTCTCTTCTGGCTGCTGCTGCCAGTGTTGCGCAGGTTATTTTTCCCTTTCTTAAATATGTTATCCCAGAGGTGCTACCACTGTTGCTGATGGGCTCAGCCTTGGACAGCAGCAGGTCCATCTTGGAGCCAGCTGGCATTGGCTCTGTCGGACATAGGGGAAGCTTCTAGTAGCTTCTCACAGAAGCTTCTCACTTCTGTAGCCCCCCATCTACCAAAACTTTGCCACACAAATCCAATACGCACAGCAAACCATAACTGGTTAGGAATACCATGAGTACATTTCATGCTCAGTAAACTGTGAAGTATTGTCAGTGCAGAGGCATCATATGTACCTGAAACTTCAACAGGTCTTAGGAATCCATACACCTCTCCTAGTCTGTAATCCAGAAAAGAAATCATCTTTTTGTGAGTCACAGTTCCACAAGAGTTCATTTCATTTGCTGAATTTTCTGCCTGCAATGCTATGGTAGTTCTTTTCACAGTGACTGTTTTTCTTCCCCTCCTCATGACCCCAGTATTAGCAGCTAGACAGCAGCTCGCTGTGTGTGCAGGTCATTGTCCAATGAATTGTATCATATGGTTTCTCAGACAAATGTCCTTTAGTGTTTGAACTGGCAACACTGTTCTGATATTCTAACAATCAGAAACTATTTCCCTGATGATCTGTTTTGTTTTTATTTTGGGAGGGCCTTCATGTCATTTAACCTTTAAAGCTTACAGGGACTTCTTTCATAATAGGATTATGTGTGTGATTACTCCTGAGGCTTCTCTCCAGGGATTATCTTTTGTGCAAGTTTGTTAGATACCTCCATGGCTGAATGGTTTGCTCTGCAGTTGATTGCCTGGGATCACTCTGATGTCAGACTGTAGCTGATATCCACAGGAATTTGCTGTGTCCCTTTACAGGAAAGCAAACCTTGCATCCTCCCCTTGCCATTTGGAATGACTGAGAAGAACCCTCTAATAGAGTTTGCAGAGATTTCCTTACCCATTATGTTGCACTGCAGGTTTTCCTGTAGGAGGGGTTCTCAGACTCACTTCTCTCTGTTTTCAGTCAAACCATCTGTAACAATAGCAGAAAGTTGATGAAACAGCTGAGAGTGGGGAATGATTGCTGTTTGTTTAGTTTTCTGGCCTGCTACAGTATTTCCTGCACAACTTTAATCTTACGTTTCCAAGATGCGTAATACACAGAGCAGCATGATCATGTAAGCACAAACAGTTTTCCCACAAGATGTTCAACTGGTATCTTCAAAAGATTCAATCTGCATGCTTTCAACTTCTGCTGTGTTTGGTTGGAGCTGAAAGAATTCAGCACCCTCTAATTCTGGCCTCTAAAATCTCAACTGCAATAGAGGAAGTCTTGAACAAAAATAATTTTGAACCTCACACCAGCTGCTGTCAGGACTTGGAAATGTATATGAGGTGGCCATATGGCAGCTGCAAACTAGAACTTACTCGTCTGACCACTAACTGTAAAAGACCGATACCCCACACCCCCAAGCTCAAGAGGCTCCACTTCATTCATTCTGCTCCCAGCACTTTTATCTAGAGTCCAGCCATACCATACACAAATGTAAATGGAGTTTCCAAGCCTCTCTTAACTTCCTGTGGATTGGGACCTAAAATATAACCTACCACTAAGCCAATACTGGGAATGTCTTTTCCACCACTCTCCACACTTTGAAATCCATCCACAAGTTTAGGTGCTTCAGATGGTCTCAGAGCTTTGTTTTCTTGTAAAGTTGCTACCTAAATAGTAAGGTCTTTGGTATCACGCACAGAACAAGAAAGAACATATCTTTCATTTGCCCTTCTTTTCCCTTGAGATCTTTTTATGGCCTAGGCAGTGGAGCATTTTGGAGTAAGAAGTACTTTTCTTTTGAAGCTGATTTCATTTTTATCATGCTTTTTCCCCCTCTTTTTTTATGACACAGCCTTATTAAACTTGATTCCAGCCCTTATTATAGTGGCTCATGCACTATCAAGGAGAAAGGAGTTCTTAGGCAGCCATACTATCATGACAAAAATCAACCTTAGTTTTTAAGCCACATTCATTGTCACAGTTCTGAAGTTTAAAGGAAATGGCTAGACCAGATGCAGCTAAAATCTTGGCCATAAAGTCTACAGCACAGGCCATGAAGAACAGTCTTTTCTTGTGCTTGCATATTTTGAAGTAATCATTTTATAGTGCCTGCAGAGTTATCTGAAGAACTACCTTAGGGCATCATCTCTTGATGCATTACTACAATACAACACATGTTTAGTTTATGAAGTAATACCATTTGTTAGGTTTAGCAGTGTCACACAATCTAAACACAGTGAACTCACAAAAAATCTTAATTTGCCAGGTGCAGTTTGGAAGGAATCTTCTCATGAAAATGAAAGCTGCTTTCATTGGAGTCCTGATTACTAAGATGTGCCTAAAGTTTCCTTCGGTAACATGGAGTATGTCCAGCACACTGACATCTCTACTGAGAAAATAGCTGAGCCAGTTGGAGGCATGTCTGCACTCGCAAAGGTCAGCCAATGTGAAGTGTAACAGCTATTATTTTGGGCTTTCAAAGACTGGGAAGTCTGCACACTGTTTTTTCCCTTCTCTCCCTAGAGAAAGGACAAATACCAAATGGGCCCAGCTGAGATCTGTAAACTTAACAGTTAGAGATGGGGAATAAACGATCTCAGATCAGTGGTCACCACAGATTTTTGCTTCAAGACTAATTTAAGGGCACCTCTTCATGTGGGCCTGTTTTCCTTTCTCTTTTTCCCCTCAGGAATATTCAGCTATGGGATTGTATGTGGCTTCTTGCCCTGCATTTAATATCATCTTTCTTTCTTAATTTTTTTATCAGAGAAGTAGCTTTAAATTCCTTTTATGTCTCCATTGCAGCCTTGCTTGTAGAGGCTTTCTAGCTGTTACACTGAACTAGCACGTCTCCTACCCCAGTCAAGCCCAGAGTCTGGCCTCAGTCTGGGTTTGTGGTAGCTGTGACTGCTCTCAAGATTCTATGCACATCAGAACACAAGATGTGTCTTCTTACATTCACATTGTACTTAATCCTAAAATTTATCGAGCCTTCAAGTGCTCCTGTCACTAGGCAAATCTTGAAGGGTATAGTGGAGGCTGGGCACTTTCGTTATCCTCTTGCTTTTCAAGAAAAATGTTATAGTAGATGGTCTCGAGTCATCATTTTGGCATGCCTTGATGCGGATATTCTTATAATGCTTGCAGCAGCAGTTTACTATGGAGACATTATTTTAGCTCTACATTTGCTTGTAAACTCAGGTAAATGTGTATAATGTCGAACCAGGTTTGCAGGCAGGGTGGAGAGTTGCTGTGCTTTTTCAATTGGGTGAACAATTCAGATGCAGAAGGTTCATTTTTGTGTCATTATTTAGACACATCTTCCAACAAAATGAATAAGAAATTAAGATTTTTCTGTGTAAACTACACCTCCAAGATCCAACAAAGTGCTATGAAGAAAAAATCAAGCTATTATATCCAGGTAAGCAAGATATATTCAGTCTGAGAGCATGAATACATTAATGAGTTTAGGCTGCTGCCAATAATCCCGTTTAGCTGTGTCCACAATGCTCCAAACTGGAGACTGACTTGCAGTACAGCTTTGTTTTGTTCAGTATCTTTGCAAGTATTGACATAAAGGATCTTCTTAAGGACTGACCTTCAAACTTGTCCCTTTACCACTACTGAGACGGAGCTGAAGAAAATATGTTTCAAGGAAGGTATTTCCAGAAGAGAAAGAAAATTCATGTTTCAGTCTACAGTGGAAAAGAAGTTCCTGATTTAGTGGCTTAAAACTATGTTTATCATCCATTTCTTCAACATTCTGCCTGTATAGCACTGCCTACTTGAGACTTTTAACTGGGAACCTTCTATGACGTGAAGACTATTGTTGACTCAGTAGAATTACCAATATACTTAACATTAAGCCTATGTATCAATGCTGTGTTGGACAGGGACCTTAATATCTTAGTTCGTGAAGATCAGCTTTCAACCAGAAGCCCACAATGATAGACGTAAGCAAGGGCTTAACTGCTACTTGCCTGCGATATGGGGTTTCTATCCTATGTCACCACGAAGCTGGTATTTCATTCTATTTCTTTAGGTTTTGCCACATAGGCCACTCAGTGACTTTTAGTTTCTATGACCTGGAAGCCATTGCATGAAAGACATTTCTTCTGGGAACGTCATCACATGAAAGGAGCAGAGGTTACTGCTGTTAGCACAGATAGCTTCCAAAGGAGCAGAAAAGAAAGACAGCTGTGGTTTCCAAATCCCTCACAACCGTCCCTAAAACTGTTTTACATGTTGAGGGAAATGGCATGCACTTTTCAGAGGCACAGAGACTCTCATACTGCAGCAGTGGAAAATTTCTGTCTGCATAGTGCACAGGTAGTCGTTATGAAGCTAAATACTCATAATAGCTTCATAAAACAATTACACTGAGTTATTGTTACCGAGTGACTTCAAGGACTGCAAAGAAGAAGAATGAAAAAACCTTACTCAAATGCAAGCTCAATCACTTTTTATACAAAAAGCACCCTCAGGAAGAAAGCAATTTATATTCATATGTATTTTTTACCTGTCATTCCTTCAGCTTGATGGATGTCAGAATACTACATTTTTAGTAGACTTGCAATTGCTGGAGAACTTAAATACACCCTGTGATTATATGCTGCAGGGCCGACAGCTGAAATGCCAAATGGCCATCGCAATGCTCCTGGCAACACTATTCTCCCTTTGTGGCAGAAATTCAGGTGCTTGTCTTCAGCTGCAATTAGCATTTGATGTTCAGAATAGGCTTTGGTTTCTCTCTTTCCCTCCCTCTCCCCTTCTTTCTCTCTCTTTTTAGGCCTATTGATACAGTCAGAACACGGCATAAATTATCATTTCAGCCAGGTCAGAAAGCAGGTTTCCTACTATATTATTTGATGTTATGGAATTGCTGATCACTTTTCTGTTAAGAAAGGGCATGGCACACTTTCCAAACTCAGAACCTTATAAAGGTGTCTAGGAAGTACTGGCAATGTATACATAAGAAAGAGTGAAATTAATATTTAATTGACTAGCAGAGCACCATAATAATTACCAATAATGGAGTGACTAAAAATAAAATGTTGCAGAATCTTATAGCCCAGATTAAATATATATTACAGATATAGATTATAGATACTGTAAAAGTGACAACTGTTTTCTACTTACAACTTCTGAAAATTATTACATAGAAAATGTACAGAAAAAATAACTTTTGTTGTTGTTGTTCATAAGTAAAAAGAGAACCAGTAGATGGCAAAATAAGCATCTGTATTATCTGTATCTTTGTCTGTGGACATATTACGTGGACCCTTGTATCTGAAGAAATAAACAATCCTCATTTGATTTTTAACTCAATTCCTTGGAGATATACGAATTACCTTCCAGTCTAGCAAGAGCTGACATGCTTCTTCAGGGTGACCAGAAATGTCAACTGCAGTTCTGCTGGACAAGTTATTTTGTACTGTAGTGATATATATAACAAGGTATACCATGTACATGGATGTTAGAGCTGTTCAAACAGTTACCATTTGGATAGGCATTAACTAACTCCAGAAGTTCCACTCAAAATCTCGTGCACATTCTTGGAAGCTTTGTATCCCATATCAACTTACTAAAACTTTAACAAAATCAGTTATGTATCTAATTCTGTATGAGTCACCTAAGGCACTTTGGCTAGATGGCACTTAACCACAATCAGGGAAAAACATGTCTAATCAGAAACTCAGCACAGCGTTTTACTGTTTGCTGGTCTGACAGCATAGTCTAGAATATTTTACTGCTGTGGAGAGCACCTGTACTTGGTAACTAATGATTTCCTAAGTCTTGGCAAAACACAATAAACTTGATACCATCTTGATTTCTTCACCACTTCAATTCTCACTTTATTTTCAATGGCTCCCATTTTGGAAAAGCTGAAGAAACCAGTGCTTTATAGAGAGTGAGTGTTTGACATACAGCTGTCAGATGTAAAGCAGAGACTACTGATGTTAATAATGAGTTTTAACGTGTGATCAGACCTAAATAGTCAAGAAGATGTGGACAGACTTAATCACCAATCTTCTGTAGGTTTTATGTACCCTACTCTGAACCAATTGGTTTTGGTCAGAGATTGGACAGTGACATGGATTCAGTGGAGCACCACTCTGATTTAGCATGATGGTTCCCACATCCATTCTCCTGGTTTATTGAAAGGCTGAGAATAAAAATTGTAATAGTTCCTGGGGATCTGTATAAAAGCAAACACAATGATGTATGACATGACAAATCAAGGCCCCTTCTAACATTCAAAAATGTCATTTTCAAAAGTGTCATTTTTCTTGCAGAATAGGATTCCTGTGTCGAATACAAGAGATCAGATTTCTTAGATCAGAATCTAAGAAATATTAGACTATTTTTAGAGAAATTTTAAAATACTTCAAAAAAGAAACAATACAGTAATAGGAATGGTCTAGCATTGGCATTGGATCAGCAAGAGACAATTTTTGTAGATTCTAAAACCTTCATTCAAAAAAATCCCTGTTGAAATTGATGTCAGTATGAATAAGGACTACTGCAGGGTCATTAGTAATAGTTCCACTATATTAAGTCTTTTAGGTATACACTGTGCATCAATATGAAGCCTAGATACATTTAATAGTCGCCCAGAGTACTTCTATTCAGGATGTTCTTTATTCTATTGCCTGTTCAAAGTTGCAAGTAACTAGACAATCATGTAAAGCTGAAAGACCAATACGTAATTGTGTCATATCTGTCATCTCCTGGGTTGACGTTTTCATGGAATGATTAGCATGATTCCTGAATATATTATTTCTGTGAACAAAATACAAATCAAAAGCAAATACAATCATACCAACTGTTACACAACAGTACCTGAAAATCCTATACCACATTGGTTCCTGCACTTTCCCATCTGAAAAGCCTACTGCTGCCCATGGCTTGCATCAGCAGCTCAGTGTATAACAATAGGTATGGGAGGCAGGAGAGGAAAATATCTAAGTCATATTTTCTACAAAAAACAAGACTGTTCCCTCACAGCCACTGAGGTTCCCCTTATACTAATGAGGATACATTGATATATAGGCATTTAAAGGCAAAAGGAGAATCTATCATACTATTCTTCTAGGTCGTTTTGTATCTGTATTTTCTTTGCATTCCCAGGAAATGAAGCTCAAGTTCCTATCTAAGTACTTTCCTGCATACAAGGCACATGATGTGGTTGCAATTGGAGCACTGAGGTGGTTTAAAAGTAAGGGTAGAATACTGAGTTAGCAAGGCTGACATACACACATTCTAATACACACACAACTGAGGTTTTAGGGTAGACCTCAGATCCCCCACTGCCATTCCAGGGTAACACAATGCCATTGAAGTGCCATTCTGCTGTTTGGTTTGGTTTTTCAATCTACAACTCAGAAAGTTTCTTGCAACAGGTAAAGAAGAGGAAGCACAAGCTATTCTAACTGCAGTCAGTTTCTCTGATGTAAAGTGTGGAAGAAAACCAGTTAAGAATAAGCATACTTCTGAACACTCTTTTCTGCCACAGATTTTAGAGGAACTGACATGAAAAGAATTAACTAGGCCTGGCTATTTACAGTATAGTTCTCCACCTTTATATTACACTTTAACTCATTTCTCATGGAGATGTATTTTGACGTGGCTGCAGTGAAGAAAATGTCAAAAAATCCCATGAATTTCCAGTTATTTTAATAAGATTTAGAACAGGTACCAAGAACATGGGAGTGAGGACAGGCCATGGCCTAAAACAAATGCACGTCATCCCAGACAAACTCCGGACATGTTCCCTTGACTTAGCATTGTGATGCGTGTTAGCACAGTGCAATTAATTGGCCTTTTCACATGCAGAAAAATTTGGTATTTAGATTGTATACTATTTCCTGCCAACGCAGACTTCTGAGAATGTCACTGTTACCGTAACATCAGTCAAGATTCTAGGAAATAACATTATTCAATAATATTAAAGACAGACAAAATGACTCAGTTTCTCTGGATTAGAACCATAGCTGAGTCTGTCTCTGAAGCAGGACAAATTTACATGGACTAAGAACATAAAACCAATGTATTTTCATGAATTATAGGCAAAACATTAATTCAAGTAACTTGAACAGCCTGTTGATTCTTTTCCTTCTCCTTGAACGACAATGCCCAATAGGATGATGGTCATTTGGTAGCTCTCACATCTCTTCTGTTCCTCTTCATGCTGAACTTCACTCATAACTCATTACAAGTGACTAGCACAATCCTAAACTTCCATAGTACTCACTGCCTCCCTTATAGCATTACTTCTCTCTGTCCTTCCTTTCCTTGCCATTTTGAAAATGTAAGCACATAGTCTTTGGATCCACCATGGTGAAAAATTCACCCTTTGCATTCATCTGTTGATCTCTTCAAAGCCCAGATAATACTGAACAACTGTGTCTGTACACACTTGAATAATATTATACATAATGCATTTCAAAAGGTAATGGAGGACACTAAATATCTTTGCTTGCTTATTCTGGCTGGTGTGCAAAGCTGATCATGTGTGGCAAAGCTGATCATACTTACTTTGGAGTGGTTAGCAGACCATGAATAAATGTTAGCAGAAATTCTAACCTTCCCATGTTAAAAAAAAAATCTCAATAAATTATTTAAAATAACACCAGCAGCTCAGACATAAGATTTTGCATTTTGAAGTTCACGTCAAAATACTTTTCATGTGTGCATCACTATTGTAGGTTCATCGTAGTTGAAAATGACAATGTAGGAATAGCATGATATGAAGTTTGGGAACTTAAGTAGGATTTGATGTCAGTGTTAACAGTATTCTTTCTTCTAAGCATTTTGTTATGGAGGAAATACATCTTATCAGTGACATCTGAACATGCGATCTAAATTTTTTGGTTTAATGTTATAAGGGATGCACCACTTGACCATGTAAATGCTCATAAACAAGGGAAATGGGAAGTCAAATCGATAGCCTTAAGTCTCAATGACACAAAGAATCTTTTCAACCAGTGGTAACATGATTTTGCCCCACCTCTCAATTAGCAAAGTATTATGGGTGGAGGAACATATGAAGGACTAATTTCAGTCATCACAGAAAGACAGAAAACTCTCCACTTTTAGCACCTTTTAACAACAGAGGAACATAGTACTATATTGCCTCTTTCATTTTTTTCATCCATTCGTCTTTTATAAAGGGAAAGGTTTGCCTTATCCACTGTCAGTATATATTCTCATCTATGATTAATATCCAAGCAAGATCTATTTTTTCTGCAGTTCATTTGCTCTACTTTTTAGGTTAGGGAGACATTTAGCAGAAATAAGGAGATGATGCTGGAGTGTTTTCATATATCTTAAAATATTTTACTCAGTACTCCACGTCTGTCTAATTTTTACAATGTTTCATACAGCTTTGTAGTTTTAAAACACCTGTTCTCCCTGTGCTTCATTATTTCACTTTCTATTCTTTTATCCTGATCCCATGCTAATTTAAATGAAGCCTTTACTATTCCTCTCCTTATCTATCAATCTGTTTTAATAGTTTAATATTTGAATGACTTTATCCACTATAAATCAAAAATGGATGATTTTATTACTGGCATATATCTTGAAAAGAGCGATTTGGTATCTCCAAAAAATATTTCTCTATTAAGGACAATATTTAGTGGACATGTGCTTAAAAGACTTTACTGTCCAGCTGATGAATAGCTTCTGATCAGCCTTATATTTCTTCCTCTTTTCCCATTCTCTCCAGGGTGCAAATGGTTGTCTTCTATGGAAAGTCTATTAGTGTTCCCATATCTGTATTAGTACCACAGTAAGCCAACCGAATGTAAGATCTTATCTCCCAATCTTATGTTCAGCTTGCCATAGCACGTAGCAGAGCAGACAACATACAGAACAAGCCTCAAGGGCTTTCTGATAACAACTATTCTTCCACATCAGGAAGACTTCTTAACTTCTACCTTAAAGAAGCTCTGCAGTTGCTTTATGCAGTCATGTCAGGGACTGGAGATCTGACCCAAAAAGGACCGCTTCTTAAGCACGGTATTTTGAAGAATAGCTGGGTATTGACTTCTATTCCTTAGAGTGATTCTGGCTATGAACATTTAAGTAAGGAGTCTTTACTGATGCAGAGAAATTTATATGTTCCATTGAACACTGAAACAAATTCTATTTTTTTAGATTTGGGGTATGGCAATAGCTGTTGTATCTCCTGACAGAATTCCCTTGTCTTATGCTTTCCAGTTAATGGAAGCCAGGAAGCACTTGTAAAAAATGTAGCATTTCCTGCAGTCTGTGAACTGTGATTGAATCCAAGTTTTACTTTCCAGTATATTGCTGTTTAAACCTTGGTAATGGTCTACCTGAACAGAGCCAGTCTCGTGCTCAGCAGTGCCGTATTTTTGTACAAGTAGCTGGGAGGGGTCCAGGAAGTTCTGGAGGTGGGAGGGAGTCTGGGAAATGTCAGTGAGAGTTTTAGCAGGTTGGAATAGTTCAGTGGAGGTCAGGGTAAAGAAAAGGGCTGGGAAAGCTTGAGGAAGCCTCTGGGTGCTTAAGAGACTGATAGGGGACAGCAGGATTTCAGAATGTCTCCCTAGAAGGATGGGGAAGGGCAGAAATGAGTGAATTGGAATTTCAGAGAACAACATTGGCTTTGTTAGGGGTTTCAGAGAATACTGCAGGCATCATTCAGTGTTCAGCATTACTCACCTGTGTCTCAGTCTGTCCCTCAGAGGGACAAAAGGTGTGAATTAGGTAATACATTACTATGAGCCATAATGCACTAAAACTAATGTTGATGTTTAAGACGTTTCCTGATTGTTTTCCTAACAAATTTGTTGTTCATACTGGAATTGAACATTATCTAGCAAGTGAGCACAGAAAACTCCTGGATTTTATAACTGAGGCTAAAGGAAAAAGAAGCCATATGTGAAAATGAAGACAACTAAGTAATGAAAAATATCTTTGTTTATAAAAGCCAACTCTCCTGCTAGCAACCAAAACAAGAGTTAGTACAACTCAGCAGGTACTCACAGTTACATTATATTCCTCTCCTAAGTTACAGGCTTGATCCAAACACCAGATTGGGGCAGGGAGGAGAGGGAAGGGACAGATTCCCTCGATGTCAGCAATCTTGGTATCAGGCCTACTATATTGTTTTATTTTTCTGGGAATCCTACTGACAACAAAGAGTGAAGAAGAAATACTGAAAGAAAAAGAAGTTTGGCTACTGTGTTGCTTTACCTGGAGACATACTCAGATTTTCATAGCAAAATTGGAGAGAGACAAACCCACAGAGGCCATCAATCACTATAGCCCCCATTAATGTCACTGATTTTTAAAGTTGTCTAAGAATCTGGCCTGAGACCACCTAGAAGTGTCAAAAATATTTGACTTGCTATAGACACTATTGTCATTCTAACAGTGATGATAATAGAGTAATTTTCCTCAATTTATTTAATGGATTTTTGTCCCTTAACTGTCTGCTTCATTGGCATCTACATTTTAAATGACATTATGTTTTATTATACTCAAGTAGTATATATATGTTTTAAAACAGCTAAAAATAAATAGATACTTCTATTTAAAAAAAAAAGCCCAGCATTCAGTACTAAATATTGCCACTCCAGCTTACGTGAGCTGTCGTTACTCTTACTAGCTGCAATGGTCCTGCTCAGGTTAAAAGATCTTGTCCTTCTGACAGATTAAAGCACTTGCTAGATCTCTCCTGCTGCACAGTCCACATACTGGGGTTGGTTTTGGGGGCTCTTTTTTGTTTGGGGTTTTTTGGTTTTGTTTTTTTTTTAAATCTGGTTTACAGGGCCTCTGGGATCTGAAGCTTCCCTGGGCCCAGAAAGGAAGCATTACTGTTTCTCCTAGCAGCCTGGCACATGTTACTTCACAAAACAGGGACTCCACAGCCCTCAGTCAGTGCCTGCCTCCCCACTCAACTGAAACATGCCCTTCCTCATACAGTCCACCATGCCAGCACTTTGCATTTACAATATAATAAGCAGGGGCATGAGGTAAGTATAGAACAAACTTTGTTTAGTATTCTAAACCAAAAGTATATTTATACATAATTTACATTTAATTTACATTTAAAAAATCTCATAGTAACCCATTTTTCTGCCTTCTTTTCACACCATGCTAAAAAGAAATTTGGGAAAAAAAACAAAACAGTTGAGTGATATGAAAAGGGCAGGATGTCACCATGCATATAGCACCTCCCCAGAATTCTGCGTCCCTCCCT
Source organism: Gymnogyps californianus (assembly GCF_018139145.2). NCBI lineage: Eukaryota > Metazoa > Chordata > Aves > Accipitriformes > Cathartidae > Gymnogyps > Gymnogyps californianus. The sequence goes on along the minus strand of NC_059500.1, from coordinate 66,330,539 downwards.
CTCTCTCTCTCTCTCTCTCTCTCTCTCTGCCTCCCCTCCCCCACCCCCTCCACCCCACCCCACCCCCGCTTTGTATTCCTCAACTCTCCATCTGTCAAACAGGAACTCCTGTACATTTACATCATGTAACATCCCCACCTCTTCCTTTTCCTGACCCAAGCATGTACTATGGATCACAGAGTCATTGCTGACCCAACCAGTCTCTGGTTCAGAAAGCCTTACATCAGCCCTTTTTTCCTCATTTGGGGATTTTCCGTTCTGCAAAACTATCTTTGCAGAGAAACATGGTTGGCCTAGTTCACCAAATCTTTAGCCGTCTATCGTCCCAAGGCATTTCCTCTAGATTATGCAATTATAAGGTTTAATGATTGATTTTTGTAGGCACATGTAACAGCCTTGTCAGTTCATAGTAGATTTAGACATTGAGGCACTTCTTAATATCTCTGTGTCGTAACATCAAACAGAAACTCCTGACAGAGTTCTTGAACTGTAACAGGTTATTTTAGGCTAAAGGACAAAGGATGGAACCACTATTCACCTCTGAGCTGAAGGAGAGACAAGGAGAGGGCACAAACAGCCTTTCTAACACCCCTACCCAGAAGCATGGTGAACATTCTGCAACACAGCCTCCACCCAAAGGAATGGACCTGGGCTTCCACCACTATTGCCACAATGGCTGTCCTCAGGCTTGGTACCTGCACAGTTCCTCGTGGGAGACAAAACACTCCCTCCCCTGTTCAAAGTGCTATTTTCTTGACAGATATTTGGCAAAGGACAGCGGTAGAATAGCTTTACATTTTTATTTTCTGTTAGAGCTAGCTAAACTAGAAACAGCCCGGCTGTCCTTTAGCTCCTGATCTGTTTCCTTGGGAACTAAATCCTAGATTTATGATTTCTTCTCATTAAAATGGCCCTCTGTTTTTTATCAGCAATATCTAGAGCTGTGTATCCAGGTCTGAAAAGTTTTACAATGCTATGAGAAGGGGGTTGGGAAGACAGGGATTACCACTTTGTTTCAAGTTACTGCACAGCCTTGGGAAGCAAATATAAATGGTACATTACATATTTCTTGATTTAATACATGTATTCTTCACTAAGATGATGCTGCCTGCCCTTGCAGTTAATTTCAGAAACACTTTTAATTACAGCTTCCATCATTCCAACTGCTGCTGTGTTATTTCTGCCATGTCCTGCCAGAAATAAAATTGAGTGTTAAAACAGCAAATAGCATTACCAATGAAGCAAACTACTCACAAAAAAAAAACCTTGTAAGTATATTACTCTCAGAATAAACAAAGAGGAACCAGCATCCTGCATTACAAGGTTGTTGCATACAGAGAACTCTGGCAAGCTTACTTTCTCTGTTCTTCTTCCAGCAACCAATTTTTACATACAAATGAGAGTTTCATGCAGTTTTGTGGTACATATCCCTCAGTTAGCTCATGGTGAACTTGGCTCAGGCAACACTCAGAGAATTGTTGTATCAGTTCTGTCCATTACTAGGTCACATGTCAACACAAATTTGGTCAGAATTGCACAGCTAGCAACATCAACCAGCCCTGCCTCTTGGAGGAGTCACCATCTCTCCTGCTATTGAGACTGCTCCTTGTTGACAGTGCCTACAGCAAGTAGAGCTGGAGGTTCAGAATTGAAGACATCCCAAATGAAATATCCACTTCCATTATTTCACTCTCTAACTTCTCAGTATATCTGCATCAGGAGTAGTATACACTCGCCTAGGTCTTGTACCTACAGAAGGTATGGTCTTGGTGGAATTGGAGCAGTCTTTTATAGTGGAAGGCCTACTCTTACTCCATGTCCACAAGCTACTCCATGTCCACAAGCTACTCCAGGTCTGTCTGCATCTGGCATAGGATTCTCCACACAATGCGCTCTGGTATTCCTTGGTTCCTTCAGGTTCTAGGCTGGTGGGATTGGAAATCATATTTTGGAAGTGGCTGTACATAAGGACTCTGGAAAGAAGGTAACTAGTCTGACAGTCCTTGAGGTCCTGTATAACCTTACTATGCTGTACTGTTGCCCATAGCTGTCAACTCTAATCCTAAGAGCAAAGCTGAGCAAAGCAATCGGAAAAGCAAAGGCTCCAAAAGTGGAAAGGCCACCAGAGTAGGAAAAACTGAGGGAGAGGAGACGTGACATTTGAAGATTGCCCCTAAGCACTCTCCTTACTTGGAGAGACGTGAAACCAACATGCCAATGGGCATTAAAAAGGTGATTTGATCACTCAGAATCTGGCAATCCATATTCATCCCACTTCATTACAAGCTCATTTGGGGTCAAAAAGTTGACAGTGAGCATCACAATTAAAAAGCAACCTCTGCTATTTGGATAGTTCTTAATCCAGGCTAACTGTGGCTGATGGTGCTTCACTCATAGAGAAATTCTGCTTTGGGTCAGCCAAGAATATCTGTGGTTCCACATGCTCCCTTCAACTTGCTGTTGTGTGACTGGGACTTTACAGCAGAGGTGACTAGGGAGCTCCAGGAAGGATAATGCAAGCAATGACTAACAAAGTTCAGCTTCCAAGGAACCTAGACTGGAAGCACACTCCCATCAAAAAAATTTCATACAAAAAATCTACCATAAAGCCGCAAAAAAGAAGCAGCTAAAACAAGAAATGGAGAGGGAAGAATGTATCCACAGAAGTGTCTGTTGTGGCAATCAGGTTTCTGCATAGATTCTGGACATCTTTTTTAAGGTTCCTGGCTCCCAGAAGCTCTCCTCCTGCCTCTTCCTTAGACTTCTCTGCTTTTGACTCTTCTACTACAGATACTTCTCATCCCAGTTTTCCTCAGTATTCCCAGCACATGAAAACTGATCTCAGAGATCATCCCACATTCTTCCTCACAGAAGCTCTGGTGTACCCCACTGTGATGTCACTCTCCCAGATGTAGCTGCCCCTTATAGTAGAAGGGCTCTCTTTTGCCTCCAGGGTGTTCATTATTGCCTTTGGCTTTCTTCTCAACACAGGGCCTGAATTGATTCAGATAACTAATAACTCCAAAATACACTATTTCAGTTAGACCACAAAATGACATGTGTTCCTAAAAATGACTTTCCATCCAGATATTCCTGCCCACATTGACTTATATCTATAGTCCCCAGCTGGGATCATGAAAAACACTTGGGAAATGCAACTTACTATTCTGCAGTGTCATAGAGCTCAGACTTCAGCTCCAACTGAGCAGCAATGTTTTTTTGTCAGTGTTGCTGAATCCAGCTGTTCCAGCTGTTTGTTAATGGGACTGAGGTGGAGAATAGCTAGAATCAAAGAAATGGAAGGCCCTTCCACATGCACATCCTAGTGAAGACGTAGGATAAAAGTAATCTGAACAGAAGTGGTACTTTTGGGTAACATAGCAAAGAAATTGTCATGGGGCAAGGAAAAGTCCAAGTTTCATATATACTCAAACTATGAAACAGGACATGAATCTAAGCCAATCTATAAAAGTGTGACACCCTAAGAAGAGATTTATTAGAGTATTTGGCTACAGCTTTGCTCCTTCATCCTTCATAAGTTCCAAGATGCAATTTACAGACAATGAAATTAATCTTTGTGCTAATACCTAAGTACCACATAAATTTAAATTTCACTCAGTACAAGAGAATTTCATAGTAGTCTTTATAGCCACCTGAAGAAAATAGTTAAGATTTATCCCATTGCTTATAATGTTGCCCTCTACACTAAATATGGATATAATTTTGTGGGATGAAGTTAGTAGGAATCAAGTCACATTGCAAATTGTTTTTTTTCTTTTGGATGAAAACAACAATATATGGAAGTCTTTGTAGCAAACACACAAATCAATACGGAAATGTGAGAAAATCTGGTTTAAAATCCAGAAATTTTAAAATGTTACATTGCTTCAATAATCTTAAATTAATCATTGATTTATATCCTGTATAGATCCAAACTAAGAAAAACATTTATATTTGGAGTTCAGTCCTGCAGTCTTTGACTCCTAAAACAATATTTACTCAGGTTAATAAATCCAATTGGTCTGAAAGGACTACTTGCATAAGCAAGAAGTAATTCTTCCAAGTATAAATGCTCTGTGAATAAATATTTGTTAATTACACAACAGAAATTACAAGGAAGTAGATTGTTGTTGCAAGCTTGAAGGCCAAATGGTCTTTTCCACACTAGCACTGCAAAAATTACCTTAAAAGGAAACGAGGTCATTACTTGACTCAGCAAAGAGGATTCCTACACTGCAGTCAGCAGTCAGCTAAAACATTCTTGTTGCTTTTAAAGTTCATATGTTATTTCAAATTATTATTTTTGAATAATCTCAGTATTTTCAACTATGTAGAAAGAGATTATTGAATTATTATTACAATTCTGTAGAATAAAAGTCCATTTAGGGCTGAAACAAAATCTTTGCTTATTAGCATACCCATGCTCCTAAGGATGTGACTTCACAGGAGGACTGAAGGCTGGTGGTCCCACTGCTTAATGTTCAGACCTGCAGTGATACTGGCAGAAATAACAAGACCAATTCTTGAAGTTTTTTGGGGGTTGTTTTTTGGATTCTGGGGTATTTTCCCAGTCAAAAACAACCAAACAAAAAAGGAGTCAAAAAAACCCAAACAAAAAATCTCTGTAATTTTGTACTGCAGTGGTCCTTAAAACCACTGGAATTTCCTATCAAGCCCCAGAACAAATCATCAGGTAATGATCAGCCAAGCTGTAACAGATCCAGATGCTTTTTCCTCCACTTCTGTAAGGAAGTCCACCTGAAACTGTGACAGCCAATGCGAGCTATTAAAATAAAACCTAAAGCACATCTTTTTTTGCAGTAATATTACAACAGAAACTGACACAGCTTCTGAACATGGGGCACAGCCCACACTTGGTTGCCAGAGTGGAAGCAAATCATGATTTCCTGAAAGAAATATTGTCTATGATGCCAGTCCTGAATAACTACTTATATTAAGATGGAGATAGAGGTTTCTCTGAAACTGGTGTTCAGGGACAATAGTCTTCTGCTCTATTGGGTGAGAATCCTCACAGATAGGTATTTCATCTCTGAAATGTGCATTTTTTCTGAATATGCACGCTGACGTATAAAGATCTGTCAGAGACTGTAATGATGTATGGGTTGGCCATGAATCCCCATACTCCCGTCAGAGAGTGACATGCTGAACACATTAATAGGAGTTTCCTACTATATAGTTCTCCATGGAACTATTCACAGAGGGAGTAAGAAAGGATTTACCAATCTAAAAATAATATTGTAGCAGAGCTGTTGGCAGTTTTCAAGGAAGACAAAGGACATGGTTGTCTCCAATAAGATTCCTTTATCTCTGAGTAGAACTCCTCTAAGGGACTGGGTTAGTCGGGGGACAATATTTACATGTGAAACATACTCGTTTCCTGAAGGCAAGGAGAAGATTCATACTGTCAAGTTATAAGAGGGACTAGAGCTTCGGTGTGTAAATAATCTTACGAAGTGTAGCCATCTATATGTTAGATGGCTAGTCCAACTCACTATTTAGGCTCCTTCTGCGTATACTTCCAAGAGAGAACTTCTCCAGAGCATAGGTTCTCATAACACCTTGTCCTGGTTTCGGCTGGGACAGAGTTAACTTTCTTTTTAGTAGCTGGTACAGTGCTGTGTTTTGGATTTAGTGTGAGAATGATGTTGATAACACTCTGATGTTTTAGTTGTTGCTAAGTAGCGCTTATCTTAAGCCAAGGACTTTTCAGTTTCCCATGCTCTGCCAGCAAGCAGGTGTGCAAGGAGCTGGGAGGGAGCAGAGCCAGGGCAGCTGACCTGAACTAGCCAAAGAGGTATTCCATACCATGGAACGTCATGCCCAGTATATAAACAGGGGGGAGCTGGCCGGGAGGCGCGGATCGCGGTTCGGGAACTAACTGAGCATCGGTCAGCGGGTGGTGAGCAATTGCATTGTGCATCACTGATTTTTTTTTTTCTTCCCCCCCCCCTTCTTTTGTTGCATTCCTTTTCATTACTATTATTATTATATTTCATTATTACTATTGTTAGTATTATATTTTACTTTAGTTATTAAACTGTTCTTATCTCAACCCACGAGTTTTACTTTTTTTTTCCTTTGCTTTCCTCCTCCTCACCCCACTGGGAGGGGGAGGGGGAAGCGGCTGTGTGGTGCTGAGTTGCTGACTGGGGTTAAACCACGACACACCTATTGTAAGATGGGAAGAATCAGTTCCTGGAGAAACTCTTCCTCTTCTTTAACTATAGAGGAAGCCTAAAAAACTAGCTTTCACCACATTCTCAGATGTCAAAAATTAGATACAATCAATCCCATTTTTGGCAAAATACACATAGAACCCTTGAGTCAGTTTGAGGCTGAACAAACCCGAGGATTAAGGAATGTAGTATTTTACCATATTAGTGTCAGAAAAATCTTTTCAGATCTATCCAAGAACTGAAACAGAAAAGACAATATTGCAAATTCCTGATGTTAAATGAGGAAATTCCTTTAATTCCAGTTCAGATCTCCTGCTTAGCTGCTTGAAAACCTCTCAGGCTCTCCTACAGTACACCATTGTAGGGCAGTCCAGCTTCTAACCACCCATGGATTAAATTATAGTTGCAGGCAAAACCTCAGCAGATACACTTTCTGTCTCATCTCATCTTCAGTCTAGTTGCCCAGCTAGAAACCTGACAGTAAATAAGAGCTCTGTTCTTATTTTATAAATCACTGCAGCTCTCCTCCTGGAAGACAAGCAATGAAATGCCTTTTTGCATCCCTGAATGTTGAAGCACCTGGGAAAAGGTGTGAAATGTTTTTATCCTGAATGCTCAAATGTGGACTTACTCACTCAGTGCTTTTTTAATGGTTAACAGCATGTGTTGTATCATTTCAAGAACTTGCCACATTGTTTATTTTGGATGGGAGGTTCACTCACATTGTGTTAAAATCATGTTAGTTTATTCAAGGTCATGCATTGTTTAGCTACTTTCACTTCCAATTTAATTAACTTGAACAAAAAGAAACACACCCAAACATACAAACAATTTCCAAGAAAACATTAATGAAATTTTGACACCGAAAAAAGGATTTGAAGAAGGAAAAAAAAGTACTCCAAAGCTAGGGAACTAGAGAGGAGGAAACAAGCAATAAACAAAAATGCCTATACATATCAAATCATGATCTAGCTGATACTAATGGATATCTTCCTAATAATAACAATGGTAATACTTCCATATTATATATAGACATAGAAAGTTAACAAAAGGTAGACTTCCCCTACCTTTAACTATTTAAATGTTATACTCTTAGCCTAAGATGGCAGGCAGGCTCCACCTAGAGTTGATGGAGAAAAGAAGATACAGGACAGCTACTGTAGCTGTTCTGAGAAAAGTAGACTAGATATGGCTAGGGGGGAACTTCATTTCATTGACTGTAAAATGAGCCTTGACAAATGGCTTAGATTAGACAGACACATTTTAAATGCAGAAAATGTATCTCACCACAAAATGCAGTGGCATGACTTGCTAAGGAATGCTCTCCAATACTGAATTTCAGGGTCAGGGCTGTTTAGAAATGTAACAGAAATGAAGATCAAAAACTCTGTATCTGATATGTACTGTATTGGCACTAGATTTCATCGAAGGCTGAATCTAATTTATTTGTGCCTGGCTTTCAGATTTTATGTCCCTTTTTCAGCCTTCAAAGGATCATATTTTTATTTCACTTGGTTGCATAGGAGAATTCTGGGTTTTGTCAAATAATTTTATCATTTCAGATAAAAATTAGCCAAGATGAGACTTTATAACAATCAAATAATGCACATTTTAGAGATAATATATTCTTAAAAGGTAAAGAATTACTTAACTGTTCAATAGAATGAGGGCTTTTAAAAGCTAAACTGTCATTTTGGGGACATATAAGATAAAAAATGTTATCTGACTCAGTAAAAAACAAAGCCAGGGAAATTTCATTAAACTGATTTTATCTCTTATGGGACATATTGTACAAACTTAATTCAGGAAACCAGTTTTTATATTCCAAGCAGTATGAAACACTTGAACTATCCAGTATATAAGGAGCATGAGATGCAAATACGATTGTTCAATGGTCTGTTTGAGAAAACAAATTCCACCAAACTCCAGGGCACTCTCTGCACTGACCTCTACACATTCTTTTAAATCTGCCTATCTTTCATGTAAAACTCCTCAGCAATTTTTATTTAAACAAAAAAGACTGAACCTTGACCCTCCGTTTGTCTAAGATAACTAAAATCCTTGTAAGTGTTAGACCTGGGATAAAGAACTGTGGTTTCAGAGACATCACACAATGCACTGTCAGGAAAAGGCGTGGATAGCTTGCATACGAAATTTCCTGAAAACTATGTTTACAAGGCATTTGCTTTGTTATAAAGCTTTTAAATCCATGCCACTTCTTATTGAACACTGTTCTTTTGGGAATATACATCTCCCAATGTTTTTGCTTCCTAGGGCAAAATATAGTATATGGTTTTCCCTCAAATATTTCTGTTCTAGATATAGAACTTAAGCTGGTATGAAAATTTGCATTGCCTTTCATAGGTGGGAAAATATCATCTATTAATTATTATAGCATCTGCTTTTATACTGACCTCTGTAACAGGAAATAGAGCACAAGTGACCCAATAAAGCCGGTGATAAAAAGTATAAATAACATCTTGCTTTCTTGCTATTGTGTTGGCTTTTCTGCAGTTCTGGATGGCCTGTGTCACAATATAACTCACACAGTCCCACTGCAGAAAGACACTGGAGGAAATCTGTGTGTTTATGTGCAAGTTGCTGGAGAAAGAAACTGTAAAGCTGGACCTGAAAATTAACTTTACAAAACTACTTCATCAGCTTATCTTGATAAGCAAACAGTACACAAATATTGTTTAGAAATATGATACTTCACACCATGTATAACTTTGTATTTGACTCACAACAAAAAATACATGTCACAGTTATACCTCTAATTATAGATGTTGTACTTCAATAGTAAAAGTACTTCAAATTCAAATTGTGTAACTATTAAAAAAAAAATCATACTTAATCATAATGTTGAAGTTATCCTAGTCTTTTAATTCTAGATTCTCTCTTGCATTTTTTGACTTCACAGTGTTTCGCTCCCTATTTCATGGTGAAAAAAGAATCAACAGAGACAAAACCAGAAAACAAGCATGTATCATATATCGATTAATGACTGTTATTTCAAAATAGTATCTTTAAAATCTTCTTAGATGGAACTGAGCATTTGAAGTATCTGATTTTTCTTCAATATTATATGTATAAAGAACAGGAGGTCAATATCTCTTCAAAATTTTACAATATATTCTTGTTTTCTATAACAGTGGCTGGAAAGTCGCAACACTTTTCTTTCATTAGTCTACCAAACTGCCCCATAACTTTGAACAGATAGCTGTGCCCAGTCAGTTCCCAGATATTGCCACAGAATTCCAGTAAATTTACCACAAGTTTCAGGCTTTTAATTGGGTTTCTTGCAAAGGGAACAAAACTCTTTCACTTTCAATATCTAACTGAAAGTTGATTTAAGACCAAAAAGGTTTATTGTTTTTTAATTAATTTTTTAAATACAAATGAGGTGAATTATTTGTAATCCAAAAAAAAAGTTCTCTGAATAACAAAACTAATGAAAAATTGCTATTTTTCTGTGAGTTTGTCTTGTAAATTTCTTCCTCTATTGTGACTATCTTAACTTCTCCTTCCCTTCGCCCACATCTCTTATCAAACACCTTTCCCCCTGCATGAGGCAACAGTGCTGTTGCTACACTGAACTTTTAAGCATGATAATTAGCTATCTATCTGGTATAATACATACTGCTTGATTGAGGCTTTAACATCATCCTACAGGGGAACTGGTGGAAAAGATGAAGCTCTAATTTACCCCTACTCATCTGACTAACACCCACACTTCCCCAGACTTGTGAGACCCTACTCAGTCCTCTGCTTCTCCCTTAAATGGAATCAGCTGAAACTGACTGCTAGGTTCAAAGATTACTCGGGACAATGGCACATATGCAATCGAACTGATAAACTGACAGCATAATTGCACAATCTTCAACTCTAGAAGGGTGATTAAAATCAGAAAATTAAAAGCTGAAAAAGGAATATGTTTGTCATCTTTTGAAAATACCATTTTCTTGACCAAATGGGGTCACCACAGTTACTTGAAATTATTCTCTTGCATTTTAGCAGGGCCCTTGTAAGGACAAAGAAATGAAAACAGAAAAAATCTCCTTTAAGGGATACAACAAAAAACTAGGCACTATGACAATGAATTCTATGTATGCCATGTATTCCAGCCTAGTAATATAGACCAAATAAACATGTAAGAGAAGTTGAAAGGAAAATCTATCTGGTGGATTTCCAATGCCTTTTCTATATCATGACACCCTTTATTCCTCTCCATTATTCATTCTTTTTTTTTCTTTTTCTCTTTCTGTGACAGGAGAGCTCACTGCAGAACAACATTTGACCAGTACCCATGTATTCCAAACATTGAACACTGACACTATCAGCCATCACAAAGATATATGAAAATAGCATTTTTTGTAGTCTATCTTAAAGCAAGTGGATTTTTTTTCTTCCCTTTCTAATTATGGTGACAAATCTTCCTTTGTCATCAACATATGCAGAAAAGATTGGTAACTACTACAGAAACACATCGAGCACATTTTAACTCTGACTTCTCTCTCTGAAAACACCCACTGGCATTCTTTGAATAAATCATGTCAGAAGTGGTTTCTCTCTCTTTTCACGATTCTTTGAACAAGGAAATCTCCATGTATTTATTATGTGGGCCACGATGTAATAGAAAGATTTTCTCCCTACCGATGAACACATAATGAACATTTGGCAGTTACATCAATTGTGTAGGTGGAAAATTAGAAGTAGAAAACCAGTCTTTGTAATCCTAGCTATCTTCCATATAGTGTGTACATCCCTTTCAGAACAGATGTTGACATTCTGTCCCTAATGAAGCCATCAAAATATTTGTCATGGATTTTTCTAAATTAAGGATTTCATTCCCAGGATGGATTCAACTCTTTAGTTTATATGTCTACAGTGTAGACTTCCACATCTCAGCTATCCACCAGAGTGCCCTATAGACAGTAAAGAGAAAAAGGGTGTTTGAGGTCATGAGTTATCTAATCTTTTTTAGACCTCTTACAATATGACATCTTTCACACACTGGGAAAGCCTGTTTCTCTTCACTGATTATAAGAAAAGCCTAAAATGAGTAGGTCAAGTAAAGCTTTCTCCATTTACTCAGATAAATTTTACTCCCAGGACTTAGTTCAGCTGCAGGTAAAGACAGCCAGTACTAATAAATTGTGAACTACAAGTAGCATCTATCAATGTAAAGTGTATACTTCTTTGTAGCTGTATTTCCCTTTCCTCTTGCAACATCATTTTAACTGTCATTCCTAAGTAAACTTTGTCATTCAAACAAATCAATAAAAGAAAAAATAAATAGAATTCCAGTTCACAGGGACTAAGAAGGATCCTTTCTGTTGGATGTTATGACTACGTAAATGTTGAGGCTCCATTTTTTAGGAACTCATTTTGCAAGGCCATGACATGAGAAAATGTCAGAATTATTCACTGTCTGTTACATGCATGTCTGCTAATCTATTTCCTCAGTTGCTTTAATAGGATTCTTTTACATGTGGAACTCTGATAAACATTAATACAGGTTAAGTTAATGTTTACAGTTGTGGTGTGGTTTTTTTTTTATACTGGGGAGTGGATAGAAAACAGTTTGTTAACAGGAAACTAGGTTGAGTTCATAATAAACACAGGACTAATGATGTTACTATTTATAGCTTAACTCTTTACCTCCTGATACGTAAGATTACACTGCTTTGTGCTTTTCTTCATAATATTCCTTATATTTTGAAGATATTCCAAAACTTATCCTTCAAGCCCCTCTCACTTTGCCTCTTGAAATCCTCAAGACCTACTCCAATCCAACCAGCTGATGCTTGTACTCCAAAATATAGTGTCCATTCATTATATCTGTAAATTCTAATTTTGCATCGTACCTCCTAAAACCAGTCAAAATACAGTCATGACTGAACTCAGTTGTTAATAGCATGAAACATGTTGAGCTAGCTTACGGACTGGTTGTAATATTTTCATGTAAAAAGCTGCATTTCAACAAGAACATACCATACCTTGTTATACTTTTAAGCACATATCTGCTCTCATAAAGCGGCTGATGCTTGCCTTCTGAAGTCCATGAAAAAGTTGAAAACTAGACCTAAGTCAAGCTTACCCACTGCCTGCTTAGACAAAAGTTATCGGCAAAGTTCAGAGCAAGGATTTTAACAAATGGATATAAATGGATATCAGTTCTAGTTCTGTTCCTTTTTTGGTTCTCTAACTTCTCCTTCAACCCTACTGGCTTGAGTTGAATTCCCATCTGAAAATTCTCAGCTTTGTTGGAAAAGGCAACAATTAATGGGTTGGATAGATCTAAGATAAAAGAATTAAAATTTGTCTATCAAACTGGTGGAATTGTATTTTGTCTAATATTATATAAATGTGTATTTCATACTTTTAGCTGACCCAAAGAGAATATTAAACCAGAACTCTGTGCTCTACAGTAGGTCAGACTAAACAACCATAATAATTCCCTTGGCCTTAAAGTCTGTTCACTTTGAAATAAATTTTTGGCCATCCCACTGGAAATACAATTCCTCCATCATGACAGGTTTTCTTACATATTTTGCAGGACTAGAGATTTGGAGAAAGTCAATAAAATATGTCTTCAAACACATGCAGTAAATTAGTTTTGTAACGTAAAATAACAGTATCTCAGGACTGCAGACAACATGATATGCAACATATCAAATCAAACTGATTGAATAGCTTGGATTATTTTAAAATTATATTATATATTGGATTTTGAATGCTTAAAGAAAGTACAAAACTGAGCATTTATCTGAGTTTAAAAGCTTTTTTCCCCCACCAAAATAGTCTCTGAAGTCCAAACAGTACTAAAAAAATGTAAACAATTAATCTAATATAATGTATCAAGAAAGGTTAAATCAAGTTATAAGAAGCCAGTTTTATTATATAATGTTATCATTACAGTGCTTGTATCATTATAGATCTTACATCATTATACTACTTACTCTAATTTTAATTCTACTAAATGCATGAATTTACTATCAATCTGATTCACAAAACAATCCCTTACCAATTTGCCAATCAAGCTCTGTATGCAGGCAAATTTTGGAAAAGCCAGTAACTAAAAAAAAAAATCACCAAGTTCAGAATGTTCTTGACATTAATTCATAGCTTTATTGATTCCATGTGCAAAATTTCAAATAGCAAACCAGGTTTCATTAACTGGAAAGCTCAGTCTTTTTAGAAATCTTACTATGTACCTACACTGCTACTATGTACCTAGCTGCATAAATTCCTTTGGCATTGTACATATGACTAAAAACAGAGAAAAAATTGGTCTCAAAGTTTCTTTTTTAGTTTGAGTGACTTTGTTTTGACAACTAGAAACCCTGTGACTTTTCAAGGCTCTCTTCTCCATAGCTTTGCTATTTCCCACGCGAAACACACAATGCTGATTCAGCACCGTAATCACTACTATGAATCTTGTTGCCATAGCTGCAGCTAAGATGGCTGTCTTAAACTAGATATTGTGACTACAAGGCACAGCAGTGTGGTGATCACTGTGGTCTCAATTCCTCTTTTTCTGCGCCCCTTTATTTAGCTTGCTACTTAGGAGGGTCTCCACACTGCTCTAAGTACTAGCTGGCTACATGGTTCAAACACACCAATATAGCTACTTTAAATGTAACTATAAAACTAGCCGTAAAATAATTCCAAGTGTGTCTACATGAGTCATAGGAATGGCTACAGTATAGACAGTGTAATCTACTCAGCTGTATGCAAAAAGGTGATTTTTATCCTGTATAATTTGCCTTTGTTCAAATTCACCACCCAGTTCTTATCCTCCTCCACAAAGCAAGTGAAACACTTCACGCAGACCAGCCCATATCTCCATACCACCACAGGCCTCACTTTCCTAATTGGTACAGTCCATCTAGCAGCCTACTTGGATCTATATACACCAGTATCCACGTCGTTCAAGAAATTATAAACCTGGAAGCTGGGATTAATGTTTTTACCTCCTTGTCAGACCAATAATCCAGGAGCCTAGGAAGCACATCACAGCACATAATCAGGTACTGTGAATCCAGAAAATACAACTCCTGCAGCTTTGTGATGGCTGGCCCCAAATCAGCTTACAAAGTGGGCTGCAAATGTCAGGTGGACAAGCTGGTGAGATACCAACTTTGGACCATTCCTGGAAAAAATCTCTCATCTGCAGAATACTTCAAAATCTCAACAAAGACCTACCAAAAATATTTTTCTTCTAGCTTTTTCAATCAGATTTACAGCAGCCATAATGACTTAGCTGAGAACTGAGGCAGTAGATACCTAGACGAAATAAAGTTTTGACGTCTGTGAGATCTGTATCTCACCCTGGCTGAGTAAAATACTTTCAGAAAAGGCCATAAGACTCTGAAGAGGAGAAGAAATGGGAATGAGAACAAACATGGTCAAGGATATAACCATTCATGTTACTTTAATAAGAGCACTCATGAAAGCAAACAAATGCTTTTCTTCTAGCAGTCAAAACCAAACTATGTCCTGGTGACACATTAGAGCCTGGAAGGATTCTAAAAGAGTTGAAGATCCCAGGCAGACAAATGCATGTTAGGTGCACAGGTATTTGATAATGATGCCAGACTGAGTTAATCAAGAAGCTGCAACCTATGAGTTCTGGACAAGGTCAAAAAGGCTAGTTTGGCTGCAGAGTTTGGGGGGAATATTCTTCTGAATTGCTCCACAGGGAGTTATTTGGATTGCTGAGCTAGCTTTAAAGCCTCTGCTAAGGTTGCTGACCTGAACCAAGGTCTTGGCTCTGAGCCCAGCCCTATTGGAGAAACAAGATTTCCATAGACAGTAAACACAAATTAATCCAGGCATAACACTCATTTCCACTGACTCACCAATAAGCACACTATTATTAATAAAATTAACTCTGCCTCTGGCAGATATGTTGGTTATTTTAACAACCCCATTGTGGTCACTCAATGCTTGGACTCTGCTATACTCTAATAAACCATCTTTGATGAAGGTGATACAATATCTTTAAAGAGAAAGCATATTACATAGTCTGGAGAAACAGGTTGATTTGTTCATGCTTGGTACACTAGAGAATATCTTGAGGATGAAGAAAAACTGTTTCCTTAGACCTTACAAATGTGTACAAAATAAGATTTTTTTTTACTTCCATCTATGTACAAAACCCAGGTCACTCTGAAGTTGCCTCTATTAATGCTATATCATCTGAGTCAACACTACCCCACAGTAGAACACTGCACATCTGTCCATGCGATTCATGGTTTATGACAGTGATAACCATCAGTTCTGAAAATTTCCACCTAAGAGATAACTTTCTCCTTGCCCCTTGAGTTTTGAGTTAGTTCTAGTTTCTGAAACCTGTCACAATTTCCTGCGAGCTGGAGGAAATATCTGCATCCTTCTTTTTTTCAGATTACACTTTTACAACAAACAGAAAATATTTAGACATCTCACAAATGGCATAACAATGACACATGTATAGTATAACTTCTATTGATTTCTAGCTCTGTTGCTGATAAGGTAGAAAGCAGAATAATACAGCATGAGCAACTTTGCCATGTTTCACAGAAGATGAGTTTTCAGACTAAGAAAAAGCTACTAATCACAAACTCCTAAATCTAAAATCCAAACTACAAATCTGACAAACTCTGCCAGAGCAGAACTTCCTCTTTCATTATGACTATATACTTTAAACAATTTCTAGGAAGTGCTAAAGCTATATTTGTTATACCCAAGGATCATTTTACAGAAATGGAACACAGCTCCTTAATTTTCATATCAGCAAATCTCACCACCATTTGATTAAAATACTATAAGAAATCCCTCTCTTTTAAAATTAAACCCAAAGTTATGCTTACCCCATGATCCAGATCCACTAATACTAGTAAAGCAATTCCTAAATTAAACTAGGTACTTAAATCCAAAATTATGATCTAAAAATTTTTCTTTCACCTCTTATCTGAACTTGGAGATAACTACTCTGTTTGGGTGCTAACCTGTTTGTGTCCATAAGGTTCTCCAGACATTTAGCATTTTGGTTTTGCATGGCTAGAACTGTGCTTCCAAAGCACTTTGGTGTCAGGATCAGACCTCCAGACCAGACATTCTTCCCCTCAATTTTCCTAAAGAGCCAGATCCTGTAGACACACTCAGAGTATGCTTAGTACAAATTGATAGGATTGGTCTCCTCACAAAATGCAGTTGCTACCACTTCTTTTAAGGCATGGGTGGAAGAAGAGACTGTGTCCCCCTTTTCTGTAATAGCTTAATGTCTACAGCATTCATTGGATTCACTTCCCTTCCCAGTCTGGACAGATTCACAATGTCTTACACCCCAAGGGAAACGTCCCAACTTTTGAGTCCTTTGACAAGATGGCTAAGTTGTCATTGTGGTGATGAGAGAGTCCTGATCTCTGGTTCCTTCTCCTACGACCATATGCATTCTGTATGATGCTTAGGACACTCCTACATAAGTGAACTAACCTAAAATGACTAAGTGGATCCAGACCACCAGAACAACTCAGTCACATTTAAGGCCCTCCTCCTGGCTACCTGAAGGCTGTTTGCATACAGTGACGGAGTAGGCAGCATACCAAATGGATTGTCCTGGTCTTTTGTCACCCTCTTTCATGCGGGCCTGGCAGCACCTCTTTCATCACATGGTCAAACGCACACCTATCACATCTAAAAGGCATGATATGTAAAAGCACAATGTCACGGAATATCTGCATTGTACTCGTCTGACAGGGCATATACACGTGTATTGAGTCGTGTGACAGACATGTTAACATATTGGTTACTTGAGGAGAGCACATCTCATGACATAAAGAGCTATGTAACTCAGACTGCACGGGTAAAAAAAGCTCATTGTGGTAGCTTCCAGAGTTACTGTTCTGCTACCTGTTTCTGGCCTGAAGAAACCTTAGTTCTCCAGTACACAGTATTAGTTTCAACAGAATGCTACAGCCAGTTAGGCAAAAGCTGGCTGGTTTTGACATGACTCTGGAAGACTGAAGGTGCTTTTTTAAAAGTCTTTCAACGTGAAAAAGAACACCAACTTGTAACTCTGACTTTGAAGCTGAGTGTTTTATTAGTCTGCTAACAAGATGATTCATATTACCATCTCTGTCAGCTGTCCACTGTTTTCATATAACTCACATTCAGAAAGTTCCAGACTCTGGCCTGGAGGTGCCTAGAGATGCCTATCTGTCTGTGTCTTGCACTAAAATACCTAGGCTTGAAAAAGAGGTTGGATTTCAGACTTACCTATGTGTTTGATCTTATTTCTGGAAAACTGGATATAGGATAATAAAACCCAATACGGGCTTCTGTATGAAGCCCAGGACTGTCTTCTTACGAGAGTGACCTAACCACTAAGATAAAACCATCAAAGGGTTTCAGACCACAAAAAAAAATTATTCACATGGACAGATAGGTGAAGCAGTGGGATCTAGATTACAGGTCTCAGTAGGTAAAAATTATTCTGTCACCCCTGAAACCAAGAGTTACAGCAATCTACAGAAGCTGGAATCCCAGCAGGAGTCTGGTTTGCAACATCCACTAAAAAAGTAGCAATGTGTTGCTCACTATAGAAGGATTGTTGCAAACTTGTAATTTGTCTTAGAATCACATAGTTAAAAAATAAAAAGGTAATCATTGCAAAAGCTGAAGTTTCTGCACTACAGGGATATTTTTCTTGTGTGTGTGCTGTTTTGGTTTGGCTTGGGGTTTTTAATGTATGCCATAAAACACGTACTGGCATCATGACCAGAGTTTTGTTCCCGCAAAAAGCAAGATTTTTTTCCTGATCATGAAGATTGTAGGAAAGCCCGGGCAGTGATCTATATTTAAAAGTTGCTTTTGCACTAACTGAGCAGAATAATAGAAATGGAAGATGAATGTGTGCATGCATAAAGGAAAAAGGGGAGAGTTAATGTTTTTATCTATGTAGACTAGAAAGAGAAAAATAAACTGAGAATTTTCACTATGGTTATTGCAGTCACAGCTACCTTTTTTCTGTAACCAAATAGTAATAAGTAAGTATATTATGCAGACCAGCTGTGAAGGCAATGAATACAGTGCAATGCAATATAATGTAAAACTCTGCAGACTATGTAACTATTTTGAGAAATTATTGTCATGTATTAGTCTCCCTTCACAGCACGCTCTTAGTAAGTTATTCTTTTTTACAGTTTCATAATTGAAATCTATCTGAACAATAAATAATATTGGTTATGCAACATACCACTAGCAACACATTAAAAAAAAGACACTTAATTGTTAAGAAGCTGTAATAAAAAGAAGTGTGGGTGGAGTGGAGAAAGCCCAAGGTAATAATAAGAATCAATTAATCCTCTGCCCCTAAATTCTGGTGTTGTAGTTTAACCCCAGCCAGCAACTAAGCACCACGCAGCCGCTTCCTCCTCCCCCCTCCCACTGGGAGGGGGAGGAGGAGGGAAAAAAAAAAGTAAAACTCATGGGTTGAGATAAGAACAGTTTAATAACTAAAGTAAAATATAACACTAACAATAATAATAATGAAATATAATAATAGTAATGAACAGGAATATAACAAAAAAAGGAAGGGGGGTGAGGAGAAAAAAAAACAGTGATGCACAATGCAATTGCTCACCACCCGCTGACTGATGCCAGAGCCGCGATCTGCGCCTCCCAGCCAACTCCCCCGTTTATATACTGGGCATGACATTCTATGGTATGGAATATCCCTTTGGGCAGTTCAGGTCAGCTGCCCCGGCTCTGCTCCCTCCCAGCTTCTTGCACACCTGCTTGCTGGCAGAGCATGGGAAACTGAAAAGTCCTTGGCTTAAGATAAGCGCTACTTAGCAACAACTAAAACATCAGAGTGTTATCAACATCATTCTCACACTAAATCCAAAACACAGCACTGTACCAGCCACTAAGAAGAAAGTTAACTCTGTCCCAGCCAAAACCAGGACATCTGGCCTCATTTCAAATAATTTCATTTGTATAATGAAGTGGAGATAATGCACTCATGGACCAACATTAGCTGGGATGTTATATGTACCTTTAGTCAAAAACCGTATAAACATATTACAATTTCTAGTTCAGCCCCTTGATTTTGTACACTAAAATATGAATTTATTTCTTTTGTCTCCCCGCACTTGTAGTTACCAGTTCCTCTCAGACTCAATGCCGTAGCTCGAATGACTTCAGCACTGCAGAAAAAGTGCTTCAGCACAAGAAAGGCTGAAATACGCAGGCCAGAGAGATCAGTACCTCATTCAAGTTAAATACAGTGTGTTTTCCTAGCCTTATTTGTAACATATACTTTGAAGAAATACATATTCATGTTAACGTCTGGTAATATACTACAGAGCTCAAAGATATATTGTTGACATAGTAAATAGATAAGTAAATAAGCAAGCAGAAAATCTCCTCGAGGTTGCAGGAGAAAACTGTGAATCAGGATTTAAATTGTAAGAAGCTGACTCAAAGGAAATAGAAACAGCATAAGAAATGATGAAAAGTGTAGAGGTATCATCTGCAAGAATCTTAAATTCTATTCTAATATAAAAATCCTGCTACATGAGTATAAAGCGACAATCATAAAATAAAGAGATTGGTGGAAGATTTAAAACAGCAAATGATGCCATACAAACTCATCTCTTCCTGGTCTTCCTGTGTTTTTGTGATACAGCTAGTTTTGATGTCTACAAATTTAGGATGAATATTGAAAAAAATGCATCTGGAGAAAATGCAGAAAGAAAAGCAGCATGACTGAGGATGTGAGATACTTTAAATCTGTTAAGAAGGAAAATCAGACTATTTTATTTCAGTAAGAATACAGACTGTATATTAATTTGGTTCACAACTACTCTATGATAGTTGGTATATAATCCAAAAAAGACCAGCGAAGAAGACATAAAAGATATTGTAGAGAACAAATTTAACACAGAACACAAAGGGCATTTTCCCTAACATTTCTTACCAACATTAATTAAACTAACACAAGCTGCAAAACAAAATTTTTATGAAGATCCCGTTGTACAGTAAAAAGGATTTTTGGCACATTTGTACCACTGGTTAATACAGATGGAGCAGAAACATGGGCATTCTCCAAGAATATCAAGTATCAGCTAAAAGCTGAGCTGTAAAACATGAAAAGATTTATGCATAGAGTATTGCTGGAACCATACCAAATGCTGCAAGGTCTTAGTTCTGGTACTTGAAGAAGGAGCCCTTGAGTATCTCAGACATAATAAAAATAAGACTACAGCCCCACAAGTTCTGCCAAGTGAATTCTAGCATGGCCCTAGAATCAGATGGAAAAAACATAGAGACTATGAAAATGAACAACAGAGTAATCAAGGTGAAAGACATCTTGGAGACTGTGAATAAACAAGTGTAAGAAAAAAATGTAAATGTAAATTATCACTAATCTACAGTACGATGTAAACCGTCAAAGATATAATAAGAGCTTTCAATGATAATTCTTCACTTAGAAGCTATATGAACGAGCTCTGTAGTATTTTCTATGCAGTGCATAATACAGTGTAATAACAACAGTGAACTTCGTAGAAATGTTACGTCTCTCTTACAAGTATTGATATTGTCATACTATTACTTTAATGGAAGTAAGTTAAGCATGCTTCTGGCTATTTGAAGTCAAAGTCTTGCATTACTCATTGCTCTCTTGTGCTACAGGTTAGAGATCCTTTTTACCTAACAATCAAAATAAATTAAAATCGCTCATATCCTCTATAAGAATGCAAGAACAATTTCCATGGAAAATGATTTCTATGTACATTACAGTCACATTATTTAGAAGACTGCCTGCCTTTGAAACTATTAGAAAAGCTTTGGTTCCTGTTCCTTCACCCCTCACCTTTGGGACAGAATGCATTTCCACTGTTTTTTGCAGGAATAACACCCTCTTGAAGGGAGAAGAATTGGGTCTCCCTGATATTTTTCATTTTTGTTGTCTTTTCAAAGTCTAATCTTTCAAAGGCTTTAAATTAATCTTTAATCACAACTTCCATCAGATTCCATGGAACTACTAGTGTACTTATTCTATAATGTGTATTCTAAAATACTTTGCTGAAACTGAATTGGGAGGCAGAGTTCAAAATGATAAATCATGTTTAATTTATAGCACTAGAAAAAAAAAATCCTCAGCATTCTGTGACACTTCAGAAAGGCATAAAAGAAAATGCAAAACAATTATATTACTTAAACTAATTTGACCTTTTTGTTTTATCCATCATTATGAGTAATGATTTTCTATACTATTACGATCCACTGAAACTAATATTATTTGTTACGCGGATATTGAAATTATCTAGTATCTTAACTACTTCTGGGCCTGAGCGCACCTCATCTAGGGATTCCTGCTTAATATACATGTGTTCCTTGTTACTGATGTATAAAACTTTAAACTCCAAAAAGAGTATTTAGCGATAAGTTATGAACAGTTGCCTGAATGAATGCACCCAAACCAACAAAGACTGTGAAAAGATGCAGCAGCTATTCTACAAGCAATAAGAGTCGGCTTTTTTCTGAATTAGTTTGGCATTCCAAAATAAATAATGGTCTGTAAGTCTATAATGTATTTTACTTTTCTGAATATGTGCAAATCAGTAAGAAATGCTAGCTCAGTCCAGCAGTTCATCTTTTCTAATGTCTTCCTTTTGACGTTGCCTGATGCAAGACGCATAGGACACCACCACAAAAAGAAATTAATAAATAATAGTACCAAGAATAATTTGGAAGAACTTAGGAATAACCCCACATCAGGAATGTTTCTTTTTAGTCTCAAGAAGTCTTATTCTCCAACATGATGTACATTCCCCACATATGTACCAAATATCACATATACTTCAAACAGGTTTGAACTGATCATTCTAATCCATGTGGAAGTCCTTAGTTTCCCTGTTTCTTCCTCTGGCGTAGTTAATTGTATCACAGAAAGAAATCCTTCACTATGATTTGAAAGCAAGCTCAACTCCCCCTTGTGCATTTAGTTGAATTATAGTGACAGAAAAGGAATACAAAGATTTGTTTAAAAAAAAAAACAAAACACAGCAAGTTATTGCCACCTTTAAAACTGGGGTAAACCCGGCAGTAGTAATACAACTCACTTGCAAAAAATGAAATCACAGCTTTTTCCAAAATCTCAGTCATCTTTTAGTTTTAATGCCATTTTGGTTTCCGTTAATTTTATGCATAAAACCTGTGTCCAGTGTTTTAAACTGTACCAACAGAGCTCAGATCCTCATTCAGCAAAAGTTACACATGTGCTTACTTTCATCAACTTTGAGTAGTCCCACTGTGGTAATTAAATATATTTTATAATGTGTAAAGGCAAGTGTATGCATAAATTATTACCGAATGAGGACCTTTGCTCTTAAACTCAGCTTTGAAATTGTGCACTGTTTTCTAAAATTTCCACAGATCTACAAGTAAAGGTGCACCCAACATGTTCTCATAAAATTTAGACAGAAGTTGGAAGATGTATTTAACTATTATAATGATGATTAACAGCTGTAGTTTGTTAGCCTCAGAGGAACTTACAAAAATTCCACTAACTTCCACTTATTCACTAAATTCTTTGCTCCAATTCAAAGAAAAAATGGGGGATTTTTCTAGTAGCACCAAGATCTCCACATCCTTACAGAGTACTTTCATTTCTCTTTTTCTTGCTTGAGGCACCATTGTTTCTCTCATTTTATGCACAACAAAATTATTTTTCACCAG
The DNA here is from genome assembly GCF_018139145.2 of Gymnogyps californianus. Lineage (NCBI taxonomy): Eukaryota > Metazoa > Chordata > Aves > Accipitriformes > Cathartidae > Gymnogyps > Gymnogyps californianus. The sequence continues at coordinate 66,307,608 of NC_059500.1, read as the reverse complement.
GTCCAGTGTGAGAACTCATACACTGCTGAAGGGATGTCACTCCACCTGAGCATCACTCTGGTAAACACAAAGTCCTGCAAGCTGCTCTTTTACTGAGTGTTTAATGAACCCTGAAAATCCCTACTCACAGGCCTAAACCTGGCTGATTATTACCTTTGCGATTTATTCAGTTATTTATTAGTGAAGTCATTCAGGGGGCAGGGAAAGAGGGGGAAGGGATGCCATGCAAATGTTCGGCAGATGAGGGCAAAGGCAGTTATCTGGTGTTTCCTCTACGCAGCAAAGCACAGGAAGACGCAAAGACTCGAGAAAATCGTCCACTGTCTGAAGAGTTACTGCATCCCCAGAGGCGCTGAGAATGGGGAGGGGGTAGCTGGCTTCCTCCTGCAGGCAAATGACCGGCCCTAGAGCGCGTTTTTAAGGGGTGATGTAAGAGAAATTAAACTTGACCAGCCAAACACACCCCCTACCTCAACGATGTGTTTCTCCTGCTGAGAAGGGCGAGAAAGGTGGCCGTGGAGCACGCCAGCTCTCTCCTGCCCTACTGGGAGGGGGGCTGGCCGGCAGGAGACACTTATTAATTATAAGCGGGCAGATGTCCCTTTAAGGTCTGCTGTGCTCTCCGAGGGCTGCAGCCGAAGGCTTGGGGGGGAAGATTTGGCTTTATTTGTACATCTTAGCGCTGGGCTAGCTCTACGGGGAGGTTTCCAAAGCTCAGAGGTCTTTGGGGGGGTGGGTGGGAGGAAAGTTGTGTGCGGGGGGAGGAAGCTAAATTCTTCTTGATGCGAAGAAACAACGTAAAGACTGAATAACAAACAGGAAATGCCTAACTCGGCTGCAAGCCGGGCGGGCGGTGCAGAGCGCTGAACTCCACTCGCAGCGCAGCACCGCCGGGCGCGCCGGCGGCAGGACCGCTCCCGCCACCCCTGCCCTCGGCCCGGGCTCCCGGCCCCCGGGCTCGCAGGAGCCCAGGCATGGCTGCCTCCTACTGGATGCTGACAGGTGAGAAAAGCCCCCTTTCTGTCTTGCTTTGAAGACCCAGGTCCTGCAAGCAGCTCCGCTCCCTGCGGGAGGGGGGTGAAGCTGCCGGGGGCTGGCACCCGAGGGACCGCGTCCCCCCTCCCCGATCCCTCCACCTGCCCCTGCTCTTGCCCCGGGAATGCCCTGCCCGGAGCTGCCCTCCAGCTGGAGCCCCCGAGGGACTTCGGTTTGCTTCTCTCCGGGAACTTTAATCCCTAAACCAATCTTAGAACCCGGGGGGCTGGGGGAAGGCTGCTAGATGAGGATGAATGGGTGAGAAGAAATGCTGTATCTGAATCTGGCTTGGGAAAAGAGGTGCACCTGGCAACTTTTTTTAAATTAGGGTAGCTTTTCTGTTTTCCTCCATTTGGCTTTCAGGTGTTCTGAGTGGTAAAAGGCGAAGTGAGGAAGCGGTTAACTGCACCCAACTAACCTCAGAAAGATGAGTTCATCTGGAGATGGAATATGTAATATTTCCTTTCAGGCTTTCATTCCAGCCAGTAACAATCCCCCTAGCTAGTCAATCTGTAGTAACATTTTGGATCTGAAATCAGGGGAATCCAAGAAGTGGGAAAGAGGCTAAGGCAATGCTGGGATTCATGTGCTTGCAAACTTTGACACTGAGCTCCCCAGCAGCTCTTGCGCTGGCAACTAGCACACAGTGAACCTGAGGCAGTACAGAGGAATAAACCAATTTCATAAGAATCGTCAAAATGCAGGCAGCAGCAAGTGGGGAAAAGGCAAGACCATGGCTTTTCCCTCTTCACTCTGTGCTTATTGTGCAAGAAAGAACAGATACAGGAAAATGTTAAAATCTGAAGGTAGTACTTCAGTGTGCCATATTTAGCCCTTGTTCATAGATGTCTTTATTACTTTTATTACACAGTGATATTCTCCAAAATATGCTTTTGTTTGTGTTCGTGCACAGAAGGCGGCTTTGTAAAGTGGCAACAATTCAGCATGCCACAACTTCCCTTCAGAGTTGCAAAGTTGCCACTGGTACTGCTGACAGATAATTCACCAGTAATGACAAAAAGGTTTATTGTCAGATAGGGAAACATCTCAAGGGTGGGCCCTATCCAGATCTGTCAGGGGCTTACTAGTTTTTGTTGGGGTTTTTTTCTATTTTCAAAAGTTGGTGTGAAATAGAATACACTTAGAAACAAGAGGAGGCATTACAGATACCAGGAATGACATTCAAATTGTGTCAGGTAAATAAGAGAAGTAGTCCTACATAAACAAGTCAAAATGTCATAAAAATAAGGACAAGGAGTTTTAGAATTACAGTAGAATAAAAAATAAATGCAAATTAATTATGTGCTCCTCTTTCTTAAAAAGAACAAAAAAGGCAAATAATCTGGCATGCACTAGCAGACAAAAACAATGTAGAATAAAGGAGGTGCATAGAGGTGTAATTTTGTGTATTTATACAGATTTTTTTTTTTTAATTCAACTTGGTATTGGTGAGGCCTCTGAGAATCTTGAGTACAGGAAGTCTGACAGATGCAGACAAACAGGCAGAAGTGCACAGGGAGGTGACAAGCCTGATAAGGGCTGAGGACAACGATCTATGAAGAAACACTGAATGAGTTAGGCTTGTTTATCTAGAAGAAAGAAAACTAATGGCAAAGCATTGAGCATTTCAAATACATATTTTTACTAAAGTATTATTAGTGAGAATATTCTTCCAAATGTCAATGTTTTGTTTTGTGAGAGCACTCAATCATGACTTTCTATATTGCATATATTGGTTTATAAAGAGATTGATGAATAGTTGGTTCTCCATGTCCAACAAAGGACAAGAGAAAATCAACATAACTCGCTGTGCAAAAAACTTAGGGAATATTCAGAAGAACTTATTACTCTTCAGGTAACGAATTGCTAGAATAGGCCACCAAAAAACCCCACCCCTGCGTAATCTCCTTCACTGAAAATTTTGATGAAGTTGGATAAACACCTGTGAGGGATGGTTGAGGTTTACTTCACCTGGCCTCAGTGTAAGTAGTTTGACTAGGGATCTGCTGAAGTTTTTTCCAGCCCTATGTTTCAACAGAAGAGGAAGGAAGAAATCAATCCAAAGGGTTCCATTACTTTTTAATGCTTCATCACTTAGAATTTTATGCATAGCCTGTTCCCTCCTGGAATTCTCTCCTCATTGGTGATGATCATGTTGTTGGTACTGATTAAGAGTACTCATCTTTGTAACAGAAAGGACCAGTAATCATAAAGACAGAACTGTATGCAGAAAATGAAGTGGTCTCTGTCCAGAGCCTGCAAAGGCAGGACAGACACAGGATAAACAGAAAGCATAAAAAAACCACGCTTTCCCCTGTTTCTCTCTCCATCTTTATCTTGTATCTTCCTTTGCTTTTCCAACAATAATGTCCAATATTTCTCAGCAGATTTCTCCCTATATTTGAGATTCTTTCCCACTAGTTTTTCTTGTCCAGGACTTGAGCGTGTTTGCATGAATTCTAGCTAAAATGGCTATAATATGGGGCAGAGGAGGTTTCCTATGAACATGACCTCTCCTTGTCTAAAATCTGTACACAACCCATCTTCATAAAGCAGCTGATCAAGACTTGAAGATGTAGGGCAGTGTCTCTCAAATGTTTTCAAAATAATAATCTTACAAAAACAGCATGGCTCCAAAATCCCAATGAATATATGCTATCACCATTTTTATATTGTCTTGTACTGTGCTTAAGAAGGTCTGAAAATGGATGCCAAATTGCTGCAATTATTAGTACCTATAAAATTGCTTTTAAAAAGTGATAAATGGCAAGAACTGCCAGGTTCTACACTTAGTCTTAATCTTTTATTAAGACTGGAACAGACCATGTAATTTTGAACTTTTATGTTAAAACTGTATGTAGAGTTAAAAGCATCCACTTGTCTTGGCTCTACTGGATCAGATTCATCTCTCTCCCTGATGTTAGCAAAATTAGTATGAACTTACAAACTTACAGTTATATGGTTCTTAAATTTTTGGAAATGTTGTTTTCTTCTTCTGCTCATTCTTTGACATATTCAAACAAATAACAATACCCAGTACTTACTTTTTACTAGAGTAGGCAAAGCATCATCACTAGTAAATGTTTTCCTTTGTAAGTTGACAATGGTCTTGCTAATTGTGGATACATCATTGAAGTTTACAGTTGCCACTAAATACTTGTGGATCACTGTTCATAACTATAAAATCTCATGATTTTTTGAGACAGGACTTCAGCACATCTCAATGTCTCTTTCTACAACTGTCAATTTGAGTCACTTTGAGTGGCAACTTTGTTTCAAGGTGGTTGTTCTTTGTTTTGGGTTGGTTTTTTTGTTTGTTTGTGGGGGTTTTTTGATGCAGCAAGTCACCTGCTTGCATGAACTGCATGTTTATTTTCTACTGGATGGTACTGGATGCCAACTTGCAAACTTTATCTAAAATATATTGCATCTCCAGGGATGTGAGGCTGCTCGTAAAAATTAGACTGGAACAAACAAGCAGAGAAAAGTTTGTAAATACACAGCAGCAAGAGAATAAAAAATAAAATAAATATTAACGTGGAAGGTAAATATGCACTACAGCTAATTTTTCTTGAAAGAATAGCAAGAGGTCAACCCTTGCAATTTTGTAATTGCAAAGAACGTAAAGAAGAAAATTCACTATAAATTCACCATGCAGCATTGACATAGATAAGTGAAAGGAACTAAAGAAAAGCTGAATGCACACTCTCTGCCTAAACCACAAAACATTAATACAGAATTATGAGTATGTACAAGCCCAAATTAAACAGTTATTTATACATCTGCTTATGTTATATTCCCTTGGGTGGTCCAGCTTCCTTCTGTGAAAATATTCATGCTAACAGAGTTAAGCATGTGTACTCACAGGAAGAGAGTCTGAGGTCTCATAAATAAATCCTATTATGTAATATCTGATAAAATTGTTTTTACATCAGTATCAAGCTTAGAAACAAGGAACACACATTACAGGGCCAGATCTGAGTTCAGCGTCCTGTCACAACAACTGACTAGTGCTACATAATTGAGAAAAATTTATATGTACACCATAATGGGAGATATGGGATGATTTTTGCTCACAATAGCCTTGTATCTCATTAAATCCTTGACTCCAAACCCTTTCCAAGTCAGCAAATGCCATAATCCACAGTGTTTTTTTCAAAAAAAGAAATAACTAAAAGAAACCAGAAACTTCCTTTTAACAATTCTAAATTTGCCACTTTCTCATCTCTAAAAGGACGTCCTCTTGCTTTTTGGTTATCAGACTGAGTGTGTAGACATTCCAAACTTACTGTATCTGCTCCAGTTGCCTGATACACTTATCATGGCACATTAGTTTCTCTACTTTCTCATGTATTTTTTTGTTCTTTTGAATCATTCTTCATACAAGCATTTTTCGTCTTCCCCATTCTTTTCCTTTCCTCATTCTTTCTAAATTTGCAACATTCATTCTCAAATGGAGTTTTCAGTGTCATACACCATTTCAAAATAAGCTGCAGTACTTGCATAGTGGTGTTATCTTTTATTATTTCTGGCTTGTTAAATTTGTCTAGGCTGTGAATTGAGCTGTGTAGTTACTGTTCAGGTCCCTTTTCTGTGCAAATATCATTGAACTAATCTGTGTGTTTTTACAAGGCATACCACTTGCATTTGTCGACATGAAACTTCATTTGAAACGTCCTCTCAAGCTTCTCAGAACTGTCTCAGTCTGACGAGTAGATTCAGGAAGCAGGTCAAGTTTCAGTATAGGCTGAAGTGTAACTTGCAAGTTTAACCAAAAGCTTTTAAGCTGAAGTTCTGTTTAAGAGCGATGTCAAAGTAACAGTTCAGGTTCTGACGTTGCTTGGGGCTGGTTTTTCATTTCACTGCGTGACGGTCGTCTGCCTAGCCGCCTCTTTCACGCACCAGCAGCTGTTAGGTGGTACCGCCTGTCCTCCCCGACTCTGAGGTACCACGGCATTCACTCACCACACCCAGAAAACTGGCTACTTAGCCGTACCTTTCTCATCTCTTTCTCGATCTGCAACCATAACCTTCCACAACTACTTAGTTTTGGGGTTTTGTCTCTGCTCAAACGTGAGGGACTGTGTTAGAAGCCTTCGGAACTCCGAAGCGTCGCTGCAAACAGCTCGAGGGGAAGGACCAGCGCGGGCCCCAACCCCCTCCCGCCTCCCTCACGGAGAGGCTGTAGCGGCGACACGCACCAATTCACAGTCCTCTCCTGCCTCACAGCACACGGGAGCTTGGCGGCTGCCTCCTCGCCCCCCGCCAGAAGGTTTCCCTCCGGAGACCCCCGGGCCTGCGTGGCTCTGGCTGGCGGCACGTTACCCACACCGCGCCTCAGCACACAGCACCCGGCCCCAAACGCCACTGCCGCGCCTAGCACGCCCGCGCATGCGCCGGGTCTTGATGCAGGGGCGGCGGCGCGGAAGCGACCGTGCGCATGCGTGTGGGACGCAGCGGCGAAAAGGCGCAGGGGGAGGCGCGCGTCCAGCCAGCGCCTTTTAGGACGGGCTGGGCGCATGCGCCTTGGGGGCGGCTGGGCGCTACGCATGCGCGGCGAGCAGCCGGCCGTGAGTGCTCGGAGGAGCCGCTGCGCCGCGCCTGAGGTTCACCCCGGGCTTCGCCACGGGCCCGGGGCAGGCCGGTGTTCGGGAAAGGCCGTTCATCGCGGCCGGAGGTAGGCCGGCCGGCCGGCCGGGAGCACGCGGGTCCCGGTGCCTCCCGCTGCCTCCCGCCGTCAGGCCTCCCGCCGCTTGGCCTACCGGGGCAGGCCTGCTGGCCGCTGCTGCCGCGGCTGAGGGGAAGCCGTGGGGTCGCGGCGGCGCAAGGAACCGCCAGGATGAAGCTAGTGAGGAAGGACCTGGAGAAGGATAATGCGGGGCAGGTGACGCTGATCCCCGAGGAGCCCGAGGACATGTGGCACACCTACAATCTGCTGCAGGTGGGTGACAGCCTGCGGGCCTCCACCATCCGGAAGGTGCAGACCGAGTCAGCCACGGGCAGCGTGGGCAGCAACCGCATCCGCACCACCCTCACCCTCTGCGTGGAGGCCATCGACTTTGACTCACAGGCCTGCCAGCTGCGGGTCAAGGGCACTAACATCCAAGAGAATGAGTATGTCAAGATGGGCGCCTACCACACCATCGAGCTGGAGCCCAACCGGCAGTTCACGCTGGCAAAGAAGCAGTGGGACAGCGTGGTGCTGGAGCGCATCGAACAGGCCTGCGACCCAGCCTGGAGCGCCGATGTGGCAGCCGTGGTCATGCAGGAAGGGTTGGCTCACGTCTGCCTGGTTACTCCAAGCATGACGCTTACCCGTGCCAAGGTGGAGGTGAACATCCCCCGCAAACGGAAAGGGAACTGCAGTCAGCACGACCGGGCCCTGGAGAGGTTTTACGAGCAGGTGGTGCAAGCCATCCAGCGGCATATCAACTTTGAGGTGGTGAAGTGTGTACTAGTGGCTAGCCCAGGCTTCGTACGGGAGCAGTTTTGTGACTACATGTTCCAGCAGGCGGTCAAGACTGACAACAAGCTGCTACTGGAGAACAGGTCCAAGTTCCTACAGGTAAGGAGCTAAACAGTCTCCAGAGTAAGTAAAAGACAGACAGCTTAAGAGCTGTCTGTGATAATAGAAGATAATAACAAGGGTGATGGGAACTAATTCTTATTAGAGAAAATAAATTTCTGTCTGAGCATCATAAGGAAATTATGTGTCCCAAACTATAAGGTAGTTATGCAAGATACAGGGATGGTTCCTTGCTAGGATACCTTAATGTGGAGTAGAGAAAGCATTAAATATTTCAAACTCCCTATAAAGGCAAATTTAATCTTCAATTAAGAGTGAAGTACAAGTTGGAAAATAGTTTAACTGTAGTGTTAATCTGTCGTACTGTATAGCATGCATGTTTAATAACAGCTTTCTAAACCTTTTTTTAAAAAACTACCTGGATGTGGTATAGGTTAGTTAATTTTGTTTGGTTTGTACTACATAGCTAAAGGTTATGCAGACCATAGCATTTTTTCTTGTTCCTTAGTCATCTCATTGATTGAGTGGGGTTTTTTGCCTTTCACTGAAATAGGCAAACTCAAAGCCTGAAATAAGTTTTCTTTGTCATAAGGATACTTGTATCATTTTTTAATTGGAGTAGGTTTGTAATCTGTGCTTGCAAAAGGCTGCGGGGGGGGGGGGGAAGCATGTCCCAATACTTAATGGTCACAACATTTAGGAGACACATTGCACCAAGAAGCCTCCTTTTCCGTTTGTAGCAAAGTGATAATAGTAGGTGTGAAAAGTTTTAATGTACTTCACAGCTTTGCAAGCATAGCAGCTATGCAGTTGTGCAAGACTTAATGCTTTTGCACTATATATCTGCAGTCTTAAGAGGTTTTCCTGTTCTTGAATGCTTTAAAAGGGAGGGGCTTAAGTCTTAGTTTCTTAGTAGTTTCAAGTGGCTCTACCTTGGGGACTGTCTGCAACAGCTTGCATATTTAACCCAGTCTTTGAATAAGAGAAACAGCTTTCCTGCAATTCTTAAAATACAGTTTAAGGGATTTGGTATAGGCTTTGGGTTGCAGGAGAGATCCTTTAAGAAAAGAATCATGTAGGTTTCAAGAAAGAGATAACTTCCTTGAATAATTATTAAGATAAATATTATGTATAGTGGAAGCTGTTTGTGATGGGCTAATCAAGAAAATGGTCCTTTTTATTTTAAAAAACCAAACCTTTGACTTTTTTTACTTTAGGTCCACTCTTCCTCGGGACATAAATACGCATTGAAGGAAGCCCTCTGTGACCCAGCTGTAACTAGCCGTCTCTCTGACACTAAGGCAGCTGGTGAGGTCAAAGCCTTAGATGACTTCTATAAAATGCTGCAGCATGAGCCTGACCGGGCTTTTTATGGTCTAAAACATGTGGAGAAGGCCAATGAAGCCATGGCCATCGATACCTTGCTGATCAGTGATGAGCTTTTCCGGCACCAGGATGTGGCTACACGTGCCCGATATGTTAAATTGGTAGATAGCGTACGGGAGAACATGGGCACAGTACGCATTTTCTCCAGCCTTCATGTGTCTGGAGAGCAGCTTGGCCAGCTAACAGGGGTGGCAGCCATCCTGCGCTTTCCTGTTGCTGAGCTCTCTGACCAGGAAGATGAATCTAGCTCTGAAGAGGATTGATAACAGTGACTTCATTCCACAGTTTCTTTTCCAAGTCATGCTGAAATGACATTAAAGGCCCTCCCTTCCTAAATACTGTGTGCAAATGTGCCATGACATGTAATTTAAGTTTTTCATAGTATTTCGTACAGTATATAACTCTGCTCAACACACTAATGGATATCTGTTCTATGGTAATGATTATTGGTATACTGTGCATTGGAGCTGACTGCTTTTGCAAGGGTACACCCTGGACCTCCAGCAGTACAAGATGTACATGTTAAGGCAGACTGGCAGCTTAGTGTTTTGGAATGTGTATGAAAAGATAATAAACTTAAGAGGGAGAAAATTCTGGCAGACTGTCTATTTCTGTTCAAATGCTTGAAAAGAGTGTTGCAAAACAAATGTAAACTTCTTCATGCAAGACCTATCAAAACTGTGCTTGATCTTCTTAGGAACTCACCATTCTTCCTAAGATGTGGCAAAGGAGTGGGTTCAACATCATCTGTTAGGGTTTTTTGTGGTGTTTTGAGCCTAACCACTTAAATATTTCTGTGAAACACTTGAAGCAATCTTTCGGAAACTAGACCCTTTAACCATTTCCTCTCTAGTGGTAGTACATGCAAGACAAATTGTGAAGCTCAGTGCACCCATTTCAGTTATCTTTTTGAATGCTGTTATCTTGGGAGATTGTCCTGAAGGTTAACAAGGTATGATGTATCTTGTCATTGACTGTGTTCTGATAATTGGCATTGGGATTATTTAGCACCCAGTTCTGAGAAGGTATATGAAGAGGCTTACAAAATCAGGACCCTAGTTTCCATGAGAAACTACTTGTTGTCAAAAGATTCAAGTTCATAATCTGGTATTTTTCTATTTGTGTACCTCTTTAAAAACATACATAAGCTGTGATACAGAAGTAAAGATTACAAATTTATAAATTGAACTTCATCTTAAGATAATGACAACTGTAAAAATCAAAATTACTTTTCCAATTATTTGATCTGCTCAAAGAATTGAGAGCCACTATGAGTTTTGTTTCTTCACTGGACAATAAATCTTAGGCTGAGGAAGCAGGAACTGCTTTCAGATTCTGACATACCTGCAAGGGGACTGTTCAATTTAAACCAATGTTTGATGGTGTAGGTTGTGTGTGTAAATAAGCATTCCTTTTTTAAATGTGGTGGGAGGCAGGGAACAGGAGAGACTTGCCAAAAGTAAATTTCATTTAAGAAAGCCACGGAAGACTTCTGAAATAAGGAAAGGAACATAACAATGGAAGATTAAAAATAAATTCACCAGAACTTTTAGTCTGGGTAGAATAATTTTATGAAAAGCATTTTTAATGGTACTCCCATATGTTGATGAGTGCCAGCCCTGTGAAATTTGATATTGTCTATTGCTAGCTGAAACATCAGCCTAAACTCCTTGATAGAAGTACTTTTGAGTTAAAAGCCCTCTCCCCTTTTCCTATCATCCACACAGGCTAAGGAATGCATGAACAGAACTTACATTAGAGCTGTACTTTATTAACACTTTGATTCTTCTCTCACTGAAGACACACAAGCCCATTAAGACAGCTGTTTAGAGTCAGCTTGCACAGATAAACTATGTTATTTGAGCTTTATGTTTTTTGTCTTGGTGATGAGTGCCACAAGTCATAGAATGCTCAGGTAGGCATCCTTCAGCAGTTAGGACTGGTTAAATTAAAATTTCTTTTTTTTTTTTCTTTTAAAAATCTGCCTAAGCTGATTACACACTTTGCCAGCTAGAAAGCACTATATTCCTGCTGTAAAGAACATATGAAACGGGTAGAAGAATCTGGCCTTCAATAAATATTACTTATATGCAGCAAATTATGGCTTTAAACAAGCTGATAATGTCTAAACAAAGTCATTAATTTCTTTAAGATAAGCTGTTATATTGGTATTTCCCTTCTTATAAGTAATGCCAATTTGTTGCAATTGTACACAAATGATACTTACATTCAAAATTGTAGTACACCAGGAAATTCTTAGTTTAATTCTCAGCAAACTGAGAGACAAATCAAACTGTTCCTTGGTTGTGGAATGGTTTGCTATTTTATTAGACCAAATTGATTGCAATTATTCCATTTTAAACAAGAAATTTTGAAGAGTTTTTGCTGTGTACTGTAAGAAGATTACAATGGCAATTCTGCAAGTCTGTGTTTTGTGCTTGTGGTAGTGTATCACCAAGGAAAAGCAGCAGCCATTTTGCTGTTTATTTGGGTTTTTTAAGGTATAACAGCAAACATATGGTAAGAAAGTATGTTCATAGTGATTCTTTGAATTATTTACACTTAAAATTCTGCGCTGACTTTACAATTTATGAGTATTTTTCTTTTTTTAGCTATTGCTATCATGGCATTAAGTCTCTGAAAGAAATACACATCTAGTTGCCCAAAGTATGGAAGGGTGGGATTTATTTTTTTTTTTTGGTAAGCATTTTTGTAGTAGAATAAATATACAATCACTATGTAGACAAATGCATCCTGTTTCAGGAAACAGCTTAAGGGCTTGGTATTGAAAGTAGGCTGTGTTCAGTAGTTGCAGATGCTTGACCTGGCAAAGTTCCAGGGTTGCTAGTATCTTTTACATTTAAAGGAATTTCGAATAGTTGAAAAGTCCATATTGACAAAGATGCTTGCTTAACACAGACCTTGATGTGTGTTATCTGCAGATCAAATGAGTAAGTGCTAGAGCCATGGGAAAATATTTTTTGTGTCTTTTCTTTGGAACTAAACGTATATGAACTAAAAACTGTCCGCAATCTGAAAATTGTTCTGTTGCACCATGAATTATTTAGTAATTTTGAACAGTGTCTCAGTTTAGTTTCTGTTTATGTTCTGACATAATTCTGTGAATTAGTGGCATGGTTTATCTTCCAATTTTTCAGTTTTCAAAATAAATGAATACACATTGTAGGACTTCTAACATTTGTTATGTTTGGTAGGAAGAAAGCTTTAAAAAGTGTCATGAAATCAGGTTGATCCTGAACCCTGCTGTGCTCTTCAAAGATTCAAATAAATTCATTAATTTAGGTCATAAAGCCTCTCTTGCAAACTCATACTTTGGAGAAGGCCTCAGTTTGTTAGTTTTGTCACCTTTGGCATTTAAATCCAGTTGTTATTATATAAATTTTTGTGGTTTTCCAAATAAAGTTTGGTGCAAAACATGAGGTCACCACCAGCAAGAGACCAAAATAATACTACTAGTTATAAAGCAAAATAAAAGATAAATGTTTCAGTAAAACTGTAAAGCATTTAACAGTATTTGACCTAGGGAATTCCTCATGTCCCTCCTCCTGTCTTCACCCTTGTACACTAGATGAGTAACATGATCTTTTGACCACTCCCCGACCACCAGTGTAGTAAGAGCCCATAGCTCTTCAGCTTAATTTGTGATGTAACTAGCATGATGTTTTTAAAGCCATGTAAATGTCTGAAGTAATTTTCATTTGCTACTGTTCTCTCAACGGTTAAGTAGTCCTGAATACTAAAACTACCTTTCTTACCCTTTGAAAATTTCTTAGTTTAACTTCTGAGCTGCTGACCTTGGTTTGCCTTTTTCTGTAAAGGTATATTATAGCTACCTTCTCATTTGACTGATTTATAGCTTGAGCCTCTCTAATTTCTTTCTGGAAGCTGTATTATCCATCCAGAAAATATTCTTAGTTTTATAAAGGCAAAGTGGGGATAAAAGGTGTAATCACGTGCATGTGATCTTTTTTAGTCACCCAGTCCATTCACTTTTCTCTCAGATTTTTGTATCTCTAACTGTTTTTAAAGAAAAGCCTGTTTCATAAAGGAATAGATGTCTAGTTTTGCAGGAAAAAAAATGTTCTCAGACTATTTATGCTGTTGCTTTATCTGAAGCCACATTTGTGCGGTGTGTGGTCTATCACTTCTACAAAAGATCTAAGAAAGCAATTTTTAAAATGTGAAACTGCAGTTAGCACGTCTGCAATTAGGAATCCTTGTTTATAACCCAAAATTGGAATTCCTGCAAGATACATAATAACAAAAAAAAGAAGGAATTACTTCAGAAAACTACTTATTTATGTATGTTTTAGATACGGCAAAACTTCAGACTTGAATTTTTTTCTTGCTCTCTGATATAGCAGTTGCTTTCATCAGTTCCCTTTTTTTTTAACAATAAAGTTATAATGTTTATTTTAGAATGAAGTTCTTAACATGTAGAGCTAGGTGCAACTGAGGTGATTCAGGTTGATGACATATAAAAAAAGTTTCTACTTCTTCAAGCTATGCTAATGATACAGATCTGGGACTCATTCCCTTCCCAGTTCTTGTTCAATATACACCTGCAACTTGTTACAAAGTGAATGATAAAAGTTTTGATGCTGTTAGAACTTAGGATTTCTCAGTTTTTGTTTGATTTAGCAGATGGTGGGAACAGAAGAGAGACGTGGCATTGCAGTAATTATTTTGCAGTATGTTTTTCTCCTATAATGGCCACAACTTGCTTTTAGAGACTGTTGTATTCAGATCTTGTATAGGAAAATAGTATTTTGCAAACTCATTTTTCTGCTAATTTAGAGTTAAGAAAGTGCCTAACCATTTGGGTCTTGTGATTATTGTTGTAATTCTGAATTCAGGCTCTGACATGCGTTGAGCCTGGGCTTTTTCAGCAGTGGAAAGAGTAAACATAGGCTGTGGAGCTTCTTGTGTGACACTTACCCAAAGAATTGCTTAATAAGCGTAATGTTTAGTCCTGCCACATTTTTTATGCTTGACTCAAGTAGGGCATTGACTTTGATTTGAGGATAACTGCTTGCGTGATACAGAGTATAAAGGAAAGAAATGTCTACAGTCTAACAACCAAACTGTAATGCATATCCTCTGTGAACTTCTGAACTTGGGTGTTTTAGAAATGCAGTATAGCTTTTCTGTGAAAAAATTGTCTCCGAAGGTGTCTTAGCCTAAAGTAGAGTGTGAGGAAAAGGTCTCTGAAATCATACTTGTTTATTCTGTTGTCTGAAAATAATTCTTCCTCTTGTCCCACTTGAGGGCTGTACAAGAAACAGAGGGGAGGCTGATATCAGAGCAGCACTTGCTTCCAAGTCAGTGTCTTCTGGGAAGTGCAACATGAAGCAGCAGCTTTCAAGTCCTGCCAGCTCTTGTCAGATTTTGCTATATCAATCTCTAATTTATTGCCCTCTTTTTGGGAAATGCTATGTTCACAGTTAATGTAATTACTGTCATGCTGCTCTAATAATTACTTAGAAGTCAAACTAGAGCTGATCATGAATCCTCTTGACAAAATAGCTGTTCCATTAGAGAATGTTAATTAGTTGAAACCAGTCCTCCTTTTTAGGAATGTACATACCAGACTTGATGGGAAGTTTTTTTTCTGGTCCAAAATGGAATTTCTAATCAAAGCCAAGCCTAGAATAGCCAAGAAAGAGTCTAGGGGTTTAAGGAGTCATATGGGACAGAAGATAGAAAGCTTAAGACCCTTTTCTGTTTCATTGTTAACACTAGGCTAAAGATGCTCCCTTTTCTGTCAGTGTCTTTGGTAAGTACAATTCCACATTGTATAAGCAAATAAATATTTTTATATTTTGACCGAAATAGCTAAACCACAACTGGCTCAGGTATGATATCTCTTGGGATGTGGGAGACAATTTTCAGATTTCTGATCTGAATGGGACAGGAAAGTGATTGAAAGCTGGGACTGTTCCTACCTAAAGTACTCCAGCTCTAGTCTTCACGTTTCAGAAAAAAGCCCTGAGTAGAGTTTCAAAAAGATTTTGGACCTGGTCGTAGCCAAGCAAATCTGCTTTTGAAGACAGGCAGATTATTTCCCATGCAGCCTTAATACAAACCCTTAGACATTTACTTTCCTTAGAACAAATGTTTTTAGCTGACTTTTTACTGAAAGGACTTCAGAACAAAGAAATGAAACACAAAATGTATGTAAAGATACATATGTGTGTGTGTATAAAGATGCAGTATCCTCAAAGGATGTGGTATCTTCATGTAAAAAAAAAAGTTAACTTGACTCTTAGCTTGTAGTTGCTTTGGTAGCTGAAGGAATAACTCAGGATGCAGGCTTGATAGTTATCTTCAGGCCTCAAGATTTGTTTACAGCAGGAGGAATTTGGTAGCAAGTGCTACATTTAGGATATCTGATGGTTGTTGAATGCTCATGAACGTCTCCTTCAACCGTTTCTGAAGCTCTGAAAGCTGCAGCAGGTTTTGCTGAAGAGAATTGCCTTTTCTTTGACCTGCAGTGTTCAGCTTGGTGACTTCAAGTGTTTAATACTGGCATAGCTATTTTAGTTCACGTGTGAGAGAAATTAATTAATTGCATTTGTTTATCTTACCAGAATAGTTGCCATAAGACCACTTCCACTCCCTTTGGTGAAGAGAACTGTTTTATCCCATATAATTTATTCCTCTCCTGAGTGGAAATTGCTGTTCTGCAATAGGGTGGCTAAGAGAAGCTGAAATAGACTTTCTTCAGATATGGTGCTGGGAGAACATCAGCTGTCTGCCAGGACAGCCGTGCCTCCTGGGGCAGTGGCTGCCCTTGCTGCAAGGCTGTACCTAGGAGCTGCTGGGACAGTGGTGGTGAGAGGCAGAAAAGGAGCAGCTGCCTCATGAGGGAGCTTTTCCAAGTTCCAGAGCCATGAGGAAAGACAAAAAGCTATGGTTCAATGGAAAACATAAGATGCTGTGTTGGGCACGCAACTTCTTCCCCAAAGAGAGCCGCAGTGGATGTTTAAAGTATCTGTACTCACTTCTAACAACTCATCCTCAGTTGAGTGTAAGATGCCAGCTGATGTGATTAAGTTTGTGTTCGAGGGAGAGGAGCCTTGAGCCTGAGGGTGAGACTTGAAATTGAGATACTGAGACCTTGCGAATCCTGTCACTGTGGAGTAACTAATTTCTGACAAGCCTGCTACACAAGTGTCACACGTGGAGTCATTGCTGTATCTGAGGCTTGTGAAAGACTCTCTCCGTTTTCCTTTCATACCTGTCTGAAAGCCACCTTCTTTTTCCAAAGTAGTATGTAGTGCTTTGTGAAACGAACACCTCAATGTGTTGCGTTGGCAATCAGCGTGATAAGCAAAGGAAAAACTTCTAGTCAGATATTAAAAAAAACCCAAAACACAACAGAAGCTGACTGAAATAAACCTTCCAGAGTTTTGAGGGCATGCTTAGTGAGAAGAAACAGTAAGAGAAGGCCAGAAAAAAAATGTTAAAAGGTTTGTTGGGTTTTTTTAACAGTGTTTCAGGTTGTTTCAACTAAAGCATTGTTTTTTAAGATAACCAGACTAGTAAGTCAAGTCAGTTAAATGGCAAATTTTTAGACTTTTTCTCTTGAAAGCCTCAGAAATCAGTTATTAAGACTCTATTAATACACAGTCAAGTATTGTGATCTTGGTAAACAACAGATTTTTGATTGCTTAAGCAATTGCAAGCCGTCTGCATATCTTTTATGGAAGTCTACTTGCATGGTCCTGTGCATTTTTGTTATGAGACAAAAGTCCTATTAAGTGTTCAGAAAGAATGAAATTAATGTTGACAGTTAATGCTGACAACTGTGAGTCTAACCTTTCCTAATTTTGAAGACTTGTCTTTCTAGCCTAAATAGGTTATATAAATTTACGATAGCCTTCTTTTTTCAGGGGAGAGTATTGAAATTGTCACTGAAAAATGTTTAGGGCTTTAGGCAGTAGTATTTTGAAATTGAAGTTTCCACTTTTACTTCTAGAACACTTTTAAAACTACTTTGTTCCCTAGCTTAAGCACTTTTATTTTGACATAAGAACTGGCAAGAAATAAATGTATGTTGGAGAGCAGAAAGTTCCTACTACTGGAAAAATGAGAAGCTGGAACAGCCTTCCAGTCAGAAAAATCAGAGCAAAAGGTCACTTTTATATGGAATTTGTTTACCCTGAAAAATATGATGTAGTTGCCAGCAATAGATAGGAATCAATCCAGTGATCCTGTACCCTATGCTCTGAACAGAAGCAGAGCGCTTGCTGTTGTTATTTTAGCAGAGCATTGTGTTGCCCCGTTTATATCAGTCCAATTCTTAGCGCATATGTTCACACCACATCTCAACAGATGCACCAGATTGCACCACAATACTGACCTTGTGTCAGACAGGCATTAGCAGTCTAGGCTGACAATGCAAAGATGCGTAGATTAGGTACCCGATACAGTTTTAATTAGTACTTTCCTTTCGATCTCTGCCGGTTTGATGTCCTCCAGGAGCTTTAAAGATCTATTAAAAATAATTTTTGAGTGTTTGATTTGTAAACAGGCATCAGACTCAAGTCACTGATGATTAAATGTGTTTCCTTTAGAAAGTATGTTTTCTCCAACAATTCTGAAGCAAGCGGCTGTGAGTTGTTCCTCCGTGCATATTGGCACAGCTTAGAAAATTCTGTTTCAGACAGAAGCAACTGCAGGATCCAAAGAGCTATAGACCAAAGAAGAATAAAAAGAAAGCACAGCATCAGCACTGCTGTACTGCCTTGTAGCTGGGCTGGAAGGAAAAGCTGGAAGTGATCCAGTGCCACTCTGCTGCTGAAACTGTAGTTCAGGTGGTACTTGCATAAAGCTGATATTAAATCTATGATAAGGTAGCACATATTTGCAAAAGGAGTATTGTAGGACATAAGGTGGTGGCACAAGGCTCTTTTGTGCCTTTTTAGGAGGTCCTTTTTTAACACTCACAGCTCCTGTTGACTTCAGAAGACTGAGTCACTCTTAAATAACACCAAAATTGACGTTAGCTTTGCAAACATCAATGTAGCCTGGACAAGTGGCATCTACACAAGAAAATAAAATTTCCTGACTGTTAAGCTTCCGTGGTACTTTTGTGAAGTTGATGCAGATGTTTGAAATAAAGAGTAACAGGTTCTTTATGGAAGTCCTGGTAACACCACAATATTTTCTGAATAGGCCTGGGCCGGACAGATACCTTAAAATCACGGGTATACTTCATGTGCTGTGGGTGGGAAGTGTAAGTTATTAGCGCCAGTAATTCATGTAGAAAGCTCTATCTTAAACTGCATCTAAAAAACAGGATGTTTTTCTACCTCTAGAGTTCAGCTTTAATTTTGGGGGGGGAAACAAACCTTCCTCTTATAATCTCTTCACGGCTAGTTCCAAATTTCCCTGAATTGTTTATTGACCAGTAAAAAAGAACATTTGCAGTAAAAAGACCTGGGATTAATTCTGTAGTGCTTTCAACTGGTTTACCAGTAAAATTCCTACACCAACAGTACAGCAAAAGAGGTGCTTATGCTCTTACTGGTACTTTAGTGTCTTAGTCTTTAAAAATTAGTAGATATGATTGATTATGCATATTATTATGCTAAAGTTTTCAGTATGTTGCTATTCAATATTGATAATTCATGGTGATATACTGGCTTTTGGAGAATTTATTAACTTTTTAATTGAAAAAAAAAAGTATTTTCACTATAAAAATATACCACATAAAAGAAGAATATTAAATCCCCATAAACTTTTACTGCAATTTTTAAAATTACTTTGTTTCCCAAACTGCACTGTGAATGACAATGGTAGGGGCACCGATCTTGATCATATTCCACTTCAAACATGTCACGCATGATTATTTCAGGGAATAAGTTTCTAACATACACTAGAGGGCTATCTTTCGTTCTCATTTCAGCTGAACAATACTGGCGTGAAGTTGGCATTTTGGCTTTATCTGTTTTTCTGATGATCTCAGGTGAACACTGTGTGCCACTTCTTGACTTACTGGTACATGACTCCATTTACAGCAAGTTCGGTTTTATCTATTGCTTGTAAATTATGTTCACCTCACAGGTAGGCCTGAAAGTAGCTACTAACATATAAAACGGCGAGCCTGTGAAAGTCCTTGTGATTGTCTTAGACCATAACAAGAGTAAAGCTGCTTAAATAAAGTAAATAAATATGCATAGCAGCAGTCTATTAATTGCCTAGTGCAATACCAGTTGTTCTTGGGTTTTTGTCCAAATGAACAAACCTTTGTATTGCTGATCTTCAGTTTTTCTTAGGTTGCAGTGTCTTTTGTGATGTGTATGTGGTGGTGTTTTTTGTAGCCTTTTCTAGATTAGGCAGCTATTTTATGGTTGTTTATGTTCACAGAAAATTGGATTTAATGACCACTGTGGTCATTTGCAGTCCAATATTTTTGTCTGCTCGGATTTCTCAGTTAAAAATGTAAAATGTGTGTTATCACGGAGCCATATTCTTTAAACTGTCCAGTGCAAGAAAAGGTTTCTTATCACGGTTAACAATTCATAGGTAGAGACAAGAAAGGAAACAGACTGCTGAGGATTATCTTCTCTTTTAGCAGTGAGCAGTTGTAAGTTTCAAACCAGAAAAGCTCTGTATGTCTTGGTAGAGAGCTGATACCGTGATTACCCATGCTGGTGCGTGCTTGAGACAGGCTCAAGATTTTGCTAGTGAGCAGGTCAGAGCTGATCTGTGCAAACAGGCAGTGCCTGCTACCCTGTGCTCTTGCAGGACTGAGCTGGCATTCCCTGCGGGCATTTCGCTGCTGTGCAGTTGGGGATGAAAAGGCACTTCCATCTGACCTTGTAGGGAGAGAGTGCTAGCATCTGGGGACCATTCATGGTGGAATTCCAGCATTTCAACAAATATGTGACTTATTTTCCATTACTGTGTGTAGCAATCTCAATTGTATCAACTGTATCAACTATATTCTCACTGTAGTCATTTTTCTGGTTACTGATAGGAGAAAAAGTTTAAAAAAACATCTTGAACAATATTATTGATAATACGATTGATTCATTGCAAAGAATTAACATATGCAATAGGAAAGAGGAGTTGTTTGGATGATGGTTCATTTTTTTCAGTCTAAGCTCAATGTCAAGCATTTTTTAAACCTTTCAAAATTCGCTTTTGGCAACAGCAGGTTTCATCCCTTACTCTCCAATTCTGCTCTCAGAAAACTGCAAGTATGATTATTTAAATACAAAAAAATTGGTTTAAACTTTACTAGGATACTTACGTTTGTAAAAGTGTTTTCTATCTTAGACTGTTGTAGCATCTCCCTGTGCAAATGGAGTTCAGTTTTGTAAATATCCTTTGGATTTACATTTTGCTGGAACCTGTTAGCTTTATATAACGAATTTGTCTGAAAAATAATGTAAGTCTTTGTACTAAGAAGCAGTTTAAAGTTTAAGGGTTTTCAAGTCCCTGTTGAAGTGGGGGAGTACATGTGTAAACAGGGAAACTTGGAATTCTTTTTTATGTAGCCATGACATAAGAAGCTGGAGCAACATAGTGATTCCCTCTTACTCTACCAGAAGATGACTCAGATAAAGAAAATGAATGTTCTGTTGTGTTCCAATGAAAATTATAGATGCTGTATTATCAGAAATAATAGGAAAGGTGTTCTCTATACAACTTGACTATAGTTTTCAAGTTGATTTTTTTTTTTAATTTTAATAGACACATCTAAGATTTAATTCTGAAGTGTGTCCATCCCCTCTTGGCTCTGGAGTTTTTGCTTGGTCAAGCTCTCTGCTTGCTTTCGGGTTTTTTTTCCCCCCAAATCACTGCATAGCAGAGTTGCACGGGACCAAAGAAAAAGAGAGGTATTCATAAGCTTCCGTCTTTTCCCTTCCACTGCACTTATTACAGTTTCTTGGATCACAGCTGAATGGATATTGATGCATTTTATAGACATAAAATATGAGCTATTGGCTTTTAGCATGCATGTTGACTGCATATGTTTTTGCTGTACTATATAAAAACTGGCTTGGATTTCAGTTCTGTGGTGCTCTGGCTAGCTGGGTGTGAGAGGGTCGTATCAGGATATTTGCACTTCCTTTTGGAGGATTTCTTCTCTTCCTGAAGCCTTGAGTGATTCAGCTGAGAGCAAGCCAATGATTACGCTCAGCATAAGGCGATGAAAGACAGGAGTTTGTAGCCATTGTGAAGTAAAGAAATGGAAAAAGTTACTACTTTTCAGAAAGCCCGTGTTGCTGCCAAAGCATTTCCACTCCAATATTAGCCTTAAGACTGCTGACCTTTGAGAAAAATTACTCAACAATCCCTGAAAACAATTTCGGGGGAAAATTAACGAATAAAGGTTCTAAGTCAGGAAGACAAAAGAAAAAAAAAAATTGTCCTTTGTCCTGGTAGGGAGATAGTAACATGAGTTTTCAGCTAGGCATAATTTTTTGCATCAGTTCTCAGATTATCGCATTTCTCAGAATGTTCAAAAGGAATTTCTGTCCTGCGGCATATAGATGGGTGATATTAAGTTTGATGGGGTAGACTGACGAAGTCTAGACTGATCAGATAGGCTGGTTTTGGGGTTTTTTTTTTGTGCTATGGTTCACGTTCTTTTAAAAGAAAATAGACTTTTTTATGTGTAAATAACAGCATAGTGGCAATATATCCACCCTCAGAAGTACTTAATTTGCCTGCAGTGTTTGGCAGTTTTCTCTGATTTTTTGACAGAATATTTTTATTTTCTTTTTCAAAGACAGCTTGCTAGCTGGCAAGGGAGAACACAAGTACAAAGCATGGATTCAAAAGAAACTTAAAAAAAAATATGTAGACAATGGCATTTGCAATTCACATTTGAACACTGACAGGTAGTAATTTCCTCCAACTCACAGGATTCGCCAGTGTGATGAGTATTCAGTGCTTTCTTTTTCCTTAATCCTATATTAGTATACTGAAGTTATGAAAGGTGTAGGCCATGTTGCATAATGACAAAAGTCACCAGCCTCCATCTTCTCAAAATAAACCTCCTTTCGAAGGAGAATAGGCATGACACTTACTGTTGAACACATATTACACCAACCTCTCTGCCTTGAAATTTCTGATTATTTCTACAAGCTTTCACATGTTTTTATCATGAGCTTCAACTCTGATACTGTAAAATACATCTCTGATTCAAAGATGCATTTGAGTTATCTGATTATTAACCATAATAGAGTGGCACTATGTAAGGATGGTCATACCATATTTTTTTAACCAGGTAGTGATGGGTTGACCTTCTTAACCAATTGTGCTACCTATTGCACAATCCAGCTATATCTTTGGATTGAATCGTAGACATAATGTTGAAGGAACTATTGCTTGAAGTGAAGTGATTTATGTGATTACATAAGCTAGAAAAGGTATGGGAGCTACTTGCTTAAGAATGAAAAAAAGATTGAGTTTGCTTCCTCCCATTAAGCAAGTGTTATAGAATTTAATTTCTTAGGAAATCTGAAAAGAATACTTAGAAATATTTAGGAATTATTTTACATGATAAGAATGATAACGCTTTGGATACTCAATTAGCATCATACTTGTTTAAAAGAAACTGTAAGATTCTTATTGGATCTGCTTGGCCTTTCACTTAGCCTAAGAGCAACAAAATTAATTAGAAATACGTAAAGTATGCTAGTTAGTGTAGAAAAAGCAGTCCAGTTAACAATGTGAAGTCAAATGAAAAATCACTATGGAAGAAGTGACTTGGGGGCTTGCTAAGGATTTTAATGTGTGTTTCCCACAGCAATAGCTGTACCTGGCTTACCATGCTGGTTTCGACAAGGCTACACAGTGGAAACCTTACAGCAGCAGGACATCAGCCTGCAAAACTGAGATTCAGCGTAACTGAGTGTCGTGGTTTAACCCCAGTCAGTAGCCAAGCACCACACAGCTGCTCCCTCACTCGTCCCCCCACCCCGCTCCCAGTGGGATGGGGAGGAGAATCAGGAAAAAAGGCAGAACTCGTGGGTTGAGATAAGAACAGTTTAATAACTGAAGTAAAATATAACACTAACAATAATAATAATGAAATATAATAATAATAGTAATGAAAAGGAATATAACAAAAAAAGGGGGGGGGGGGCGAGAACCAGTGATGCACAATGCAATCGCTCACCTCCTGCTGACCGATGCCAGAGCTGTGATCCGCCCCTCCGGGCCAACTCCCCCCTGTTTATATACTGAGCATGACGTTCTATGGTATGGAATATCCCTTTGGCTAGTTCAGGTCAGCTGCCCCGGCTGTGCTCCCTCCCAGCTTCTTGCACACCTGCTTGCTGGCAGAGCATGGGAAACTGAAAAGTCCTTGATTTAAGATAAGCGCTACTTAGCAACAACTAAAACATCAGAGTGTTATCAACATTATTCTCACACTAAATCTAAAACACAGCACTGTACCAGCTACTAAGAAGAGAGTTAACTCTGTCCCAGCCGAAACCAGGACACTAAGCAAGTAGAAAGCTTGTAAAAAAACGACTGAAACATCATACTTGACTCTTCCTATCAACCTAGAGGAATTTTGTGCAGAGGAAAACCTACAAGTCCATGAGAAGTTTTGGAGAGTATTGCGAAGAACGCATTTTTCTTTAGGTTAAAGAGTCCTTGTTTATTCACTTTTTGCATGAAATTATCTCTTGCTCCTTTTTAAGCTTCTGGTTTTGTTTCAGAAAATAACATACAAGTTCATTTTGATGTTGCTTTCTGTGTGAAATCTGAGTTAATTATAGATGACTATAAATATCTTCTATCTCGAAAAAAAGGTCAAGAGATAAAGGGTCCTGGGGACTTACAGATAAAGCTAGATGGTAGGAAACAAAAGTTATAGTGGGATGTTCAGGAGGAAATGGTCTTTGATAGCTGTCGTGGTTTAACCCCAGCCAGCAACTAAGGACCACGCAGCCGCTTCTTCCTCCCCCCTCCCAGTGGGGTGGGGAGGAGGAGGGGAAAAAAAAAGTAAAACTCATGGATTGAGATAAGAACTGTTTAATAATTAAAGTAAAATAAAATACACTACTAACTAAGAATAATAATAATATAATAATAATAATTGTAATGAAAAGGAATATAACCCCAAAAAAGGAAATAACACCCAAGAAAAAACCAGTGATGCACAATGCAATTGCTCACCACCCGCTGACCAATGCCAGAGCAGTGATCCGCCCCTCCCGCCCAACTCCCCCCTGTTTATATACTGAGCATGACATTCTATGGTATGGAATACCCCTTTGGCTAGTTTGGGTCAGCTGCCCCGGCTGTGCTCCCTCCCAGCTTCTTGCACACCTGCTTGCTGGCAGAGCATGGGAAACTGAAAAGTCCTTGGCTTAAGATAAGCGCTACTTAGCAACAACTAAAACGTTAGAGTGTTATCAACATTATTCTCACACTAAATCCAAAACACAGCACTGTACCAGCTACTAAGAAGAAAATTAACTCTGTCCCAGCCGAAACCAGTACAATATCCACCCCTTATTCTATACCATTTACGTCATGCTCAGATCCCACACTTTCCAATACATTTCCAATTAATCACCATCACTTTTTCTGTCTTTTAATATATACACACAGATGAGGAGGGACAAAGGAGGATGGGCCTAGAGGGAAACACAAAGATTGTAGGGAATTGAATGGAGTTAAGCGTTGATGGAAGAACTACATCCAAAAGATAGACTGGAGATCACTGGAGACAAGCTGAAACATTTTCTAGGAGTTGTTTCACTTCCATCAAGCTGCTAAATTTGCTAAGCCTCTGTACATCTGTACGAGTCTAGTAGCTGACCTCACAAAGTTTTCTGTATGTGACTGCATATTTATAAGGCTTTTTCTCCCTTCTGTGAGAAACTGCAAAGTGCTAAGAATTGTGCCGATGAGAGGACTACTTTCCAAACTTTGAACAAAATAATTTTATTCTGATGACTGTCAGCTGAGTGGGGTGCATATTCTTGGTCTCTGCTATTGTATTTCCAAAAGTTTTGCCTATTGCATAGTGTTAATTCATTTGGGGTCACATTACAAAGCATTGATTCAGTATATTTTCAGGCTTGACACCGCATTATGAAGATATTTTCCAGTACAAATTATTCAATACAAAACCAGCAAAGGAAGCTTTATTTAATGGGTTGTACAAAGCATTTAATTGGTTTTGAAAAGCATGTGGCTACTGCATTTGGAACCACTTTCAAATATATATTTCTTGGTCTTTTGGGGATATTTATCTAATTTTAATAAGAAGTCTTATTTTTAATTATTTGGTCTCATTCCAGAAAGTCAGTCTTTTGCTCTTCAAAGGTTCAAGATTAAAGAAAAAATACTGGAGGCAAAATTATACAAAGGTTCTTTTGTAGCCCTGAAAAATAAAAGGCGCGATTTAAGCAGTACTGAAAAAGTTTCAAAGTTGAAACTTTTTTTTAATATACAGCTTTATTTGAAATATGCTGATATTTAGCCAGCCAGAACTGAATGCAGCAGGAACTCCTACCGTAGCCTCCTTGGCCTTCCGCAACAAGGCCAGAGCATTGTGGCCCCCGAGCTCACAGACGGCAATTGTACCACGCCATCGTATTTTCTTCCGCTTGGGATGTCTGTGACTAAATCTCTTTTTCATAAGACAAGACTGTATAATTCTGCAGTGACATTATCGCAAATGAAGCAAAAAATAAAATGTGAAGACTCTCCCATTTGGTGGTCCAGCAAAGAGTCCACTTTCACGTGTTTGAGCCATGATTCCACAAATAGCATTTTTATAGGTATGTCTTTGCAAGCAGATACATGTTTAATCTTCCCTTGCTACCAGCCAAATGCAGTCCAGCCCTGAACACAAATCCATGGTGTTGTGTTGATGCACCTAAAAGATCCAGCTTCAGGAGGTTTTATTTGCTGAGGCTCAGTGCTGCACTTACTGAAGGACACTGTTCTCTGCTACTGGCCTGATTCCAGCTAGCTGAGAGCAGCAGCACAGGCTTGCACATGCCAACATGCAGTGGTATCAATTTCCTCAAGTGAAAGAGTTTTCTAATTGCAGAGGATGATACTATTTGCCACCGTTTTGAAAATAAGCTTTTGTGTGAGGCCAAGCCAATGCTCCCAGTCCTGCTCCTGTCACTGAGTAACTGTCACCAGCATCCCAATGGCTTCCTTTTATGCTGTTTGCTTTGTATGTTTTCTAAGATCACAACAGAGATACGTAGTCTTTTGCAATATCAGCATAAAATACTTTTAAAGGCAATCAGTTATTGCCTTATAAACTAGGACATCTTTCCTAATATCACTTAACTTTCAGTACATTTTGATCAGATGCACTGTTCTGTGTTGCTGTATTGCACTCCTATCTTGTTTGCAGGTCTTTAAAATATCCTTGCAGCATCATTGGTTGTAATATGTGCTGTACAAGACATTAAAGCAACTTTTTTTTTTTTTTTTTGCAAGGGGTCCAGGTATATGACAACTCCATAAAACATTTTAATCTTATTTTAATCTTCAGCTTATATTTGTTTATCCTCTTTTATTTTCCAGCATGGAAGCAGTCTGATTTTTTTTTTTCTGCTAATAACTTTTTTTGAGTTTCCCAGTATTTTCCAGTTGTGCATACTTTTGCAAGATATTTCTACTTGGTTTGTTGTCCTCCTTGATTGCACTTAGACCTGCTTTGTTTCAGTCTCTTCTTGCAAAATGCGGAGGAATTCATAAGGGCACCTGAAATGCTATAGCAGTAAGTGTGAAATGGAACAAAAATAACACTTTGACCACATGCTGGTGGGGAGAAGTAGTGTGCAGCCAAAGTGTAAGCCCTGTTGTCCTGGTTTCAGCTGGGATAGAGTTAATTTTCTTCTTAGTAGCTGGTACAGTGCTATGATTTGGATTTAGTGTAAGAATAATGTTGATAACACACTGACGTTTTAGTTGTTGCTAAGTAGCACTTATCCTAAGTTAAGGATTTTCAATTTCCCATGCTCTGCCAGCAAGCAGGTGTGCAAGAAGCTGGGAGGGAGCACAGCCGGGGCAGCTGACCTGAACTAGCCAAAGGGGTATTCCATACCATAGAATGTCATGCTCAGTATGTAAACGGGAGGAGTGGGCCAGGAGGGGCAGATCGCTGCTCAGGCATCAGTCAGCGGGAGGTGAGCAATTGCATTGTGCATCACTTGTCTTTTCTTGGGTTTTATTTATCTTTTTTTGGTTATATTCATTTTCATTGTTATTATTACTATTATTATATTTTTATTAGTGGTAGTTAGTAGTATATTTTACTTTAGTTATTAAACAGTTTTTATCTGAACCCACGAGTTTTACTTTTTTTTCCTGATCCTCCTCTCCTTCCCAGTGGGAAGGGGAAGAGGTGAGCGGCTGCATGGTGTTTAGTTGCTGGCTGGGGTCAAACCACAACACCTGTTCAATGCAAAGTACAAATTTCTCCTTTCCCATTTTTGCAAAAAACATTTGTATTTCTCAGAATAACCACCATTTATAGAGGATGCAATTGTTACTTGCTACAGACCATAAACAGATAAAAGACCCTAACTGAACTTACTCTCTTCTCTTGGCTAAATCGGTCTTCATGATGTCGTTTATTGTGAGTGATCTGCGGTGATCTGGTTTTCATCAGTAAAGAGCCAGGTGTTAGGCCTTGTTCTACAGTTCGGGTTATGTATATATTCGTCTGTTCTAGGAAAATAAGGGTGCCCATTCTGCAATTCTCTACTTGCAAAGGCAATATGCACGTGGACAAGTGCCAGGGAAATCTAGTTTTGCGCGGTTTAGAGGCAGAATAACCAGGCAGACAGCACGAACATTTGGTTAAAAGATCTCATTAAATAAAACAGAAAAAAAAATTATTAGTGGCTACTGGACAAGTATGAGCTACTACTCTAGGTTTGTAATAGAAATAACATTTGGGTTGTTGTCTTGGTGACTGAGTGTTAACCTTTCACATATAGGTACAAACTGTGCTTAGCAAAGAATGCCACATGCATCAGCTAGCGTTCTCCTCAGTTTAAAGCGGTAGTGAGGGGGATGTTGTCCCAGGTTTTCTACAGTGCCTCATTTCTTGTAGAACATGAAGTTAAAAGCTGGCACTCAGTTTTATCCTTTGATAAACATTTATATTCTGCAGTTCTGATTTGTATTTTTAGTCATTCTGTTAACACAACATGAAATAATTCAAAATCTTAATTTAATTTACCTACATTAATTGTGATTAAGTATATAGTCAAATACTATGTACGTTACAAAAAAATGGTTTTTTTCTCCTTAATCCCCATAACTCTCAAAAGAATCCTTTCCAACTTCCCTGTAGCTCTTCTTTTTCCACTACTTCTGCCAATAGTCGTTTCAATTCATATACACAAGTTTGCTAGAAACAGATGAGAATGCATGCATCTTAGAAACTGGAAGTCTGGAAGAGTGCAAGCTA
This sequence comes from Gymnogyps californianus, assembly GCF_018139145.2. Lineage (NCBI taxonomy): Eukaryota > Metazoa > Chordata > Aves > Accipitriformes > Cathartidae > Gymnogyps > Gymnogyps californianus. Next base: position 66,279,208 of record NC_059500.1, on the reverse strand, counting down.
GGTATTGTTATTAATATAAAGTGTCATTTTAACAGTCACAATCAGTGATATTTTTAAATGTTCTGAATCGTCAGGTCATGTGTATAATGTTCTTTGTACTGAAAAATGAAACAAAATGTGAAAGCCAGGTTGCGATAAGTCAGTAGATTATTGTTAGTTAACAGTGTAATGTGGGTCACTGTAAACTCCACTTTTCCATTTACCATCTGCAGATTTGAATGTATCTTTGACTAGTAAGATTTCCTTTTACAGAATCTGTGGAAAATGTAATAACATAGCTTTAAATCTATTCATTATTTATAAGTTAATCTTACACTGCTTATCATGACCCTTACTTTTATTCAAAAACATTATACTCATGATGTTTCATAGACATGGAAGCCACAGAAGGTCATGTAATACATTTGCATATTAAAATATGCCACACAGCTTGTGTATGAAGTCAAACTTCAAAGCAACTGATTTCTGGCTAAGATAGAAAGGGAAGATGAGAGAGCAAAAGGATAGCCATACTGGATCAGATCAAGACCATGTTTTGTCCAGTATCATGTCTGCAGGAGTACATGTAAGCTGATAGCAAGAGACAAAAAATAACTGAGCAAGCATACGTAATATTCGTCTTCCAGTTTCCAAATATTTCCAGCTGAGGGGATTTCCTGAACCAGATGTGCGTTCTGTATGATTTGTAACCTGCACTGGTTTTGTCTTCCGTTAAGTTATTCAGTTACCCGTTGAATACATAACATTTAGCATCCAAAACATCCCTTGCCAACAAGATCTACAGGTCTATTCCCTGCTGTGTGGAGTCACCTCCTTTTTATTTCTGAACAGTTTGGCCCATCTGCTTCTTTTGATTCCTCTAGGTTTATTTTTTAGAAGAACATTTATTATTATTATTGCTGGTTCTAATTTGACCTTACTCAAAAGCATGAGGATTTGGGGGGTTAGTAACAAATAGCTGGCATTTTTTATTCCTCTTCTAGTTTGCTTGTTTTAGCATTTCACATTTTCAAACTTTGTGTTACAGCTATGAGGATTAGAAGTGTATTTGTTAAAATTATGAGATTTGAGTATATTGCATAACAGATTCAGGAAACTTCAAGACCATTTAGTATAGTGAATACAGTAAAAATCACAATAGTTGTCAATACTGCATCATTGTGAAGAAATTCCTTGTCTATCAGCAGATGATGGAATAACGATGGAGGATATCGTGATGGAGTGTACAAAGCACAGAGTGCACATGTAACTTTTGGTAGCTTTAGGAGAAAGTAAATTGGAAGAGGTGAGCTGGAATCTGTGGCCTTTAATATTTCTTATCATAATATGTTTTAAATATCATCATAAGGTGAGAAAGGGGGAAAAACATGCATCTGAAGACTTCTAGATGGATGTTCTGTCCATCTTATTCAGGGGCTACAGTGAATAGACTTCTAGAGATCTTTAAGAGGCAAGTTGACATGGATAGATTTTGCATCTACCTTTCTTCTTCAATTAAATAGTGAACTTAGACACTTAATTTAGCAGGCAATCTCATTAGAACCATTTCATTGTCTAGGATGTAGGTTGGGAGCCTAAATGACGTGGTCTAAATCCCACACATGGTGTCAAAAATAATAATTGCAATTATTTTTACTCTGAAATGTAACAAAAGAAAATTTGAACCAGTGATGACTGAATTTTTAAAAATTTCTTTTGTTGATTTTAATTATGCTTTGATGACCAAGAGTAGGGGAGGAAAACACCTATTGCACATCAACAGGCATAGCAGAATTTCTTTAAACATAAATGTTTAAGGAAGACAAAAGATGCATGGATTACTATTCTGGCAAAGTATTTCCCATCAGACTGTCAGCCATGAATTTTTTCTTATCACTTGCAATGAATCTTTTCTGAAAAATAAAAATAAACTCTGTTTTAGTTTGTTCACTTCTTTATATTTTCTGACTGACTGCAGGAAGAAAAACTAAAATAACACAAATGAAAGTTTTCCTTTTTTGCTGTCCAGTGAAACTGGAAGTACCTACAAAGTGATAAATAGTCTTCTGTGATAATTTTACTGCATTAAGCAGGAAATAAGATACTGAGAGAGACAGATTAGCATTGACCGCTTGGGAGCTTAATTCTGGTAACAGGATTTCTATGAGAATATCGTTGTCTCAATGGTGAATAACACAGGTGTATTTTAGTAACTGGACATTATTTAGATGCTTTGACATGCTGCAAGTATTATGGATTTGGGTACATTTATGTAATTGTTAAATGTCAGCAAATGATAGTGAAATGCTTCTTTGAAATGAAATGAAAGTTGTGTATAATTGTGTTTTTAAGTAGCCTTGATGTTCTACAAATTCAACTAATTTTTGGCTCTTGTGAATTAAATATACAGCTAGCTCTGCAGCAGCAGAGTCAGTGGTTGCTTTTGAAACTGACTTCAACAGGACAAAGATGGAAGAGATCACTATAAGAAATAAAAAATAAAGATAAATAGCCATTTTTTATTACCACTTCAAGCAGGAGTTTTCACCCTATAGACCTCATTTTTCTGAAATTTGCTACACAGTCATATTTTTACAGTATTTCCCTGATGATGATCACTGAGCTTTAGGGTACAGGAAATCAGTCTGCAGAAGCATCTGCTCTCATGACTGATCTCATCACAGTCCAACACCACTGTTGCAGAGCAACTTTTCCTAAGTGGGTAAATGTTGGATTTCTGCAAATAGGCACATATAGGTACTTTTGAGATAACAGCATCTGGTTGCATTAAGAATTTATTCTGTTCTTTTCCAAATATGAAAGGTTTACAGGTACTCTAGAACAGAATTAAGAGAAAACTATATGCTTTTTTTTCTCTAATATAGATTAAAATTAAATAGATCTGAAGGCTTTTCCTCATTCTTTTCCTATATGTGTCTTCTGCAAACACTTGAAAATTACTTAACTCTCAAATTTATGAAAACTTGAGAACTACTACCTTGCATGGGGGAAGGAACATTGTGTGTAAATTTCTTAAATTAGAAATGCATGGAGCTAAAAGGAGTAAAAATAACTAAAAAGTTATTTTGTTTACTATTAAAGGTAATAATTTTTTACTTAATGTTATTTGAATTGTAATTTACAAATGAGTGATGGACTTGCAAAATAGGATTTGGATACAGAAGTCCAGTTGCTAACATCTCTGAATTTAGCTGCATATGTATGTGTGAGGAAGTACATTTTAAATCTCTTACCAGCTGTGATAAATAATGCCCAAAATGCCAGTTTCAACCCCTGTCTTGTACCCCCAGTTAAGTCATAACTGAACCTTGATTTCTTAAAAGTCTTGGGGTTTATGTGTATCGCTACATATTACTTTTTTTTTAAAGCTCTCTTTCACCTCGTTGGCTCTTCCAATGTTGATGTGAAAAATGCAATGACCTTCAGCGGGCCTCTGGAAGACATGTTCGGGTACACAGTCCAACAGTATGAAAATGAGGAAGGGAAATGGTAAGCTGTTTTTCTTTTCTTAAATGGAAACTTCAACTTATCAGGTATTCAGTGACTCAGGTGCTACACTATTATTTGTAAGTATGCCCAATACGTAAGGGTCAGATTCTGTCAGTCATATTTCTTAAACTAATGCACATAAGGAAACATGGAAAGATTGGGAGACAGAAAGATCAAAATTTATGTCTACATTTATTTCCTCAAAGACATAAATGAGTTCACAAAGTGGGTAAATTCCCTCTTTGATGGAGCTGAGAAAGTTTTGTGTTAAGCCTGAGACCTCTTTTTTCCATTTACCAAATAAAATCAGTATTTATCTTTCTTTGTATTGGCAGTGAAATTGCTCCTGTTTTATCTAACTAACCTGTATTATGTATTTTTTTCTAAAGTTTTCTGTCAGAGGTTGTCTGCACCAAGTTTTTTAACTGGTGGGAAGATTTCCCTGTCAGAATATTTATTAGTACAGTACTTCGCCTTCCCTTTTGGAGGGTTAATTATGTCTTGCAATTGGTAATATATTCACATTTAGGACTTGGAGCCTTCTTCTTAACCTGTCTTTTCCTTCTTGTTGTTCTTCTGAATTAGAAATTGCATTTTGGCGTGCTTACTGGTATCATTGCTTCTTGGTCTTTTGATAAACACCTGCTTACGCTTTTCCCTTGTAGAAACAAACTTCACAGGCTAACTGCTGGGCTGGAGGACTGAAATAACGATTGAATGGTAAAACGTTTGGGAATCCTGAGGTCTCCATCATTCTTTGCAGATTGCTCTGGTTTTCCCAGAGCTTTGCCCGTAATTTGACATCCTTGGTAAACCCAGGGACTCCCGTGGGCAGCCTGGGACAACAGGCACGTGGCTGCATGACAGCCAGGTCCGACTGTTCTGCAGTGCCCGAGCAATCCCCCCTGCAAGCACCAGAGCTGTCTGACTCCGAGAGTCTGTCCACCACTGCAACACAGTGTTCACCGTTAGCCATAGGGGATGTTCACGGAAATGAAATTGCAGAGCCTGCTTTTGAAAATGCTAGCTCTTGATTGCCCAGGTTGTAGGATGTTTAAATATACATCTACATAAGGGTTATGGGAGAATAATAATGACCTTCTTTGAGCTAATTTAGACCTTCTGGAAGTGGTATCCATTCTAGGAGCTGGGATTTTGCGAAGTAAGCTATATTGTTGTAAACTGTCCTGAAACCTTTCAAGAGCAAAACATGATACAAGCTGGGAATGGCGACTCTTCCAGTAGCTGAAGGAAGACAGGAATCTAAACTAGTGTGCTGTATCTGAACATCTCTGAAATTAAACTCCAGAGCTGCTCTTAAGTTGTCAAGCTTTCAAGTTGCTTTCAGCATAGCAACATCCACAGCAGGAAATATGTAGGTTGACAGTTAAAAATAAATATACAAAGCAGCCTTGTGATGCTTTGTCAACTGCTATAACGCTACCTAGATACCACAGATAGAGCTTTTCAGCAACAGATGTTCTGCGAACCTGAATGCGGTTGTTTCTTAACAAAACTGGGGCCCCCTAAAAAAATCCCCCATGCAAAAAGACAAAATAGCCTTTCAGACCACTTCTCTCTGTTCACGGGGCTCGCTCTTTCTGAGAAAAGAACAGCATGGGGACATGATCCTGCTGAGCATTGATCACCTTTCGTGGGATGTCAAGCATACGCACCTTCTCTGCAGTTAAATGGAAGTCAAGGATGCATGATAGGCTGTGGTGCCTGTTTCTAAGTTTTGGTGTAAAAAATACATACATTACAGCATATAGCTTGAAAGAGCAGTCAGATCCAGTATACACTTGGAGCATTTTATTTTGCTTTAGAATTAATTAATTTATTATTAATGAAAAAATCTTAATGGATCACAATGAGCTATTCCAGTATGGTTTTTTTAGAAGCTGGATTGTGTACTGGGTTTAAATTCTCTTTTCTTTCTTTTTTAAATCCGTAGGCTACATTTTACCTATTATGTCATTCTATTGAAATGTCTTCTGCCCGGACTCATTGATTTACGATTAAAGGTTGAAATGGCTCTCTCAATAACTCTTCACAATCATCTAAGTGTCCAGGAGCAAATCTTACTGAACTGTTGCTCTTAATGGCAGGATTTCTGTTTCCAGTGTGTGCTGTGAATTCTAATTTAATCCAAGTTCTTCGTTACACATTTAATGGAGCCAGTTGTTATCTGCTGGGTAAAGCTGGTCTATTTAGTGTAGCTAATGATGATTTGAGAACAAATACAGTGTCCATCTCTAAACAGTGTTTCCTGCTGAAAACTGGATTTAGGAGTGGATGCTAATTTGTGATGCTTACAAATTACTACATGAGAAAAGTGATTTTTGATCACACCAAATTTTGAAAAAAAAATGCACAGGACAAAAATCCTTAACATTTTAAAACTTTGAAATTTCTTTTAATAACATTATTTTTTATTAATGAGATGGAAAATGATGTATTTTACACTGCTGGCTCACATTACTTAAGACTGAATTCTTATTCTGGGTGCTTGTGAGCCTCTCCTTTGGCATTTGGTCTCTCAGCATTGAAAATACATTTTCTTCTAAAATATATTAAAGATCAAGGAGATACTAAACAAAACAGATCTTTCCTTCTGTATTACTTTTAATACTTGTCATCCACCCACCAATATTGCTTTTATTTGCCACTGGGATTTTTTTAAATGTTATTCTATTGTGTAATTTGGTATATAGGCACATTTCCTTTCTGTGTCCTTATTAAAGAGGAGACAGAATGGCTGCTTTTGCTTGTACCTGAGCTAGCATAATAAATACTTTTCTTGCTCTCCATCCTGTACTCCTAGTACGGAGCTTGCTGCAGCTGTGCTCTCTCTGTAAGTTTTATTTGCTGACTTTTGTGCCTTTTAAGAAAGAAGAAATATCAGGTAACTTACTTCATTTGCAGGGTACTTATTGGTTCACCGTTAGTTGGCCAACCTGAGAAAAGAACAGGAGATGTGTACAAATGCCCTGTAGGAAGGGACAACGAATCACCCTGCATAAAACTGAACTTACCAGGTATGAAAGAAAGTAAAACTGTGTCACGTGGAGGAATAATAGAGGTCGGATCTTAGGACGTTTTTAGCTAGTAAATATGCAGTGGAGTTGTTTATATAGAGAAAATTTACTTAGGACTCCAGAGCTAAATGTGAAGGCAGTTGTGTTTGTAACATCAAAAATAATTTTATTTTAAAGCTTCTCGTTGTCCTATGGAAAACATGCTCATAATTTTAGAATGGGCATTTGGCTGTGTTATCAAAACTTTATTATGACTGGCATTAATTGACTGTGGTTGGCCGTCCTGGCCATGGAGCCAGAAAGGCCATGGAGCACAGATTCATGGATTATCCTTTCCAAAGCTCTCGAAAGCCAACAAGAGCCTTCATAATGCCATCAGTAAGCTTTTGATGAGAACATAACTAGCCAGAACCAGACTGATGCATCTTAATATGATACAGGTAAATATTAATCATTTTCTTGCTCATGTCAAGAGATACGCAATGTAGACAGGACGAGACTTCCTGTTAATATGAATTTCACTAAATACACCTGTCGTGGTATTTTTTATCTCCTCTTTTCCCTTGAAAACCTAAATGTCAGTAATGTAACCTAACAGTAACAAATATAAAAGCTGTTAAGTCATTTATGGCAGGACGGGGTAAAAAATGAATGTTTGTTTTCTAATTAAACTGTGTGAAGAGTAATCTCTTGCTTTCATTGTGCTGTTATTTTTACTTTTTTTCTTTTTTGTGGTTCAAGAAAACTATTTGAGACAGCAACCCAGACAATTTTTCTGGGATAAAAGCCAGTCTCAGAAATTTTTCTTGATTGTTGCAATTGAGGAAGGAGGAGGAAGGGTGGTAAAATATTTGATGAAATCAGTGTCAGTCTGGGTTTTATTTTAAAAGCTGGAAGCTCCATGCTAGGGGATATATACTTTAACATTTTATTTTCATGTTCCCAAATACTTAACATTTTCATCTATTTATAGCTGCTACTTCAGTTCCTAACATCGTGGAAGTAAAAGAAAACATGACTCTTGGAACAACCTTAGTGACTAACCCAAAAGGAGGCTTTCTGGTAAGAAAGGACTTTTTGCCAATTTTAAAAGAAGTCTGTTTTTTCCTCAGGTACCATAACAAAAATATTTCACCCTTTTTCATCTTTTAAAGGCATGTGGACCACTTTATGCTTATAAATGTGGGCGTTTGCATTACACAACTGGAGTTTGCTCTAATGTCAGTTCCACTTTTGAAACCATTGAGGCGATTGCTCCGTCTGTGCAAGGTATGCATGCCACAGGGATTCTCTTGTGTGTCCGAAAATACAAAGTGCCAAACAAGACAAAAGTATACACATAGGCATACCAAAAAATATGAACTGCTTAACTTAGCTACCAGCATTACCAAGTTAAGTAAATGTTTTCATTGTTAGTATATAACCTAAATTCTTGCTACTTTTGGAATTTATCTCAGTATAAACAATCATTAGAGCGCTATGTAACTTCCAAACACAATTGCTAAAAATAGTTGCTTACGTTTTTTACTTATGGTCAAAAGACTCTTTTTAAATAATGACGGCATGTTAAGACCTAATACAAACCCAATTTCGTTATATGGATGAAAATCTTAAAGACCTGGTCCTTTGGAAAAGTCGAAGAAGAACAGATTGACAATGAAGAAGGTAGGGGTCACTGGTAAATACTCCAGTTATGTGATCTTCTAATCCCATTCTTAAATTTCTGCTTACAAGAAAGTGCCTTGCTGATAAAAGGAACACAAGCCATGTAAAATACAATGCAGAAGTTGATAAATGACAGATGGCATCAAACATGTCAGTTCAGCCCCACTGCAGAAGGATATGCATTTGTTACTAATCACAAAAGTAACTAGAGCTATGAGATATATTTGACCCTTGTTAGTATCAATTCTTATGTGGCAATTTGTGTTGCAGAGTGTAAAACCCAGTTGGACATTATTATAGTCCTCGATGGGTCCAACAGCATTTATCCATGGGAGAGTGTCACAGCCTTCCTAAACAGCCTCCTGAAAAACATGGATATAGGTCCTCAGCAAACACAGGTAACACAGCAGATATTTTATGGTTGTTTAATTTGCAAGAAAAAAAAAGGTTTACAGGAAATGGGATGAGAGCGTCATCTATAGAGCTCTTCAATTACAAGGAATTATGGCAATGGGGTACTAAAACAAAATAGCTGAAACCACAACTAAGTCAGTGTCTGCCACCAAGCAGAGATGTCAGGGAGGCTCTCCCTCCCCCCACTGCTCAGGCAGTCTGGAGAAACCAACTTTCTAACCTAGAAACAAGAGTTAAGTGCGTTAAGTGAGGCTGTTTGAACATTGTCCTTTCCCACTTCCTTCCTCTCCACAACCGCTTCTCGTCTTCTTTTGTACTTCATAGCAGAAAGGTCATTTCTGCTCCACCAAGACGCACATGCATGGTTCAGACAGCCTTTGATTATAAGCTTTTTGGAGCAGCATTCAATGTTTTGTACTGTGGAGCATTGAGCATACAGCTTTTAAACATTTGAAATCATAATTAACGAGTGGCTGTTAAGCTGTGTGTTATTAATGGCAGAAGCTGCATTTATGTAATAAGTGGAGAGGGCCAAATTCCTAGCTGCTACAAATCAGCGCGGTTCCACCAGAATAACGGAGCTACAACCAATTACCACAGCTGAGGATCTGACATATGTTTCACAGTCTGCTGAACAGTCTGTAAATAGCAATTCGAGCAGAACTCAGGGAAGGGGGAAGCAGGCACGCTGGGATACATTGTAACACAGAAAGCTTTATTAACAGCAACAGAAGAAACTGGATCTTCCTTTCCCTTTTCCCCCTCCCAAAATCAAGGATTTTCTGGGATCCTGTATAATATTTGATATGCTGCAGGCCAATACTTAGCATTTTTGCTGCTTAAAGTTAGCTCCTAGTGTTCAGCTCCTGCCTTCACAAAGGAGACTGTGAGAAGGTGTGAAGGATACCGCTGTTTGCAGAGAGTATCCCTGTCATTTTCCAAGTTAATTGGGGTTTGTGAGTTACCACCCAACTACCCTGTTGGCTGTACTGAACACTGGCTGATAAAATCACTACTTATAAACTGTCAACTTTACAAGCATGTCCTGTTATTTTGAACATGCTGTTCTTCCAGATATTGTGAGGAAGAAGGAAAAACACTTTGTCAAATTTAACAGAAAGGAAAAAAAATTAATAAATTCTTCCTGGTCCCTTAAGCTGGTGATTACTCGAACATGTGCCATCTTGGGAAAATACTTAAACCTGAACTTCCCAGTATGGGGCAGTGGCTGTATGGAAATCATCACTGCCTTCTGCCCAAAGGGCTTCATGGGAATAGTACACAGGGCAATCAGCTCTACTGCATCCTCACCCTTCTTCCTCACCCTGCAATTCCTAAATTTTTACATTGCCACACCTCTGTTATGTTTGGTTTTGGAATCCTGCCTTGCCTGTGTGGCTCAGCTCACACACAAAAGGTCCCTTGCTGGCCTGCACTCCAGCTGCCCGCCATCTCCACCTACAAAATCCATTCTACCCACAGTTTGGCATAGCTACCCCTCTTCTCACATGTACAGTTATTCACTCAAGAACGTCAGCTTTGGCATCTGGTTGCTACAGAACAGAAACATTTGAGAGGGAGATAAGATTGGGATAAGGAGGAGAGAGGCTGAAAAACTGGAAATGGAAGGCAAAAGCTAGGTGGAATTTTCTCGGTTCCTCTTACCTTCCCCCCCCGAACATATCCCATCTCTCTCCTCTCCTCCGAGCCTCCTGCTTGGGAACCCTGGCACAGCCAAAGGTAGTAACGACTTTATACTGTCTCCTCCACCCACACTGTCTCCTTTTTCAGAAACTGTGTTTAAATGGCTATTGAATGGGGAAAAGGAGAAACGACAGAGCAGGTTTATTTCTCCCCTCTGCTCTGGGAGCACAGAATAGAAATACAGGAACAATTGTTTACTTTCTGTCTGTTTAAATTGATTTTTCCATGTTCTTCTTTTGGGGATTGTTGAGCACGTAGAAATCAGAGAACTTTCACTGCCTTCAGATTGTTTTCCTTTTGCATGGGAAAAGAATGAGGTGATTACAGAATAACTCCTTAGCAGCTTGGGCGTGACTTGTTCAAAACTGTGTTTTGATTAGAGGCTTGGGAGATTTTTTTTTCCACTTACCCCCTCCATGAGCAATGGTCATTAGATCTGTGGCAAGTCAGAAGAGAAATTCCTCAGTGTCCCATGTTTGGCAAATTTGAAAGTGAAAGCCAGAAGATTCAGATGCAAAAAGCCAAAGTTTGCGGTATAATTTTTTCAGAAGTATTTCCTTCCCTTCCCCTTTTTCTCCAGAAAGTCCACAACACCATACTGATGGTTAAGCTGCATATCCTGAGCTTAGGGATAAAAGAAGTAAAGGGAAAGTGATGATAGAAAAATGGAAAAGGAAGAAGGAAATAAATGAGGAAAAATGGTACAAGTAGGAACAAAATATTTCTCCCAGCCTTATTCCACATTTTAGTGTAATCACAAAGCAAGATAGTTTTTTTCCTCTTTTTTAACTTTTATAGAGATAATTGTCTTTTTGATATGAGGGTGTGTTTTTTAATCCTTTACATATGAGCAACCTTCTGTGGTAGAAGAATATCAAAAGAGAAAGCAGAATACTTTGATATGTTCAATTCCAACTTTAAAGCTATGCTGGAATGGCCTTCAGAAATTTTCAAGACAGGTTTTATTTCTCCATTAGTATATGACATAGACAGTTATAGGTGTTTGGCCTGTACCTTATTATATCTCCAAAGTGACTGTATCAGTGGACTAATAAGTCATGCCATGTCATATCTTAGGGTCAGTTTTATCTCCAGAAGAACAGAAGTGTATTAAAGAGGTATTAAAAAGATTCAGGATGAAGAAAAACCTTTGCAATAGTTTACAAGTAATTGCTGTCTGAGTCCCTGGGAGCAAACAAAATGTAGCAGAATTAATTCAATTTTGCTTTGATTCAGGTATCTTCAGCAAGCTCTCCATATGATAAAATGTATTATCCATTAGTGCTTCCCATGGCATCTCTGCTTTTCTTTTACATTAAATATGATTTAAGTACAACCGAAAATACTTCTGATTTTCCTCCACATCCCAATAGTGAAAATCCTACCATATCATTTCCATGTACTAAATGGTCTTTCTTTCTTTTTGGTTTTTATCTTGTTGGTTTTTACCAAATAGATTAGCTTAATAATTTATTGGGAAAGCCAGAATGTACTTTCCAAATAAGGGGCTGTATTCACTTATAGAACAAAAATAAATAATTGTCCTCAGAGAAATGTTTTGTCCCAGAGTAGAACAGTCCTTCACTTGCCTGTTCTCTTGTACAACACTTTTTCACAGGAACTGGGGATAATTAAAGAATTATTCCCTTGTGTAATATAAAAGCCATGGAATGCTAGGGAAGGGAATATAAACTTAGGAATTACAAAGATGTTCAATAGATTATGGTCAGTAATGCTGGCAAAAATATTAGGTTTTCTGGTGTAGTGCAGAATTACATCCTTCTGTGTAGTACTATTGCATTTTCCAGATTTAAATTAAGCAAGCAAATCAAAACATACAAGGCCTGTAAGCATCATTCTTAGGGGCTTGCTGAAGTTATGCAGTTTGAACAGGTTTATTGTCCCATAAAGGCACATTTGCATCATGTAGATGTGTCATTTATAGTTTTCCATTAGATTAAAAGGCTGCAAAAGCTCAAACCTTCATTGCTATCTAATAGAGTATAATTCTAATTTTACAAGGTGGACTTGATTCTGTGATCCTGTAGGAGACTGGAACATGCAGCGTAGTAGTATTTTGTTGGTTCTGGGAAGCTTTTCATCACCCTTTTTTGAGGAATGGCTCATCTTTGATGCCATGAAATATTCAGAACATGATAATCAGTGTTTTCAAAGCTAGTGCTAAGGAAGGGTCCAATAGAACAATTTAATCCCATAAGATAACCACATGCCCCCCTTCCTTCCTGATTTACAAGCTATGCAACACAGTGCAGTTTTCCAGACTCAGATGTTCTTCCCATTCACTTCCTGAGAAGGAAATGCTCAAAATGTTTACTTGCTGTGATCATGGACAACGTTTCCTTTCAAATAGGAAATGATAAAACTCAATGTCAACCTGTAATATTTTTTAGGAAAAAGAGAACACCAACATGGGTCTCTAGAATCATGAAAGACTGGTAGATACTTTTCACACTGGCAGCAGTCAATAGTTGCTTTAATCCTTGGTACCAATAAAATCCTCAAAGCTGCAGATAAGGAGCCCGTGAATCCACAGCAGCAGGCTCCCTGGTGTACAATAGTCTCTAGCTACACTTGTGCATGGTCCTGGAATACTTAAGGCACTCCTCCTGCTCCAAAAGACCAAACATAATGAAAACCTCTTGTTTATCACCAGTTAATGGCAGTCTTTTTAAATGACTAGCAGCATCGTGTTCAGATTATGCTGTATGTCACTTTAGATTCATGCCACAAAATAGTTGCCTAGGAAGGAACAGGTTAAAAATTTCATCTTCAGCTTGGGGTTTAGTCGGTGCCACATGACTGCTCTGAGCCGTAATACAGCATGTGCCCCAGCCTGTTGTGTGAACACTGTGCAGGATTAATAGGCTGCTGCCCATGAGAACATGCAGCCTCTGGATGCTCTCAGCTGCAGGTGGAAGAGGGCATGCCTCCGAGACAGAACTGAAATATCTTAAAAAGGAGCAATTTGTCGTAACTTTGAACTCACGTCAGTTCTTCCACATTTGATTGTATTTTCAAGGATACAGAAATTAAGTGGGATAGATTTTGCTACCACATACCATTATAATTATAGTCCCATAATCATATATAACTAGATTTTCATAATGATGTTTAGTGTCAAATATTTATCCAACTCTAACCCTTCTACTACAAGCAAACAAACATTGTGTAGAATCTGAGAGGCTATGAAAGTACCTGAAAAACCACCTATAAAGCAATTGCAAAGTACAAACTAAGCCACTTCTAAAATAATATGACGGCATAAACATCCCAGAGGTCTTATTGATCTTCAGTACCTAAATGCTAGAGTGCTTTTAATAATAGATGAGTGAGACATAAATGCCACATAATACTGCATTATCCTAAATAACACCTATAAATTGCCATGTGTAACATAAAATTGAAATATGCTAATGGAACATTGTGTGGATTCCTCCAGCAAAAGCTGTCAGGAACCTGCCAAAACATTAAAACTGACAGAGATGAATGAGAGAAATTAATTAATATTTAAGAATATTGCTCGTCTTTTTATGTCACACTTGTTTTTGCAGCAGGTTCCCTCAGGCATTTGTGGTTGGGTCCCAATCCCATGCATTGATCTTTCACACAAAGACTTGTCCTGCTTCGGTCATCTAGAATCTTTCCATCATCCTCCCCCATTCCAGGAGCCACCATTTTATTCACGTTGTCCCCTCTGGCACTTGTCAATTGTCTTACTTTGGCTTACCTCCTGCTGGGAGAACGGCCATGTCCTGGACTGCCCTGTTGTCTTCATCAAGATAAGGGTATTTGGGTCTTCCTCTCACCCTGAGGGCCTAAATTTGTCATTGCAGTGCTGTTTCTAGACTAGGTTTAGGGTAAATAAACTATCAGATGTAGGAATATTATGTTTGGATGGAACGAAGAGAGTTGTGAGTGAACCATGGCCTCATATGGTATAAGGAAAACTATTTTGAGAAGTTGTGACTGGTGGTTAGGGCATTGGTTTGCCTTGGCCTAGAGGAGAGCAGAGCTGCAGCACAGATTACCGCAAGTCAGGAAGAGCAAGGAGTTGAGCCTGCTTTTGGCTTTGTTCCTATTTAATAAAAACAATTTAGAAACTTCAAAATGTTTTATGAGATTGAGTGTCTTCTAGCCAGTCTTGCTTAAATGCTTATAGGTGTTTCATACTGAGGGACACGCACAGAGTTCAATTCTTTTCCTGGCTGTAGGTACAGACAGGCATTTACCCCACTGCAGGAGACACAGATGTTTTCTTTAAGGGTAGTTGATTTTTAACATAAACTGTGTGTTTCAGGTTGGAATTGTTCAGTACGGACAGACTGTAGTCCATGAATTTTTCCTGAATACATACTCGACAACAGAAGATGTGATGGCTGCAGCCACAAGAATACGCCAGCGGGGTGGCACACAAACTATGACAGCCCTGGGAATAGATACAGCAAGGTACGCTCACAAAATATTGTCCTGCATACGGTAGAAACAAACATAAACAGATATGGTGACGATTCTGATTTTATAAATTGAAAATATAATGTGGCTGACATCTGACTTCATTTTAGCTAGGCAAACAAAATTTAGGAGGAGGGTGGATAAACAGAGTCTGTCCAGTATCTAGGGCAGTTGTATATGGCACCATGGAAAGGCAGCTGTCTCTTGAATGGAGGAAATAGAGAAAGAGAAGAGACATGGAGCAAGGTTGTAGTCCTAAGCAAAGGGCTAACAGTCTTTGATGTCCACACAGAGCAGGTAGGAACTGTATGTGTAGAGGGATGAAGGAAATAAAGTTTTTCAGAGGAAACAGGAAAAAATAGTACTTTTTAATGTTAATTTGTCTTCATTCTGAAGTTAAGATTATTATGGTGTTTGAGCCCACACTTGTCAGAAAGCCTAGAAATGTTATATCCAAAGTCTTTGAAGCTTCTGGATCATTGGGAGATTAAAGATCTATTGTAGCAATAGCGTTAGTTAGAAATACTTCCTTTATGAGAAAAATGAAATCTGACTTTTGTAGAACAGACAGTAAATGCAAAATCTCTCACACACTTTCGAACCGTACAATGTTATCCTGTTATCTTTTTTCTTTTCTACTTTTTTTCCAGCATGACAGCATGACTTTGTTCTGTAGAAGATTGCATTTGCCCTTTCCAAACAACCATTTAGTGAAATATGCAGCATCTTTCTGATGAACTATTTGATTATTTGACCAAAGTTTTGTTGATATGATGTCTTAAATCCAATGAAGTTCTTACATATTCACCAGTAATGTTTTCCTTAGATACAAGTAGAGGCTTGAGGGAGGAACTACTGCAAGTTCATGAATGCAGAGCCAGCTGAGAGTTGCCAAATACTCAGAAACCACATGTGATTCAGAAAGTCCGTGTGCACCGCAAAATGCTGCAGGCTTGTACATACAGAAACTATCAGCAAAAGCTTCCTCTGTTCTTGCAGTCTTCCTATCCATCCACTTTTGGCCATCGTCAATGATAGATCTTAGCTTTCACTCGTGTGGCCAGTCTTAGAGTTCTGTGATATTTTTCTAAAAAGAGGAAGCCCTGCTTCCTTCCTTCTTCAGAGCCCTAATCCAGTCTCACCTTTTCTGGTCCCCTCCAGAGTCTGGGTGAGCAGCTGCCCAAAACCTCAGTGCCCGTTTGCCCATCTGCAGCTGTAGAATTCAACCAGTCACCCCCACCTGCCTCCACTCACCTGCAACCTACTTCTGCCACATCCCCAACACCCAGTTTTACTGTAGATGTGCAGAGGTGTGCTGGTAGCTGAGTAAATACTTTGACCACTTGAAGTGCTGCTATAGGGTGGAAATAGGTGGGGTTTTTGTATGTGGGTTTCAGGATGGGAGAGTGTTGGTTGAGTCTTTTTTAAGCTGCCAAAAGCTGTTTTAAGGTGCCAGAAGTTTATTTGGAGAGAGGAAGAATTTTTCACTATCCAGCACTGTATTTTCTGCTGTTGCTCTCAAATGAGTGAATAATGAATGAATGTTTGTGAAACTCTTTGGCTGTGAACTGTCATGTAAGTTCCAATTGTTGTTGTTTGTATTTGTTCATGGTTAATATTAATCTCCTTTTCCTGCTTCTTAGTGAATATAAAGTCTTTTAGTTTATGGTTGACTATTCAAATATGATGCATGTGCTAAATGCTGACATTGCCTTTCTCCAAATGCTTTATGCTCCCTTTAGGAAAGAGGCTTTTACTGAAGCTCATGGTGCGCGAAGAGGAGTACAAAAAGTGATGGTTATTGTGACTGATGGGGAATCACATGACAACTACAGACTAAAAGAAGTGATTGATAATTGTGAAGATGAAAACATTCAGAGATTTGCTATTGCTGTAAGTGAAATTTAATAGGATTATAACAATCTTAAAAGCATGTTTCATGTTCCAAATGTAATTTCTGTTTAAAAAGTTCATTTCACATAATCTTTATGGAAATATAATCATTTCAGAAAGGAAAAAAAGAAAGAAGCTGAAAAAAACATTAAAAATTTGCTTTTTGATTTTATAGCACATAAAAAAAAGCAATTTGTCTTCCTGGTGATGACAGGTGTGTGTGCATATGAAGAGAAAGGAGAAAGAATTTGAGGGGCAGTATAAAATCAAATCCTTTTTGTTAAGAGCAATATTGAACAGAGTGGATTAGTTCAAATCTTCTGAGCAATTTCTATAAAAACATTACCTACTTAAAAGGAAAAAAAGCAAATGTAAACCATCAACAAAAACCAGGTTTATTATGGGTGTTCTGTGTGCTCATGTTCTAAAGTTGTCATTTTCACGTTGAGCAAACGTAGTAGCTGAATGAGAGGATGAACATGATGGAGGTTAACCCATATCAAGAAACATGGAAACATTAATGATAGATTTGGTGTGAAGTCTGCTCTGTATTTGTGTATTCTATACTAAAATAATCTATTTTCTCTCATTAATTTTGAAGGTACGTTGGATTGTTGCTTCTCCATTCCTATCTTTCTTTGTTTTGGTACAATGAGGTGGTCTGGAACCATAGAACTTCAAGACAGGTGTTATGTTTAATTTAAAGAAAGATATAAAACAAAAGTTGAATCCAGCAGCACACAAATTTTTCCTTCATAAAGCTAGAGATCATTAAAGAAAAAGTGATCCTTGAAGCTGCAATAGTTTTTAGCAGTAAAATCCCTGTCTAGAACCAGATTTGAATTGCTCCAGTGTCCAGGAATGCTAGAACATGGGCATTCGTTTTTTATTTCCCTCTCAAAGCAAGTTAAGTGTGTAGAGCACTTTTTACTATGAAAAATACTTGTCAGTCTGGGAATTGGAGATGTGAGTTGTTTTGTTCTGAGGCATCCTGAATTTTTACAGCAGTGGTGTTAAAACTGCAAACCAAATCTAAAGTCTTCTACTATGATGGAGTTGTTAACACTGAATGCAAGTTTTGTTGTTATATGTATTTATAGGGCAAATCTGCACACAAAAAAGAATTATTCTATGCCTAATTAACTTGTCATTAATTGCTTATATACTGCGTTATGAGGAGAACTGGTGGTATCTATGCAGAAGCCAGTGCAATTGTGTATTCTGGTTTGGGTGGTGGTGTGTTGGTTTTTTCCTAAAGGCCTACTTCAACAAATCATGAAATCATAGAATAAATCATTAGAATATTGTGAAGAAGGGGGAAAAAGGACAGTTGAGGATAGCAGACATTAGACCATATAGTTGCTTTGTTTGCTATTGTTGATATTTTCAGAAAAACAACGGAGCGCTCATACAGTTCTGTTCTCATTGGAAATCAATTTGAGGGAGGTTTTAACAGAGCAAATTAAGGTTAGATATGATTTCCCAATATTCTCTGACAACCTGCCTCAAAGGTATCTTTTAAAACAGGTCATAAAATGTGTCCTTGACTTCTTTTTTTTTAATTTGCTTTAGATTCTTGGCAGCTACAGCAGAGGAAATTTAAGTACTGAGAAATTTGTAGAGGAAATAAAATCAATTGCCAGTAAGCCTACTGAAAAGCATTTCTTCAATGTCTCAGATGAATTAGCTCTTGTAACTATTGTTGAAGCACTTGGAGAGAGAATATTTGCCCTGGAAGGTATGACATTATTTAAAATTTTACTTCATGCCTGCATTACAACTGAAGCAAATAGAAGACCACCTGCTTTTATCTTCCTTTGCAATGTATTGTGCTGCATAAAATGTATTATGCAGGTATTTTTTTCATGCTGATCATAAAAATATTTTACAACAGACATCAAAAACATAGATAATGATGTGAAATATATCCTGATGGGTTAGAGCCTATGCAGACAATAGCCTAAAAGGGTAAGTAACCGTTACTGTTTTATCTGGGGTAAACATGAAGTTGCCTTCCCTTAGGTAAAAAAGCATTGCCAGACCATATCCTGATTACCCCATGATCATGTGTTCATCTGCCTGTACCTTTAGGTTCTCTTTTTGGTTAGTTATTAATTACAGCATGTTACTTTGCTATGCAAGTTAATATGGACTTGGTTTATGGAGTTGACAAGATAATATTTTTCCTTTGGAAATGTTCATGATATTCAGATTTTACCACACAAAAGTCATTCTCTCATAATGTCTGCTTACATTCTCTATCCAAATTAGGCAACACTGTCCAAATCTCTGTTTGTTTCAAGCATACTACTGGTAACAGAAGACTGACTTTATTAGTTATAAATTATATTGGCCAACTCTGAAGGGATTTGTGTCATACAAAGAAAACGTTCATCTATTTGGACTTATTTTTTTCAACATCTCAACTTTCCAAGTAGCTGGAATAGTGTAGTTTACAGCTGGAACAAAAGATAATGTTGACTTGAATGTCAAGAAATAATACAAATATGAGAGAGTATTTTAAAGTTTTTTAAATTGGAGCTATATTTCTCAGACATATTTATGTATTTTTTTTAGTGTATCATTTAGCTTGATCAAATATTACTATTTTCAGCTGATTATTACTAAATATTTTCTCCAGTTTATATGTTCTTATCTTTTTACTTTCTGGAAGATTTTGTTTCCTCACTTTTGAAACAAATTAATTTGAGGAGAATTTGATTTCTCTAAAGCCCAAGATCTAGTCTACTTAAGCTCATTGGCTACTTCAAAGTTCATTGAATTCATCATTGGCTCTTTTGTTAAGTCCCTGTATACTAGGAAGAAAGCACTTTCAGTGCAAAAACAGTTGTTCAAATAGCAATTGAAAACTTAGTCTTCAGTTTGTGCTTTGTACTTCTAGAAAAGTGAGAAAAATAATTTTCTTTCATTAGTAGAATAAAATCTGTTAGTTACACGTATTAAATATAATGGATATAGAATAAAAAGTTAATCAACTGCTAGTCATGACAACAGACAAAGGATATAAAACCTAACATGACTGAGTTTCTGGACATCTGTGTACTCAAATTCAAGGTTTCATGCCATAGCTCAACCCTTTGAAAAACCAGATGCCACTGGAAGAGACGGTCTCACTTTGTCACACTCCACGTTGTCCCTTTTAGCAATCAGTAGCCATTAGGTAGTGCCTGTCTGTCACATGAAACCCCGGCCTCCAAACAGTGGAGTAAACTGTGCTGACTTGAACTCCCTGCTGGTGGGGAATGCTTGGTATTATGAGCTCTAACCCTTCCATTGATGTCAGTAATTAATTCTTCTAATCACAAGAAAAAATTACAAAACATTTGAACATTAAACAAGTTCTGTAGCTTAATAAAATATCCAAACAAAGGTAGTCATGTTGACAGTGGTGAAACTAACTTTTTGATTAAATTGTATAAATGTTATCTGTTTATATGATAGTCAGTCTTGAGATGAGTAATCCTCGTCATCATGCCCTTCAGTGTTTTGGTACTTTAAGTTCTGCAATAGTCCTTGAAATCAGTTTTAATCTTCTGCAAAAGATGCAGTAACAAATATGTACTTCTTGGATATTATTGCTTTTTATTTAACATAAACCTATTATAAACTGTTAGGATATTTGTGCCTTGATATATTTGCCTTATTTTCAATTTTTATTTTATGTAGACTTGGCTGTATTACAAAAAATATATATTTGAAATGAAAAATGTGGAAAATCATTTTCATCCACACCATAAGAGATGAGCTAGGTAATTTCACCACTCCCAAAAGGCTTCTTGCTTTCCAGATTTTCAATAGGAACTCAGAGATGCACTAAGATTTCTATATAAGACACCTGTGATATGAGACAAGAAATGTCACCTCCTCCACCTATGAGAGTCCCAGAAATCCCATAATATGGCTCCAAGGCAATCAGAATAGAAACTGAAAATGGGGTCTTAGCTTTTTGTCAAAGCATAGCAAGGTTAAGTTGCTCCAATATGTTGGAGCTAGAAGATGCTGACTAAATCAGTTTCTGTTGATTCTTCAGGCATGGTTTCCTGTCCCCTCCCAAAGCATTTCAGGAGCTATTCTAGATTTGCGACTGTGTCCATGGATGCATTTTTGTGGCGGGGGAGAAAAGCAGATTAATTCTGTCTCACCCAGCTTTCTGGTGACAATCCAGCTTATTGGATATGTGCAATGTGGAAAAGATTAATTAACCCCATACAATGTAGGTAAATTAACTTCTGTGCATAACATGGAGGTCACAGGAACCTTGATTCTTGAATTTCTCTATCTGAATCTGTTTAAATTCTCAATCTAAATAGCCTCTTGCTAGTATAGTAGTACATTTGATTTTTTTTCTTGGATTTCTTGGGGGTTTTTTGGTTTTGGCCTTTAAAAAAATGGAAAGGAAAATTGAGAGAGAGTTGGAAAATCAAATCCAACAAAAACCCATACTTGACAGCCAGTGGATTTTTACACATAACCTTTTTCATATGCCTCTGTGTCTCATGGCATGGACTTCTGGTTTTAACAGCAATTTCATGTTCTATCCAACTTGTAGGCAGGCACAAATGTTTTTTCACAAAACATCCTTTGTAGGATGCCTGGCAGTTTGAAATTCGATGGAAAGTTAGACTGAGGGCTGTTATCTAAGCAGCATTCAGAGCTGCACACACCAACAGTACTGGCATTGTCCTCTGCCTCAGACTGTGAGAGTCCTGTCTTTCTCAGCTCATTAAGGAGCATCCTTTACTGCACGAAAATGTTGTTTATCAGCAAATGTGCAACTTAAGAGTTTTATGCTTAAAAAGTACTTTTTCAGACTTAGCAAAGCAGCTACATCTTGTGAAACATGATGGCCTATGTTTGTGTGTCAAACCTTTTGTGTTTGAGATCACGTCTCCTTCCTATGACTGGCTATAAATCCCTCTGTGGTTTAGTTGCTGAATATCAAAAGTTCAGTATTATTTAATAGTCCAGATGCCTGAAATTCATGCAGCCATGGCTTGCTATGCCTCAGTTTCATTCACACAGTTGGAGGTTCGCCTCAGCACTCAGCTGGTAGCAAATTGTGAACTCTTCCTGGACAAACATTAGAGCAGATTTCATAGTTCCCCTCTACTGCCCATTACCATATCTTGCTCTCAAGGAGGAATCAATATGCAGAATATAGTTACCTTACTTGGCCACTTAAGGCAGCAAAGTAGTCCTTGAGTATTGCTTTTAAGTAGAGGAAGAGGCAGACCTTTCTCTTCCCTGATGATATTTCAAGTGTACCTGGGAGCAAAGCAGCCCATCAGAGTTTAATAACTAGCATATGACTACCTGACAAGATACCGAAACGAGGACTGAATCACCTGATACCTTTTTTACTCAAAGTCACTTAAGAGAATCAGGAAGATTTTCGTGTAACTTTCTGGGCAGGATTATAGTTCCTAAGCCCTTCCTGAGGCTTATGAATCTTGGACAGCTCAGATTTTCCTATGTTGTTTTTTGCAAAGGTTCATACAAACATCAAGTGTTTTTCATTTAAAGTTCCTCCAGCTGCCTACAAATTTTTAGTTGCTTGAATACAAGGCTGGGGTTACATGGCTGGTGTTTTATTGTTCGCTTAGCTCAAGTGGAAAATGGCTTAACCATATTAATCAAACATTCCAAACATATTTACCATCAGCCTGAGGTCAAATCTGGTCAGTTTTAGCCCAGAAATATTTGTTGGACAAGTTCTGAGACATGATCTTAAAATGGAAGCTCTCGTACTTAATGGTAGCATTTAACACAGATCTTAATTTCTGTATTTATTATAAAAATCTATGGCAAACCATATTCACTGAATATTCTAGTTAATTATGCTATCCTTTACTATGACATGAACATTTTCATTACACTATTCAGATACTTTTTCAGATTGAAACTAATTTATTTTTTAAACTTAATCTTTTCTGTTTAATAGCAACAACAGACCAGCAGGCTGCCTCATTTGAAATGGAAATGTCTCAAGCTGGTTTTAGTGCTCATTATTCTCAGGTAAACAAACTGTTTGAAAATAGAAGTTCTTTTACAAAAGTAGATTTTTGTTGGTGATGGCATGAATTTGGAATGAGTGTTTCAGAATTCTTTCTACAGTCCTGTTTGCTGTTGGAAGTTCTGGAGTTTCCCATAATCCAGTTATTTTTTTGTAAAAGGTAGGTAAAGAATGATTATAAACAATGAAAGCTTAAGAGAATAAGTACCTTCTTCACATGAACTCTAAATTTAATGCTCCCGTAGCACTTTCTATCAGGAGAATAGTCTATAATATTTTAAGAAAGACAGAGAAAGACTTTTTACCAGGGCCTATAGCAACAGGACAAGGGGCAACGGTTTTAAACTGAAAGAAGGTAGATTTAGATTGGATATAAGGAAGAAATTTTTTACGATGAGGGTGGTGAGACACTGGAACAGGTTGCCAAGAGAAGTGGTTGATGCCCCATCCCTGGAAGTGTTCAAAGTCAGGTTGGACAGGACTTCGAGCAACCTGATCTAGTGCAAGACATCCCTGCCCATGGCAGGGGCATTGGACTAGATGATCTTTAAAGGTCTCTTCCAATCCAAACCATTCTGTGATTCTATGAACTATAAAACTGTTCTCTCTAAATATTAATGTATAAAATGATACTGCATTGTATTGGTGAAATTGAGACAGAAGATATATAAAAAGGATAATTCTGTCATGGATATGATCTACATTATTAGTAACACAACATATTCTTAGTTCTGTTAACACATTGAATACCTCAGTTCTCAGGGGGTAAATATTTATTCAACTGGGAGGCAAAAATCCCTGGGAATTTGTATTAGCAGAAAATCACTCCCTACGTATTTTATTTATTCTTGAAAAATCAGAAAGTATGCATTGTGATAATCTGCTCAGTGTACACAAATGAAATTAAAATTTAACATGAGATCGAAAGAACTGGGAAGAGTTAAGCTTTAAAGATATGAAAAAGTAGTGACAGTGGAAAAGAGCACAATAGGAAAGTAACTGAACTGAACAAACACCAGGCAATCTGAGACAAACTGACATACATAAGAAACCTTCAACATGGCTTTGTATACAGCTCAGCCTATCACTGGTAAAAAAGAGAATAAAAGACCTTCAGTATGATTTAACATAAATACTTTATTGCAGAAGTACTCTCCATTCATTTTTACTCACTGCAGTACATTACACATGATGCTTCAGATGGTGTATCATACCTTAGAAACAATTATTATCCTGATAGGGAGCATGAGGATTATTTATAAGATTATCTATTTAGTAGAGCATATTCTTGAAGTTTACAAACAACTGACCTGCTATCATCAGAACCTTACTTCAGAAGTGGGTCTTCAGTCCTTGGTGCATTGACAGACTCAGGGTCTCTGGTGTCTGTCTTATCTAGAAGGCTGTGTTCATGCCTTTAGGCAAGAAAGGTCAGCAAACCATTTCTCATTGACAAAAGGCTCTTGCACAATATACAAGACTCACAGATTCAACAGAGAAAGGTTCAAGTTTCTGTAAGTTTGTCCGGGAAATGCATTTACATGTTGTATTCTCTGTATTCTCTGATTAGCTTTGCTAAATCCCTTTTGTCTTTCTGTGTGGCCTGGAATGGTGGGCTGAAGTTGTCGGAGCTGTGTTTCATTCTGCTGCTTTTCCTGAATGGCCCTTTTTTTTTTTTTTTTTTAAGTTTGGGTGCATCTTTAATAAAAAGTGGGAAACATACTATGATTGTAGGGGCCATACTATAGTAGGAAAAGCAGGGCTAAATATGTAAGTATACAGGAAGCAGTACCCAAATGTGAGCATCACGATCAATGAACGTAGAAAGATGGTTCACATAGAGAACAGGCTTTTTGTTTTTCTCTGCGTAAGGATTGGATCATGCTTGGAGCAGTTGGAGCATATGACTGGAATGGCACAGTGCTCATGGTGAAGGGCAGTGGTGTTTCAATGCCAACTAATGACACTTTTCGTGACAGGCTTTCAGAAAAAAATGAACCCCTTGCAGCCTATCTAGGTAAGAGAAATAACCCATCTTATAACACTTTTCGACAAACGCTACAAGACCTCTCTCAAATCTCATTCACCAAGAGTATCTTACAGAATATTAGCTTATATTCTAGGAGCCTAGGAAAATTTATAATGTGTGGACATGTCTACTGCATGATTTTCTTGTTCTTTTAAAAAAAATTACTACTTCTACAATCAAAAAACTAGTCCAAACACTTACAGACCTAAGTATATCTAGACTTTCTCCAATAGAGTTGTCTAATCTGTTCAGAGAAGATTTCACAGATTCCTCTAGATTGTTATCAAGTTTTTCTATGCCTTGATAGTTAAAAAGTTTTATACAATATTCAGTCTAAATCTTTGCTTAAAATTAAGCTGATTTTTGTCACTCAATGGACAAGAACAACAGTTTGCCACTATCTTTTTTATAATAATGTGTTGCATATTGGCAAGCTATTGTTTTCCTCTCAGCCTTTTCTACCAAAAAGCATCAGTGGCCTTGCTCTCTCCTCTAGGTCTTGGTTTCTACACCTCATGGTTCTGTTTGCTCTGTTATCTCATTTAAGCCACATTTTCACTGATGAAGATTCAACACTAGAATAATTTCATTTTTTTTCCCTAAGTACACTGTTTGTTGTCTTTGCAGAATGCCATTAGCTATTTTTTTAATACCTTGAATTTGGTAAAGTCATTTTAAATTTAGATCCTTTCCTCCATAATACTTGCAACCCTGCCACAGTTTTGATTCATCTGCAAATTTTTTAAGTCTTCCTTCACCCAGGTTGTTAAATTGTTGTTAATATTAAATAGAGCTAGGTTCAAAATGCCCCCAGAATCACATTTGGAAGACTCCATCAGTTTGACAGTGAACCGGTGACAACTGTTCTTTGAAAGTAGCTTCTGAACCAGCTATTCACGAGTTATTTCATCAGTACCATCATATTCTTACACTGTGTGAGAATGGCAAAGTGAACATGACTCACCAGCCTGTGAACACAGTGGTGCTCATGACTCTCTGTGTACTGTAGGCAAGTACACGTCCAGCCCTTTTAATTAACTCTGCTATTATTCCCTAGCATGAGTAGGGCTAAACATCTAGTTGTAGAATAAACCTTAAAAAGGCTCTGAATCACAGCAAGTATTTCTGATTCATTCTGTGCATACTGCATCTTGACTTCTTTTCTGCTTTCTAGGATATACTGTGAATTCAGCATTGACACCTGGAGGCATACTGTACATAGCAGGACAGCCACGGTACAATCACACTGGCCAAGTTATCATTTATAAAATGGAAGGAAGAGAGGTACAAGTACTTCAGAGGTTAAATGGAGAACAAGTAAGTATGCATTCATGATTAACATATGAGAGGAATATGGCATGAGAAATAGAGATAGTGATTTCAAATGAGAACTCTGCATCAGAAGAGCAAATGGAGCTGGGAGTTGTAAGCAAGAACAGAAGGAAAGGTTAGGTAGATGCTCTGGTATAGTAAGTAGTGGAAAGTGGACTCTACAGTAGTCAGAGACCTTCAGGAATTTTCTGTCTGAGGGTTAAACTTTCAGCAGTGTCAAAGTGGTTGTAGCCATCTCTGTACTTGCAGTTTTCTCTGTCTGCTGAGTGGAAGGGGTATATGACTGGCCAGAAACAGGTGCGACAAGCAGACTTCTGTGTGAGAGCATCAGCTGGCATAGCATGAAATATTGAATAGCTGCTTGTTATATTGAGTAGCAGCTCACTGAGAGCTGTTCCTGCAGGGAAAAAAAAACATGTAATCACATAATTAAAGATGGTAGTATAATATTATGCACATGAAGGCTGAAAGACTTGCCTGCTCAGGTCTCCCCATGCTGCAATACAAGCTTCTTTCAGGAGAAATCAGGTTACCTAATTTTACCTATAGCTGATGTCTGCAACTCAGCTAATCAATCAATCCTTTTCGAGTCAATGAAGGAAAGTAGGCATTTTTAAGGTTTGAGGGATCTGGCCTACTTGAAGCATCTTCTGTGAGATGAGATACATCTTGCACTAGAAGAGACTGCTTCTCATGTTGAGTGTAAAGGAAATGCAGGGTCTCCAGCTTAGCTGTCAAGTGAATGTAATCAGATCAATCCCACGCCTTGTACGCAGTCTGTGAATGTATCTAGCTCTTTGTGTAGATCTTGTTCCTCTGCATTTAGTGGCAACTTGGGAATTATGGAGACTGCCTACACTGTGTTGTCTTGGAGCTTTTGTCCACCATCCTACTTTTTTACCCTGGCAAGCCGAAGACTATTGATTTTGCTCCTTCTATGTATTATTGTTGGAACTGAAGAGAAAACTAGCTTCCCCAAGACACTTCTATTCAAATCCTGTCTTAAGAGGTCCTACTCCCCTTAGCAGGTAGAAGGCACCATTTGTACCTTTCAGACTCAGGAGAGTTGAAAGATGAATGGACCATTCTTAAATAAAAAAAATCTGACAACAGACCCTAAAACAGAAAACAAGCTTCAAAGGCAAACAGACCAAAAAGATCTTCTAGGTAACAAAGAAAATTTCTGCCTAATTGTTAACATTTGGCATTGTTGTAAGCAACCGTAAAACAAGTCTCTGAATAGAAAACGTTGCATGGTGTTGCTGACTCTGTCTTTGATTTATACCTTATACTTTCCTGCAGATTGGGTCATACTTTGGGGGTGTTATTACTACAATCGACATCGATAGGGACTCATTTACAGACCTTCTTCTTGTCGGAGCTCCTATGTACATGGGAACTGAGAAAGAAGAGCAAGGGAAAGTATATGTTTATGGTCTGAACAAGGTAAGGATGATGTTTATTGACCAGGAACAGAACATTCTCCTTACTGTCTTCATATCCTTATTTTAAAGAAATATGATAATTTGAGTTGGGGAAGATGACCTGTTGAAAACAGAGAAACATGCTTTTGACAATTGAGAGTGTAATACAGATTATTTTTTAAAACTTTCTTCTCAAACTCTTTTTTTCTCACCTTTTTTTCTAATGGAGTATATTATATAGATAAGCACTATATCCTGTAAGCTGCAATATGGCATAGATACAAATTTATAGGATTAATTTTCTATCACATTTTCTTTTTGCTTTCACAGATTAGGGAACAGTAGGGCTTATCAATCCTAAAAGTGTGTGCTCCAGTATCCTTGTGACTTGCTTACCAACCTAGAGTTAAACCTCATGCATCCAACAGCTTTTAAACAGGTCACGACTAGATTGAGGAATATACCAGCCACACCTCAGCTTCTTAATTTGATAAGTCTCTCCTTCCAATGTCTATGCATACTTTTTCTTCTTTTTTTCTTCTTTTAGTCCAGTACCATTGTGTATCACTATAACAGTTATCAAAATATGTCCTAGCAATGACGGTCCCCCAAAATACTATTGCAAGAAAAGGACCTGAAGAGACTGGATCTATTTGACAAGCAACTCTTCCAGTTTCTACATGCATGTTGCTAACAACAAATTGCTGGTGAATAGGGCTGGCGAGAAAATAAGGATTCCATGTCCTCCAGTAATGTGAGGGTTTGAAATTTGTTTTTCCTGTGCTTCCTTTTATCCATCTCCAAGGAGATGCAGCAACTGCTTGCTGCTACTAATCTCTAACATGGAACTCTTTGGACCAATCTCTTGGAAAGATTGGTTACATACCATACTGTATGTGTGGTTTTGGTCTAGGATGCAAACTGGACCAAAAGAATATATGTGTTAGGCCATGGAGTATGTGTCTACTGAGGACAGAATTCAGTCTATGTAAGAGAAATGCTGTCTTTTTTTCTGGAATAACAGTATTGCCATCTGTGTTTCATCAGAAACTTGGCTTACTTCTCAGATTAAGAGAATGCCTTTAGAAGAACTCTTAAGAATGCTATCTTAAGAACGCTATCTTAAGAATGAAGTGTTTTACTTACAATAACATCCAAATATTGTTATGACACTATGCTTTCCTGTGAACCTCTAACTTCAAGAAATATGCAGAAGCATCTAGACACAGAAAAAGGGGGAGTGAGAATGTCTTTCCCACCCACTGCTCAGAAAGAACATTTGAATTATAGTTACAGAATCACAGTTTCTGCAGTGCACTCAGTCACTAGGAATAGGACGTAATTGTTTCATTTATTTCATCAGTTTGTCTTCTGGACAGGAGCTCTTAAAAGCCTGCATTGCTAAAATGTTGATGAAAATCCACAAACTCTAAATCTGTTCTTTCACAGACAAAGTTTGAATATCAGATGAGTCTGGAACCTATAAAGCAAACATGCTGTTCGCCATTAAAGCAGGACACCTGCAAAGTTCTTAAGAATGAGCCTTGCGGTGCACGCTTCGGGACTGCGATTGCTGCAGTGAAGGATCTCAACCTTGATGGATATAATGACATTGTAATAGGTTCTCCCTTAGAGGATGATCATCGGGGAGCTGTTTATATTTATCATGGCCGTGGCAACACAATCAGTAAAAAATATTCACAGGTATGAAGTAAAACTTTACAGATTGGCAGCCGCTTTAAGTGTATGTCGCACAAATCCTGTTTTCCCATGTCTTCTCAACATAGTATCAAACTGTGACCTGACCTGTCATGACAGCTTCTTTTTTAAAATGTACTGTACTTTTAAACTCATACTGATTTAACTGAATTTGACTCTAATATTGTTAGAAAATATATTTGCATCTTTTTATTAGAAACCTTCTGAAATGTTCTCTACAGCCAGAAAAGTAGATATTTTGCAATTCTGAAAATTTATAGTGTGTTCATCACCCTGGTAACCGTTTTAGGAGTATTGTAATGAAAATTTAATATATTTAAAGAGTCTAAAAGCCATCTAACTGCCAACAAATGCGTCTTGAATGTTCTCATAAAATCCTTCAATATGTACTGCATAAACCTCTCAATGGTTTTCACAGCGTATTGCATCAGGTGGAGATGGGGAAAAAGTGAAATTTTTTGGCCAGTCTGTGCATGGAGAAATGGATTTAAACGATGATGGGCTGATTGATGTCACCATTGGAGGCCTTGGTGGGGCTGCCCTCTTCTGGTACGGATACTCACAGCAGCTGTCAGGCCAGAAGATAAACATTTGTCTTGGAATACTAATGTAACTTGCATGCACTACTGTTTGGACTGTTGGGAGGATACTGGTTTCGTCTCATGCTTTGATACTGGCTGTGAATCTTCATGTTTTCATGTCTCTCTGGAGGAACGAGTATAAAACTTAATGGATAACATAAATAAATATAGGAATGTTTTAGAAACCTTGTTAGCCTAGTATGAAGTCCTTGTCCTCCTAGACCATATTCAAAATAGAAACTGATTCCACTTGTGGCACTAAGTAAAATAGAAAAAAACGTATCTTATTATAAGACATATAAGATAATATATAACATATATAAGATAATAACATATTATCTTATTAGCAATATCAAGGACAGGTTCAAATGTAAAGGGGTCACTAAAGAAAACTCACTTGTCTTCCTAATAAGAAAACTCTAGTTTGACTCCCTACAGAAAATCTTGGAAAAACTTAACCAAACTTTCTGGTTAACAGTGAATTCATTTTCTTTACAAAAAAGCATGATTCAAATGGCATAATGAGCAATATATTTTGCAAGGGAGAAGAGAAAAATACCAGTAAGAAAAATAAACAAGGTAACATAATTCCTCGTCTCTAAAGCACAACTAAAACTATTTCTCTCGCTGGTAAAGCAATTGCTAAGCCAGCTCCTTGCTTTCCCTGTCTTGCTGTTCCACCTAACAGACCTGCTAGGTGATCAAGTTTGCCAGGTCTTGCTACCATCCTCAAGCTGCCAGGTTCTCCTCACCTTCATCTGGTAGTTTGTCTTTCTAAAAGCTCTGTGTGTGAACACAATGAGATGCCCCTTCACTGCATTGTTTAGATCACTGTCGTGGTTTAACCCCAGCCAGCAACTAAGCTCCACGCAGCCGCTTCCCCCACGCCCCTCCCAGTGGGGTGAGGAGGAGGAAAGGGAAAAAAAAGTAGAACTCGTGGGTTGAGATAAGAACTGTTTAATAATTAAAGTAAAATAAAATACACTACTAACTAAGAATAATAATAATATAATAATAATAATAATAATTGTAATGAAAAGGAATATAACCCAAAAAAAGGAAATAACACCCAAGAAAAAACCAGTGATGCACAATGCAATTGCTCACCACCCACTGACCGATGCCAGAGCCGTGATCCGCCCCTCCCGGCCAGCTCCCCCCTGTTTATATACTGGGCATGACGTTCCATGTTATGGAATACCCCTTTGGCTAGTTCAGGTCAGCTGCCCCGGCTGTGCTCCCTCCCAGCTTCTTGCACACCTGCTTGCTGGCAGAGCATGGGAAACTGAAAAGTCCTTGGCTTAAGATAAGTGCTACTTAGCAACAACTAAAACATCAGAGTGTTATCAGCATCATTCTCACACTAAATCCAAAACACAGCACTGTACCAGCTACTAAGAAGAGAGTTAACTCTGTCCCAGCCGAAACCAGGACAATCACAAATCTGAAGAAAGCTATTTAGCCAGCTCAGTTTTCTGCTGGTTTAGTACACTGGCATACTCCATCTCGAAGCTAAAAGGGAACTGAGCCAGAGCAAAGGGAGAGGCAAGAATGCATTGCAGGGACAGGGGCAAAGGGGAGTTAAAGTGAAGCAAATTGGTAGTGAATCTCAGCCTGTTTATCTACCCACAGCCCAAGAGATGGCACACTACCTTCCAGCTCGTGTATGATAATATGTTCATCTGTGGATACCCTCAAGGATGGATCTGGGCCTTCAGTCTCTTTTAAAATGGGACTAGCTCTATAGAGTTGCCTAAATGCTTTTGAAAATATTTCCTTTCGTCTGGTGTCTGTTCTGAAACAAGTACAGCACTGTGGAGAAACCCTGTGACCATTTTCTCTGTAATTTGTTGTTTACTGGTACTATGTATAGAGTGTATAGTTAATTACTCATCTAGACCATTACATATGTGTATTTTAATGTTGAATGTTGCACATTTTGTAAGTTCATTCTTAAGTTAAAAAAAGTTGCTGCTATTATTTTCAAGGCATTTTCTCTCTTTGTGGTTTTTTAAGGTCTCGTGATGTGGCTGAAGTAAATGTTTCCATGCAATTTACACCCAAAAGCATCAATATCCAACAACAAAATTGTCAGATAAATAAAAGAAAAACAATATGCATAAATGCCACTATTTGTTTTAAGACCAGACTAAAGTCGAAGGAAGATACATTTGAATCCAGTAAGTAGATAAGCACTAAGCTATGGAATCTTTATGCTATAAAACTGCTATGCTTGCATTCATTTATTTCTCCAAAAATGGAATGCAACTCTTCTAAATTCACTATTCAAAGTCCATTTAAGATATTTTGGGAAAAAACAATGTGTAGAGGCAAACTGGTTCATAATATTGATCTCAACTTCCTTTGCAGGTCTGCAGTATTGGATTACTCTCGACTCACAAAGACAAATATCTCGAAGTTTGTTCACAGAAAGCCATGAGAGGAAAATGCAAAAAAATATAACTATCAAAGCATCAGAATGTATTAAACATAACTTCTACATGTTGGCAAGTAAATCATTTAAAGTGTTTTTCTCATGTTGACATTATAATAACCCAAATGTATTCCATTAATTATAAATTGGACAACAAATTCTGTATCCAGAATTAATCTTAAGAAGTGCACATAAAATTTGTTTACCACTTAGGATTTATATATTTGTATGTGTATATAGATATAAACTATTTACTTATATGTACAGTCTATTTACCTTTGTCTCTTTATTTGTGTCTGTCTTAAGAAAGAGCATAACACACTTAGTGGAACCAAGCAGCTATCGTGGTTAGTAGTTTAGGTGCATTCAAAACTCAGCAGGAGCATGTGAGCTGGAAGTCTAGTTTGCATAATGGCGCAATTCTTCCTACTAAAATATAGTAAAAAACCTCACAAATTAGGTTTGGGATAGAGAATACTTATCCACTGCAAAACAGAAATGTAATTAGCAACTGTGAGTATGAAATTGCCCGGATTGTAACTAATGTGGAGAGTGAATGGAGATGAATATTATAAGCTACCGACATTTAAAATGTTTAGTGACTTCACAGTTGTATCATAATTCAAAACTAATGATAAATGATGCCCAGAATTTGCTTGAGTATGCAATACACCTCCTCACAGCAGGCCTCATTTTGACTTCACACAAGGTAATACCACTGCTGTTCTTATTACTGGTCCTTTAAGCACAACTAAAAGAGAAAAGTCTGAGTTGACTGTTCTGAGACATTCTTAAATGAAACTCTGTTGGATATGCTCAGGCTATGTCACATTTTTATGATGAGATGAGATACACAAAAACATTAGTAGATATTTATAAGGATTGGCTTGCACATTAAATACTTTATCATCAATTGTAAGCTTTCAAATGCTTCTCTAGCAGGGATGGCGACAGTGTTACTGAAAAATATTTTACCTCAGCATTGTTTGGTTTTTTTTAACCTCCTTACATATTAAAATAAATGTCCATAACAGCAATTTTGTTTTCTTTATGTTCTAGGATAAGCCTGACTTTCAGGACTCTGTAAAGGTTTTGCTGGAGTTCAATTTTTCTGATCCAGAGAGTGGACCTGTTCTTGATAGCAACCTGCCAAATTCAATATCTGAATATGTAAGTCAGCAAGATTCTGTATTAATAACTAAAGTATTTAAGGTAAAATTCATAGCCCACACAAGAGCTGAAAGTATTGTCCACAAATTGGCTAAAGAGTCGTTGAGCCTGTCCAGAAGATGTTTCCTCTAAATGAGTCTTCAGGAGTGAAAAGCTTGATTCAGTGTGCTTGGGAATCAGCCTGGGGTTTTAAAGCTGTCCAGAGTTAAGTGAAGATAGAAGAGACTGCAAGCAATTTTAGTGTTGTTTTTTTACGCAGATAGCACAGAGGAATGTTAGTCATTTACTTTGATGGTGCTTGGCATCATTCATACTTCTACTATTGCCTCTTTTTCTAATCTAGATGAATCACTTAGAAGGGAATGAGTAGAAAGCTTATGTTTCACCTGTGCATTTTACAGGATATTGGCATGTTTAACTGATTAATATTAGGGAAGACTTCTTTGATTGTCAAACAGAAGACCTTATATAAAATTAGATAATGAATTAAAATGCAAATATTTGATTTTAATAATAAATGTAATAAAATTGAGAATAAAAATACTATTGTTGCAGATTCCTTTCACAAAAGATTGTGGAGCCAAAAATAAATGCATTTCAGATCTTGTTCTGATTGTAAAAGCAAGCATAGCTGGAGACAGGTAACTACACTGGGTTTATTGTATCACTTGATATCTGTACAAAATTTCTATGTAAATTATAAGTTCTGTAGTCTAATAAGATAATGCTGTGGCATAATTTCCAAATCAGAAACAATATAGTCTGGACACTGAAAGAAGTTCCTTTTTATGTTAAAAACAGATTCAAAAGTTAAGGTGTCCAACATTCTTACTTTATTTACAGCTCTTCTCCATTCATTGTAAAGTCACGCAATGATAAGTTCACCATCCAGCTCTCTGTGAAGAACAAAAAAGACAGTGCCTATAATACCAGAGTTTTGGTTCAATATTCTCCAAATATTATTTTTGCTGGCATTGAGGTAGGAATTTTTCACATTATCACATTTATCATAACCTGACCTATATTGCTGGAGAGATCTGAGGATGCCTTTTTATTAAGCCAGAATTTCACCGCTCTGGCATCTTCCCAGTTGATTGGAAGAGATTCCCTGGGTGTGCTGTCCTCTCTTATCTCTCTAAAAGAGTGTATGTATGACATTTAGACAGTAAGTGCCTGCATCTTAGATGAACATCAGCACTATGAATCATCTGTACATCTGTAGAGCCAGAAATGCCTTGTTATTTGTCAGTACAGCCCCTGAGCCTCTAGAATTCTCCTTTTGCACCTGTACGGAAAAAGCACTGTCTTGGTAGGGCAGCATAGTTCAGTGTTTGCCTCATCCCTACCTCAGACAGCATTTCCAAAGTAGCTGTTTTTCTGCCTGCCTCAGCAGATATGCTACAAATTCACCTCAGTTCAGGTGGGAAACGTTAGGAGAAGTTTGTTTTCTATCAACAGTCCTGATGTTGCACATTAGGAGAAGTCAGGGATCCATAGCACTGTTGCTGACCCTGTGGCAATGATTTATGGAGTATGAATGTCACTTTGATTGCCAAGTTAGGAACACATTTACAAAATTACGTGTAAAAACTGTGTACTTACACATATGTTGATCTGCTAGACCCCATGACTAATTTGCATGACGTCCAGTTTGCATATAATTGCTCATGTTCCAAACACTTTCACTGGAAGGGAATAATGGCTACTAATTGATGTAGATGTCCATAGGTAGAAATTGTTTTGCAGAAGTTGTGGCTTCCTATTTTTGTTCCAGTTCAGTTAAGGCTTTGACTATGATGTTTTGATGATGAAAATCAACAATGGTATATATGCTCAACAGACTCATGATGCTTAGTCAAAATTTAAAAAGAGCTTGCACAAGATCATGATTTCACTTTCTTTTTCCTTTAGGATATACAGAAAGATAGCTGTGAATCTAATCACAACATCACCTGTAAAGTGGGATATCCATTTTTAAAACCTGCAGAAGAGGTAAAAACTCACCCTGCATGCAAGTTCTCCTTGCTTCATGTTGTTCTAAGGCCAGAGCAGTCCCTATCACCTCTGAATTTCTTTTCTCTTGTGTTCACCCCAAAACCTGTCCATGCATGTTTCCCAAGCTATCCTTGACATGAACTACACTGAGCCAGATAGGAAAACATCAGATCTTCAGTACCTGGGCAGTCAGCTGTGGTATGTGAGGAGCTAATAGGTGCGTATTGTCATTCTTGACACTGTCAGAAGGCAAGTGGCACACCGGGCCAGAAGGGTCTGTCACCAGGTGTATAGGATATCGGTTAGGATATACTGATAAGACATTAGATACTGTGGCTTTCCACAGATTGGAGCCTATGACTTTAGTTATTTTGTACATAAAATTTAGTCAGTTGGTTGAAAAGAGAATAAGCTGGTATGTGGAAATGCTAACCTGGATCTACCAAAGCCAGGCATCAAGATTTCACCTCTGCTCAGCAGGGAGTGAGAAGCCTTTCCAGCAAGCAGTCCACTTAAAATCAAGCTCCAGCTTGAACAGCTCCAGCGACAAGCCTGTATCTCCTGCTGGAATAGACAGGGAGCTTTAGCTAAACTAAGCCTTTGAACATATGCATCTAAGCCTCACTTAAATAGTTCTGATATTGAATTGGGAAATATCAAATTGCATGCAAATAAGACCAACTGTCTTTCCTGGCAGTTTCTTGTCTGTTCCTCTGTCATATCAGGTCTGTGTTGCAGATGCATAACAGAGGGACGATCTGGAGAGATGTTCCCTTACATTGCCTCCCACATACACGTTCCAGCTTGTGTCTTGGACTTCTACGAATTAAGTCAGCTGTTACTTTCTTGCAGCCAAATAAGGATACTACCCAATGCCAGTGCTCACAATGCTCCATTCCCAGCTTTACTGGATTTTTCACATTTTCCTTTCATGCTTTGATTGTTAGTTTGTCTGTAACTATAAATCCCTAAATTTAGATATTTCATACTCTCCTTTGCATTCAGAAATAAATTACTCTCTGATTCACTGATAAGCATCCCTAATACATTCCTTTTTAAAGCCTCTTCCTGGCTTTTTTTGGTTTTTTTAAGTGTAAAGAAATATCTCAGACAACTTTCTCTGGGTCACTTTGTAGGAAAGATTTGTACACATTAAAGGAAAAATAAAAGTCTGAGCTGAAAAATCCTGTACAGAAACAAATAGTAAAACTTCTGCTTTATGTAAAATTACCCTTAAGTGTCAGGATATGAAGAGGGACATGTTTGAGACAGTGTTCCCAAATTGTTATGTAGTGCCAAATTGTGATAGATTTGACCTAGTTATAATGAGTAGGGAATTTTTCTGAGACCTAGTAGTCATTTATTTACATTGTAAACATTTCTGTTCGGTATTCTAGGTGTTTTACTGTATATTAAATGAGATTCCAGTAGCCTTCTATAGGCAGCTCATGTCCACTGTAATTGCAAGGCTTTGAAGCTTTGTTTCTTCCTCATTAGAGAAAACAAAAAATGGTTTTGATAAATTGCTTGCAAGACCAGTTGGTTTTACTGAGGCTTCTCAGTTGTGAAAATTGGAGGCTTCTGTTTAATAAATGATAACTGTTAGATTTCTTTCTTGGTTGGGACAAATTCAAAAAAGTGAATTCATTTATAGAAAACTGTTAAAATGTGAATAAGGATTCCATAGATAAAAGTAGCAAAAATTTGCTCATTTTTTATCAGATCAAACCTTATTAGTGTGCTTTTATTTCTTTTTTTTTTCCTTTTAAAATATGTAATGTATTTCTTTAAACAGATTTCCTTCAAAATATCATTCCAATTCAATGCATCATATCTCCTGGAAAATGCTACTGTTCATGTATATGCAACAAGGTTAGTTGCAATCATTACTTGTTTACCTTCTGATTTTTTTTTCTTAGAAAGCTCTACAGCTTTGTGTTTCGTAGTAAAACAAGGATGACTTTTCTGAACTCAGAATTGGTTAAACAATCTGTAGAGCTGGCACCTTTACAGATGTACTCGGTCCAGCAGTGGACTGAGTGGACTAAATAAATAGCTGTTTGTCTCTAGAGCCTGAGAGTCACAAATGAGTCATAATTTCCAGTAGTTTTACTTTCAGAAAAGGTTTATTCTCTTATAAAATTACTGCATACTTTAGCATGAATCACAGTTTATGCTAAACAAAAAGGTCTGGCCTTCAAAGAGCAAAAGCATTGCACAAGTTGTCTGTGATAAAGGAATGCACTTGCCCTCAGTGCTTGCTGTCCCTGCAAAATCCAGGGACGGTGTGAGAGTAGTGACCCTTACTTGGTCCATTTGCATTCATAGAATCATAGAATCATTTAGGTTGGAAAAGACCTTTAAGATCATTGATTCCAACCATTGATGTAGCACTGCCAAGTCCACCACAAAACAATGTCCCTAAGTGCAACATCTACACGTCTTTTAAATACCTCCAGGGATGGTGACTCAACCACTTCCCTGGGCAGCCTGTTCCAGTGCTTGATAACCCTTTTGGTGAAGAAATTTTTCCTAATATCCAATCTAAACCTCCCCTGAGGCAACTTGAGGCCATTTCCTCTTGTCCTATCACTTTTTACTTGGGAAAAGAGACCAACACCTACCTGACTACAACCTCCTTTCAGGTGCTTGTAGAGAGCAATAAGGTCTCCCCTCAGCCTCCTTTTCTCCAGGCTAAACAACCCCAGTTCCCTCAGCTGCTCCTCATCAGTCAACTGCAGTCTGTAATTTTAACAAAGATGCATTTCTGAGCTGGGACTGGTGCAGGACTTAACTTTTTAGTTACTGGAAATAGTCTTTTGAATTTATTTTTAGGCTATAGCAATTAACTGGAAATGAGGAGTGTGTTTTCATACCCAGAGCTGTAGGTATTTCAGTTTCTTAAGATCTCTTCCCACCTAGTAGTCATGTTGCATCTGCACAGTCTAATCTGAGTGGCATATGTTGTTTTATTTTAGTGACAGTGAAGAACCACCTGAGACCTTGAGTGACAACAGAGGACACGTTACAATTCC
This sequence comes from Gymnogyps californianus, assembly GCF_018139145.2. NCBI lineage: Eukaryota > Metazoa > Chordata > Aves > Accipitriformes > Cathartidae > Gymnogyps > Gymnogyps californianus. The sequence goes on along the minus strand of NC_059500.1, from coordinate 66,240,779 downwards.
AGTAAAATATGAAGTAGGATTAATATTTGTAAGGTATTGATGCTTCTCTGTACTCTATTTGCTAGCACAGTAAATAGCAGGTGTTCAAAGAGAATATAGGATTGTTTTGTTGTTGAGCTGTGGTCAGTACCTACAGATGACAGCTTCTAGTCTCATGAACAGGAAGCACAGGCTTCATTGAAAAGAGCAGTTACATCAAATAATGGAGCAGTTACCGTCCCTATCTTGCTGTATCTCCATTTTATTTATTTAAATTTGGTTTGCAGTTTGCAAGTACAACAGCATCTTTTGATGATTCTTATACTTTGCTCTATTCATTCAAAGGCATTTCAGGTACATAAGAAAACAAATACTTCCAGCTTCCCGATGGCCATGAATTTGTATCACTATAATATTTTATGGTGTGGTGTTTGATTTCCAGCCCCAAACATTAGCCTTAATTTTAGATTCTCAGGGGTTTGTTTTTATCAATTCAGACATAAACTTTAATGCAGGTCCTGTAGTATACTTTATTTTCAGAAATAGCTTCCATCAGAATTCAGAAATAAATTCCATCCCTGAAAAACGTTATAAATATTATCAGTAGACTACATTGCATGGTGTGCAGGGGTAAATAATTAAGTCAAATTAATTTTGGATGCATTTTGTTGTTCAAATCCAGCCTTTGTTTGTCCCATAGGGAATAAGGTTGTGTCATGGTTTAACCCCAGCCAGCCACTAAGCACCACGCAGCTGCTCGCTCACTCCCCTCACCCAGTGGGATGAGGGAGAGAAATAAAAAAAAAAAAACAAAACTCGTGGGTTGAGATAGAGACAGTTTAATAGGACAGAAAGGAAGAAAACAATAATAGTGATAATAATAATAATAAAATGACAATAGTAATACTAGAAGAATTAGAATATACAAAACAAGTGATGCACAATGCAATTGCTCACCACTCACCTACCAATGCCCAGTTAGTTCCCGAGCAGCAATCCACCCCTCCCAGCCAACTCCCCCAGTTTATATACTGGGCATGACATCATATGGTATGGAATATTCCTTTGGCCAGTTTGGGTCAGCTGTCCTGGCTGTGTCCCCTCCCAGCTTCTTGTGCCCCTCCAGCCTTTTTGCTGGCTGGGCATGAGAAGCTGAAAAATCCTTGACTTAGTATAAACACTACTTAGCAACAACTAAAAACATCAGTGTGTTATCAACATTATTTTCCTACTAAATCCAAACCACTGCACTATACCAGCTACTAGGAAGAAAATTAACTCTATCCCAGCCAAAACCAGGACAGGTTGCATTTAGGACATGCTGGTTTTGTTCTCTTTTTACTTGGTTCTGTCTTTTATAGGACCCTGCCTGTTTCACGTGGCAATACTCAGGATAAGGGACTGCACAGCTAGAATAAGAACAGCAAAATCAGGCCCTGATATATTATTTTTGGGAACAATATTTGCTCATTTTGTAGTTTTATCTGAACAAAATATTCAAAATGTACATAATAAAAAGTAAGTACTACTCAGAAAATGGATGAGTTGAACTTCAGTGGAAGTAGCAGTGCACTCTTAATTGCAAGACTAGTCCTGGAGGATTCATGAAATAATGACAAGACTTATATTATTAACTGCTAGAGTTTTTATGAAGATGTGTGTGCTTATTGGGGTTTTTTTGTGGTTTTTTTTTAACCCACAGTGTTTTCAAAGAGCACCATGTTATAATTGCAGCAAATGATACCGTCCCTACTGCTATTAACACAACAGAGCAGATTGGGGATGAAGTTACTCTACATTACAGGGTAAGAAACAATTAAAACTGTATGATATAGGTACTGGCCTCATCTTTTTTTTTTCATTTGGTTTGAATCGCTTAATGTGATAGCCTATTACTTAAATAGCAGCTATGCATTATGCATTATGCAACATATGCAATATGTTTTTTCTTGCTTGCTTCAGAATAAGGTGAGTCAGAGGTTCTCATAGTGGTCCATCCCTGCGGAGTGGTTCTGGGGGCGTTTAGAGCTGCTACCCTCAGCAGATGAAAGAGAGCATGCCCTGGTAAATGAGAACTTGAGCTATGTTTATTGCAGTTTAGAACAGATATTTCCGAAATCCAGTCAGCTTTGAAAAAGGAAAATGCCGTGCTCCAAGAATATTGTCTTCCTAGTGGAATGAATACTGCAAACTAAAATCACTTGGAAAAGATATTTAATGGACTAGAAGTCCAGCCTCAAGTTGCAGTAGGACTGAATTTAGTTCTCTTGTGAGCATCCTTGTTTCCCAGTGTCAAATCCAAAGCTGAACAAGGGTCCCATATAAAAAGGATAAAAGTCTCTGAATCAACTTCTGTCTGTAAAAAAAGGGCCATGGGAAACTTCTTGCTCTCACTAAATAATAATGGCAAAGGTTTTTTTTCTATTTTTTAGCCCGCTTACAGTGTTTTACTCAGCTACTTTTTTTTGTCCAAAAGTTCAAACCCAGTAATCTCAAAGCTTTTGTGGATGTTTAAGACATTATTCATCTCATTTCAAAACATTTTCTTTCTGAATGTAAAAGCTGGTGGACTGCAGAGCATACCATTTATGATCTCGTAAGTAAAACTCATCTCTGCAAGCAGCTTACCACAAATGAGTAGTCAGAAGAGAAAAGTTAAACAGGTTCTTGAGTATTTATTAAGCTCATCCACTTCAGAGACAGGATCACCAATTCCCCTGCCAGCAATTCTACCTAGGCATTTTCTCCATCCTCAGCCACAGCAGGCCTGTTCATAAGGAGCAGAAGCTTACAGATATGTCCTGTGATCTTCTCAGGGAAAACAGGGGAGAGGAGCAGGTGAGCAGGAGGACTGTTGCCTAAGCACACCTGAGGAGGAACCAGCAGGAGCCACCACTGGTACAGTGGCTCCTCTCCCATGTTAAAGCATTTTGGGGGCTTTATTAAAAATTGAAATGAAATGACCTTTGCTAGAAGTCCCAGATGATAAGAGGATGCAGTAAACAAGAAGGAATTTATGTCAAAATGGCTCCTTTCATCCTGTTCATTTGATTTCCTTCAAAAGAGCATTGTGTTACCAAAGACCACAGAAGAATGTGTCTGCTAATTCACAACAGGCTGTTCTTGGGGAAAAAGTAGGAGTTCATCACACCACTTTTTGCATAACTGACTGTGGAAACGTAAAAAAACACGGAAGAAAAGAAAAACACAGAAAAGGAAAAAACTTGCAATCAAATACCAACAAAATAAGGACAGTACTAATCAAAACATTTTTCTTTTTTTTAAAAGGTTGAAAAAGGTGAACACTTTCCAATGCCAAACCTCACACTGCAGATCTTATTTCCCAATGTAACAGCAGCCAAGAACACTCTTCTCTACCTTACTGCATTGTCACATTCCCAAGTAAGCTAGGAATTTTTATTTTTATGATTAATTTAAATTTGAAATTTTTGTTGCAAGGAACTGCAAAATGCAAACATTTGGGATTATGCCTTGCTTCAAGGTAGATATTGCTTTCAGTCTAAAAGACAAGATGCTGGTGTTTTAAGTGTATGTACAGATGTGCATAAGACAGAGAGATAAATTTTCTTAAAAGGAAACAAGCAAATTTAAAACGGAGTTGAACAATAACTGGACTATAATAAGGTTAATTTGATATATTGCCAAGTGATGAGAGGTCCAGATTGAGATAGGAGTGACAGGAGTTTCTTTCTTAGTTTTGCCTACTGAGCCTCAGATTACCTCCATTGTCAGCAGTGCTTATTGTGAATGCTCTAGTCCTGCTGTGTACGTCTAGAGCTCAATCTCCTGCTCAGTCCTCTTCTTTCTGTTACTGAAATTAGCCTTCCTGCATGTCTGCTCTCCAGCACTAGCAGTTCTCTGGCTTCTTCCTTCTCTGGGGCACTGAGACATCTTGAAGGGGATGGTATGTCATGTCTTTCACATGCTCTTCACTGCGTCCCTCATTTGAGTTTTCCATTTTACTCCTCCAGAGCAGCTGGAGGAGATCACAATTCCAGCAAATTCCATAATTCCAGATCTGTAGATAATAAAACTAGAGCTCTATCAATAACTGGATGGCTGAAGAACCCAAATATCACTAAGTGGTGACCTAAACATCTTTTTTTTTTTCTTTCCCTCAGACACACACACAAGTGCACCTCTTTCCAAATATTTCACGTAGTTTTGAGGTGTTGCACCACTGAAAAATAAACCAAATGGTCTAAATGAAAGTTCAAGGTTCACCTTAAAAGAAAAGAAGTCCAAAAAACCCAAAATATTTCGTGTTTAGAATACAAAGAAATTGTGTCCGTTCCTAAATTCCTTCCCCCATTATTTTCATTCCTAGGCAATCACCACATTTGACCCAAGTTTGCACGTAAATTCAACAAATCTGTGCTTTTTCTGTGGGTATAATTCATCTACCACTAGCTACACTCTAGTGATCGTAGTGTGCTAAAGTGCACTGCAGGGGATTTGCAATCCTCTTCGTGCTAGCAATCTGAAACTGAATGACTTGACTGAAAAAACAAATTCCCCCGCACCGAAGACACCAAAGGATTTCCCAGTTGCCTTTGAAGGATCCATGGAGGTCTAGCAGTGCTCTAGCACCCTCTCCCCCTCCCTGGGCACTGCAACAGAGGCTCCTGAATCCTGCACTTAACTTGCCTGTCTGCTTGCTAAGATAGAACCTCTGTGGATTGCTGTGCAAAAGCTATTTAGCTCTTTTAATAGCCAACTCTTGCTGGTTCATGTTGTGGTCATCTTGCAGGAAGCTCTTGTTTGCTTCTACAGATGTTTAAGTAGCTGGATAGCATTCAGGTTAAATTATCTCATACAAAGATCATTTGTTGTTTGAATAACGATACTTCAGTACCTACACCATCTGAATTTCCTATTCTGCAGTCTTTCAATATGCAGTTTTATTGCATTTAGCAGTTAGTAAATATTATTAATGTTATTAAATATTAAATATTATTAATGTTGGCTTTTTTCCAGAGCATTTTTTGGTAATAGATTGCATATTCAGACAATAAGAATAATATTTGTATTTCTGCTAACAGAATGTCATCTGCCAAACTAGTTACCCTGTAGATCCCTTAAAGATCAGCACTGGGAAACCATTTGTGTTGCCAAAAATAAAAGAACCTACAAAGGATACAATTATGGTAAGCCTACATATAGTATATATATTCATTCCAGATATTAACCCAGATTTTGGAGCTGAGTACTTCTGCAATAAATATATAAAAGCTTCTCTCAAACTGTATCCTATGGAAACTCACTTTGTCTTAATAGCCTGAAAAGCCATCTTTATGTAGACTAGCTATAGTTTTTATTTGGCTATAAAACTGTATGTGGACCTGAATTTGGGGTGGTTTTTTTTAAATTTAGCAAATGTGTAAATAACAGTAGCACATTTGACAGCTGACTAAATCTTGACCTTCTATATTCCCATTGTAATTAATAAATAATAATATTTCAAAAGGCTCTCATCTCCCTTGCAACTTTTTTAGACACCCAGTTGAAAATACTTTCAAATGCTAGCACTCTGACCTGACAGATTTTCCTGGTAGAAATGTAATTGATGATCCCATTTGGAAGGGATTAGCCTCTCATATTTAGATGGAAGAGTTGCAAAGTAATTTTGCTGCTGTCGTTATGTTGGCATGTCACGGGGAAAAGTGTCATACTACCTCCTCAGCATAGATGTACAAGTTGAGTTTCTGGTGCAAATGAAACCATGCCATGAGAAGAGTATTTTGCCATGCTTATCATAGTCCTTCACAGAGGTGATAAAGGTTTAGGCTAAGCAAGTATTTCCAAAGTGTTGAATATAATTCTGCTGCCCTCCCAGCTAGCAAGTGATGCTGGGAAGTAAAGATACCTAAATTTTCACACACACATCCTGCCTTGCTTGAAAGATTCAGGTGTCCCACGATTTCAAAGGCTCAAGAAACACTGCAGAGAAGCCATAGCTGTGTTGGCAGAAAAACAGTTGCCGTTACAGCCTTTGCCTCCTTTAGGAGCTCTGCCAATGCCTTTTGCTGAGCACCTACAGTCACAGAGCTTCCTCAAGGCTAAGCAAGCCTGCAAAAACTGAGTCTATTCTACCACAGCATGAATATCTCAACTCGTTTTATACACTGCAGTGTCATTTTTACATAAAAAGCCCCAGTAATTAATATCAGTTCAGTGTTGGTGTCATAGCAAGTCTATAATCTGTATATATTGTAGTTCACATGTTTTTAATGTGAAAAATCTCTTCCTATTAATTCTTGCTGGTGCCTTTTAAACAGGACTGTGATACATACAGCTGTGCATCTATTAATTGTGCCCTGGTCCCATCTGACATATATCAAGTGAATGTTTCATTAAGAGTATGGAAACCTACCATCATAAAAGTAAGTAAATCCCGTTTGTATTCAGAATGCTCTTGGGTTTGAGAAACTTAAGCCAATGTTTCTAATGCCTATTAAAATTACACCTTTCTTTTTCTTAAGTCTCCACAGTCTCCTAGTATTTGAAATAGTTTCTCTTGCTAGTTCAAAATTTCCTCAAAACTAAGTTATGTGCATTTTATTATCTTTAAAATAGGTACTTAGAACTTAGCAGGAATTTCAAAATATGGTAAGAAGACACCCCTTACTTATTCTGTATTGATGGCCCTTTTTTTAATAGCTACTTATGCATCCACAAATTCTAATTCAGCAGATGTAAGGAGGGGTACGTAGAAGCGTATAATTTTTAAATCAGTTTTAATCTGGAAAGATTTCTCATGTCTAGAAATTATTTTTTGATCAAAAAGAACAGAGGAGAGAGAGTTCACCTCAGAGCACACCTCAGTGTTGTCTGATGGTTACAACAATGACCAGGCTGTGGTCCATTTTGCTCAGTTGATAAATTTCTGATACTGAGTTCTTGTTTTCTGTCTTTGTTTTTTTCTGGAAAATAACAGGACAGGAGGGGAGATACAGCAGAATTTTAGAAAGCCCAAACCTGTCCCTGTGGCCAAAGTACTATTCCAGGATTAATTAGTATTTCTTTGAAATCTCTGCTCTCTACTCTTTCAAAGCTGTACTGCTGTCTTGTAAACAGTGATGTGTGTGCTGAAGGTGACACACATGAGCAGCTTCACTGACTTTCACATTTTTCAGAATCTCCCAAAACTTTAGCATTAAGTTTTCCTTTCACCCTTCTCATTTCTACAAAGCTTTCTTCTTCAAAATACCTAATTATAAACCATAGCCATTTCTCTCTTCTTCCAGGCAAGTATTCACAGCTTAACCCTTGTTGTGAAAGCATTACTTAGGAGTGAGAACTCATCACTGATTTTGAGAAATGACCATCAAAAACTGGAGGTAAGAACATGATAATTCATGGATTTACTCTTCATAGGATTTATTGTGCTACTGAATCGTTCATTTTCATTCATTACTAGTGAACTGTTACCTGTTGTAATGTATTGTCCTACTCTAATTAAAAGTGATTTCATATCACAGTAGAAATGTCAGAATTAGTCAGATGATAATACCAAAATCCTATTACCCACCAATGTACCTGGGTGAGAAGAAGTCCTGTCTGAAGTATTTCTGCCTGCTGCAGTATAAATGCTTCCTGCATGTATGTAAATTGAAAGCATAATTAAAATTCTTTTAAGGAATCAATAGTATTTTAAAAACTGTCCTGGGTCATTTAGAAGTGATCTTACTTTGTACATTGTATTTTCTTTGTTATTTCTTTATTTATTATTTATTTCCGCTTCATTATCCAGGACATATATTTGAAAGAGGATTTTTTATTTTTCAGAAGTTTCCTGTCATTTTCTTAGATAAGAAGGTATATAACATTATAGTAGTGGTGTCAGGTATACAGAGCAATGTATTTAATTTTGTTAGAGTTGTCATTTATCCTTTAATACTTTTTATTCCAAGATGTTTATAGTGGTTAATGCATTGCGTTTCTGTGATAACTTGTACATGGAAGGCCTTATTTACTATAATGTACATTTTTAAGCAAAAGTCTTATTATGTGTTATTATTGTTAATACCCCCAAAATTTAGAGCAAAGTAATATTCAGTGTGAATTACATCTTGTGCAAAATAGTTTTGGAAATACAAGCATCATAGGTCAATTATTAGCTGGTTTTGTATCCAGGCATTTCTTTTAAGTGATAGATTAAAATTCAATCCAGGCGTGTAAACACAGCTGAGAAGCTTGAAGATGATGAGAGCTGCTTTACAAAGGAATTTCAGAATTAACTTTTTTTAAGACATAATTTCAAGTTGAATGTTTAGTGTTCAGCTCTTTAATGCTTTTTTGAACTATAAAGTTGTGTCTCTAATAAGTTCTTCAGTTAAAATAATTCAAACTCCTATATGGTCACGTTTATTTAAATGTGAATATTCCTTATTTCAGTTTAGTTTACACCAGATACACCTGGTTTAAAATCAACTTAGTATCTACACAGCCTTTTACACTTATTTCATTTAATTGGTTTAGAAGCTTGTTAATCACTGCCACCTTTCAGGGAGGCAGGCATTGAGTGATGAAGCATATACTAAAGAAAATCCATAACATACACTTCAACTACTCATGGTTTTGGTCCTGTATCCTTTATAACAATGACTACTGACTTACAGCAGGGCTGACCCCCATGAAATGAATGCACTTACAAAGTGCAATATATTATGTAATTACAAGGTTTCATGTTGGAGATTATTTTCTCAGTTCCCTGCTACAAATTCCTGTACTTAGAATGAAGTGGTACCCTGGAAAATCACTGCGTACTGATAAAAGTCATGCTGCTCTGTTGATATTTTAGAAGGACCTGTTATTTATTGCTTACATTCTGAACACTTTGCAGACCATGATTAAGATTTCCAAAGAACTCCCACCGGGTTCAGTCCCCTTATGGGTTATCCTCCTGAGTATCTTCGCTGGACTCTTGATTCTTGCACTGCTTATATTTGCTTTGTGGAAGGTAAGCTGCACATTCTTGTCTCCATGAAAATAAACAAATATGCTTAAATTCTCTGCCGTGTCCTTCTCATAACAGACACTAATATTATCTAATAAGTAGAGTGAAATCTTGTAGAAGTGACAAAATAACTAATAACATTACATTTTTCTGATGTGTAACGTGCAACGCTAACCAATTGAAACCTACGTTGCCAGTAGGTTATGAAAAGAAAAATAAAAAGAGATTTTAGCACAATTAAGGGCTTATTAAGGGGCTTTATTATTAGCTTTGGCTGTGGTCTTCGATAACCAGGTTTCCTCTTTGCTCAAGAGATACTAGGCCTGTGGTGTAAGTATTGCCGCAAGTGGGCACTCTTCTCCAAGCTAAATATTTAGTTCATACTTGCGTTAGAAGGTTACCGTTTATAAATTTCAACTGCATAACCTCTTGAAAAATTTGACAAGTATAAAATAAAGTATTATTTATTCAATTGAGTACCAAATATTATTAAGAGTTTTAGACTTTGACATTATGTGAGCATAACAATGATTCAGCAATCACTCACTGTATATTAACTGTATTCCTTTTGTCTGCTTTCATGATATGTCTCTTTAGTTTTTCCGTTCCAGGAAAAACAATGTTGTACTTCCATGATAAAATATTAAATGACTTTTTACTGTACTGAAAGTATTAAAATAGTATTAAGAACCAGCACACGAATGCTACCAATATGGGTTGTATGCTTTGTTCTTAGTCACTTTTTTCTTTTCTGCAGGCTGGATTTTTCAAGAGACCACTAAAGAAGAAAATGGAGAAATGAAGAAAAAAAAAAAGCAGAAATTTTTGCTCAGGTCTGCCTCAAAAATGTTACTGTAAAATTATAAACTTAGATGCAGTCGTCACAATGTTTTCTAAACTCTGGTGCATTAAAAAAAACTAGAAGCAGAACAACAAGAAGCCAATAAAGCACACATGCAAAGGAATGATGCAAAGGAAGAATAAACAGCCTTATGGCATTTTGTGATACTCGAGGACATACTTTCAAGTGTTACTCATTTTTTGAGAGTAACTGAGGTCAAAGATTCTAACATTTTTTAAAATGGAAAATGCGTAATCATATTTTTATATACCTATTATGTGGAATCATTTTTCATTCCAAATAATGCAAGAAGTCAGCTTGTATGTAGCAATCCCAGTCTTTTTTATCACCTTACAATTTTCAAAAGGAAAAAGCATAAGTTTCAAAATTTCCTCCTTATGTCAGTTCTGTGAAAGCAGACTGTCAGTTTACGAAGCGTAATTTGCAAACTTTGAGAATGCACCAAATAGTGTGGTAACTGATGTAATTACAATTCAGAAGATAGAAGCACTTGCAGAATTTGGGGTGAAAATTACTGAAATACCTTGGACTTCTCTTTCTGCTTGTTTTAGCATGTCCAGCTGAACCCAGGATACTCCAAGAAAGAGACTTTTATGGTCAAGCAGACCATAAAGGGTTGATGCATTAAATTACATAACTGTTTGAACTTGAAACAGATTTTTGGCAGGCCTAAAAATGTATGCACAAAACATTCAAGCCCATCTGATTGCACACTGTACTCAAATAAGCAGGGGCACAATTATATCTGCAAATTGAAATGTCCATATTTATGCAGAAAATGTTTAGAGGTACCCTGAAAGTTTGACTCTTGCTGTATATCTTGGAGTAGCCAGGAGGGTGCTTCATAAACTGTCACTGTAAATTTATTGTGTAGCTATTTAATCCAAGGAGTTTAAAGTGTACAAAATAGTAATTAACAAAAGAGCACAGATAGGAAATTCAGCACTGGCAAGCTTCTTCTAGTATTATAAGTCACACCTCATCTTTGTTACTTACAAGTTTAAGAAGTGATGAAGAATTTGCATACTAAATAAGCACTTAACAAATGATGTTTATTTTGTGTCAAAGATTAAATTTTATATGAGAATACACTGAAATGTAGATAGTAAAAGTTTTTAAGAAATTTTTTCTTTCTATTTAGACTATTCAGTTTCCTCCTTTCTTTCATGCACTTGTCTTCCTTCCACGAGGATCTCTCCCCAGGGCTCTTGGGCTGTGCCTTGTCCTTGAGAGCTTCCTATATTACTTGCAGCCACACAAAATTAACAGAAGAAAGTGGAGGCGTGCTGGCAAAGTCCAATGTTGCCTCAGCATGAGATGACTCGGTATTGATTGCCAACAGATCAGAAAATGTTGAGGAGACGTACTAAGTTCTATAAGACATACTTGTCTGCAGAAAAGCTTTGCCTTGCCAAGGAAGCCAGGAAAATTTGTTCCTCCTCTTGGTATAAATGGCACTGAAATGAAAGAAAAAAAATAATTGCAGTTTTCCAAAACATTTTAACTTAGCACTGACTTTATAGTAATAGTTTAAAAAGCAGTGATATATTTTATAAAGGCTTCTTTTTCATTGAGAAGAGACCATAGATTGGGTTGAACGTGCTGGCAAGTACAACTCTGGAAGTGTGCCAGAAGGTGCTTTGTTGTTTGAAAGATGCTGTCACTCTTAAGTCCCTTCTATTTAGTTCCTAAATTAGAGAGAGTAGTTATTGGGAAAGGCTGAGACTTATGTGAATGCAGCAAGTAGGATTAAGTTTGAAAGTGTTTGCCATTTCTCCTTGTGTCTGTGGGAAAGGTGGTTATTTCATAACGACAGTCTGCTGAAGGTAGCAGTGTGACTCAGAGGAGAGGGCAAAGCCCTCCGTGGGAACACTGTGGGTGGCTGTGCTTGGCGGAGCCTGGGAGAGCCACCGAGTCGGCGGACTTGCTTACTGTGCTTGTCTGCACGCCTGAAAGTGCACCCTATCTGAAGGGGTACGAGGTGAGTTGCCCTGGTTCTGAGCACAGAAGGAAGACTTGAATGGAAGCAAAAAAATGACATGGAGGAGTTGTGGATAGAATCCCTGCATCATTCATCGTGCGAGTTAAATAGTCCTCGAAGGAAGGCAAAAATCCATTTGTTGAACAGTGAAGATAAATTAATATTCGCAGAGGTGTTTTCAGTCCCATGTGAGATGCAGGTTTTATTTTAAGAAAATGTATGATTTTGCCCATTTGTTTGAAAGATTTAAATGGCACTTGTCACCATAGCATCTGAATGCCTCAGAATTGTAAATGCTTTTTCCTTATAGTATCTCTATAAAGGCATAGCAGTGCTGTTATCCTGTTATGGTTTTGTAAAGGAGGAGAATTATGAAGGAATTGTGACTCACCTATGCACACATAGAAAGTCTGTGGTAGCAGAGGAAATACTTAATATTTATTATTATTCAGCCAGTTTGTTAACCATGAGGTCATTTTTCCTGGCTTCATAAAATTACTCACAAGTTGTGCAAGCCACACATCATTTTTATGCAGCATAGTTTTATTTTGTTCAAGTGTTTCACTTTTTAGTTATGATAAGCTGTTAACCAGAGCTTTTTACTCTTCTGATGACATTTCCTGTCTTATTTTAAAGCATCAGCCTAACTGAAAAAATATAAGTGAATAGCACAGTCTATTTCTGTAGATAAAGACTACGCAAAAATACATAAGCATTTTATCAATGAAAAGTATGTTGGAGATCAGTGTTCCATTCTTTTTAGGCTTGCTTTGCACTGTAAAAACAGTAATAAGCTTCATATAACCACACTGCTTTCCTCTTTGTCATGATGCTTTCTCACTTTTCGTGTTTGTCCTATAGTTTCAATTATAGTATCTATTTAAAATATAAGTATGTAAAGGGAATACCACTATAGCACATTATTCTTACATGGGCTAAATTAGTAAAATCACTATTTTTATCCATAAGAGCCTTTCCACACAGCACTGCAAGAGCAGTATTTTACTGCTTTTCACTATATACAACAGAAAAGCCTACTGAAAGCAATATTGTAAACGTCAGGAACATCTCACTGAAATTTGGCAGGCACAAAAAATATCAGAACAGCATGTAATCTGTTTTGTTCCTATAAAAAGACACGTTAGGGCTGTAATATGTGTCTAATAACTAAGAAGCTAAACATTTTTTCATTCAAATAAAAGTCTGTAAAAAAAAAATAATAATAGATTGGGTGTATAACCAGAGCTTAAGCAACGGAGGGAGTCTGGCCCAGCTCAGTTCCTAACTTCAGCACTGAAGTAGCTGATCTTAGAGGGGATGGACAAGCTACGTTTCTATAGCGCAGAACTTGTCTGGAAAGGAGCAAGGGCTTTAAACCGACACTCCTGCTTCAATTTGAGGCTGTTCTAGAGGTTGTTAATCCCATATGTAGTTTTAGAAGACTTAGAAAACAGCATCTACATTAGAGCAGTCTCCCCGGGCTGCTGCTTATGTTCCTGTGCTTGTCTGGTGTCACTGTAGGTCTGTAATATGAGCCCTTGCTACAGACACAACTCACCTGTCCTGACCCCTTACCTGAGCCCTTTAGTACATATCCTGTGCTGAGTCATTTTGAGCATGATGTTCCTCTTCTGCAGAGCTTGAGTCAGGGGAATGCACCTTCAACTGGAGCCAAGGGGTTTCATCTCACTTGGCACCGAGAGGCTGGAGTTAGGGTCACACTCATCCAATGAATTCCACGTAGTCTAATTGTTTTAATTTCTTGAATTAACTATTCTATAGATGATGATCCCATTCAAAAATAAAAGCAGAGCAAGAGAATCAGAATGTACTGTTGTTAATTATACCACTTAACAGGACTAAGAGGGAATTTGCATCCTTTTTAAGAAAATCACAACATTCTGTACAGCATTTTCTTTTTCCTGTAAAATTATTCCATGTGTTTTATTGATTAAAAAAAAAATTAAAGAGTCTAGTGAGCCTCCTTTGTAGTTTGTTTGCTTTTCATTGATATCATTCATAAGAATAATATAAAGGCATCTCAGTACCTAAAACCGAATCCATCTACCTGTCAATAGAAAGCTATTGTAGAAATAAGCATTCGTGCACAGCATAACATCAAGGAAAGCTTGAATGTGGTCAAGCTGTCAGAAATACACTGCCAGTAATTGTACGGATTGTGTACTTACAGCCACATTTGAAAGCTTTTCAGAGGACCATACAACTTCCTGACACACATTTGTTTTCATGACATTACATATATAAAAGTTGAAGACACATTCATTCATCTAACCATTCTTTCTATCCAGTGATTTTTCTGTACAACTTATTCCTGTGACCCAAATAGTCCGTTGTCTTGCAGTTGTAAATGATTCATATCATCTTTCTTAAAGCCTAGTAAAAATTTGTATCAAAACTTCCTAGAAGACAAAGATTACACCTTTTATATCACAGTTAACTTTTAGAAAACATTACAAACCATGTAATTACTTAACTGTTATCAGAGACTACTTTGATGGTGAATCACAATTCTCTTATAGCAACATCCTGTCTAGTCATAGGGGAGTGCTTACCAAATGTCCTACTCTGTATATATCTGATCATTAGAGTTTGCTGGACATTTTCCATGGGAGTATTTCAATGAAAATCAGAAAAAAAGCCACTTCTATTTTTGTTTGTTTGTTTTAAATTGCCTTTCAATGGAATTAAAGAAGAACTAGAATCACTTTCTCACAGCAAGAAGTGTAGTATTATATATCATTTACACAAAACTAGATTATAATTCATTGCATTTCGCAGAAGCAGCCCTAACACTTCACATTTCAAAGGCAATAGCAGTTTATGCAGTGGGTGTGGTTTGAGCCCTGTAAGAATGAAGAGTCATAAAGATTAAAGCACTGATGAAGTTTAGCAACAACTGGCTGATACCACAGTTTAGACAGCACAACTGGATTCTGTTTAAAAAGTGGATGATAAAGTGAGCTATCCTCAGTGCAATCATGTTTTAATTACAAAGACTGAGGGCTGACACCCCAGAGATATTGGACTTTTCTCATTCAGTCAAAAAAAGGGTGAGTAAAAGACCCTCAGGCAGATTTTTCTTCTGACTCCAGTACAGCGGGGCATAGTGCTCCTTTACTGCTTTCCCCCTCTCGTGCACTTACCCTTCTGCCCTTCTCCTTTTCTGTAAGTCTTGTTGTAAGTCTTCTCAGAAAGGACAGACATTCCTCAAGGGCTCACTGAATGTTGCACCTCCTAGGGATTTTCAAAGAAATGGGAGGGGGAGCAGAAGTATTCAAAGTGGATTGCACATTTAGATCTAGTGGGCCAGTTGTCTTGGCACACTTTGTCCATCCTTTTTGCACACTCTCTGTTCACTTTCAACAGTGGCCATGGTGAAATCCCACTTCTCAGTTATAGTTCATCTTGATTTGGTACTGGAAGTTAATATTTATTGCAAAGCTTCACGTATCTGGTTCACTATTCCATATGGTCCTTAGGGTTTATTCATGTTAAGGGTGCCATTGTTCTTCCTCCTGGGGTAAAGGAATAGGATCTCTCTGTCTAGTGAAAGTTTCTTCATATCGTCTTCCATTACAGAGCCTTTTCATCTTATCAGAGAGGATAAGATGAGAAACAGAGGATCTCCTCAGTTTTCCCTAAAAAGCATTTGAAGTTTTGCAATTTTGTGACAGT
The DNA here is from genome assembly GCF_018139145.2 of Gymnogyps californianus. Classification (NCBI taxonomy): domain Eukaryota; kingdom Metazoa; phylum Chordata; class Aves; order Accipitriformes; family Cathartidae; genus Gymnogyps; species Gymnogyps californianus. The sequence continues at coordinate 66,225,281 of NC_059500.1, read as the reverse complement.
AGACATAGTCTGATAAAGTAATTCATTTTCTTTCCTTTTGGGGAATTGTATACACAAACCTTGCTGAGTATTCTCATCTCATGGCCCAAATTAATAGCCATTAATAGCTCACTTTCTAGTTTGCTAGCTCATAAAATCTCACTGACAAGAGCCTATTACTCTGGCCTCAGTCATTTTACACTATGCCACAACAGATGCTATTACATCTCAAAACTTCCAGGGTTCAGCTGAAACTTCCCACTACCCTGTTAGTCAGAAAGAAAAAAGTTCTGGTGGTATATGTGTTGTAGGTTTTGAGACCCTCAGGAACCTCAAAAACTACTCAGTTGCTTTTTGCCATTTATTTGAGGGATCTGCCAAAATTAATTCACAATCTCTGGCCTCCTTTATGTCATGAATTTCCAGTATTTGGAAAGATGCCTATAGCTCTCAGCAAACAGTCATTAGCAAGTGTATTTAGAGAGCAATGTGTGTCTTACAAGATACTGCTGCAACATAGTTCGTCCTTTCATGCAAAGCACCTTAAGGTTCCATTCCAGTTATTGAGGGCTGGCCTGTTTGCCCCCCAAGAGAATTTTTCTTCTAGGATAAGAAAGATTTCTGCAACCTGATAAAGAACACTTGTACATCCAGTCAACTAGATGACAGTTGATCTCCTTACCACATTTTATGCCCCACCCACCTGCCTGATAATTTATCTTTAACTCAAGGTTTAGTAGCTCATGGTAGATAATGTAGAAAATGATCAGTTGAGAATAGGTCCAATTCAGCAGTTATGTGTATACCAAAAGGGGTTTTTTTTAATATTCAGTATTATTTTTTATTAGCTTAACACATTTAAGCTGCAAACAATATAAGAAAGAAAAAAGAAAAAAAAACAACAACAAAGCAATGCCTTAAGACTTAAATACATGGCACCTAATTAATTTAAAATTCAGTGTGATTGTGGGAATTGTTAAGGGAGTCAGGTTTGCTAAAAAATGCCTACCAAACAATGGAGCAACTCTTTGTGACAGGCAAATAAAAAGCAAGAATGGATAGGTCTTAATTCCACAAACCAGAAAACAACCACTATGTTTTCAAAATAGAAATGATCAAAAATGTAAATAGAGGCATATTCTGAGGAGATAGAGATTCTCGTCTTCTCATCATGTACTTATAAATCCTATCTGAGAAATATTTTCAAGATACCCACTATTTTTATGAGTTCAAGTGGTTATTGGAGCTGTATCAAGGTTAATGCTTTGGTAAATGGGCTGAAGTTGCTGGGGTAGCACACCAGCTGCTCTAGAGAGCATGAAATTATGTAGGCTGCATTAGCAGGCTCCCATATAGGGCCTCACTTTTGGGGGTCACATCTGAATGGAAACATTTCTTCACTGGCTACCTTATTTCCCATTAATATAATTTCCCCATGACAGGCACAAGCTTTGCTCACCTGGAAAAAGAATTGGTAAAAATATGTATATACTCTGTGTTAGGTAGGACATAGTTCAGTCAAAACAGCATGGAATAGGTAAATGTGTGCTGGTATAACTAGAGTGGGAAGCAGTGCTGTGCATCAGGAGCAGGACTGGAGAGTGAATGATACAGCTATTGCTGAGGATATGATGCCCGCACTATATGCTTTTTGAAGGTTTTACTTTGAACCCTGTCTTGAATATCAATTTCATATTCATTTTTCAGAGGACCACCTCACTTTAAAGGCCATTAATGTTATTGCTGCAGGACTGCTCTTCAGATCAGAACACTGGCATACTTGCCTTTGCCTGTAGTGAAAAGGAGCCTTAAGCTACCTATGGCTGCTGTGTTTTCTCCCTAAAATCCTGACTTCTTCAATATTCAACCCCATTTAGTCCCTCCAAGGTTCATACTACCTGGTTAAGAAATCAAGTGCATGCTGACCCAGCCAGACCTTCAAACATTTTGCCATGGTCTATGTTGAGTTTTTGTCATCTCTATTAGCCCTTTTCTGCTCATTTTTAACATTTTTGGTGGAAAACAGGTTACTTAGTTTAAATTTTTTCCTCTGGGATGGCTTGTGAAACAAGGTAGGTTATTGTTGATCACCATGTGAGAAAATCAGCTTCCCAAAGTGGATTTGGATGATTCTCAGAGGGGGATGATTCTCAGAGGCTTTGAGATGCATGGGGAGGTAAAGGAGGCAACTCAACAGATCTGCCTTTTGTCTGCTTTTATAACCCATGTGAAACTTCCTTTGTGTCCGTCTGTGTGTGTGTATGTTAGTTTTCAGCCACACCAACCCCCTGACTGCCTCCTCACACCCTTGTACAAGTGCTAGTACCACCACAAGAGGTAGAGTTGGGAATGCACAGCTAGGCAAAGAGGAGACTGAGTCCAGACTTACCTTGGTTCAAAAGCACAGAAAGAATGCATCACCTATGGCAGGCATGATCCATTAACTGCTGTACCTTGTGACTTTTCAACTGTGAACGCTAAGCTCAGGAACAGGCACTAAATATGGGGCTCAGTTTGCCTCTCATGGGGCGTGCATGTGTGCGCGCCTGGGGAGGGGGCTCAACGTACCACTTTACACATTGCTCTACATATTACATACTACTTTAGGTGTCTGACACACCAGTCCTCCTGAACTATATGACTGCTTTTCCCTTCAAGTCAGCAGCATAGGTGTTTCTGAAACCTGCATAGAGAGAGTCTTGCTGCCTGAATTAGCTGTCCACCCTTTGCATGCAGAGGCTTTCGAAGGGAAGCAAGACTACAGGATATTTTCAACTGTCACTGATCTTCTGCCCTCTATGTGGATTCCCAGTAGGGGCAAAGCAACTATCTTGTTAATAATACAATATGAAGAATACAGAAATATATCTACTAAAGTCAAATCAGCCATGATATTCTCAATAATGGCTTGGAATTAAATCATGGAATGAGCTAAATACTACAAATAACCAATCCTTATACATACTAAGAAGTCTGTCTTCCTGGTTGTTCATTATAATTCAGTCAATTGAATAGAAAACTATAAATCGGCCCAATGGCAGAAACACATAAAAGAACCAATATTAACCAATATTGGGTCTATGCAGTACCAAGTCCTGTCTCATGTCATCCAAAGCAGATACCATGGGCATGCAGGCAACCAGCTTCCCACAAGCACTCTTCCAGCCCGCAGCCTTTTTGCAGCTCAAGGTCTTCAAAGGCTGGGAAGGTTTCCATGTGTTTAGCAATCCCTGGCGGATTTCTGTTCCCTGACCTTGACTGGGAACCCAGGCTAACTTTAAACATCTGCCACCCTACAGCACTGCAATCTGCACCTGCATGCTCCCTGGGAGAAGAATCGTCATCTTCTGTTTGTGCTGATCTTGCTATGTGGCAGCTTCAACAGACATCCCTCCCTCATGTATTGTAAAAGACAGAGTACAACTGAATCCATCAGACTGATCCATGCCCCTTCTAGTATGTATTTACTATGTCCTTTTAAAGGCATCTCTTTTCCAGAGCAAAGAATCTTAATTTACTTAATTAGCCTTGGTATTGAGGCCATTCCTCACCTACCTTACTCTGTCTCAACTTTTCCTAGTTCTGCTGTAGCATCTTGAGATGATTGAAGTAAAATTGCACAAATGGCAAAGTGCTGTTTTATTCTCTACTTATCACCTAAATAGTTCCTAAAATCTCATTTGGGTATTTTTGACCTTTTCCAGTTTAATTCCAAAACCGAATTATTACTAATGTCTAAACTACATCCTCACAGCTAATTTTAACATTTCCTTTTTAGATATTATTTTATTTTAGTAGCTTTTTCTTTTTTCCTTCAGTGCAGCCCTTAATGTAACATTTTTGTTACAGACATCATGTGTCTGCCAAAAATAATAACTGATACTTGGTAGCCCTTCCCTCAGGTAGCCCTTCAGACTGAAGGGTAGCCCTTTAGACAAATCACATCAAAGGACTGACCTGGAGCCATACACCTTGGCCTTCTGTGTGTGTAAATTACATCACCTTCGCAAGAGCCCCTCCCAGAAATACATTAACAAAAAACTCCTCAGTTTTGCATACCACAGAAACTCTGATTCTGTAGCCACTCCTCACAGATGACAAAAATGGAAATACCTGAATGTTTTTCTGAGAAGGCTGGCATTAATTGTACATTTTGTCATCACATTAAAAAGCTAGGATAACACGTATTCGTTGTAAAATTCCACAATAAAGCTGGTTATTACGTATATGTTCACCAGAATACCTTTTAAAAAATCAAATATTTGCTCAGTATCTTCCCTCTGCAACTTTTAATTTTTCCTGAAAATGCAAAAATTATAGTGATCTTTTTGTAGTGGAACTGATCAAGCGACTTGCTTCCCACAGTCCTTACCATGAAGAATAAAGCTTTTTCGGCCCTTGCCAACAAAAGTGTTTCTTCTAATGTGCAAGTAATCCATATTTGCATAGAACCAAGCCTGAAACTTTGCAAACCAGCTCAGGCAGATATGGTGGTTTTGGCAAGTGTCCCTGTGATCACTGACAAGCAGACACAACAGGGTGCTATAAAACACATCATTAAACAACAAAGACATGTAGAGCAAAGGATGTGTATCAGGCCCCTTTTTAAATTGCAAAGATAAAAAGCACTAACCAAACTGTTCTCGGAATGATTTTTTTAATCAGTGTAGGTGAACTATAATAAAGAATATTTTTTCTGAATAAGTGTAATATGTATAAAATAGCTGAAGAGAGTCAAAAAGGTGAAATACTGCACAATAGAGAAAACCTTGTTTTCTATAACATGCAATATATAGTTCAGGGTTACATGAGAGGGTTGTTATCAAATGCCTTATAATCTATTTAAAATAGCAGTATTCATCTAAGGGAATATTGTTAAAGAACACAATAATTCTCACAGTATTTATTCTCCTATGATGTACTCTGTAGATACAGACAAATGTTGGTCTGAGAAGCAACACCCCGGGAGACAGCCTTTGTGTGTGAGAAAGTATTTTTCAACATTGTGTCTGGATGAGGAAGAAAGTTTCGTATCCTTAGGGTATATTTATAATTAGAATGATGTAACTGAATCAAAGACATTGTTTCTTCGGAAACTGAGACATCTTAGTCTGCGGAGGTTATTTTAGGGTGGGGCACAGGGGGATTCTAGGTTTATTTCATCTATTAAGAAACCTTTTTTCTCTATGCTGTGGATCTTTTCTGTTATTGTCCTTTCATTAGAATCCATTAATTAGTGTTGTTCTTCTTCCTTGTGGAAGTACAGATTTTCATCCTTGTCCCAGAGCTGCACATGTATTTATACACTCAGCGCAGACAGGAGGAGAAGCGGCTAGAGCTGCTCTCCCAATCACAATTTGCCTACTGGTCACTGGATCGCACTTGATGCTGAAGCTGACGTTTCTGCCTTAGGTAGCTGCACCTTGAAGTGTCTGTTTGCAGGGCTCCTGTGACACCATGAAGAGGAAACCCAGGGACTGCTCTGAGACACATGAGTCATTTCTGGTAACGATTGACCGAGGGCTTCAGAGTTCGGAAGTGGCGGTGTCTGGGGAAGTGCTCACAAACACTGAGTCCATGTGCAAGTTCATGCGTTGGGATGTGTAACACATCTGTGTGTCCTAAAAGAGTAAGTACATGAAAGAAATCAATGTGAGTTATACAGGGACAGGTCCCTGCTGTACTTCCATCAATGATTTTAATGTCCTGGCAGAGCTTTCTTGAACTACGTGATGTCCATAAAGAAGCAATGTCCAAATAAATACCTGTTGAACAATCCCACCTGTTGACAGGCTTCTTCATTTTAACTTACAATTCAGATTCAGAATGTTAAAAAGAAATAAGAAACTGAGAGAACACGTGTACTTTTATAGCACTCCTGAAATAAAAGCTACGATCTGTGTCACGCCTAAAGGACAATGACCTAGATGCTGAGAAGGGTGAAGGAAGGAAGCATTTCTATTTCAATTTTCCAGCCAAACTGTCTTTTTCATTACACAATGTTAATGCCAAGAAGTTTGAAATTATTCAGCAGAAATCATGGTTACAAAGTAGAATACATCCGGTATGAAAAGGTAGAGCCACAGATTTTTATATTTTCTGGAACTGTGGGATGGAGAAAATGAATGTTTCTCAAATACTCTGAATATACACTATTCAACTAGTGCTGACAAGGCTAGATAGGCTGAAAGTTCCACAGCACACAGGTACCCTGCACTTTGCACTTCTTTCTGATTTCTTAGCAAGTTGAAATCCTCACCTCCCTGTTTTTACTGGCTTCAATTCACATTGTCTGCCTGGATACTGGCCTGGCATCTAAGCCAATGTAGGCAGTATTCTGCATAGGCAATACACCCTCACCATCACTGCCAACTTCGGATGAGTTGTGTGGCGAGGCTCCCGGATCCTGTTGCACTCCTGCATAGGTGAGGGCATATTCTGCAGGAATTTCATTTAAAGGAGAAGATACAGACTCAATGTCACTGAATGTGCAATTTAATACTCGAGGAAGAGAACCACTCTACGCTGTCACATAAATCCACCTTTTACCACGATTCTACATTTTTCTGACGCCAAAACTCGGAAAGAGGCATCCCCGCCCCTCCAAAGCATTGTCGCAGGGTACCCAGGGCTGAGGCGGCGGTTCCCGCCGTGCCGGTGGCCGGTCCTTGCTCCGGAGCCCTCCTTCCAGCGCAGCGCCGAGCAGCGGGCACGCAGCCCTGGGCAGCGCCAGCCGGGGCGAGCGCGGGTGTCGCCTCTAGGGACGGAAACTGGGGGAGAACCGAGGGGGACAACCCGGCTGCAGAGTTTGCAGGGGACTGCCGGGACCCCGCCGGGACCCCGCCGGCGCGCACCGCGGGTGTGGCGGGGGGGGGGGGAGCTGCCCCCGGCCGCTCCGCGCCCGCGGCACGCAGGGGGCGTGGAGGAGGAGGAGGAAGAGGAGGAGGAGGAGGAGGGGTATTTCGGGACGGCGAGGAGCAGGTGGCGCTCAGTGCCGCGCTGGGAAGCGGCCAGCTCGGGAGCGGCATGGGCCCGGCCTTCGCACCGCAGCGCGCCATGGGCTCTGCGGGCGCGGCGCTGTCGCCGCTGCTCCTCGCTCTGGGTAGGTCTGGCTCCCGGCTCTGGGAAGGGCTCCCGGCTCTGGGAAGGGCTCCCCGCGGGTGCGGGGCAGCGGCTGCGCCCGGCGCGGAGCGGGGGGAGCGGGGGCGGCCTCCGGCTGCCGCCGCCGCCGCCTCTCACCGCGGCGCCGGGGACGGGGCAGAGCCGGGCGGTGAGCTCCCGGCTGCCAGCGCCTCTGTGGTTTCTGGGCCAGAAGCGTGTGTGGTGGCGGTGACCGCGCGTGGAGTGCGATGCCTCGGCGGTGTTTTTAAAGCAGGTTAAACCCCTGAGCTCCTGGATTGGCACGGAGTTCACCTTCCCGTAAAATGGAGTGTGCGTGCGCTGGGGGGGGGGGGGGGAATGGGTGCAGTTTGACGTGTGAATTTACGGTTATATGGCGATTATGCCTTTTTAAAAGGGAAGATGATATTTTCATTGTGAATGCTGTTCCTAATTTGCAAGAGTCCTGTAGGTCTCTTCCCACCCTGTTGGGCAGATGTCGCTCCTTGGAAAAGGACAGGGAAACTTGAACCATCTCCTCCTTCTCTTGGCTGACTAAATTACCATTACATAGATTTTCCTGGGAACTATAAGCCATCATATTCACTTGCCATGAGCAAATTCCCAAGCACTTTCAGAGTTTTCGTATTACTGTATACTCTCACAAACCCTTAATTAGCAAGTCACTGAGAAGAAGCAGCATAAAAATGAGTTTTCGCTGATGAGCTGTTCCAACTTGTTCTTTCCGTAACTATAGCAAACGCTGCAGTGGAATGTGCGGCTGCAGGGTATGAAATCAAATACAAAAATATTAACCTGTGATGAGATATACAGCATACAAACAACCTAGTGATTAAAAAAAAAAATTCTTAAAAGTATCAGTGGGCAAAACATTCACTCTGCACTTTTGCTTAATCCATCCTTTATTCTCCTCGTTACAGTCACTGCACACTGGGACCATTAACATGCCCTGTAATTCACAGGGTCTTAGGACTTGCAAAGGTTTGTAGAGTGGTGCTGAAAGCAGAAGATAAGGACTGATTTTTAGAGGAGCATTCACCTGGCAGTAAGACTGACAGAAGTGGGACTTTGTTCAGTCACTATCCATGATTTGTCTTCATTTATATGGTTGAAAGCTGTCATAATTTTGATTTCAGATGTGTCATGACATTTGATATTAGTGGATGTAATTGCTGAGTTAATACTCACTTAGGCCTTTTTGATCTTGTAGAAGTAGCAGGGAAAAGAAAGTTTCAGGACGGGAGCATTTTCCCTGAGTGATTTGGAGTCCCACTGTGGTGGTACTGTTGTAGCTCTCCCATAATCATTTTCAAATTGATTGAATTCTAATGAGCTGTTTTACTTTCAAAGGCAATATTATTGAATTTAATTGGGCTAGCTTAGCTGAATTAGTACTTCAAGAAAATATTCCAAGTTTAAAATAAACTTGATTTTATGTCAGTATATTAACTTCTGAATTATCAGCTATATTAAATGGACCACGTAGGGGTATTGCTTTGTTGTGTCTCCAAATTCAACAGAAAGTAATGCAACAGTTAGTAAAGGTGTGGGTTATTCGTTGTTGGTGTGTACTTTTGTGTTTGGAAAGTCATTGAGACTTTGTAGATGCTATAAGAGGAAAGGAATAGAAATGCAATAGAACTACCATTTTGATAATATGACTTTGCTACGAACCTTGTTACTTGTTGACCAAAAAGCATATAGCATACAGAAGCAGGTTATGTTAAAAGGAATAACAATAAGCGAAGGACTTAATAGGGCAACTTATACAACAAAGCGTGATGCTTTCTGTTGTAACACACTGCTCTTAGCTGCTTATAGGTTTGCCACATCTGGTTCTTTAAATTTACATTTTAAGCTTCCAGTTTTTTCCTTGGCCTGTTCTTAAAAATCAGAGCCAAAATAGCCCAGCTCTTTCTGATAGTAAGGCTAGTGGAAAATACAGTAGCTTTCCTGGGCTCAATTCTGGTAACATTTTCTTTGGAAAGCTCTAGTGCCCTCATGCTTCAGAGCAAATATTTGAAATTTGGCAGGATGGTGCTATTTGCATCGTCTTGAAAATCTACCTAAATTTGGCCAAGTAGCAAATCTTTGGAAAACTGCATTCCTCTGGAAAGAAATCTATTTTTATTAGCTTGATTCTAACAAATTCTGTCCATCCTTGCTGTGGAGCTTGGTCAGACTTCCTCAGCTATTGGAGTTGTAGTGGGGTGTAGCTGTTTCTGTGTGAGGCCTAGGTCTACACTTGCAAACACAGAAACTCTCTCTCTTGTGTTCTCACATTATTTGGTATTTTTAGAGCAATCTCCGTCGTTCTTTGAGACACTTGCTTTCCAGTTTGCTTCTGGATCCTGGTCCGCTGATTGTCTGTACTGCATGCTGTTAGCTGATTCCTGGGCTCTGGGTGAAGCAGCTGGTTCTCCCTTTTATGAGAATAATTCACTTCAGAGTAAATTCTCATGTGATAGTGTTGGAGGACCATGCCTAGTGGAGGAAATCAAATTTATTGTGGCCTCACTATGCTATCTCAGCAGGCCTTCACATTCAAGCGCACCATGCACCTTCCTCCAGCAACCCAGGACATGAATGATATAACTCTGACATGTTCTTAAAATCCCCACTCTGTGAAACACACATCCCTCATGCTATTTAACTCTGAAGTGAAAAATCACAGCTAAAGAAGGGTTATGCCTTTTGGGCCACAGGTGTGTACCACTTGAGGACCACAAGTCCTCAGGCCTCCCTGTGGGACCCAGGCAGCCTGGAGCAGAAAGCAGCCCTATCTGAAATTGGGAGGGGGGGTTTCTCTGAAACTTTGGATAGAATCCAGAATTTCCAAGTGTGACGCCTCTTCTGTATGGTACATATCTGACGCTTGCTGATGAAAGACATCCTGTTGTCCTGGGGACCTTGTTGGCAATGGGCTATAGAGCTGTATAGAGGGATAGGAGAGGACCCCACTAACATAGTCTTTTTCTTCAGATCACTTTTGTTTAAACTGGGATGAAAGTTGTGATAAAAGAACAGAGTTTAACATGCAAAAGTTAGGAAGTGCCTGAAATCAGTTAGCAACCTGGACTTGTCCCTTCTGTGCATCAATGCATCATGCTGCCCCTGCATGTGGACAAGGGAAGGTAGCGTGATCAGAGAAGAGGCTGGGACTCCTGCCTTGCTTAGTTCTGAAATTAGAAGGCACTGTATGAATGAGGAAGAAAGGTAGGATGAAGAGAAAGGAATATTCCCCCCCCCCCCCCCCCTTGCAAAATTGCATTCTTTCTCTCCTTTTTTTTGTCACAAAAGCCAAGTGCAATTTCAGGCGAGTCATTTAAATCAAATCTTTGACACGTGGTTGGAGCTTTTGTGTTCCTCTCTTTCTCTTTGCTCAGCCAGGGGTTCTTAAAACTGAGGCTGCGTTTTCACGATCTGGTTAAGCTGACCTGAATGTGGGGCTGACGCTGCAAGGACATTTCGTCCACTCCTGACTGCATGTTGCCACCAGTTTCCCTGTGCTACCACTGGGGCTTGGTCTGGGGAACAGGTCAGGAACCCATTTGCCTGAATAATTTTTTCCCTTTTTTGGGCCAGGTCAGTTTTGGAGATGAGCTAAACTGATCCTGTTCACTTGAGCAATTTATTTAAGTGTTAGCGCTGGCATAGGGGACAGTCAGAACTCGTGGCCAGAGGAGGGAGGGAAGCTGGAAAAGTCTCTTTCACTGGTAGCCAGAACTTCCACTGGCTTGAGCTGGTTGTGGAAGTGCATCTTGACATGCAAAGCTGCTGTGTATTCACAGCTGTGAATGAAGTCAATGGAAATTGTACTTTGAATGTGCTAAGTATTCTGAAAAAATAAGGTTTTAGCTATATCACTAGATATCCAAAAGTGGTAAGTACTTTTGACCTTAATCTTTTTTTTTTTTTTTTTAAATGGGGCTAAGGATGATCTCTCATTTCACTTGAGTGTTGAAAAATAAATTCTCTGTCACTTGCAAATACCTATATGCATATGGTCAAAATATGTAGATATGAATCCACAAGGAAGCTGCCAATTCAGTAGGTTAAAGTAGTATACATAAAAAGTACAATGCCATGTACTGAGCAGCAAGGACTAAACTGATAACTGAATAGCAAGTGAAAATTGCACATTTGGTGCAATAAATGAAGCCAGAAGTCCAGGTGAAAATGCAGTGTATGATCGTAACACACGTGCGCACACACCAAGTTAAAGCTGCACAACCCATCTTAATTTCTGCCTTTCTCCCTCTTTGTGATCATCTTTTGTTACCTTGCTGTTTTATTATCATATTTGTGAGTAATGTCAAAAATCATTCTAAAATCTGGAGATTGTTTGAAAGCAGGACCCAAACATGAACTCTTCTTAAACTAGAACTATCTCTAGTTTTTCGTACTTTAAGAGAGTTTGTCAGGTAGTAGGAGTGTTATTATGTATTATTTTTGGAGTTTTGCCTTTCACAGCATTGCACATTGAAGTAAGGCTTCATTCATAATGTATTACAGGACTTGTATTTTGTACAAATGATGTTTATTTTAGAAAGCGTACAGGGTATTACCATCACACTCCTAAACACATTAACAGTTAATATTTATTTGTGCGTAATTTGGGCAAAGTTAACATGAGACCTTACCAACAAGTTTTAACTGTTTGCTGTCTGGCTCTGGAACAATTTTTGAATTGTTCTGTGCGTTTTTGATTCAGTAACACAGAATTTTCATTTAAGAATTCAAAGAAGTAAAAGGACTGATACTCCTTGGTGTTATTGTGTTTCTTAGCCACTATATAAATGTTATTCATTGTGGTCTTTCTTCACTGTTGTTAATTTTGAATGAATGAAAGTGGGTTTTGCATGTGCTTCATGTAATATATTTTCATGAGGGCTAATAACTGGAACTGTCAATGTAATGGCTTAATGTCAAAACAGCTAAATGTGAATAAAATACTTTCCTTTAGGGTTAATGCAGGTAAAAGGGAGTTTTTACATCTTTAGACGAGTAAAGCAAGTCATTTCCCCCAGCAGAAATCTTGAGCAGTCTCTATCCAGTGTTGTTATTTTCATTTAAAGGTTTCCTTTGTTAGGCTCTGTGCAGGCTGGTTCCCATTTCCATGGTGACCATGCCGAAATGCAGACAGGACACAGGCTGGATTCTCATCGGCGTAGCCATGCACTTGCATACCAACACATGTTATCTGCTTGGCTTAGGACACTTCTATTAGCAGTTTTAACGTTTAGGACTTTTTTTTCACATAGGGATCTATGGCCCTGTGATACTGTGCTGTGTTAGGATTTCAGACCCTGTACAGCGAGAGAAAGCAAGTTGATAAGCTTATTTTTTGTGTAAATAAATTGGCTGTACCATTCCCATTCAGATTAGCCAAGGACATCAGAGAACTGTCTCAGCCTTGGTTTTCATTTCTGTTAAAAAAAGATAACGGAGAAGGATTTTTATTGATAAACCTTTAGGTGAAAGACTGACACGTATCTGTGCTAAATGGTTATATGAACATACCCTGTTCTCAAGGCACTGATAAAAGGATAATAAAAATAAATGAATGTGAATTACATGGGATAAATGATACCTTCTGTCTATATTAGCTGAGTGTGAGTGTGTATCCCTGTAAAGCAATATGTGATAACGTTCTTCCTGCTCATGCTGCACTCATTTTCTGGAGGTGGAGAATACTAAAGGCATCTAGTGGAGTCAACATAAGCTGTGTGAGCATTTCCATCGCTTCCAAATCAGGCTGGGAGTTCTGAATTACCAAATAAACTCAATATTCGGAGTGCTAGTAATTGTTACTTTGAATTAGTCCCTGTATGGCATTTCAGGATCTTCAGAGGACTAAGTTAGCTTTATTTTCTCCTGGAGATGCATATTCTTTAAAAATCTAGTAAGACTTCCATATTATTCAGGACTTAAAAGAGGAATTACACAGGCAAAGAAGTAAGATCAACACAGACTCTTTGAATGCAGGACGAGCAAAGACATTTTGTGTATAACTGAATGGCATCTGCATGGTTGAATGTCACACATGATGAATGTCACGGATTCTTTTGTCTCTTTCAAATTACTGGTAGACGGGGTAAAGGGCTTGGAAGTTATGCACAGCTCTGGTGGAACTCTCTTGCCTTATTCCTAATTTATTTTGCCCTTTGAATTGCGCTTCCAAGTTCGTCATTCTTCCTTTATTTCATACAGGGTATTTTTTTTAATCACACAGACCTCCTTGGCTAATACGGTTTGTTATTTCTAAAGAACAGACAATAAAGAAATCTTGAGGAAAATTACTGTTAACAACACACTTCTGGAAGGGAGCGTATTGCACAGTGGAAATACCTAAGGACATAATGGAGTTTGAGGATGGGGGTGGTGGTGAAAGATTGAATTAGGTTTTTACCTTTTATCTATCTATCCACCTGTCTAGCTATCTATCTCAAATATAAGTGACCCTTAAGCAAGAAAGCTGGCAGTAGTTGATGCTGTGTTAAGGCTGCGATACAAAGCTGTGTGTAATGGTAAGACTTGCAGATGCCCAGGCTGCCTGGCCCACTGGATTACCCAGTAAATAATTACCGCAGCCGACTGCAAGATCAGACTTCTTATCTGAATGAGGTATAGTCAACCCATGCTTGGCTCACATGAGCTTAGTGCAGCGATGGATGCCATTATGAGAAGTTGTGAACCCAGCACTTTTTTTGGGATGTGTTTGTGTCGTGCTCTGTGCTGCCTGGAGTAAGGCAGCTGCCCGCAGGTAAGCCAGCTGGATTAGCTAACAGGGTGTCTACCTTTTCCACATACACAGCAGTCACTTCTCGTAACTTCTCTTGTGACTGTTGTGTTCATGTCTCCCTTCAACTGCAAAAGCACACTGGGTAAGAAATTCTACTTCATTATGTAATCTGCTGAAACAACAAATCAGTAAATTACTGGACTTTAAGCCTAAATTTACTCTTGGCTGGTCCCATTCTCTTAGTTAGGTAAATGTCTGCGTAGGTGTCCAACTCAGGGCAACCTGTGTCAAGGAGTTAGTGGCCTGGTTTCTTAATAGCAACATGCTACAAAAAGGAAAGTAAAACACAGAAGAATCCCCTTGATAGACACCTGTCTGAAGCAGAAGCAAGTGGAGTATCTTGTCCCCGGGCAACTAGTGTGTCCTAGATGGTTACCAAATATCATTGCAGTGGGGGGGGTGTGACTCAAATGTTTCTGTGCCTGTACCCTTATTTGCATTTTCTGTTTGAGGAGAATGGTAATTGCTAACTGAAGAAAAGCACAACATTTTATTAAATAGTTTTTCACCGATTCTACTTTCTTAACTGTAAATTCTAATAAGACAATAAAAGTAGTGCTCTAATAATGAACATGAGAGCAATTTAATCCATTATTCCTACTGTGTAGTATAAAATTCAGTTATCTTTATGTGCAATACTTCAGATGGACGTAGAACTGATTGGATTTATAGATATTAAACTCAGATTTAGCTGAAATTTCTCAAATGAGAATTTAGCTAACCTTTCCTAAGTGGAAAAAATTTAAGTGGCCTGACACTTTGTCTAACTATGCCCACCAAATAGAGTTCCCATTTAAATATGCCTGAAATACATATAGGTCAAATTTAGAATAGCAGAAATGACTGAAATTGAAGTTACTCGATGATTAAGATGGGCAAAACAATAAATAGAGAAAAAGATCTAGCAGCACTGCTTGGATAGTCGTCCTTTAGTAGCTCTGCTAATAATAGTTATCCATTTGACTGTAGCCAAATATCCTTTCATTTCACTGTCTCTACTCTCTTTTTTGTTTTTGTTTTCTATTCCAAACTGCCCAAAGCCAGTTCATCATATTGAACAGTAAAAAAATACTTCAAGAGTTTCTGGAGTTGTCTTTCTGAGAAGTTGACAGCTACAATAGACTTTGCTTCTCCGAAGACAAAAAGCAACTGTTCTGCTTTTGTGGAAGCAAGTATTATCTCCAGAAAACTCTTCTTAAATGTACATGGGCCCTTCTCTCTGACCCCAAAATGTACAATGGCTGCATTTTACAAAAAAGGTAACTTCTTTCCAAACTCTGACTAGAGATAGCCTGTCACCCACCTGACCACAGGCATCTGGATATGCCAGAGTCTGGTGTGCAGGCTGAGGGCTGGGAGAGTGCATGTTGCAGCCCCGCTTCACCTGAAACCTGGTCCCCTGTCCCAGAGTGCAGAGTTAGGTGCCTTGGACTCAGCAGAGACATTTAGGCGGTTTTAAAGTGCACAAAAAGTATTTGCATGCAAAGCAGGTTGGCTCCTGCAGTTAAGCAGTGGATCGAGGGGAGTGTTTGAACTCTATCCTTCTCAGGCACCTGCATGAGGTGCCTCTTTCCCCTGAGGTCAAGGGTGGGGAAGAATTTTGGGAGGTAGGTGTCTAGTTTAGCTTTTTTTTTTTTCAAGAAGTAGCTGCCTGAGAAGTGATGGTAATAGTCACCTGGGAAATGTGGGCTTAGTTCTCCCTTGAGGCTCATGGCGATGTAGACTCGCCTCAAACTTTTCCAGAAGCGTCTTTGCTGCCAGGCAATAAAGTAGTCAGAGAAGTGCTCTCTACCTCTACTATTGAAACCAGGTCTCAGCTCATCCCGGGATGCATAGTTGTGTTTCCAGGCAGATAAGCAAAGACACATCTTGCCTGTGGCCTAATGTCTGGGGCACTTAGCTGGGAGGAGAATTCTGGGTTGGCCCTTTTGGGCTGCTCACGCAATTCACATTTGGCAAATAGGCAGTGCATAAAAAGAAGTTATTTAGCTATTTAGTTAAATCATTTAATTATTTGGAGCAGAAATTATTTCATCAGGAAGCATTCATCACCTCTGGCCATGATACCAGAGTGGGCCTACACTAGGGTAGGATACCTTGCTCTTAGACAGGGGTGCTTCTACACCTGTATCGTATTCTAAATTTTTATGTGACTTTGTGCTATTAAGCCTAGGTGACAGATAATTTTAAGTCCATTCTGGGTTAGGCAGCTGCTGAAGTCTGGGCTTCCTGGATTGTTTTCCTGATTTTAATGAGCCCAAATTCTACCTAGGCCCTATCTGGTGCCAGAATTGATCATTTCAGTGTGCATTAAGGAGGAATTTCAGGTGAGTGATTGGGACTACCTACCTGCCATTCAGGCTGCCAGGCCATGAGCTCCCATTACAATCACGGAGAGAAATAGTCGTTACGTCTGCTATAGGAAAACAAAAGTTCTGATAATTATAGCTCTTCCAACTATTGTATTATATATCCTGTGGTGGTTTGGAGGCTTTCTTGTTGCAGGAAGCTGATGTAGCAAACTTTTTACAGCTGAGGCTGATGTTGTTTCTGGGGCTGTCTGTACAGCGTGGAAAGCTGAGCTCCCGGCTAGCTCTTGAGAAGCTGTGAGAGAGGAACAGGGTCCTAAACGCAGTGTCCTAAACGGCGTGATGGCAGGGTTGCTCTCGAGCGACTGCAGTCCTCGCACTGCAGGCTGTGACACTGCAGTGGCAGAGGAATCGATAGTGATGGCGAGTCCCTCAGCCTTTTTCTAATTTAGCCTTTTCAGGTCCCATTTGACAGTGATTATAATATGATCCAATACACTAATATGTTATAATACACTGAAATTTTCATATAGCCTAAAGTGTGATATGGGTAGGGAACTACAGACTCCTTTGGTTGCTTTCCCATCTTCTTGATACCTGTGTGCAACCATGCATTTTCGTCTGTGTACAAACATGTTTTCATAGCAGCTGAGATGAGCAAATGCAGCAAATAGGGTACAGAGATAGCAGTCGCATTGGTTTCTCTGTGATGACTTGCATTTCCTTTCTTACGGTCATAATGTGGCTCATGCTTTTCTGACTATATTTGGAAATATTGCTGGTTTAAAAAAAGGGTCAAAAACTGATAATGTGGACACAAGGGAAGAGAATTTGCTGGAGTGAAATGCTGCTTGAAAAGTCAGTTTTTATCATAGGGAAGCATGCAAAGTTTTTTTTTATCATCATTACTTGCGAAGCCAGTGACCTAACTGCACACATAACACATGTGTGTACAGCTTGTTAGCCTCGTACTTTTAATCTCCTTGTGGTATGTTGAGAACAAATTGTGGTACTCTAAGGACAAAGTTAAAACAATCCTGTTTGTTGTACCAAGATAAAAGAAAAACTGCAGGTCATATTAAAAAGATGTAATTTATGTGATTTTTCTGTAAAAGAAAGTTTTTCCTACTGAACTTAATGATGGAAACATGCCAGGATAATAAATTTTAGTAGGCTTGAATACTGCTGTGTTTATTAAAAACACATAGGAAGTTGTCAGTCCTGCAGGAACTGCTCTTAAGCATTACTTTGGAATCAGTCCTTGTGTGTACAGTAGGCTGTTGAGATTTCTTAACTCCAGATGAACAGCAGCTTCTTAGTCTGCTGTAGGAGCCAAGGAGGGCAATGTGTGGGCCACGAATAGGGAGTTATCGAGAGAAAGACAAGTCTTTCGGAGTAGCTAATGCAGTCGTGGGTAAATTTAATTAGATCTCTTACTCTGCAGCAGTGCCGGAACAGTAAAATAGGCAGCACCTAGTTGTGTTATCCCAGTCTCTCCTACTTTCATTCACAATTTGTGTGTTGTATCATGTTTGGGTTGCTTTTATAGCAGGTTATTGGTAACTCTTCAGTGCAGCTTCTTGGATCATAAACAGTTGTAACTGAAAGGCAGTGACTCAGGCTTTCACACACTCGGAGGCTTTCAGACTGGAAGCTGACCTACTTCCAGGAAGGAGTCAGCCAACTAAGCCAAGAAAACTTGTTGGAGGGAGGGAAAGGAGGGGAGGAAGAGGGATGGGAGGGAGGATTTGTTACTAAATGAGGCATTGTTTTTCCTTTCTTCTGGGTGGTGGGGGGTTTTTTTGCGGCCTATAATTTATTTCTACACTAAACGTTATAATCTCTGTTAATTATTAAATAGTTTGAGATATTGTAGCTGATGTGAAGAAAATGTTGGTCCCAAGATAAAAGAAAGTAAAACAAATAGATGAAGCAGAAATGAAGACTTGCCTTTTAAGGCTTCTGTAAACATAATGAAATATCAACAAAGTAATTGGAGTGAGGATTATAAAATACTGTGACTTCTAGTACAAAAAATCCAGTGTCTTGCTGATCGCATTCTTTGCTCCTTTTGATTCCTGTCAGAGGTTCATGTTGTCTTTATTTAGAAGGTTGTTCTCAATAAGAAATCTGATAGATTTAAAATAAAAACAGATTAACTGTGATTATAAAACTGGTGTTTCAGTACATGAGCTGAAGATACCTACTTGCCATTGTGCGTGTATACTGATGAGGTTATGCATCTTCAAGAAAAAATTACAAAAAACAGAGAAGTAAATATACAAGAGAAAACTAATGAGAAAATATTTTACTTATATTGACCTTATTGGGTAAAGGTTAATATACCTTTCCAGATTGAATTATAAGTAGTCCTCTATTTTCCCTGCATTAAGTGGGTTGGATTCCACATAGCCCTCACCGAGTATACTAAAGCTATATCAAAAAGGTGTTTTGTATTTATGCTCACCTACAGAAAAGCCCCAAACAGTGCAACCAATATAGAATTACTTGTTTTACATGAAAACAACTTGATTTGATGTCATGACCTGTGCTTGCACACAATGCACATACCAATACAGTAAAGCGGATCATGCTGAAGACTAGTATGTTAACAAAAAAAAAGCGGTTCCTTTTTTGGGCAGATTTGCTCCCTGAACAAGCTCATTGCAGTGAGAATTGCTTGGTGGCTTCTGAAAGCCACAATGAAGAATATCTGTACTGCAGTTCAGTTGAATGAAGTAACTGCATGCTGCTTGTTTTGTTCTTTATGTATTCAGTCTTGTCAATAAAACCTTCAAAACACAATGTATTATGAAAACTGTTCAAATTACGAGTTGTTCATTCCATAAGAATAGTTGACTAATTCCAGTTGGATTATTGCTCTGATGACGTAAGTTCTGAATAATAAGGGAGTAACTTTACTCTTACACTAAAATATTGTTGCCTTTTAATAAAAACACTAAATATATTTCATATGAAGCAAATACTACTTGACTGCCTTCTTTCATAACTTTATTACTTTCCCTTCCTGCCTTCATTCCACCTTCTGCCTAGTATTTCAAGGACAGTAGGTGATTATAGGGTGAACAGTATCTGTAGGTGCCTGTACTTCCTTACTAACTTTGGAACCTGTGAGCCAATTTCAGCAAATTTTTGCAGAGGGATGAAAAAAATAACCAGTTGGGTATTGGAGTGAAACAAAAGTGCTTTTACAAGTTCCCTGACAACTAAGGAGATCCAGTGTGACCTTGCACAATACAACACACCAGAAAATCCACTCTAAGAGAGCCCTTAGAAATACTTCAGTCATGGAGAAAGCTTGAACCAGAGTGCACAATCCGCTGTGAGACGAAGCCAGCAGAAAGCAAGAGTGATGAGTTCTGTCATCCCTCCCACCCCTGTCTTTTCTCTACCCCCAGCAGGGTCTGACAGGCTTCAGGGCCCTGC
This sequence comes from Gymnogyps californianus, assembly GCF_018139145.2. NCBI lineage: Eukaryota > Metazoa > Chordata > Aves > Accipitriformes > Cathartidae > Gymnogyps > Gymnogyps californianus. Next base: position 66,205,622 of record NC_059500.1, on the reverse strand, counting down.
CAATGTGTGTTCTTTGGAGGAAGAAGTCTTTGAGACCAAGGGGAAAATTTTCTTTGTGGAATTTGTAGTGGCTCTCTTGGAGCAGATTAACATAAAGGGCAAAGTAAAGCCCTCTTCTGGAAAGAACAGATACTTTAAAAATGCTGGACTGAACAATTAAGGCAATGTAGGCTGTACACATCTTACTGGCTGCCAATCTATGAAACTGCTTCAGGAAGCAGACAATAATCCAGTGGGATTTTCTTGATTTTTTTTTTTTTTTTTTTCCCAAAACAATTGGCTAAAAAACCCACGCAAGAATGCGTGTAATACTATCTTGGTTTTACCATAATGCCAGGTCATGGCCTTGGTCTTCTTTAGTGACTACATGCTTACCCCTTCCACCCCCAAACCCCCCCAGTGTGCTGATGACTTTGGGTTTGGGTTTGTCAGGGTCCGCTGCCCTGTTGGAGGTGGCACACGGGGCAGCGGTTTTAGCTGTGGCTGTGCTACCGAGCAGAGGGGAGCTGCCAACCGAGGCTTTTTCTGTTCCCTCTCCTGGCGTCGTTACTGGTGTGAATGCTCACTCACAAAGACAAATGGTTGCTTACCTGGATTATATAACAAACTTTTTCTGGTTTATAGCTAATAGTTGTTCAAAGAAGCATACCGTTAAGGAAAAAAGATGATGAAGTATCCTTCATTGTAAAGCTTCCTACTGGCAAGGGTAATACTAAATAAATTTAAAACTAATGCTTAGTGTGAGGTGGATCCTTGTAGACTCTGGTCAAATTCCATCCTGTCTTCTTTTTTCTTTTTACTGTGATTACTAGACCCATTTTATGCAAGCCATAAATAACAGCAGCAGTGAATGCCTCTGTTTGACTGGACGTTTTAATGAGAGCTGAGACTTGGCATAGCTGAGTCTGTATGATTATGGGATTCTGTCATATATTGCTATCTTAAATTGGAGCATCACCTTTGCAATGTAGTAGAAAGTGATTGAAAATTCAATTTTACTCTTTAGACTGAAAACAAAAGGACACGTCTAGTATGACACTTATGACACAAAATGCAGACTAATAATATTTTTAGTATATTTTATTAAACTTTTATAAACTTATTTCACAAACCAAGTAATCAAACACACAAAATCTGATTTCATTTTTTCTCATCCAATTAAACAAATTTTTTGGTTATACTGTTTAATCTGAATAAGGGGTTACAATCAGACTACTGTTATAATCATGACATTAAATGATTGATTACCAAACGTATATTTCCTGCTTGCTCAATTTAAGCTGTGAGCTTTGCTTACAAAATCAAAACAATTATGAACTGGGTGTACCTAATATGAGCTATTACTTCAATAAACTTGCTTCAGCTTGTACTTCAACGGCAGCAAACAGAAGGCATTATAGCCATCGTTAGACATGTCATTTATAGTTACGGAAGAATTTCCACACGTTTGGGCTTAAAGGTGCACAGTCAGAACATGTATTGTTTTTCATCCTACTAGGAGCAAGAAAATGGTGGTGCAGAAGTATAAAAGCAGCTATACTCCTACACTGCAGCTCCTGTGGTATACACTGCAATAATGCAGTTTCTGAAATACGGGAATTCCCAGAAAAAAAAATACCATGCAAAGAGATACTGGACTTTATTGGAAAGCTTACAGTTCCTTTTATCCCATTAAGGATTTTTTTCCAACTTTTCTTGTCTGAAGCTTTGTGTTGGGAGCTACTCTGCTTGACGAAGCTGCCCTCTTTAAGCCAAAGCGCCCAAGCCTCCTACCCAGTCGGTGGAGAGGAACTGCTGCTTTTGAAATCTTCAGAGGGGCCTTCAGAAGCTTTAAGCTTGTATCTGGCTTCCTTTGTTCCATGCAGTCTGTTTATTTGACTGTAAATAAAGTGCCATTTACAGACAGAAATTAGGATGTGGATTTTTACTTGCCCGTCTAATCTCTCATCGTGATTGTTCGGTCACAAAGTAGAAGTCTGTCACCAAAAGCTATTAAAATCCAGATAGTGAATTAGTTTTCTTTATTTCAAGGTTCTTAAATTATCAAAGTTCATTGCCTGAAGGCAGCAACAGATACTGAATCTTTCCAGCCTAGAATATACAGTACTTTGAACCTAGATGCTTCAATGATTGGCACCCTTTTAATGCATAAGAGACCCTCTTATTCTGGCACAGGCTTAAAATAGGCTAGAAGCAAACTTAGCATTTTCTCTTTTTTTGGCTACAAATGCTTGAATTTCTTTTTCTGAATACTGTATTTATATAGATGTACAAAATGGATAAAAGATGTCCTTATAGTATAAACACTATATAAGATGGAGGAAAATGGCAGGACATTGCCTAGTATTTTATTGCAAGTATATACTTGCTAGGCGCAAATAAAGTAAGATTTGTGTGGAGTAGATCTAAAAATCAAAACCTTGTTTTCTCATTGCTTTTTTGCTCTTTTCTTTTCGCTGCCCTTGACTGGCTGCCTGGCCAGAAAGTGAGGATGAGAGAGGCAGTTTTGAGAAGAGACCTGTGGTCTGGTGGACACTTTTCCCATTATTCCAGGTAGAAATTCTTGCCCTCAGAGAGCAGCACTCTGATGCTGCAGTAGTGCAAATGATTAAAAAGACTAAAATCAAGCCCTAGAGGTAAATGGGAAGGATGGGTGAAATGGTTCAGTGAGGAGGCGGGATGGGAGGTTGGGGAGAAAAAAAGAGCATTGCTTCCCTAAGCCATGATGAGGCCCAGAGGAACCACAAGGAGCTGAAGCATCCCTGGGCTGGGCCAGGTGGTGTCTTTGCTCCTTGGAATCAGCACCCATCCTGGAGAAAGCAGGACCACAAGAGTGGCCCTGGAAGGTCCAGGGAGGGATGTTGCAGCACTCATGGGAGGGCAAGGGGTTACGTGGAAAGGCAACGTGTAACCCAGCACGTGTTGTGTTGACTGCTGTCTGACTTGTCACAGTGCCCTAGGGGAATTTGAACCAGCACGGGGACTTCTGTTCAGGCTGTTTCGTTGTGACATCTGATCTCTGTAGTTTTATCCAGTTCTGGAAATTTTTATTCTGGCTGTAGCATTTAATAAAACCCTCACCTTGGACACAATTCAAAAGATCTTCCATGCATTTGCACCGACGTTGGCCAATGCAGTTAGACAGAAGACATTTAGCAAAGTTACCATATGGTTAGCAGTGTGATTTGCTAATAACCGTGTAACAGAGTCCAGAAAGTCAAGAGTTTTTCTCTACATGTCATTGGATTTGGGGTCAGACTGGAAATGTTTATCATTCTAGGATGCTTTTGGCTCTTCATTCGAGAGCTAGGGTTTATTTCCATGTGCACCATATAACTTGGAGAGTTCTTCTTCTTCTGTATTTACATGCGGGATGGCATTGTGGTATAGTCTCTGTGGTGTCTGAGAACAGGGTATGCTAAATTGTGCTTGATTTTCTGACTGAGGATAATATAATTAGAAAACATCAGACCTAAAAATAAACCTAGGATGTGACATGAGCAAAGTATTTTGATAAAATGCAAGTATATTAGATCACAAAAGAATTACTGGCAATAGTCAATATCTATCTTGACTCCTCTTTTCCCTCTCTGCAAAGCTTAGACATGAACTATGAATATATGTGGTTGTGTTTAGTGTTAAAAGTATTGCAAAACACAGAGTGGTATGTCTGTACACATTCTCTTCTCCAGTCTTAAATAACATGACTCAGGAAATATATTTATCTCTAAGGATGTTTCTCAAGGAACTATACTTTTAGCAAAGGGTGATTTCTTGCTTTCCAGAGGCCAGCTGTAGATAGTGGTTGTTTGAAACAACTAATATATGATTTCCTGTTTTGAGTTTGTGGTAAGAAAGTAGTAACTGTGCAAGTTGTATTTAGTCTTCTGCTAGTAATGTTTGTGTTTTCTATTCTATGGGCGAAGGTACAGAATTCATTGAAATTTTTTATGTCGTGAACTTTGCCTGCAAACCTGGGATTGTGATTTTAATGTTCTCACTATGATGTTATTATTGTTATTACTATTACAGCTAAGCTACTGTGATGGGCTGTTTTATGCTGATATAATCCCTGTTAACCTCTCTTCCAAAGCTGGTTTTGGGACCTGGAAGAGAGTGATACCAACAACGAGCTCTCTGCCCATCAAAACTAGAGAAACGCTTAGAATTTAAGCTTGTATTTTTAAGATGCCAAAGATTGTCACATCTCTCCTTAAAGGGTCCCTGTTATAAGGGATTATCATAAAGGCTGCCACTTTGCTACACAATGACTCGTACTAAATAACTATGGTGAGGCATATTTTGTGTGTGTACAGCAGATAAAACTCATTCTGTCTGAGCACACAGGAAGGGAGGGGAAACATGAGGGATGTTGTTTAACTCATGAGCAACTCCATGAACCTGCCTCACCCGGGAAACCTCGGGCAACAACTGCACAGTGCAACCACAGGTCATGATTTCTTCCATCACAGCCATTTTTGGAGGGTTTTCAGGAGCCCTAAGGTGTTCCTCAGCTGGGCTGTAGCTTCTTCTGGGGACCCCACCATTGTCTTAGTCCTTCCACCTCCAAGCTGGGGGAGGAGTTACCTACTCCCAGCTATTAGGGGACTCTGGCCCTTTTCCTGCAGCTTCTGTAGTGGACATTCTCCTAGATGTCCACCTACAGCTCTTGATCAGAAAGAGATGAGGTCCTTTATGAATGAGGAGTGGGCCCCCATGCCCTGCAAACTCTTGACACTTGGGACCTTGTCCCCAGCCCACACTGCCAGTTCCCCCCAAAATGGCATAGAGTGGCATACCCTTATTCCTAGGCATGCAGGTGCCCAAGGAAAAGCAATTAATACCATGACCACAGCAAAGTGGAGTTTCAGTGTTAAGTGTCATGATTTATTAATGCAGTTCTATCTTGCATGTTTGTATTTCTAAGTTTTCCTGTTTAGACAACTGTTCAGACTGTTTGGACTGAAAACAAAGCCTTCTGACGTGATAATGACATGACTCAAAAATGTAGGTTTTCTGATGCAGTAGATAATCTGATTTTTGTTCCAGTGCTTCAAACATTAAGTTGCAGATAGACACTAGAAAACAAGCAGTATTAGCAGTTACAGTCAGTGCATTTTCATTTTAATGAAAACTGGCTGGATGGCCAGGCCCAAAGAGTGGTGGTGAAAGGAGTTAAATCCAGTTGGCAGCCGGTCACAAGTGGTGTTGCCCAGGGCTCAGTATTGGGGCCAGTTCTGTTTAATATCTTTATCAATGATCTGGACGAGGGGATCAAGTGCACCCTCAGTAAATTTGCAGATGACACCAGGCTGGGCAGGAGTGTTGATCTGCTTGAGGGTAGGAACGCTCTACAGAGGGATCTGGTCAAGCTGGATTGATGGGCAGAGGCCAACTGTATGAGATTCAACAAGGCCAAGTGCCGGGTCCTGCACTTGGGTCACAACAACCCCATGCAACGCTACAGGCTTGGGGAAGAGTGCCTGGAAAGCTGCCTGGCAGAAAAGGACCTGGGGGTGTTGGTCAACAGCCGGCTGAAGATGAGCCGGCAGTGTGCCCAGGTGGCCAAGAAGGCCAATAGCATCCTGGCTTGTATCAGAAATAGCATGGCCAGCAGGACTAGGGAAGTGGTTGTCCTCCTGTATTCGGCACTGGTGAGGCCACACCTCAAATGCTGTGTTCAGTTTTGGGCCCCTCACTACAAGAAAGACATTGAGGGGCTGGAGCCCGTCCAAAGAAGGGCAACAAAGCTGGTGAAGGGTCTAGAGCACAAGTCTTGTGAGGATCAGCTGAGGGAACTGGGGCTGCTTAGTCTGGAGAAAAGGAGGCTGAGGGGAGACCTTATCACTCTTTACAAGCACCTGAAAGGAGGTTGTAGTGAGGTGGGTGTTGGTCTCTTTTCCCAAGTAAGAAGAGATAGGACAAGAGGAAATGGCCTCAAGTTGCACCAGGGGAGGTTTAGATTGGAAATTAGGAAGAATTTCTTCACCGAAAGGATTGTCAAGCATTGGAACAGGCTGCCCCTGGAAGTGGTTGAGTCACCATCCCTGGAGGTATTTAAAAGACCTGTAGGTGTGGCACTTAGGGACACGGTTTAGTGGTGGACTTGGCAGTGCTAGGTTAACGGTTGGACTCAATGATCTTAAAGGTCTTTTCCAACCTAAATGACTCTATGATTCTATCATTCTATGATTCTAATGTACCTCAGCAGGCCGTTGATGTTTTTGCTGTGCCATAAGCTTAACTTATGCCTTAAGGTAAAGGAGGATAACAGACCTCTGAATATTTCTTGCCTCCCTTCAGCTAAAACATTCCCATTAGTAATGCTGCAACTTTTGTTAAGTCAAACAGTGAATGTGTCATTGATCTCTGCCCACAATGCTATAACACATGTAAAGAGTGCTAAACAGGCATTATGCATGGGCAGATGGATACTGTAGGGAAGAGGCTGGTTTTTTCTTGCACGTGTCAAAGGCTACATTTTATTTTCTTCTGTTGGGGGAGCTGGCACAGATGAAGACCTTTTTCACTGGGATCAAAATTCTTCTTTAATTGCTTCTGTGGTAATCGTAATCTTTCTGTTAACAGGCATTCTTCATAACTGCTGTGAAGCCTACAACGTTGGGCTCCTAGAAGCAAAAATATTTTCTGGTCCATCAAGAGAGCAGTTTGGATATGCAGTTCAACAGTTTATAAATGAACAAGGCAAATGGTAAGCAGTTTGAACAGCTTGTTATATGTCCAGTTAAAAGGTTAAGGAAAAAATGTTGCAACTGGTTTTTCTTTTATAATTCTGCATTGCATTTAAACATATTCCGGTTAATTCCTTTTTATATTAGAGTTATCTTTTTATGAATAAATACTTATGTTATTAAAACAAAAGTTGAAATATTCTAAAGATGTATGCATGTGAAGGTCCAGGCTTTTTTCCTTTACACAGTGCGATCTGAGGTCTTTCTTTCTGTTAATCTTTTACTTTCATCTCCAGTACACCAGTTTCCTCAGACTCACAATTTCTGTAGAATTTTAACTCTCACTTCATTCCTTCCTATACCAATAGCATCTTTGTTACACATTACATATACGTGGGATATTTTTCCATTTTAATGTTGTTGAGGTTAAAACAAATGATTAGGGCTGGAAAGTTCTAATTATTAATATTAAAATTAAGTGAACTTAAATTTATATCATTTTCTGTCTGATACAGCATTAAGTGTTCATTTCTCAAGGGATGGTGTATCTGGATGTATATAACAACACAGTCCTAGCAAAGGCCTGCCATCCGTTGCATCTCTTCAGCCATAAAATTTGATGTGAAATCCACTGTTGCCACAACATTGGGCTTGATGAGTAATTAGTAAAATATTTTTTCTATTAATGTTGGTTTCAAAAAGAACTTTAAAATATTAATGCAGAGTAAGCCCATTTAGTGGAAAACACATTGTTTCCTCTTCTGCAGCCTCAGCAACCACAAAGCTTAAGGTGTCTTTCATAGCAAGGACTATATGTCTATAAATAGTTCAGTGGTACTCAACTACTTTAAGTGGTTATTTGTGTATACAAGGTTTTAAGTCTATAGCGGAAAGTCACACAAGTTATATCGTAAGCTGAGACAACATTTTAGATGTGTCATTCTTCATAGCTTGAAACAGTGTCAGAACCAAAATAGCCACAAACTGGCATGTTTGCTTAAGTGATGATGGACGGATAGTGAGTGACTGAACTTTTTTCAGTAAAAGGAAAGTAAGATGTCAAAATCTGAAATCCATGGAAATGCATATGAAAATGTATTTTACAGTTAAAGTTTGGAAAAACCCATACAAAAATGTTGAGCTAGCTGAGACATTTATGCATAGCCCTGCACAGAGACACTGTGCAGTTGCAATTGGTTGTATAGGCAAAGACGTAAGACTACCTAGATCTCACTGCGTCTCCGCCGTTACCGTGTTTACCACCAGTGACCAGGAGGCAAAATAAGAGGAGAGCAGAGCTGTATCCTCCAAACTAAGAGCTTGGCGTTTCCTCTCCCTCCATTGGGTAGGCTCCCAAGCTACCCCAGCTCCTCGCCTGATGTTGTAGTTGCTTCTCACTGCATTTCTGCCTGCTTTAATTATGCATTTAGTCACCCATAGATCAGAGCTCTCTTTTTTTAAAATTTCTGTGTAAAGCCACTGAAGGAGAACAAGAATGTCTGCCTGAAGTGAATTGGATGCTTTGGCTCATACATGGAGAAACTATGTCTTGTGTTTTACCCTCCTTGTAAGTTTTTCTATAAGCTTGCAACAGGAGCACTAGGTTCCAGACTCACCCAAGCTGTTTATGTTTTGTATTTGCCTGTTTTATTTTTAATTCTGATATAAAAACTCCTCTGCTACCGCTGTCTTGGATAATGTGTGGTGGAGTTGGGGAAAGAAAGTAACTTTGGATTAACTTTTCCTATCTTCTCCCAAGTATATGGATATTACGAATCTGGGAGACTTTTCTGTAGATAGGCACTTCATCATTTGTTCATTCACTGCATGGCGTCTGACCATAGCTCCAAAAGTCAGCGAATTTTATCAGCTCTTATTCGAGTAACCATGACTTGTTAGAGACTCTTCAGTGAAGAAAAGCTTTTTTCAGTCTCCCTTTAAAGAAATAATTAGACAAGCTTAAAAAAACTCAGTCATGGTTTACTCTCTTGTTCTCTTCATTTCTAGGCTATTTTCTTTTTCTTGGGACAGTAGAGCTTTTTTTTGTGTGCATTATTTAAAAAAAATCCCAACACTCAAGCTGTTCAGTGGAGTTGGTTTCTCCTATAAGCGACACAGAGGCTGCAGTGCATGTGCAGAGCGCTTGTTGACATGGCTTAACTAGAAGTGAGATAAACAGCCCGAGCTTTGTGTAAGATCGGGACGCTGTTTGCTGTCAGAGGGGAGCATTTATCACCGTATGCTTTTATGAAGAGACTGTCATTGTGCAGCAAGAATCTGATGCACTTGAAAACTCTGTTCAGGTACAGTGGGGTGGCTCACCACATCAAACACTGCTGGGGTGGCACCTCTGTCCAAGGGAGAGATTATCCAGAATCTGAGATCCACCAGAAATTTCATCACTTCCTAGACCTTGCTTCTGTAATAATATAAACATGCAGTGCTATATTAAATACAGCTTTAGAAATCCTCCTGTACTCTTTGAAAGAGCAGAAAGGAGATACACACAAAAAACGTCAGATGCTAGTTATATTATTCAGCTGTGTTTCTGGGAGGTACATCTCCTGAGGCAATAAGGGCTATAGAAAATGATAAAGAGAGGAGAATTTTTGCAGAATTGGGACTGCATGCAAGCAGTGTGTTACCACTTTTGCTTGGAAATGAGTTCAGAGAGAAGAGGGAAGACAGTCCAGCCAGGAGCGCAGGGCTATAGAGGGAGCTGGTACGTGTTGGGAAGCTGTGACACAAACCAGCAAGGGGGCCCTTTTTGTGTGGAGTCAGATGATCCCAGATAATTGGACACTGGTCTGCTGTGCATTGATGGCATGTGATGCTCGTAAATAAGGACAAACTCGCAAGTCAAGCACAGCTCAAGCTTTTCACGGCATCTGGTGGGAATTTCAAAACAGGAGCTCTTTAATGAAGTCAAGGAAAATTGTGAACACCAAAGAAACTCGTCAATTAGAAAAGTTGAGGCAGTCCACCACACAAGTAATTAGCCACAACAGAAACATCATTCAGTTTACGCTCTGGTTCTCCCTGTCATGTGATGATTTGTGTTTGAACCTTAAATTGAGACCAAATTCCCCGTTATTTTATAAACATAATCTTTTAGAAAGGTGGATTGTACTCTGTCAAGTTTGTCTTGAACATGCATGCCCTGAACAGCAGCTGATAGTATATTCTGCAAAGATAACAGTACCTAATCCATGCTGAGATTTGGTTTTATATCTGTCTCAGGTGAGGAAGATTGAATAGCTGAATATAGCTGTTAAAATGCTTTTTCCTACCATATGTCTCTTCAGTCTGTGGATACATCCCACAACAGAGCTAAAATCTCAGTCAGCTGTTGAGGTGCTGTTTGGTGTCAAGTTGCAGCCACCCTGCTCAGTTGTGTCTGCATGCTTAGGATTTGGAATTTTTGAGTTTTGTTTTGGAATTTATGTTATGGGATTTTTCTTTTTTAAAATATTTTGTTTCATTCCATATCATGTCAGTAATGACACCTTAATATGCACTGCCCTTACTGATGTATCACATAATCATTACACTACTGAATAGTTTTAAAAATCATTGCATACTGCTCACTCGTCATCAAAGCCCAGCAGCCTTTCTCCTGAAGTGGTGTGTTGCCTCTTCAGACCAATAAGATATATTGGTGAAAAGACACATTTCTGTAGTAACTTTTGTTGAAATCAATACATTTTCAAAGCCTTCTGCTTTTAATGAGGAGGGTGATTTCTGCCAACTTTTTTTTTTTTTTTTTTTGTTGAACAAAATGCTGCCATTGTTACAGCACTGTCTTTTCAGTGCCAGCACCACTGCTAATGTTGAGTTCTTTGCCCAGCTTTTGCTTCCCCCGACTGCATGCCCTACAGTTTGCCTTTTTCCTGCTTGGAGAAACAGCTCTGGCTTCTGTCTTCTAGGCCTTTTAAGTTTGTCAGTCAAACTCTCTTGCCATAGCTTGCTGTAGTTTTTGAAGTTTTGAGTCTTCTGTTCCAAGGATCTAAAGTTTTAGATGGTGATAAGTGTTTTGGGGTGTGCAGAGAAGTATCTATGAAAGTGAAGAGTTTTCTGGTCTTCATATCTATTCATCACTTCCTGTAATTGTAGGGAAAAGGGCCAGATGATTTAAGAGGTCCTTTCTACTTTTATTTTCCTATTTCCTATTAGCCATCTTTGTGTTTAAAAAAAACACACTAAAGAGCAAATGCATGAAAAGAAAAAAAAAAAAAGAAACCAGAAAATATAAAACATGCTCTGACAACAGCTGGGAATTCAGCCCTTCGCCATGAATTCTGATTTTGTTTTCTGCCACATCACACTTTGCCGGTTACTAGCTTTGTCATGGTGTAATTTCCCAGAAATAATTCCTGTTGCACTTTGATCTGCCACTCCTGCAGTCTGTGTGGTATGGCATTGCCGCTGAACTTTATTTGACTTCATGTAGTTCCATTGCTTTGTATACAGTGTTGAGACTGATTAAGCAGCTGAATAATAAAATCAGTGGCAATATTAAATGCTAATCACTATAGTATTGTGTAAAGATAGTCTACAAGGACACATAAGGAAGTTTTGTAAAAATAAATATTTAACTCATGGCTGAAAAAGACCCTTAGTTAATACACTGTACATGATACAGTTTATTTGGAAACAAGCATTTTCAAGTATTTTATTACTCATTTCTTGCATTCTTTCCTGATGCATTCTGTTTCACTCTGCTTCATGTGCATCCTGTTTAATCACAGTAAAAAATATTTTTGTAGTTAGCAGGATGCTAGCCAGATACTCTCTTGCTTTCTTCACTTCTGATGTTTCAGAAAGATACACATGCATTTTCCCAGAGCAGTATTGTGTAACTCTCTACTGTAATGGTTTATGTTAATTTTCAAAGGCAAGTAGGACTTGCTGATTTCTAATGTAGATTAAGCTAGTATTAAGCTCAAGTAAGGCTCAGGATACGAGAGAAATAATAATTAAGTTATTTCTTAGGACCTTTAAGATTGGCAATTAAAAGTAAAGGGCTAGGCTTGGCAGAAGTTGGTTAATAACTTTTTCTCAGGAGCGTATTGATGGCAGGTTAGACTAGTTAAGTCAAATAAGGGAAGGGGTTTAATAGCTCTGTTCATTTCTGAAAATCACAGTGTCAGTAATAGTTAAATTCTGTGTATGGAGTGGCATTTTTTGGCCTATAGCATAGTTACAGCATTGAGATTCATGGACACTACAAATCTACAAGGAAGGCTAATACAGCAAAGGGGAAGGTAGTGTAATAACTTCTAGTAAAGTATGAGGAGTGCAAGCTAAATTAAAGACAAAATTAAGTTTGCTTTGGGCACAGTTGGCATAGATTTAGATTTGGGTTTAAAATTAGATGAGATTGTCTTGTTTGGCTTACATTTTTCTGTTTGTACCACGGAACAGCTACAAGGTTAGTTTTAGGGCCAGTGAAAGTAAAATACAGTTGTGAACGTTAAGTTCTAGAAGTGGACTGGGTATAAAGAATGATGGTTTCTTGGTATAAAAAGATGTCTGGGTTGGAATTAATGTTGAGGCTGGGGAAAACAGGAGTTTCAGAGCCCACATTACTGCTGAGCAGCATAAAGCCCATGGAGTGAGCGCAAATATGCATGCTGAAAGGGAGAGAACTGCTTTTTGTAAACTCTGTGGATGGTGTTTGTCTCTAGTTTATGCCAACAGCAAGGGTGAGGCTTGGAGTTAGGCTTGGAGTTAGGCTTCGATTTGGGGACAGCTAGTGCTTAAGCATGCATCTCCTCCTCTTCTTCTCCTCCTTTCATTCCTACTCTGTTTGTGAGTGAATCTGTGTGCTTTGGGGTTCAGGATAACCCATGGCTGCAAAACGATGCCAGTGCAGTGCAGAGATTTACAGCGAGTTTCGTGACCAGACAGAGTGGTGCAGGCAGTATTTCCAAGATCCGTTAAGGTCATTCTTTGAATAGTAGCTGTCCTCCTGCAGGGACTCTGAAATACATTTGCCTTCTGGGAAACTTAGAAAAAACATACAAATATTTATAAATGTACACAGTGCAATGTTCAGCTTGACAGTTAATGCTGAAGAGCTGTTCCAGTTTCAGATATTACACATGCAGTGCTGTCATCCTTTTTAAAACTGTTTTCTGTTTCCACAAAAACTGTTAGCCCTTTCTCTCTCCCATCAGCCCAGTTAGCATTTTATAACTGTAAATAACTCTGTAGTACCTAACAACGGGGGGAGACTGTAACACCATGTCTTCCTCCTGTCAATCGCTATTGACTGGCTCCAGTCCTCTCTGTCACTGCAAGTGTTTGCAGGTTGTATCATCTATCGGCACATGACCAATGGAGTAGTGTCTCATGAGCTCTGGTTATTTGGCCCTGAGCTGTGGTGATTCTGGTTTCCACAGTGCAGAAAAGGCTATATTCCTCAGAAAAGAACAGGAAGATCAGAGGCCTCCTCACAGCTAGTGTAACATACACTGGTTTTATATAGAGAGGTCTTTATATGAACCTGAATTGCAGGTTTAGAGATGCTAAAAGGTACCCAAGTTCCTGTTTCCGCTGCCTGCGTAATCACTGTTTTTCAACAAGGTAATTGAGAAGGAGTTAGGTATTTTTAAATTACTCCTACACACAGAAAATAGTATCTGAAGTTACCCCCAACCAAACTGGTAAAACAGAATTGCATTATTTGTGCTCTTAAGTTTGTGTTTAATTGAGAGGAAATAAACTAAAAGAATGAAATTAGCAGTGTTTTCTTTGAGAAAGCTAAAAAGGACTCAAATTCTTGCTTGTGTATCTAAAACTATGTATTTTTATCAAAGCTATTTTATTCAAACTAGTTATAAAATTGCAGCAGTAGTCAGATGATCCCTGGGAAGTTAATATGATATATAGCAATTGCTTTGAAACACAATAATTGTATAAAATTTGTTCTTTTTATAGTGCAAGGTATTTGCATTAGCTACCTATAAAATTTTAGAGGATGACAATTTTGCTTTTAGGAACCTAATGACCAACTAAAAAAGATGGTTTCTTATGAAACTCCATATTCTGTACTGGGGTCCCATTGCTTGTCCTTTTACTATCCCATAAATGCATTAATTACTACTGTAGACTGTTCTGTATGAAAGGAAAGTCATATTGCTGCTGGAGCAAATACCCACAGTCTCTGCTTTCTAATCATCTGTTTCTTTTTTTCATATCCCTTGAGATCATCTTCCTCTGATCATATTTTGCCTTACCCTTGTTTCACTGCACATTAAACTGTGTAAAGCATTGTCCTTCTCTTCCAGCCCTGTATGGCCCTATACTGTCTGGTGGTTTCACTCCCTCAGACAGTTGTGCTGAAAAATAGGTGTTCTTAAGCAGTATTCCCCAGGGGGTTAATTAACTGGTTTTGTGAAGGCTTTCAGATAAAAATTAAAGGGGTCTTGAGGAGCAGATACTGGAGGGGAAACCTTACGGCAGACGAAGGAATGAGTCAAAGTGAATCACTTTGTGTTGTAGGCACAAATCATCATAAGTCTTAACTTTCTTGTTCAGGATTAAATACTTTGTGCAGCAGACTCTTATCACCTGCAGTATTTTCTTTCTGACTCAGTGTTGTGAAGGTGTGGTAGTGTTCAAGCACAGACATAAGCATTTGACTGTTGCTGAGCAGATCCTGTAGGAAATGCTTCTTATCAGTTAAAAGAGTAACTTAAAAGGAATCAGTTAACCGTTAACTGACAGGACAATAAATTTTTTGTCTCTCTATAATCCCCAACGTATATATTTCTAAATTTGTATTCATCTGTATATATTAATATCTTTGCTGTATTTCTTCTGACACTACAACACAATGTCACAGAAACAACAGTACACATATTTGAGGCAGCCTAAATCCCAGAGGCTTCTCCACTGAAGTTGCCCCTGGTGAATCCAGTGTATTAACATGCAAGTAAAGCTTCTGAACAGCTCTGGGGAAGACTCCTGAGTGCCTTAGCTGCTATATCTGGTAAAAGCCTCTTTACCTGTTACCTACGGTGTGCTATGCAATAATGCTGATGGACTTTTCCGGTATCATTAAAGACCTAATGAAGTTCCTGTTACTTTAGGTTGTTGGTGGGTTCACCCTGGAGTGGCTATCCCGCTAACAGAACTGGAGATATCTATGCATGTCCTGTTGGGACGTCCAAAACCACATGTAAAAAATTGAATTTACAAGGTAAGTTGTAACGAATAATATCTTGCTACAATTGTTCAGTTTTTCCTTGTTTCTGTACCAGGCCAATCTATCTTATTAAATCTTTTCTTAACTATCTCTCTGCATAATCTCAGTCTCTGTCATGTGTGCGTATGAGTGCACTGCAAGGACTCAGTGCCAGCTACTGTTGAGACCCGTGTGTGTGTGTGTGAGCAAAAATTGGTGCCTGCCACTGGAGTCAGGCTGGCGGTGTGCGCGCCCCAGCCTGTGGTGCCAGCTGCTGGAGCCACTGGGGTCTCAGCATCAGCTGCTGGAGCAATTGGGGTCTTTTAGCCTGTAGCCATGGGGCGGGAACGGTGTGTGTTCCAAAACCAGCTGCTGGGGGGGACCAGGGCTCTGTGTCAGTGAGGGGCTCCGTGCTGGCGGCTGGAGCAGGACCGCGGGTCACAGCCTAGGGGGGCTGATGCGGGCTGCTGGGGGGGCGAGTGTCAATATCTTCCCCAAACCAGGTGCGCATGAGTGTGTGTGTTCACTAGCAAACTTTCAGCTGGACCAGCCAGCTTAGGGGGCCTCAGGTCCAGGTGTCAGGCGGGTGGGGGGTCCGTGCTGGTACACCCAGGGGGACCTGCGAATGTGGAGTGCATGAAGGATGAGTGTGTGAGTGGATATGAAGCCTTTTTTGTCTCTGTGTGTTTGCAAACTAAGTAGAAAATGGGATTCACTTTTGGATACAGTGAAAATATGAGGGAGCAGAGTGTGCTGAGATGCCTACTTTACGTTTATTTGTGGCGCGGAGCATTTCTGTCCTCCACTGCTCCTTCCAGGCTTTTGTGTAAAGCCTGATACTGGATCAGAGGAGTCTGGTGTCCTGAGGAATGTAACAGTAGCTGCTCGGCTGCAGCTACTCAGCCAGCCAAAAATACTCAATAGGTAGACCGTTTCTTCCTCTCTTTTGCCTTCAGCTCTCTGGAGGGCACATACTCTAAATGGCCATACTTAATTCATGTCTATAGTTAATGGTTAGCAAATTTTTGACAAAGATTAGCTTTCATTTCTTTTGTCTCAGAATTGTATGCAGCCATTTGGAAAAGGTGTCTTAGATTCTGAGAAATCAAGCTTTCGAAAAGGAATTCTAACTTACTAAATTGTTTCTACATCTTATTTACTATTCTGTCATTACTTAATCTCTTTTTGTTTCAGCTTTAATAAATATTCCAAATGTGACTGAGATAAAGGAAGACATGAACCTTGGCTTGACACTGATACAGAACTCAAAAACGGGAGGATTTTTGGTACGTATCAAGGACATATTCAGTACACACAGAAATTCCTAAGGAGAATGAAGAAACTAGAATTCTCCACATTTTTTTATAAGTCCAAGCTGAATGTATTTTATTATGCAGCATAGATTAATACATATTTTGCATATTTTAAAATATTGCATGCCACTGTCATTACCTAGGGTCCAAAACCGGGAAAATTACAAATTCTCTCCTTCGTCATTTATCTAAATATCCTATGGAAGGGCACATAATTGAAGATTCTGTAATTTAAGTCAGACAACATAGGCAAGAATATTTCCACGATGGACATCTTTAAGGCAGTCTTGTATAGTTCTGATTATGCTTTCAAAAGACAGTATGGGATCTCTTCTCCACCATACGCACTTGCACAGTGACTGTTCTCCTGACATGTTAGGATTTCTAGTCCCGTGGGTCTGCAATATGTTTTATTTGGTTAGTGAGCTGGAGGAGGATGCATTTTCTGTGTGTATGTTCTGCAAACCACTCTCCTTGGAGCCTGTAAAACAGATTTCATAATTGAAAGGAAGTTAACGCCTATTTAATATGCTTTTTTACAATCTTAACCGTAAGCATGAAAACTGTTGCAGTGTAGGTGTATTCCAGTTTGATGCATACATTGTAGGCATGTGCAGTAATTAAGTGAAACAATATACTACAGACAAAAGAGCTTTGAGGCTCACTTTAATCTTTGTATTTTTCTGTTGCATCTTCCTAGTAATCGCAAAATTATTCAAATGTTTATTATCTTCATTACCACATAGCCCAGTTCACTGAAATACTGAAAAGTAGGTCTAATTCCAGCCTTTCCAGCAGGTCTCTTGCTGCAAGTTAATAATGATAAAGTTAATCATAACTTCAAAATACAGCAACAGTGCTCTTCTTGATTGTTGGTTTGAGAAGAGATTGATTAAAAAAATGTTATTCTGTCTCTTGGATAATACCTTTAATTACTGCTAATACTGTCCCATGTATACCCACTTTTAATCAGTATCAGTAACCAGGGATTTAAAACATCTCATGCAGAAAAATTTGTATTTTCTAATAATATTTGAACTTCTTTCAGTTAAGAAGAATTTCCTGATCCATACGTTACTGAATAGGTCTCCTTAAATTGCATAAAGTAACAAAAAAAAAAAAGTTGAATGTTAAGACATGAACAGTTAGCCACGTCTTTGGTGACAGGAGCACTTTTTGCCATAAGGAGAATGGGGTACTGGAGACAGGTGCTTATCTGTGACTCAGCCTCAACAAATATCCAAAGCCCCATGACTTAGTTGTGGCAAGAACTGGACAACAAGCAGAGACTGTCTGCTCGTAATTGCAAGCTGCTGCCAGCCAGGACTTCGCTCCGAGACGCTGCCTCTGTCAGCTGGCCTCTGTGGTGGGCTCTGTGGGTTATGCTCAGGGCTTCCTCCTCCCAGCTCACTGTGCTCCTTCCTCCTGTGGCTGCTTCTCTCTCAGCCTCCATCCGCTTGCACCAGTCTGTGCTGCATCCCTGGGCTGCTTGGCTGGAGCGTGACCCAGCCTGGCATGTCTGTGCTGTAGCTCGTGAGTCCTGCTGGTTCAGCTGTTTGGTGCCATGTGATTGCCTCCCCCAGGTATCCTAAGTACAGGGCAGTCATTTCCACACGCTCATTACATTTTTCTGAGGCATGCTGAGTCCTGTTGGAAAGGTGTTTAAGAATTTCACTGATGGTTAACAACTTTTCTCCGGATTTCTGATCTAAGTTTCTATCAGTTTGTTCTTGGGGCAGTGCTGTGCCTTTAGTTGAAAGGAACAGCTCCCATATCCCTGCATGTAAAATCTCCCTTCTGTATTTAACACCCCACAATTGTTCTCCTTTGTCCTTCACTTTGCTAAACAAACACAGAGTTTTTTGGCTGAAATGTACTTTTTAAAATATACCTCTCGAACATGAATGACCAGATCTATGCAGTATTCCACATGAGTCTTTCCAGGGCACTATATAGTGTATTTGATATTTCTGTGTCTGAACTGCAGGTGCTTCTTGTCACATATCTTTAGGCCGTATTTGCTTTGCATGCTGGCTGCATGCTTATGATCACTCTGCAATCAGCCAGTGCCTGATCTATCTGCTCCTCTCTTCCACTCAATGAGCTCCCAGTTTATATCCCCATTTTTTAACATTAGTCCTTGAGGGCAAGTCTATGCCCCTTTCTAATATTCCGCTTTTCAAGTTCTTCGGCTCTTGAGATGTGATCTCTGAGTTTTCCCCTGCATTAATGATGCATCTTAAATTTCTGACTGTAACGATGCTAGAACATTAGAGCTTTTCTCTTTCTTTTAAAGTGATCAGCAAAGTTTATTAGAACATTTCTATTTTTTTCTCCAAGATTAATATCACAATTTTGAACTACCACTAATACAGAAGAAAACTAGAAAATGGGCAAATGAGATTGATCTGAAAAGAAGTTTGAATTAAAAATAACTTTAAATTAAAGACTAGTGGCTGTCCTCCAGCTTCATAGTTACTGATATAGACAATTTATTTTGTACCTCTCACCTCTGTAAAGATCCATCTTTTCCAGTAAAACTAATCATACCCTATGTAGCAGCTAAAAAGAGCACTTATTTCAAGGTCAGATAACATAGATATACTTCCTTTCTCTTGTGTAGAAAATCTGCCATCTTGTCAAATGTTAGGATAGTCTGATGTGGTCTACCACTGGTAAACCAGTGTGTGATTTAGCTAATTTACCGTTTACTTCTGCCTTTACCTTTTTTCCAATATTCTTGAGAAAAGAGTAATAGTGCTGTTCACTCTCTCTTCTCTTCCTGAATAGAGATGGTGCATTTTCTGTTTTCCAGGCTCTCCCGACTGGATAGGGCAATCAGAAAGTATACGTAATGAAGCTATAATTTCCTTCAGAGCTGTTGGACAGAAGTTATGTAGAGGTTATGTTTTTAACTTGAGTTCCCCCCCAAATATCCTCATGACAAAATACTGTCTCAGTATCTGTCTTTTTTATCTAGGTGCTTTTGTACCTATCTTTCTAATATCACAGGTGTGGCTGTCATGCAACCAGCTGGTTGATCCAGCTGAAAACGTTTCTTTTTACAGAGATCATTTTCAGCAAAGAAGCAAGATTATTTTCCCCGAAAGGCAATGAAACATGTAGCCCAGGGGTATGTGAGGCCAGGGCCAAACTTCTGCTTTCAGCGGCAGCTAAATAGGACAGTGCATACTGCGAGACTGCACCCTCACTGGAGATGATGAAGTTTAACTTGTAAATATTTTGGCAAAGTGAATTTCCCTTGGGAACAAGGCTTCCAAATTAGTAAGTGTGTGTGTGTGCGTGCATGCACTGATCACAAAACTCTTCAATCTGGTCACACTGTTGGTGGTAATCGGACGTACAGCAAGAAAAGCTCCTCTCTGCGTCTTTGCAGCGACCTGCATGCTCACGGCTCTGATGCCACCTCCTGGTTAGTGGAAGTAGTTCTCTGCACGCTTATAAGCGATGTGCAAATACCAACCCTAGCTTAAAGCAGCACAGATTCTTTGCAGACCAAGTCACGCTCCCTAGATGTTACAGCTGTGCATAGTCTGGAGGGGCCAGTTTGCAAAAGGAGGCACTAGGATAATCATGAATAGAAAATCCTTTCAATGAGAAAGTCTATGAAAGGGGTTACACTGTCACCATGATTGCAAGGGATTTGGCCTGATAACCCAAGAGGGCTCCTCTGATCCTATATGCCTGTAGTCCTGTTTATTGTGCTTTTGTATATGGATATGGTGAAACAAGTATTTGTTATTTTTATAGTTTCTTTTTGTTGTTATTTTTAAGACTTGTGGTCCCTTGTGGGCACAGCAGTGTGGAAGCCAATACTATGCAACAGGAGTCTGTTCTGAAATCAGTCCAAGTTTCCAGATCCTAAGAAGCTTTTCTCCTGCTGTTCAAAGTAAGGCAACGTGCAAAACAGATTCAATTAAAAAAAACATATCAAACAAAATCAAGATACGTTGTGTCAGGGACTCTTAATTTTGGATTTTTTTAAAAATGTATGTGCAAAAAGCAAAGTCCTGTGATTCACACGTGGGGACTGACAAATCGTTACCCAATGCCGATACGAATATGGATTCACCCCTCTGAATTCAGAGGCATTGCACCAGCACAGGCTCAAAAGTGCATATGCTTCTATTGAGTCCTCATTCTGGCAAACCCTTCCTGATCTAAAGTGTTACCTGTGTGAGACATAAATATGCACCTCTGGATTTATCCAAAGAGTTGTAAGTATATTGAGACTGAAAGTGCATTTAATGTCCACTTTTTGTTTTAGAGTGTTCCTCTGTCATAGATGTTGTGGTGGTTTGTGATGAGTCAAACAGCATTTATCCCTGGGATGCAGTGCGAGCATTTTTGAAAAAATTTGTACAAGGCTTAGACATAGGCCTTAACAAAACCCAGGTAAGTCAAAGACATCTTTGAAAAAGACACAAAAAAAAAAAAAAGGCAATGGGGTTTATTAGGAATTTTAAAGGAAACCATGTGTGCTTTAGCGTAACTACAGTACCTCCCCCAAAGCCACAGATTATGCAGTTGTCCTGTATCTTTCAGTATTGTTTTTTTTCTCACAGCTAACCTATTTCAAAAAGGATTAGTAATTTGATTCAAAACACAAACCAACTGAAACAGAAGTCTAGGTTATATCTAGGGGAGTCAGACCTCTTTCATGCATTAGGTGTAAAAGTAATTAAAATATAATCTGTGGGGATGTGGTAAAAGTAGAACAGACTTTTTATGGGCTTTTCATATGGCTCTTACTTGCCAACTGCTGCATCTTTAAAATAGGAGTTTTTCCTGCTTGGTTACTATCTGATCTTCGAGTTCTTTTTTCCTTTTAATTTGATGATGATAAGGAAAATTTTGTTGCCTTTTTTAAAATATTTTCTGTCTTTACAGTTGTCCATTTTCCATAAACAATACTGGGAACAAAGACTGGGGCACTGGAAATCTCTCTCCCAAAGGCTGCCTTCTTCCTTGGGCTACTTTGGAAGTGAGGTGCTTAAAAGCTAGGCTTCCTGCTCAGTCCTTTCTGAACCTCACCTTTAGCATCTTCTCTTTTTTTCTTTCATACTAAATATACATCTTAGCATATGTCTTTATCTTCATCTGTATTAAAAATAAATAAGGTTTGCAGTGCTGTCAAGTAACTAACCTTTAGGATTTCCTTAGAAGAGGTCAGATTGAGGTGTTGTCAGCTTGTAGAATTTTTGCTATTTTCTCATTTTTCCCAGAGCTCCCTGTGTTATTGCTATCCATCAGCTCTTCCAGAAGTAACCAAGCAAATGTTTAATGCCTACTATTTCAGATTGTTTGCATTAACATATTGTAGTCCATAATAAATGACATAAGGTGCAAGAGCATTTTAGCTTTCTTTGCTTTCCAAACATGTTAATATTAATTGGTTTTATATGTGTTGAAAGAAAATTATAACCCCATGTGCATCTGCAGATCTTTTACTCCAACGTGATAAATAAGTAAGTGTCATGATTCTATGTAACTGTAATGCGTGGTAATCTAACGTAATTTCTTTATTGCATAGGTGGGTTTAATTCAGTATGCTAATGATCCCCGTGTAGTGTTCAACTTGAATACATATAAAACAAAGGATGAAGTTGTTAAAGCAATGGAGGGAACGTATCAGAAGGGAGGAGACCTCACTAATACTTTCAAAGCCATTGACAATGCAAGGTAAAACACATCGATGATTACTGTGCAACTATTGTAACTTACCTTACAAGGCAACAAGCACATCCTGAATTTCATTCCCACTGGGAGTGCACGTCCTCGGAGCCTCTGAGGAGGTTCCCAGCAGCAGGCAGAATCCTTCAGGTACATTTACAGTGCCCCATGCAGAACAGTACAGGGATGTGTAAACTAGACTTGCTGAAAAGCATGTCTTTAAGCATTGGGTTAAACTCTACACTAAAGTAGTTGTGGTACCCAGCAGAATTGTTTGGACTGTCACAGATGTCTAAACACGACAGTGCATTGAACACCATGGACAAGCTTTTAGGAAAGATACAAAGCCATTGAAAGAAGTAAAGTTTATCCAGGGATTCAGTGGGACCAGTAACATTTGTGTTTGCAGGTCAGGCTTTGGTTGATTGCGGAGAAAATAAAATCTCTTGTCTGTTGTTAGTTTGTCACTGCAGCACCAGCAGCGTGAAAAATAGGAAAAACTTAAAACAATGTGCTATGACTCTGAATATGTATACAGACCAGGTCTGTTTCTCAATAGGAAGATGCTATTTTGCAGTTGAATCAAGGACAGGACTCTAGGCCAAAATACATGTTGAATCAAATGGCCTTGAAAATTTTGTTTAGGAGCAGACTCAGCCTTCAATGGAGTCCATATTTGCAGTAGTACTGAGGAACCTGTTATTAATACTCTTCCCCTTTTGTTTGAACTCGGTGGAGCCAATTCCTGGCTGCTCTGGTGTTACAAAACAATAGTTCTGACAAAAACCCCTTTTTATTTAGAAACATTTGTACAAAAAAAATTGTTTTCCCTGGAATGTACATTTCTATCAGAAATACCATCCAGTCCTACTTGGTTGTTTTTTCTGCTTCCTTGATTATATTTCTGATGGCTCTTTGAGCAGTGCTTTGAGAAGAAGCTATCAGGAGCATAATTGAAAATTCTTATTGCAGATTGTTAATTTACAAATAAAAAAGCACTACAGATGCACCTTATTCTAAGTCAGTGATGGACATATTCATTACAATATATATACCAAATTCCATCCATTATAAATTGACATGTGATAAATCCAATATTTTATAACAGACAGTATGCCTTCTCACCTGAATCGGGAGGACGTCCGACAGCCACAAAAGTCATGGTTGTTGTGACGGATGGTGAATCACACGATGGCTCCAACTTGAAAACAGTGATAGGTAAATGCAACGAAGACAATATAACCAGATTTGGCATTGCTGTAAGTAATACTATAATTATATATATTATTGCAATTTTTGAAAGATCATTTTGTTGTTTATGTATGAAAGTGTATGTTCTATACATAAGCTGTATATAATGCATGTATTGTTACACTGGTGGGCCTGAAATTAGGTGAAATTAATCTTTATGAACTAGTGAAATACTGGTCGTCTTTAACTGCCTGAAAAACCAAAACCAATTATTACCTGAGCAACTTCAGTGGTTTTCTCCTTTGCCTTGGTTTATGTATTTTTCCTGTCTGAATGGTCCCTTGAATAGGAATACAGTCTGATAAGCAATTCAGTAATATGAATGAAGGTAATTTTTTTTTTTAATATGTACAATGTTTACTGAAATAATACAGAAGGAAACACCATGACTTCCTTCACTGTTCTTATTTTGTTCTTTTTTACCCAAGGTTTTGGGATACTTAATAAGGCATGAACTTGACACTAAAAACTTAATTAAAGAAATCAAAGGAATTGCTAGTCATCCAACAGACAAGTATTTCTTTAATGTGTCATCTGAGGCTGCACTACTGGAAGAAGCAGGAACTCTTGGAGAGCGCATTTTTAGTATAGAAGGTAAAATACTCAATGTCTCTGAAAAATTAGATCAGATTCTCTCAGCTGATGAACTAAGGATTTCATTTAGCTTCACCTTAGTGTAGTACTGTGAAAACAAGGGGCAGCTGGAGCTGCGAGCTGCTCCCCAGGAGGGCTCTGGTTTGCACAGGTGTTCCCTCAGCTACCCCACCCTTAGTAAGCCTGAGCTTCAAGTTAGTTTCTGCAGTTTGTAGGAAATATTCCTCAGTTGCTGAAAATTCCAGTCTAGTCAAGGGCTTCAGGCATCCACTGGGGACTTCTCCATGTGCATCCAAATGTATTTGGAGCTAATTACCACCGGAGGAGTGAAGGTATCTTTATGCTTGTCAGATTCACCTGTGTGAATGCTAAGCAAGTGTAAATTTAAGAAGCAAATCAGACTAGGTTACTGATTATAGAACTGAAAAGCTACAGTAATGCAATCTGTGTGGCATCTACCAGGCTCCATCCCTAGCATCACCCACAGTCCTCTGTACTCTCTGGAGGAAGGTACTGTAGAATTGACTCAGAGGCACTTCATTCCCCCAAAAGCCAGCTTTTTAAAGTCACATTTAGACCTTGCTTGGGAGACTTGTGACCTGCCCTCAGCCCTCCCTAAGGAGCTTTTCATGGCTGCACCCTTCCTGTGCTCAGGATGAAATCTTCCCTTCTCTTTCACTTCTATTCTTTACTAGGCTCATGCTGCTAATCAAGTCAAGGGGATAGGTTGAGCTCCCCCTCTTGGGTGTTTTTGAGTACTCCTGTTGAATTCCTGTTACTTGAGTCCCATCCATCTAGCTTAGGAATTATTCCTGGACATCACAGTATTTTTCAAGACAATTACAACAGTTTTTGTAAGTCCTATATGACAATAAACATTCATATTCTATTTGAAAGTTGTGAATATACAGTTATTAAAGCTGCTAAATTCAGTGTATTATTAGTTCTTCCTAGGAAACATAAAAAGATATTAGCCACAGTGACAAGACTGTGCAGACTGATTCAAGCCATCTTCTGCCTCTTTTTGGAAGAGATTCATAGCATCGTGGCTCCATCTTATCAATTTGCCATTAAATCCTCCAAATATTCTACAGCTTATCAGCTCTCAGATTTCCGTTGTTTCTAAATGTTGGAAATGCTTTAGCAGAATTGGTGGATTTGGAAAAACTAACATACAGTCCCTATATAGCTACACTCAGAGGCAGCAAGATTGGATCTCTTGTGTGGTTCTATAGGGTTAAGCTTATATGAATATTTGTTTTACCAGGTACAGATCAAGGTGATACATTCCAAATGGAAATGTCACAGGTGGGCTTCAGTGCGTATTACTCACAAAAAAAGGTATGTGAATTGAATTATTTAATGATACAAATAGATGTAATTACGTAGACATAAATGCTTAGAAGTGCAACAAAATAAGACTAATAAAACACAATGACCAATTTTAAGGTTATTTTACAAGCAGGAGAATGTCAAATTATCCTCCTTTTTTTTTTTTTAACTTGAATACCACTAAAATTACTTCTAATAGGTGGTGTATATCTCTAAAATGAAAAAAATACACATTAATATGGAAAGTTGAGTAACAGTTTCTTTCGTGTAATGATTTTGAGATGTGTTAATCCAATGATTTCAGTGATTTGAGTTCACGTAGCATGAAAAATTCAATTGCTCCAAGTTAATATTTTGCAGTTGAATAACTGAGGAGAACTGAAACCATATTGTAAAGCTGGTATATTTCTGGGCAGTCACTGAGATATAAATAAATCAAATCTGAAGAGAATTTGTCTAATATTTATAAAGTTAATAATATTTGTTTAAAGCATATTTCATGTAGAAATTAGAAAGAATAATAAATTAGATATATTTTTCATGCTAATAAAATTTAAGATTATCTTGACCACATAGGTCCTTTTTGTAAAATTCAAGTGTGGTTCAAGCAGCTTTCAACTGAAAATACAGGCAGGTTGTTTCTTTCTCATAACCCATAAAGATGAATGAAATAACTTTTAAAAAGTCCTCTGTATTTGCACAAATTGAAGTTTTAATTTACCAAGCACTTGATGCTAGGAAATGGCAAAACTTAAGAAAGGTTTGGGGGTTTCTTCAGGAAAATTACACATCCTATTTTTATTGCAGTTTTCTATAATGGTATCTCATTCAGTAAAGAATTTTAATAATGTGAATAATCTAAACTATGTTTGTTTTCTGCGTACAAGTCTAAGATTAAATATTTATGTATTAAGTATTTGTATAATAAGCCATATTAATTTGGATTTTAGATTTAACTGTTCTCTCAAGGACATCTCCTTACTTAAAGAATGAAATTTTGTGTCTTTTTCCGTCAGCTTTTGTGTGCTGTCATTGGCACTTTAGTTGTCAAAAAAGGGGCTTTAGCTTTTTCTTACAGTTTTGTTTGTGTGATCCTCAGTCTTATAAGGATCATGACTGCATAAAAGCATAGAATTGGCAAGCCCAACCTCAGGGTGGACAGGCTTAGGAAATTATCACAGTGTTTAAATAAACCCATTTTGTCTTGAGTTGCAGTGCTCTGGGAGCTAAAGCAGTCACTTATCCTCTTGCAGTAGAGGGGTGATAATCCCTCTTAATAGGGCAGTAAAGTCCTGCATGTAAGTGGTAACTATAAGCAGCTCCAGTCAACTGCTTGCACTCATTAGACTGTACATCAGTACCTTAAATACAGTGATGCAGGAAGTTATGTATGGTAACTTCAGCTTTGCTCACGCTTCTTCTAAAATAAGTAGTTCTAAAAATGTTGATTTTTATTTTTTAAAGGATGTTCTGCTGCTGGGTGCTGTTGGGGCCTATGACTGGAGTGGAACAGTAGTTCAGGACTCTTCAGAGAGAGTCACCACCTTTCCAAGCCATGTGTTTGAGAAGATTCTACAGGACAGAAATCATAGCTCTTATCTAGGTAAAGGGCTGAAATACAAATCTGGAAATGTATCAAACCTTTATTAAGATATTAAAGAACTTGGAAAATTCTGCTCTAGTCAGACTCCTGTTAAGAACTGATTTGCGAATATGAAAATAATTTTGCATCCAAAAAGATTTTATTTACTGGTCAACAGTTCATTGAATGAAATCTTTATTGTGTTTTTAAAATTCTACTCATATCAATATGGTAAGCTGAAAAAAGATCAGGCTTTGTCACAGAGACATAAGAATTCATGGGATTTGAAAAGGCTGCTTAGTGTATCATACTGATTGTTATGGGTACCCTGTGTTTTAATATTTGTATGTACTTCCCCAATTACATGTGGATGAGAAGTTGATTGACTTGCTATCGTTCCATCTGTGCCCACTCTTTTCTTGGCCTTTCCCAGTTCAGTTTATAGTTTTAGGAATATTGCTGCAGTTTAGCAGAGGTCTTATTTATAACCCCCATGTATTTTCTGACACATATTTTTGTAACCCAATAAAGCCAGTCAGTTTGTCTTCTCAGTTCATTGAAATGTTTTCTGCAAACCTACAACATGCCTGCTCTGGCAATTCATCTCTGAATAATGCTACTACATTAAGCACCTATGACTTTCTTATCCTTGAAGTTATTTAACGTGATGCTATTTTTGCAACTAACATGCGCTTTTCCCTATGGCTTAGCATTACTTCTATCGAACACAATGAATAAATCTAAACCTAATTTAATGAGCAGTAGCTCTTTTGCATGTGTGACCTCTTCAGACTTTCTATTCCTCCCTTTTCTAGAATAATTCTTAAAAGGTCAGGTCATTTCCTTTCAGCACTTCTCCACAAGGCACTTCTAGCGTGTTTGCCTTAATCTTTTTGGAACAATGTTCTTGCCTTTTCTGTCCCTTCGTTTCCCTTCCACCTCCTTCTGTCCCCCACTAAGAGCTCTCCGCACCAACTCTCTCTCACCAGCTTGGGGGAGCCCAAGCTAAAGGGCTGCTTGCACATCACAGCTTGCTAGATTGGCTCCCGTTCTGCACTGCACCCTCTCACTTCAAATGGCTGTATGCTGTATTAATTAGGAACACGTGGCCTTAACTTGCAGAATAAAATCTTGTTTTGTTGTTGCTTGTTGAACGTCTAGTCTCCGGTGATGTTCTCTCCCTAGAAAAACAGTGTCTGAACACAATCTGAATTAGACTGGTATATGTAATGACCAAGGCATAATCCTTTTAGACTGTGCTCCTCACATTGTCCTGCAGCTTGCTAAAGACCTGCATATTCTGCCCAGTCACTGGGATTTTGTTATTCAGTTTAACTATAGTCTTTATAAAGGATGATTTTATTTTCTTCTGTTAAAATAAATTTGCTGTAATTAAACCACAGAAATGTAAAATATGTACTAATGCTAGATTTATAGTGCTAATACATGTTTAAAATATTTGCAGGTATTAAAAGATGTTTCCTGAAAGCAAATAATGTTAGAATAATGGGGATGAGGATTAAAATGTTCAAAGAAGTTCAATCAACCTAAGCCCTTCAGCTGACAAGCTATTAATATAGCCTGTTCTATTCAGCCAAAGCACTGGGCTGTGGTTTGGTGAGCTGTGGGAAAATGCACTGCAAGCTTTGCAGAAGCTAGGTGTTCCTTCCCAGTTTGAAGGCTGGCCCAAATGTTCATCTCATGTTTCTCTTTATTTCTTCATTCCAAGGATACTCTTTGCACTCTTTTTCCTATCTCCTTCACAAGCATGACATTTTTGTGGTCTGTGTTTTACTGAATAGGCTAACTATTGTCCATGCTATTCTGCAAACCTGTTTCAACTTGATGTGTGTGTCATTGTTCTCTCCAGAAGACTACTGCAAATTTTATGCATATGCGACAGCTTAACTTCCCATCTGGAAGCATCGTTCTCTGTGACTAACATACCAGATTGACTCATCCTCTGTGCCTTTATGGATAACCAACTGACGACTTGTAGTTAATGGTCTCTCACACATGTTAAATGTTGGCTTCTCTCCCCAGGTTATTCTGTTGCTGTTCTCTCAACTCAGAGCTCCGTCTATTTTGTTGCTGGCGCACCAAGATCCAACTACACTGGCAGAGTAGTGGTTTATGATGTTGACAGCAATGGTAATATTGCAATTGTGCAGTCCCAGAGAGGCGAGCAGGCAAGTGTACTTTGGTCATGAACGCAGATTTTGCAGGCATTTGTTTTGATTGACACAGCAGTAAATTGCAGTGCATTTGTTTTGAAAATTCCTCTTTCTTGCAATGCGTTTAGAATCCACTTGAACTTTTCTCTGCCACTAGACTATTTCAATGAGGTTAACTAACTCTTAAAGAGTATTTTACGAAGTCGTCCAATTAGTGGTAAAAGATAATATACAAAGCTACTTAATGTATCATTCTGTCAACACCTCTAATTGGGAGAGACTCAGTGAGCTCCACTCTGCCTGAGAAGTTGCGAAGCAGATGACATCAAAAGAGAGATTTGGAAGCTCATTATCTTTTTCTCCATTTGGAAAAGAGCAGTGAGTTTAGATGGTTTTGGTTTTGTCTCTTTGTAAGACAAATCTGAGAGTAAATCAGAGATTGGGTAGTTTCATGTGCAGAGTTTACTATAAAAAAGTATACCTTCCATAGCTTATTTTCTATTTGCATTCTTACTGCCAAGTGGTAAAGCCATAGCAGCAGCTACTGGGCAGAAACAGTGGACATATGGCAAGGATATGATTCTTCAAACACTGGAGTATGTTATATAGTAATTTCATTCCAATGGGCAGTTTCATTCATTAGTATTGGACTATTTCGGGGTTTAAGTTTTCTGAGTCAGGTGCTAAAACATTATGCTTTACAAAATCCCCATACAAACATGACTCTCTTACTACTGATTTCAGATTGGTTCCTACTTTGGCAGTGTGGTGTGTTCAGTGGACGTTAACAGGGATTCTGTGACAGATGTGCTGCTTGTGGGTGCACCAATGTTTATGAATGACCTGAAGAAAGAGGAGGGGAGAGTATACATGTTTTCCATCACAAAGGTAAGAATGGCACTGTAGCAAAGCTAGCATCAGCTTGTTGCCTCTGCATCCATGATAAGTGCTGATATTTTCATATGCAGCTGGAGGGATTTACTGTTGTTCCCTGGGCTACAGTTTTACTAAGGAAAAAGCAGTCCAAGCTGCAATAGTACTTAGTGGCAATGTCTGTTCTGTTAAATCAGAGAGTGATCAGAAGAGTGATCCCTGGCCCCACAGCCAACTGGTGCAACGGACTCGCTCAAGCCAGCATTGCTTAGTGCTAGCTTCTTTCAAAGCAGACTGGCCACATGCATGCTAAAAAGCCTTTGGCCCTGGACCTCTTCAGGGCCTCTAAATCACTATTTAGTGTATCTTTTTCAAAGTGTTAGAAATATTGCAAGTGGTGTTTTTGTAACGAGACACGGAGCATGTGCTTTTCCTGGGGTGTGGCATAAGGGCAGGGGTAAATGGTGCCAAGCCTGCCTGGCTAGAGGACTGCGGACGGAGCCCTGCCCAGTGTGATCTCGCCCATTGTGCTTTTCAGGAGCCCCTGCAAACTTTCCCCAGAACTGCTTGTGCATGTAATCTGGAATAAGCCAACTGGAACAGACCAAAATGGAGTCAATAAGCAAGCTAGTAGCTAAGCACTATTAGTGACCAGGTGCCTGCCGCTCTACGTGGCTCCCTGGTCCTGGTTTTAGGCACTGTGCTAGGCACTGTACACAAATACAACACAAGGTTGACCATTTCTCTGAAAAACTTAGCTCAAGGCTTTTGCTAATTAATTGTTTTCCATTTGATTTTGGCAAATCTGTTCAACACCTAACAGTATTTCCAAAACAGTTCTAATAAATGCTCTTCTGCCAGTTTTCTCCATTGTTTTGTAGACTTTCATGCTGGATGGTTGCTATTACTCATGTTGTCTCCCTTGTTCAGCGAAGCTATGTTATTTGTCTGATGCTTGACTGACTGTTTTTTATTCAGACCTGTAGTAGGTGTTTTCAGAATATCTGTATTAACAGTCCTGAAGCCTCTGGCACTTTTGAACAGTGTCTCAGTCAATCGTTGGATGTCTGGATATGCAAAGTAAATTAATACCTGCCATCAGAGAAAATGGAACATGGCCTTTTTACTAAGTAAATTGCAATCAAATAAATAGAGAGGGAGGACCATCCTCTTCAGCAGCAGCTCACAGTCAGATCATCCTGTAGCAACAGGAAACTGTACCCTAAGGCAATTTCAAGGTAGACCAAGGTACTGGAAGTGGTACTGCTGGCAGCTGACATTGGTCTTTGTGACTGTGGAATTAGACACAAAATATGGAAGAAAAGAAAAATGAAAGCATTTTTTTTTTTCATGTTTTGAAAACGGAATAAATTGGAAGACTATCCTTACAACTTTTAGTCTTTGCCAAATGTTAGGTTTAGAATTGTTTAAAAGTTAAGAATAATGAAAGAATGGGGGGGTTTTATGGTTTTTTTTAAAGAACCTGGATTTGTGCAACTTGTCCATGTTGTGCAAATAATATTTTCTAGTCATTTTTAATAAATAACTTGGCTGGTATTTCTAAAATTTTAAGCACAGTGTAATAACTGAGGTTAAAGATGAGAACAATATTTGCCAGAGAGTTGAATTTAAGCTAGTGTAAATGTGATTATTTAACTATAAAGATCTCCAATCTTTCTTTCTTCATTGGCACTGGAGAGGTCAGGAGTTTAGCATTTGGACACATGTTTTTTGCATTAGTTTAGTTAGGAAATTCCATTTCTATTTCAAAGAATTATGTCCAGTTACATAATTTCCATTCCCTCTGCATAAAAACTGGTAATCCAAAACTGGAAACTGTATTTTTCAATATATTGTGAAACTTTCAGAACAGTCAGATGAGGACATTGAGAGCATTTAAGCTTTCTACATATGGTTATATTTGCTGTTAGTGCTTTGCATAGCATACTTTGATTTCGCTGTGTAATGCTTGCCAAGACTCTGAGACATAATGCAAACTGAATGGGCAATACAATGGGGAAGGAATTCAGGGTTGAGCAGTCCAAGGGGAATGTACTGGAAAACAGAAACAAAAAACAATGCACATAGATACCGCTCCTATGTCTAATCTGGTGCAATGATAGCTGTGTTTTTGCTTTTTCTTCTTTTTCCTTTTTTAAAGGGAATTTTGGATCAACAAGAACTTTTGGAAGGTCCACAGGGGTCAGAAAACGCTCGCTTTGGATCAGCAATCGCAATGCTTGCAGACATTGACTCGGATGGCTTTAGTGATGTTGTAATAGGTGCACCACTGGAAAACCAACACTCTGGAGCAATTTACATTTACAATGGATTTCAAAAGACTATACGTATCAAATATTCTCAGGTAAATAACTTCATTGCATAATGCTGTACTCAGTGCCTTTAGATCTGCTAGAGGAAAACAAAAGAATTTTCTGTCTTTTAATTGGCTACTGTTTCATCCTCTTAAAGGCATACTGTTATTCTCATGGCTTATTTCAAGTTATGTGCCTCTCCTTACTTCAGCTGTCAGCATTCCCTGGTTGATGATGTGGTGCTTATAACTGAAGCATATAGAGGAAAAGGACTTGCAAGATGCTCCATCTGAGCCTCTTATAATTTTTGGTGCCTGCATATGAAGTCAGCTAATTTCCTATACATTTTTTGACACCCATTATTCAGGTTTTTAGAGTTGATGTACAGCAATGAAGATTAGATAAATCCCAGCTCTGTAAATTATAAACATGTAGTATTAAAGGAAAAGACTTTTGAGGGTCTTTGCATATCCTATATGCTAATATAACGGTAATTTTAATGTCACTTTCCATGCAGACTTTCTGGTTGCAGAAAGTATTTGTTAGAAGTCCTGTTAAGCTTCCTAGGCTTTGAGTTGCTCAATGTGAGATGGAAAAAGTTTCCAGTAAGTACTAGCTGGCATACAGCAGTCAGTTAGTTGATCTCCCAAGACAGAAAAATTTAGTCCATTGTCTGCTCCAACAGGGGAGGAAAAAGTACTTAAAAGCATCTGAGAAAACATCCACAAAAGCATTTTGTTCAAACAATACGTTGTGTATACAGAGAGTATCAGTGAAAATCTATTGCTTAGGCTGCTATCTACAGACTTAAGCACACTTGTGGCAAACTCAGTAACCGAACTCTCTTTCCCAGAAAATTTTAGGATCAGATTCTGCTTTTGGACAACGGCTCCAATTCTTTGGAAGATCAGTAGATGGCCATAGAGACTTAGATGACGATGACATTACTGATGTATCAGTTGGTGCTGATGGAAATGTCGTTCTGCTATGGTTGGTAAACTCTTTTAGAAAGGAAGTGCTTAATGATTCAGATGCAAGTTGAGCATTTAGTTATTTAAACAGCAAAACAAACAAACCAAAAAGCTCTTTCATTCCATGTGTTCAGAGCTAACACACTTATTGCCTCATCGCTGCTATCGTGGCTAGCTGAAAAACAGCATTAGACTAAACCTCTTTTAAGCATGTATCATCAAACCGTCAAAAGCCAAGGCAGCCTCGGGGGCAGAGCCAGAGCACGTGGTGGGAAGCTGGGTGGTGGAGGCTGCTGGGAGGTACCTGGGCAGGGATGGGGAGGGCCAGGAGACACCCCTGCTCACTGCTGCTGTGCAGGCATGTGGTCCAGAGGGAAGGGGCAGCAGCAGGGAACAGGGCTTCCTTGAGAGTATTTGTAACAGCAGGTTGTACTTCAGTAGCCGCAGTGTAATTTTGATAGCTGAGCCTGAGACAGATGAAAACACTTCCCACACAACCTGCGTGACCTTTACTGGCTGGTAGGCTGATATGGGGGAGAGAGTTGTCCTGCAGGGTAAGGACAGAGAACAGTGAAAGAGAGTCGGCACTTATTTCTGGCAAGAAACCATCTTTTCTGGCATATGGCCATTGACAGAGCAATCTGAGTACTTTCACAAAATAAAGAAGAAAGGCTTCACAGAAGCCAAATCTTCTGCCTCCCTAAGTACTGTTTATTTTCCACTACTTGCTTGAGGAGCTAAATTAAAATGCAGCTTGCTTTTCCTATCTGTCGCCTGTCCTCTTGCCTGAGGCTCCCCATTGTAAGAAGAAAAACGTCACTGAATTGCTACTTATTTCATAATGAAACAAGGTCATTAAAAATGAATGGTCAATTTGGACCTTTGACCCACAATAGACCTGCTGCTGGTGCTGGTGGCAATTTCATTAAAGAAAATTATGCTCCTTGGAGTACCAGCATTTATTTAGATTTGATTAATGAAGATGCTCGCTTTTATTTCACTCTGGCATTTGGTCTGATTAATGAGTTTTACTTTTGATTAAAGTGTTTGTTTTACATGCAGGGTTCCTTTGAAACTGTTCTTCAAAATCTTGATTAATTACATGAAAAGTTGTTTTTCTGAAAAATAAGATTGTTAATTAAAATGAAGAATTACCCTTCTTCACCTTCCCAGAGGAGCTCAGTAACTTCCCTAAAGGAGCAGAAGAAGGTTACTTATTGGGAAAACAGGACAAGGACTTTATTCTCTGTTATCTTAAGGGAACGATTAGAGCATTAGGATAAAGACATTGATTATCTGTTAATTTGACATGATAAATTATTTATTGTCATTACTGAAAGGTACTGTATCAACAAATTCACTTATATGCAAAGAAAAATAATTTTACTGATGCCATTAAAAAATGTTTACATTGGGAACCAAAAAATCAATGTTACATTTACAGATAGTAATAGACAACAGCTTCTATGTTACCCAGTGCTCTTGAAAATCACATGTAACCTTTTAAAAATATTTTTCAGGTCACGAAGCATTGCAAATGTGTCCATAATTGCCTCATTTAAACCTGAGAAAATCAGTCTGCTGAACAAGAACACAGAAATAACTGTCAAAATATGTTTTCAGGCTACATTTAGACCTGCTAAGAGAAATAATCAAGTGGGTAAGAGTATTTCAATGACTTATCTTATATTAATTTCTTCAAAAGTCCATTATTCATATGAGTAGTGGAAATTCTGAAGATATATTAGATTGAATGTCAAGAAAGGCAAAATCAGTATAAAACTTAAGTGCTTGAGAAAGTGTTTTTAAGACTTCCTTTCATCACTGGCTCCATAATCTTTGAAAAGTGAGGAATTAACAGTATAAAGGAGAGCTATATCCTTGCTGTTCAACAAACCCCAGAAAATGTCATTAGTGAGAAGCCGATTTTTTTCAACCTGCTGGTTTCAACAGCAGACTGCAAACTTTTCTTCGCTCTTCAGAGAAAAAAAAAAAAAATTCCATGGGCTCAGTGCAGATGTCAGTGGGGAGAAGCTCTTCTTTTCAGAGGACAGGAGAGCACCAAATATTTCTGAGACCAGCACTGGCCTCTCATGAAGCTATTTAGTTAAACGTCATGGATAACACCAGTTGGACTGCTTCAGTGCTATGTATAGTGCCTTTAGGAACTCATGATTGTGAGCTATAAAATAACGGTGAACTTCCACAGCATATTAGTCACAATATGAAGAGAAGACAGAAATTATTATGTGATTGAAGGTAAGATGCAGATTCTTTATAGTCTCCTCAGAGTTCAGGGATATTGTTGCAAGGCCCCTTTATCTAGCGTAATCCTGGCCCTGCTGTCTGGCTTCTTGCCTGAGCTGCAGGCTCAGACATCTGCAGTGGAGACTGGATTGATTGCCATTTAATGTGCTCTCTGTGGATGAGAACTTACGTCAGGATTTAAACTTGTTTGACTGCTTTGGAAAACACAAGAGAAAATTTTTTCATTTTGAGACTGCTCTGTATTTAGCAAGCTACGAAAAAAGTAAAATACTTAGTGTGGTTTGGAAAGCCTGGTCACTCTGTAATGTTGAGCGTAGTAATGAGATCATCGGCAGTCATAGTCAGCAAAAAATGTACTGTTATTCTTCTTGTAGCTATAAAGTACAATGCAACATTGGATGCAGATCTCCAGTCCTCTAGAGTGACTTCTAGAGGATTGTTCAAAGAAAATAATGAAAGGTACATGCAGAGGGATCTTGTGGTACGTCATGAGGAGAATTGCATTCATGACATCTTCAGTGTACAGGTAAGTGCAATTGCAAGCAGTCTTATGTGACAAAAAATGATTAGAGGAAGATGTTGATGAATTTTATGTCTGTAAGATGAATTTCATGCATGGTGTACTCAACTATTTACATTTCTTAAATCCCCCACAACTGAAAAATACTTAGTAAGATTCTGATTTCAAAGAAACTGTCAAATTCAGCACAGCTTTTTAGGATAGAAGAGGCAGTTCTTAATTATGTAATTCAGCTCTGACATAACACAGAGCCCATAGTCCATAGTTTCAATAGATTTTAATTTCCCTCTGAGTACATTTTTCTGTAAGAACCAAGACATACATGCAAATGTTTTTTCTCAAACTAACAACATTTCAGGAAGACTTCTGATGCATGCTAGCCCTAGGTATACACCTAGGAAAAAAATTAAAATAAGCAAGTCTTCATCTTTCTCTACAACCAAAGATCGAACACAGCCCTGAGAGTTGCCTTAAGCTCCCTGCGTGATGCTAGGTCAGGTAGAAGACTTCTATTCCTGCTTTGCTTTGCTTTGCAAATATCTTTGACTTGTTGATCACATTTAGTGCCATTGTGGAGCCATGAGCCATAGGGCTAGAAGAGTATTCATCCAGTACTAAGAAACAGAGGAGACATGAGCTATGTTGTGCTTTAGTGTTGCTCAGGCCCAGCTGCTCTCTGTGATGGTAAGGCAGAGTGGAATAGGAATTTGACTTCTGCAGCCAGGTGAGCATGAAAGTCACCTGGTGGTGTCTTTTGAGGACCAGCTTCTGCAGCTGCAGAGAATCTGCATGTTCCTTAGCCCTAGAAGTGACTGTGATGAATGGAGTCTCCAGGAATCCTAGGAAAATGAGTTTTATCATGGAAATGGCACTAAAAGCTGTTTAGCAAGAGGAGCTCACACTAGGCAATCTCACAAAATTATTTCAGTCAAGAAATGAAGCTTTGTACTGTTACTTCTTGTTTAGAGCAAGTATGATTTTACTACGCATTCTCAATTTACAATAGAATTACCGGTTTTACCCTGTTTGCTGTGCTGATAGCTATGATCTGAACCATGTGTTTTACAGGAACCTTCCGATGCAGTGAATTCACTTAGTTTGCGCATTGACATTGGCCTTGCAAATCCTGGCTCCAGCCCTGTCCTTGATATATATTCTCCTGCATCTGTCGCCTATAGTGTAAGTATGCAGACTTACTATCGAAAAATACATGTCCATATACACATGTCCATAATGTGTGGCCTCCACAAACACCAAAGCAGTACATGCAAGTGGAAACTGGTGTTCTAGTTAAGTCACTGGGCTGAAAGCAGGCATCTGGGGGGGTGTCCCCTGATTCCTTTTATACCTTTGTCTGTATTGCATGGGCTTGCTCTCACACACACACATCAGCCACCATGGCATAACAAGCATGTTGGTTGAGCCATGTCACTGTTAATGTGAACTTCTAGTTGATGGCAAAGATGAACTATTTTAGGTTAGTTTATCCTACAATAAAAGAGTACATAAAAGAGAGATGGAACCCCTTCGATTACATCACATTTGTTGTGGGTTAACAATAACCTGCCTGCACTGTTCTTATGGATCAGTTGACATGTAGTAACATGTTACTCAGTGTTAACTTGTTCATGTGTCAGAGTTTTTAATGCCCTTCAGAGGGATTTCCTTATCCACAAACCAAAAATGTGCTTCACCTCAAAGGTATTTGCACTCTACTGTCTGCAGATAATTTTAAAGTTGAGCCCTGTCATTCAGGAAATGTTTTTGTTTTTTGTAGATTCCTTTTATTAAAGACTGTGGTGAAGATGAACTTTGTATCTGTGATCTTGTTCTGAATGTTCAGCGGAAGGCAGATGATGGGTAAGGGCTGAACCAGTGGAATTGATGGGGCTGGGTGTTAAATTTTCACCAGTTGGTTTGTTTGTAGGCTTTGGATGAATTTCTAGATGAGAATGCCTTTCTAGTTCAACATCTACTTAGAAATAGCAGGGATAAAAAAAGCAGTAGCATTTCTGTCTAAATAACTAATCAAGGAAAAAGAGGTATGATAGGAACACGGATACAGAAGCAGGACTCTTGTCAGCTTAGACAAACCCAAGTTTTGGTACCTTAGGGATGAGGACATTGTGAGCATTCAGAAGAATCCTGTCTGGCTGGCTGCTGTCAGGAAAGGAGGCACACTGGGAGAGCAGCAGTGGCTGCAGCAGCCATCTTGGTCCCTCCTGCGGGGAGCAGTGAGGATCCTGCAGCAGCCTGTGCCACTGGGGAGCTGAGGTCAGCCATTCGGGCAGCACATATTCCAAGTCCATATGCAGATATAAGCATATGTGTACCGTACGCAGAGAGACAGGGCGGCCTCTTCTTGGAGCTGCCATCTGGGACTGCTGCCCGCTCTCTGCCCACCTTCCCACCAGGGTAGAGCCCTTGAAAATTCAGCAAAGTGACTTTGACCATACATAATCAAGGCTCTATACTTTGAGAAGACACTAATTCTGTTTGGTTTTAAGAAACACCATCACAGAGTTTCTTATGTCAAAGCGTTTAGAAAGCAGAGCATTTAAGTGCATAGAATGTAGGAAGTGTCTTGCTGTGCTTGTTATTTGTTGTTGGCTACAGGCAACACATTTTCATGATCCACAGCTGTTCTACTACCTCTGTTTACAACAACGGACTTTATTTTCCAACAGTAAACAGCAGTTTGTTGTCAGCAGCAAAAACAGAAGACTAACGTTCAACGTGAAATTGAGAAATAAAAAGGAAAATGCATATAACACCAGAATTGAGGCTACATTTTCAGACAACTTGTTTTTTGCTTCATCGTCTTTACCGGTACGTGATACCCAACCTCACTGTTTCTGTTATTGCCACTGATTCTCGAGGTTCTCACAGAAATTTTTTTTCTTTTTTCTTTCTAGTAGTGCCTATCCCAGGAAAGAATATGTGTGCAAACCTCTCTCCCAATTTATTTTCTTGGATACTGGAATTATTCCCTTTGGTATATCAGTTTATTTAGGTCAAGGAGAGACACTGCCAACTCAGCATAAAAGTTGGCAACCTGTCGAGTTTGACCTCACCTCAGTACTTCAGTCATCTTTTCCTCACTTTAGGCCTTGGCACCCACATCTTCTGCTTGACTCCCAACAACATGCCTGAATGCAGTTGCTGTGCCACAGGGAATTTGTATTTGATAAATTAAGCATGCAGCATTGATGATGCGGCCTTAAAGCACAGGCTTTGGATCTAGAAATAATGTTACTGCCAAGGCCATGTGTTCCAGCTAGACAGTTAATCAGATTGAAATGATTGCTATACCAGAAGCTCTTCTTCTAATGAATTTTATCTTACAAAAGGGAAAAGAAAGGAATTATACATACTATTTTGGGGAATGCAGTAAATCTATAATCTCAACTGTTGCTCCCAAACAATTCATGAAGGATGAAATCCAGACTTCAGTGCTTGGCTTATGTGGTCAGGCTGCTACTGGAGAGGTATGTGATAATCCTAGGGATGAAATCCAGAGCAATCCCTATACTGAAGGGAGAGGAGGGATAGGAGGATTCATCACTGCCCAAGAGCAGCATTTTCCTGAACAATGAACTGGCAGAAGTACTCCACACAGCGCTGAGGGTGCCCCTCTACCTCCCCATCCTGTTGTGCAGCAAAATTGCTCATTCCACTCATGCAAAAGACCACACTGGAGCTAGGATTTTCTTTTCCTTTAAAAGTTCATTTGCTTAGAAGTATTTCAGCCTGCAAGTGAAGCTTTTGACCAAAAATGTGCCTGCTTCAAAGCAGGAAGAAAAGCATAAGCTGAGAATATATGGGTGTTGTTTTTTGGGTTTTTTTTGTAGCATAATTCACTAATGGTAAATGTCTGCTAGGGATGCTTGTAACAAAAGACAGTACATTTTAATGAATTCTTTTCAACGTGATGATAACTGGCTATGGTCTATGAGTTTGTCTTTGATGTAGGACGATGACATGCAAAATATTCTGCAAAGTAGTAAATAAACTCTTATGTATTGTAGATTTTCCTACAAAAAGTACGGTAGAGTTCCCCTCTGCACACTAACTTCCACAATGAGAGCACTTAACTAGCTCTCAGGTCATGTAAATATGTCTGCAAAAGTTCTGTAAAAACGCTGTAAAAAAGCATTGTAGGAGTTAATGCTGGAGGTGACCTGTACTATCTAGCCTGTATTCCTTCTTCTAAGCCCAGCACAAAATTCTAACCAGATCATTACAGCTTACAAGAAATCGCATGGGACTGGTCCTTGTCCCACATTTCTCCTGCCTCTCTCCTAGCCCTGCCTATGCCCCACCCCTCTGCTGCATCTCTAGGAATTACTGCCATAGCACCTATTTGTACTACTCCTTAGCGTAATACGTGTCCTGTTGAAGATACAGACTGGGAACTTCCTCTCTGCTTTATCAAAACCTGATATTAAGATGACTTTTCTGTCTGTTTCCTCTGCAGAGTGATGGGACTGAAGTCTCGTGTCAGACAGGAACAGCACAAAGTACAGTCATTTGCCAAATAAGCTATCCTGTTTTCAGAACAGGACAACAGGTACAGCTAGCATGGCTAAATAACCTTGAATGATACCCAAAAGCTTTTTTGTTTTGTTTTGCCCTAAATCTGCACTTACTGCTGGTGAGAATTTCTTAGATTTGGCAACAGTTAACTTCCCTTTGGGTTTCAGAGGCATTAAAAAAAGCAAACTAAGGGCTAAACTTCTGTGACTCCCTGCCAGATTAAAGGAAAAAAGGCTCTTGAAGCACATTTGTCCCTACCCACGGCTTTCAAATGCTACTGTAGCTTTGTAACTCTTGGAGGGTGAGGGCTCGGGGCAGAAGCGGAGAGCGTCGTGCGTAGCCTCCTGGGAACTGAGCACAATTCCCGTCAAATCCCTCCTTCTGCGTGAACCTGGGGTAGCTCCCTCTCCTGCTCTGTGAATCTCATCTCTCCAAGAAAGCAGTATTGCTTTGAGAGGGGGTGGGTGGCCCA
This sequence comes from Gymnogyps californianus, assembly GCF_018139145.2. NCBI lineage: Eukaryota > Metazoa > Chordata > Aves > Accipitriformes > Cathartidae > Gymnogyps > Gymnogyps californianus. Next base: position 66,164,844 of record NC_059500.1, on the reverse strand, counting down.
CACAGCCCTAGGATAGACCATATATCTTTCTTTTCTCATATATACCATAAATCTCGGGATATCCATGGTTTTATGGAACTTAATCTCTTATTCCTCAAGGGCAGAGCAGAAATAGGCTTCCAGCCTCTAACACAATCAGCTGGAGCAATAAGAAACTTGCTAGAAAGAATAGAAACATGACGTTCTGTGGCAGGGGGAGCAAAATCAAAAAAACTAATTACATACAAAAAGTTAAGTTTGTTTGGAATTTTTAATGGCATTGGTCAAAGCTCACCTGTTGGAACGAATGGAATAAAAGAGTGAATACAAAGCTTGTGTTAGTGCTAGTGTTTAAAAGCATGTAATTGAAGCAATCCTGAATACCTTTTGTTGCAGCTTGTAGCTAGTTATACACAATTTAAAAATGCAAATAGCTCATGTTTATGTAACAATGCCAATTTGTAGGGGAAAGCGAGAACAAAGCAATTCTAGAGTATTAGAAATTACTGAAATATTGTATAGAAATCGGTGGAGAATTCAGATACAGAGGGCAATTCTAGGTTGTTGCACATATGAATAATTATGTTGCTATTGGGATGTCCTTTGGATGTTGTACCATCAACTCATTTACTGTATGTTCCTTGTGTCATCCATAGGTATCGTTTGATATTAGTTTTGATTTTAACCTGAAAAATCTTCAGAATGTGGCAGTTCTAAGTTTTCGTGCATTGAGGTAAAGTATATAAACGTATGAAAGCAAGTTAGGTATTAATACCTTATTTGTATAAAATAATATTATAACACCTGACTTAAATGTGTTTTAATGAACAGTGAAAGTAAGGAAGAGCAAGACTTGGACAACCAGGTCATCTTATCAATTCCTTTGCGATACGATGCAGAGATTCACTTCACAAGGTATGCTGAATGATGTAAATAGTCACTGTCATTTTGCCAAGGCATTTGAATATAGTAACAGTCTTGAAAGGCCACTGAAAAGATAGTGAAACTTTGTTTTCATTTTGGAAGTTGTAAGAAATTCCCACTTCATCAACAGTAGCAGAATTTTATGTTCTTCCGATAATCTTACATGTAAAAAATTATGGAATGTGTAGTAAGAAATCGTGGATCCATGTTTACCTCTGCACAATTGTTACAGATGCTCACATGAATTGGTATAAAAACCAAACAGTGCTTGTAGTTTTGATAATATAATTAGGATATACTATATAATAAGGTTGGGCCTCTGGGCTCAAATGTAGTGACATTGCATCAAATCTAGAGTTGAAGTGATCAAAACGAAACAAAAGAACAACAACGAAAAAAGTGCCCCATCTCAAACTCTCAGCAAAGGGGGGGCGAAATTATGAACATAATTAATATGAACCTGGACCAAAAATATAAACTCTTGTTAGCAGTTTGAGATAATGATTTGAACTAAAACCTGAGGTGGCACATGGCAGGTTCCCCCTTGCTGCAGCTGCGTTGGCATCAGGAGCAGCACACCCTGCTTTTGCATGCACCCGCCCAGAGACTCTGGCTCACACCTACCCCTTCCCTCCTGGTATCGGCCCTCTCCCCTCCCTGCGGACGGCAGGTCAGGGACGTTGCAAGAGGGATCCTTTACCCTGGGAAGGGCAGTTTGTGAGGGGAGACAGCTGGGCGGGCAGGGAGAGAGAGAGACAAAAATCCCTTTAAGACTGATCTTCATATCATGCCCTTGAAACCTCTTATCTTCAGCCCTGGAAACCCCTGGTGGTTTGGGATGCACTGAAACAGTAATTAGTCTGTTACTGTTCCAAACAAGAATGATTTCAGTTACAGTTTAACTTAAATTAGAACTGAAACAAAAATACACTGGTTTGACTCTCAGATAAAGATAGGATATTTTACTTTTCATCAAAGTAAAGATGAGTTTATCTTTCCCAATTACTGAATTTCTAGGATAAACTACATGCAGTTACATTTCCTGCACTTGGTCACTTTTTCTTGGTGAAAAAATGCTTTCGCATCCCGAAGTATTCCAAAATTTGTAAACATAAACTGATAGAAAGTAAATAGTAATTATTCAAAGAATGACAGAAATTTGAAAAAGAGGAAGCTGCTTAAAAATGCACAGCAACAATGAATTCAGGAAATGAGTATTCAAAGATCACCATAACTACAAGAACTGTTGGCTGCGTAGGATGACCTGAGCTGGAATAGGGACCACAGTACAGAACATTAGTTGAATAACCTGCTTTGCGGCAACAGTTTCAGAATATTCGGAGGCCCTGCTTTCACCGTGGCTAGGTGCACCAATTCTGGAGTCACGCAGAATTTTTCAGATTATTTTAATTGCAGAGAAGCATTTGAGTCAGCGATGCAATTTCTTTCGGCTCTCTGAGAAAGTCGCATGAGACTTCAGCAGAAGCAGAGTGTTTGTTGCTAAAGTTAGCAGCAGCACAGAGACTACAGGAGCATCTGACTAGGGGGCTAGCACAGCAACTTAAGCAGCCTCCTAGGAAACTGAGGTGGTGCAAACTTGAATCAGCATATTTAGTTAGCCGTGAAATATGTACAGAAACTCAATGCTTCAGAAAAGGCCAGGCATGGAGTCTATAAAAGAGTTACCCAAGGAAAAACAGGGGTTTGAATTCAGGTGCATCTCCTGGGTATGAGAAAATGCAATTTCATATGCAAGTCAAGGCATGAAGGAATACCTACTGCCAGAAAAGGATTAGTTATTCTTGGAGATGAGTCAATTTAAAAGAACTGAATGAAATACACATTAAGCCAAGGTACAATTTTAAATGCGTCCCTTGGAGTTAGCTCATTTTTACACTCTTCCATTTAGGAAATACCTATCTGGAGATAGTTCCTTCTTGAGTGAGGTAATATAGCCGAGGAGCAACCTCTTAAAATACAAGGGTTGAGAAAAAAGTGTTGTCTTGCTGAAGTGAAGCCTTTATAGGGGAAATCTCCTGATCCGAGTTTCTAGGAGAAGAGGTAGGAATCAGTCTTACCAGTGACTCCTGTAAGGACAAGGAAGCTGATACTGTGCATCCTGGAAGGACTGGAGATTTGAGCAATAAAGAAGCTGAAAATGCATCACACGGGTTTTCCTAAGAGTGCTTGTGAGGAGGCCCTTCAAGGAAAGGGCTCATGGGAGGAAGTATGGAGGACTGAAAAGGATCCATGAAGCAGTGTGGAGGAGCACAACTGATCAGGAAGCACCTCTGTGAGACTGCACACACGTTAATTTGGGATTGTACGCACAGATGTTACCCAGGTTAAATGGGGAGAGCGGCACTGGTAAAGAGGATGGATTTGCACCTTGTGCTACAGGAAGAGCTGATGTAGGAATCATGATAGCCCCTGCTCCTTGTTAACTCACTCCCTGCTTGCTTTTTGACTGCTCAAATTAGCCTCCTAATGAAAGCTAATGATGAAGAGCAGACACAGTTCTGGGATGGTTCAGCAGAGGAGCTGCTCACAGGTAGCACATGGATGTGATGCACTACACAGAGATGCTTTCATTGTCTTTGAGCATGGTCCCAGCTGGCTGAGCCCCTCGAGCATCCATGGTTCCTCACACCACGTCCTTCCATCACACACCTGTCATTTCATGCTGTGGTGGGCTGCAACCACCCTCATGTAACTTTGGAAATTTTGAATTTTGAAACACATAAATACTAAAGAAAGTGTCCCAGAGGAGACCAAGGGCTACACGATATGTACCATCCACACAAGCAGGGTGCTGTGTGTGTTTTGACACCCAGGCAGCGTGGAAACAAGCCTGCCTGTGGTCTATGGCGTTAGGGCCCAGGATCTCCCTCGGAGTCTTTTGGTATTTGCTGTTATAGGTGTACCAAGGGGGGGCGTCGAGGGGGCCTTTCTGAGGAGGGAGACCACTGCAAGGCTGAAAGTCGCAGTTTGTGCCTGGGAGAGGAGCTTGCAGTATGGCACTGAAACACCATGGGGTGCAGGAGGCTGAGGGAGCCTGCGTCTCACACAGCGCTCCTGTCTTACCTTCACATGCTCACTCTGGCTCTGGGCTTCAGTACACTGTGTATTTTCTTAACCAACTTTGTACAATTCAAACAGCAGTACAAGTGACTGATTTTTCCTCTAAGTGTACTTCTGACCTGTTTCACGAAGGCACATCCAGTAACATATGTTTTCAAAGCAGCTGCCAAATTGAAATGTATTGTTTTATGGTTGTTAACTAGGCTTGCCAACATCAACTTTTATGAAGTATACTCTGGTCATAACATTCCTTCCACTGTGAATAATTTTGAAGATATTGGCCCCATGTTCAACTTCTCCATTAAGGTTAGTAAATGTTTCTGGTTCTGGTTCGAGAAGCTGCCTTACCTCCTCCTGTAGCCTGGTCCCAAAACATAGCTGAAAAAACATTCCTGATTTCACTGTCTGATTTTGATGCTTTTTGAATCAGTCAAGTAAGAAAAAAAAAATTGCAAATAGCTGGGGGATAAATACTTACAGTCATTTTGAGGTTAAGGATGAAATTTGCACTTACTGCACAAATAGAATGGAGAAGGGATTGGTCCTGCACTGTTTACATATTTAGAAGATGGTTAATGCTTAACTTTAGGCCAACTTAGACTGTTTTTTCACAGAGCCTATTTGTCTTCTGCCAACTTGATAAAGGAAAACAAGTCTTTGCAGGCTTGACTTTGAAACTTGAAGTTTGGCAAGAGTTAAGTGCTCAAACCAGATGCAAGAACTAGCCAGATCACAGCATTTATTACATAACTCAGAAAAACGTAGATCCAAATATGCAACGTGGAAGAAACTTAAATTACGTTCCATTTACATTCCTGTAACTGCTACTCTAAAGGACTGAATGACAGGCCTATTGGGTGTGACAGAATATTTGCTTTTCAAAACATGTTTCATGCAGTTAATACGAGCTTTGCTAAGGAAACAGACAGGGACCTGAAGCTATACAGTACACTTTCTGCTTTACTGTTGGCATAATGTAATTACTACCATAGTAAGTGTCTTAGTACAAAAAACATTGATGCAAAAGGAGTCCAGTTCTTCCATACTCATCCATGATTTCTGATTTTCTTGCTATGTCACATAATTTAAGCATATGTAAGTATAGCTGCCTGAATTAATTGTGAGTTATTTGCTTTGCAGGTAACAACAGGAAGTATTCCAGTAAAGATGGCATCTGTAAAAATCTGTCTTCCGGAATTGACCAGCAAAGACAACCCACTGATGTACATAACTGCAGTCAGCACAGATCAGGTGAAAAACTGAATTACATAAACTGCTGTGCTTTGAGGTTTAATCAGTACCACAAAAATCAATTATTTCCCTCATAGTGTGGCTGAGATTCAGAGAATCTATGCTCTTTCTCCTTGTCCCTTCCTCATAAAGGGAAGGGGGAGGACTACGATGTCAGCAGTACACTAGTCTGTTACTTGGCAGATGTGGATTATCTTTATGGTCCACGGCTGACTTTTCATATGACTCTGGAAATCTTCAGCTCGGTCCTTCTCCAAGTTCCTGAGAAGGTTACAGTAAAAATGGAATTTTTAGATCGGGACAAACCCTTCAGGTCAATCTAGGGGGAATAAAATTACCAAAAGAGCTGTTTAATTCTGACCAAAACCACATACAGTCTCTCAGTTCCCTAAAGTATCCAGTGTTATACAATTCACAATCTAGCCTTTTGCAGCCACCATCTCATCCCAGAAATATATATTATTATGATGACTATAAACTCCTGAGTATGATGTCACCCAATTTCATTCCTGCTGTCTTTCCCAGGCCAGAGGTGTTACTTGTCAAGCTCAGATAAATCCACTGCAAATAGGGAAAAGACCTTATTCTGCATCTTTCACAAAAGAGAACTTCAGAGCTTCCAAAGAACTGGTGAGTAAGACTCAGGGCTGCAGTACCGCAGGACAGGGGCACAGAGCTGACCCTTACAAGCCCACTGCTGTACCTGTGGGGACAGCTGTGGTGGGGGTGGCATTCGTCATTCACAGCACAGGAGTGCAGCCTATGGATGTTCTCACACACACTGCATCTGCCTTAGATAGAAGAAAAGGTGCATGTTCTTCACAGCCTGCAAGCACTTAATTTGTATGCACAGAATGGCAAAGGCAAGGGCAAAAAATCAGGATGTTAACATTTTTTAAAGTGTACGTTTAATGCATGCTGTTGCCTCTCCTTGCTGTTTCCCCTGGAAGAACTGTAAGAATGTGAAGTGCAGTACCATCACATGCAAACTGGAAGACGTTATGCTGAAGGGAGAGTACTTTGTGAACGTGTCCACCCGAATCTGGAACGGAACCTTTGCTGCTGTGAGTATCAGCTGCATCTTCATGAAGGATCCAATACTCAAATATTTCCTAACTCCTGATATTTTTCAAAGTTCAGTAAAGAGACCTTGCTATCTAGAAAGACCTTCCTTTACATTGTTGTGTATACTTGAATCTAAAAGTAAAGCAAGTAGTGAGGCTGCATGATGGAGCTGATAACCTTCAGTCCAGCACAAAACCTAAGAAAATGCTGTGAAAATGTAATCTTCACAGCTGAAAAAAACATTTTCTATGTCTGTTAAATTCATTCAAGGGGAACTACAGTTTCCACAAAACTCAGCATAGCATAGCAGAGTACATTATCATCATAGCCTGGAAAATAATGCTGCTTTTAGCTTTTGAAGATCACAGCCTACATAGTAATCGTTTTAAGTCACATCAAAATATCAAAAGCCTGTTAGTGCTGCCAGTTATGTTTGTTAGAGAAGGTGTGGAAATTTTTTTTAATTGATTTTTTGTGTTTATTAGAGTTGGTGTCAAGGAAAGAGTCCTTGCTTAAAGACCTACAGGATGCTTAAAAATACCCATCAATAATATCTTGACTTTCCCATTTTAAATCACCATGTGTCCTCCAGGATATAACTCATCATGAATTACCAGACTTTTGAAATGAGACCATGTTTGCTTCTTAGCTAGGCAACCAACCAAACTGTCTTGGAGTCCTGGGTTTGCCTAGAGCATGAGGGACATGACGCAGTCTCCTTAGTTTGTCTGGCAAGCCTTATGGCAGGTATTGACATTTAACAGCAGGGCTGTTGTCAGCTTTAGCATTCAGCTCTTAAAAGGAGAAGGTCAGGTTGATAATGTAATATACAAGTGTGTGAAGGAAAGCATCTGTCTGTCTTTAAAGTTTGTATTTTTCAAATCGGCTGGGTCAAGACCACTTGTTAGTGCTGTCAGGTACGCAGAAGGTGGAGACCTGAACAAAAGGTTGCTACCCTTGCAAGAGAGTGAGTGGAAATAATTTGTTTACCACTGGGCAATGGGAAGGAAAGATCCCATGTCAGAGTTTTCCTCTCATGTCCCATTTTGTTACTTTCCATTTGATTGTCAGTGTTCAGTGCAAATAATCTTGCAAGCACTCAATAATGCACATAGTCAGCCTTTTTATTTAGTGGCAATCAGTCATTGTCCAAGAAGGGGATAGCAGGCTTGCTGGTACCTGCTAAGCAAAGCAAACAAAGATGTATTTGGGAATTAACGAGGTGCTTTGAATAGTGTTCAGGTGGGTTTCTAAACATGTAGGAGCGCAGGACAGACCACTTGGGCAGATGGCGACAGCGCAGGCGTGCAATAACTGTATGCTGCAGGGACGGTCAATTTGGTGTGCGTCGGCTGCTGCGGACCCATGGTTGCTCACGTTCCCTGTGTCAAGCCCGCCATACCTGGCCCTGCCACAGAGAAATGGCTGCGGAGGCAAAATGACAGAGCAAAATGACACAGCAGGCATTGCATTTGGTACGGCTGGCAAGAGCTCCTGTGCTCCCACGAACCTGAGGCCGTTCCCGGTGGTGCTGTAGGGAGTGGGGCTCTCTGTGCCTGCCGCCTGGGGAGAAGGGCAGCGGTGAGCTGGCAGTGTCTGCACAGCCATGCTCCTCTCCTCTCAACACATGCACAGAGGGAAGTGGGATCTGGCACAAGGTCCCTTTTCAAATGGGAATTGGCTTAAGATTTTTGTCATCGTCTTTGTTTAAGCTGAGGGAGCAATGTCAGAATTTGAGCAGTGGAGAGGAACAGATAGTGATAGGAAAAAATAAATGGGGAAAAACAGAAGCATTGGATAGAGGTGAGGGGGGGAAAAAGGGAAAGAACATCCAGTTTCCATTTCTTTCAAAGGCCAGAGATATATCCCCATCTGTCTTTTGTTGCTGAGCTATTTCTCCCTTTCTCACTGTTATTTTCCCCCCCATCTCTTTGCTGCTAACAGCAGTGACAGCTTTGAAATAACTATAAAAATGGATATATAATCAACTCCTGTTTTGCTTGAACTATATGTTAAAGAAAAAAAGCCAGTTCTCCAGCTTCATTGCTAATAAGTAAGAAGAGCAAAGTTAAGTCTGGATTACTGATACATTATTACTTTCATAGACACGTTAGCTTGGGACAAATAAAAAGATAATTTTAATTTTCTTAATACTGTGATTTTTTGCTGGTTCTGAAGTCTTCGTTTCAAAGCAAGACAATTATTTTAGGATGTCTACATTGTAACTGATTTGCCCTGTAATAGAGCTTTACAGGTTTTTTTAATCTTCTCTTTCAGTTAACTTTCCAGACATTACAACTCTCTGCAGAGGCAAAAATCGATACACATAACCCTGAGTTATTTGTAATTGGAGAGAATACCCTAACTGTAAGTGATAGATAAGTATATTTTTTTCAACTTCTCTATCTTTTACTGTATTAAAGGGATAATATTTAGTTTTCAGTGTCCTTTGGGAGTACATAGCAAATTACAAACTCTGATGACATTTGATTATGTTGAACTAATGTATCCTTTTGGCTATATACAACCTCCCTTAAGTTACTAAAATGTTTGCATTTCAGCCAACTGCTATCTAAACCAGACTTATTTAAAATCTGTAGATGGCAAATAGAATGTAGAACTATCAGCAAAACTCAGTTAGAAACTTCTGAAATTCATTTAGCTTCCTGTTCATGAAAGATCAAAATGTGGACTTCTTTCTGCAATGGAATTAATTGTTGTAGATAAATGAGCCCTGGGAAACATTTTCACAAATCTGATTTATAGTCTTACTTCTGTAAGTGTATTTGGTTTGATGTTTGTAGACAGATGTTTGGCACAAGTCTCCAGCAAATATACTTAATCTCATTTGTAAAAGAATGTGGAGTATTTTTTGCATTTGGAATGGCTGTCAAATGGACAATATGGACACAGGTAATCTCAAGAAAAGTCTCCAAACCGCCGCTTTATTAGTGTAGAATCCTTCTCCTAAGGTTTCCGTCTGCTATATACAAACATAAACAACACTTGAAGAATACATTAGTGCTGTGGTGCTGTTGTAATAAAAAGATACCTTGTTCTCTTGGCCTATCTAGAGAGGAACACTCTGCCATTTGCAATACTAAGTTTAGAATTATTTTTGCAGGATTTACGAGCCTGTTTTAGCCATAAAAATAACCAAGGCCACTGAAGACCAAAATGCAAGTTAGTAAGGGAGTCAAATATCTGTAAGAATGTGTAGCATAGCCCATTCACAGGCAACAGAAAATTCTGTTAAATATGTACGAAGGCAGTTATTGATTGATCTATCTCAATAAGACCATAATTCAGTACTATTTTTTGTCATTGTTTTCTCATGGATCACTCCATTTCTTATGAAGAACCTCTAAATAGACACATTTGTATTCAGGGAAAACTCCAGTGCCTGAAGAAGCAAAGGTAATATATGAGTAGTTCTGGAAATAATGCCATGTTTTTGCAGAAAAACTACATGCCTGTATTTGAAGTGTGCTGAGTGCCTCAGCTTTGTGGCATGGTATTATTTCTGCTAGGAGATGAAACTCATTAAAACGCAATGCAAATATTCCAATTAATTGCACAGGCTTTTTAGGTAGCTCATAAACCATGTATTACTAGGTATTTTTCCACAGTTGGAGCATGACACTGCCAAATTTACATTACTAGCAGTTCTGTTGGTGATTTCAGGAGAACCAGAATTTATTCAAATGACTGTTAAGTCAGTTGACAAATAAAAGGTAATTCCTCAGCCAGCCATTGAAACATCTGCAGCTGGGACTTTTACAGCTCTGAGGCAGTGGCTGAACAGACCCTGAAAGTTATCCACAGCGCTCCTAAGAAACACAGTGGCTTTTGTTGAGGCTTACAGCCTGATCCTTACTCGATAGCCTCTTGCCCTGTGAGAAGTCTTGGAAAATGTGCCTGCTGGTGGAGGTACACTCTCCCTAGGGCAGACAGTTTGCTTTGGCACTTCAGTGATGGAGGCAGTACCCAGCACTGCATATACTTCTTGGCAGGCCAGCAGTGATACCGAGTCTTTGCCCTTCATGCTTCCTTGGGAATAGGACAGTGCAGAAGCAATCTGACTTTATTTCCCTACTTACCCTGTTATTTTAGACAAGGGTGGTAGGATTCATCCAACTTAATATCTGCATTAGTCATCCACATCAGAGTTAGCCCTTCTATAAACCCTAATCTGTAGAAAGAATAAGTATTTCTGAGATGCAATTCATCTCATCTTAAAGATGATCCTCAAAATAAGTAGGATGAATTAGGCCCTACAAGAGCCTATCCTTCTCCATTGGAAGCCAAGGAACTATATTGTAGATACAACACTAGATGAGGTGGATCCCAGCCATGGTATCTTACTGACCACAGTTTGACTTCAGGGAAGATATTTGTTCTTAGGCATCGATTTATCAATGATGGAGAGTAGCACTCTCCATCAGTGCTACTTCACTGCTGATCTAATGGAGCAAGCATTACTAGGCAAACTGCACATACATATGAGATTGGCTCTTTAGTTCAGATGAGCTGGGTTGCTCTGTAACCAAATGAATTAATATTGCCTTGTGATGCTATGTGGGGAAGCTGCGTAGGTATCTTTGCGTAAAAGCTTTCAAATTTTTTCCAAGTTGGAAAGGACTGCCAGCTGGAGGACAGAATGTTAACCTGCTATAATCATCATTATGGCCATTCGGTTAGAAAATACACAAAGCCATCCTGCCTCAGTGAAATGAATACACATAGCCACACCTAGCACAACATTGGAGCCTTCCAGCAGAAATTACTTAGATCACTGAGATGTCAGTCCAGTGCAAGTTTCCCAGAAAGCTTAAGATTAAATTACACCAGACAAATGCACTGAGCAAGCAACCCTGAGAAAGTAAACCAATGTGACTTCTTTTATCATGTTTCAGGAAGGAAAAAACCTTTATGCTAAATGCATGTCATTTCAAGATTAAATCCAGAGATCTGACAGTTCATAAATATTACAGCGTCTCCCTGAGCAACTATGTTATATGTAACTATATAGTTGGTCATACCCAACTAGATAGGGTATCACCTGAAAACTAACTTCCAGACACCGTATGCTGTTCTGGGAGCTCTCTGGTATTGCTTGTAGTTCAGGAAGCATAGGTGTGCTAGAAACAGTCCTGTTTGACACATACCTCTTAAAGCAAATTCATGCAGTTGACTCAGGAGAACACAGATTAACATGAGAAGATCAAACAAGTTGTTAGTGGTTTCCCAGAAGGTAGGAACAGCAGGCAAAGGAGACAGAGGTACCTGCCGAGCAGGATGGGAGAAATTTCAGCAGACACAGTGAGTGCATGATGGTGTCTGGCCTCCTACAGCTGCCCGTCACAGATAACAGGCTCTGACAGCTCTCGGTTGGAAGTAGTTCTTCTCCAGCTGATGCAGCAGAAGTCTGTTTTGAGCAGATGGGGCTCTACACAAGGCTATTCCCCGCACACCTGAAAGCATGTCTAGTTTACCTAGTGATGGTGTATCCGTGCGCTATGGGAACAACTCTGAAAGACCTCCTGTTACTGGAGAGGCAGAAAGCTGGCAGGAAGAGATTGCTTCTCTGCCTGTCGTGTACGGCCAAGAGTGATGAGGGCCCCTGATCGTTAACTGGCACTGCCATGTGCCATGGTGGTGCAACCAGGTACCTGTGGACACCAGTGAAAGGGCTGTAATTGCCTCGTGTGTTCCAGTCATTGATGCTAGAATGTGTGCAGTCCAGCTATTCTTGATTAGTGAAGTATTCGATTTACAAATCCTACTTTACATGCAGTTAACATTAACCCCTAACGCACAATCTCTCTGTTTTCAGATCCCAGTTACAATAATGAAGCCGGATGAGAAAGCTGAGATACCAGTTGGTGTTGTGATTGGCAGTATATTGGCTGGACTCCTCCTGCTGTTAGTATTGGTTGCTGTTTTGTGGAAAGTAAGTAGGTGTTTATATTCTTAAAAAGAAAAGCAGAAAGGGATGAATACATTTGGGCTATTTTCTTTGGAATCTCTCTTCTCTAGTGCTGAACGAAACCACATGCAGTTTGGTGGTGTCATAGTTTAACCCCAGCTGGCAACTAAGCACCATGCAGCTGCTAGGTCACCCCCTCCCCGCTGCCCCCTGGTGGGATGGGGAGGAGAATCAAAAAAAAGTAAAACTCGTGGGTTGAGATAAGAACAGTTTAATAATTGAAATAAATTAAAATATAATAATAATAGCAATAATCATTGTAATGAAAAGGAAGATAACAAAAAAAAACCAGTAGTAAACCCCAAGAAAAACAAGTGATGCACAATGCAATTGCTCACCACCTGCTGACCGATGCCCAGCCAGTCCCCGAGCAGCGATCGGCACCTCCTGGCCAACTTCCCCCACTTTATGTACTGAGCATGACATCCTATGGTATAGAATATCCCTTTGGCTAGTTTGGGTCAGCCGTCCTGGCCATGCTGACTCCCAGCTTCTTGTGCACCTCCTCGCTGGCAGAGCATGGGAAACTGAGAAATCCTTAGCAACAACTAAAACATCAGAGTGTTATCAACATTATTCTCATACTAAATCCAAAACACAGCACTGTACCAGCTACTAGGAAGAAAATTAACCCTGTCCCAGCCGAAACCAGGACAGGTGGTATGAATAATACTGCATTGGCATTGTGCCCTTGATGGGAAATTTCAGAAGGGCTTTAAAAATCAAAATTCTGAAATGGGTCCCTATAGAAATTGGCAACGTGAAGATGATAAATGAGTTTCCAGTGGTTCAAAACAGGGGCTGTGGCATGTACTTTTTTCATTTTGACACTGCCTGCCTCCTTCCATAACTCCCCAGCTGGGCTCTGAACTCCCATGATACTGCCAGTGGGCAAGGCTGGGGATTAGAAGCAAGGAGGGAGAGGATATAGACTGAACAGACAAAAAGAGAACAGAGAAGGGCGAGGGCAAAAAGTCATTTACAAAGGATACCTAGATTAAGGGGAGAGAAAAGTTTTTCTGTGTGCCAGGGCACTGGCCCTTGAAGGACTCCTTTGCACACCAAGGCAGCATGGAGATGCCTGTATCTTGGCAGGGAGACAACTGGCTACTCAGCACTGCTGTTTTGGCATTTAGTTGCACCAGGCAGGAGTTTAAGTCCCAGCTCCCTTCATTTTAGAGTTAGGAATTGTCTACAAATCAAACACTGTATGTGTGTGCATGCACACATGTGTATTTCTACCATCACACTATTTAGCTTAGCTGAGAAATGTAACTATCAATGACTCACTGCAATGTGGTGTTATTTTAATACTTCTCACAGCTTGGCTTCTTCAAGAGACAGTATGAGAAAATGACACAGGATATAGAAGATGTCGATGAAATTACAGAACTCACAAAGGACAAAGACTGAAGATGATGAGTTATGTGGATAAAGAGAGGAGATCTGAGCCACCAACAGTAGTCGTGATCCAGCCGGTTCTTCAGCTGGAGTGCCTTAAAGCTTAGTAACATTTAAACATTTTTAATGGAAGTGTCTTGTTATAGATGAAAATATTTTACAGATTCTACTCTATTATAAGAGTAACTGCAGGACGGTTTGGTTTTTTTCAAAAATGATTTATAGTGCCTTTTCTTGTAAATTTTTGCTTTTCAAACAAACTTAGCCCATAGAACTGGCAGGTCCGGAGTTTACAGTAACATATTGTGCCAGCAACCCTTCTCCTGATCCACTGCAGAGTGAAACAGAGCAATTTATTTCAGATTATTGTGGAACAGCATCAGTTCGTAATTCAGTTGACAAGTACCATATGTGTAAAGGACATTTTCTATTAAGTTGATGATGAATGTGTGGTGAATACTGCTTCCAGACTGGGAGAAGAAAACTCATTTATCATTGACTAGCTCCATCCTTATTGTTTTAGAGAAGTAACTTGCACCAGCAAACCTTGTCTTAACTAATCTATAAAGTGGGAACTGCATATGAAGATGTCTGTCTGGGTGCTAAAGGACAACTGGATGGGCAAACTGTTCCAAAAGTTCACCATATTCCTTGCACTAAGGTCACAACTAAATTACTGAAGTACATTGTTTTGGGGAAATATTGTCAAATGGTATCTATAACTGCCTTCTGCATACTTTCTCTCCGAGAAGAAAATATGAATTTCGTAATCACTTACAGCATGTTCTCTGCAATGTTATGATTAGTTTTCAGATTTCATCTTGAGAAGCACTACCACTACTGTTACACTGGGCTTTATGCTCGCAGTCCCTCTGACATCAGTTTGGCTTTTGACATAAATAAGGAAGACAGTCAAGATCTTGCCTTTAATTCTGACTGAAAGATTTTGCAAGACTAAAAGCATGAAGTGAAATAAAGGGGATGATGACTGAGGAAGTATACATGTTAGAACAGAGGACAGTGAAGACCTAAGCTCTGGAAATTGTTTACTGCACTTGTTTCTTTAGCATCTCAGTGCCCTCCAGGAGACCAAAGTTCAGTATGACCTCCTTACCCGTCACATTTTATTTGGTCCCACATGTTCATGTCTTGATGAAGTTAACTTATGTTTTATACAGTAAAGTACTGTAGTGCTCTGGAAGGAGCTCTGAGCACAACACTTGTGTGACTTTGTGTTGGTTACACACCTGAAGTTGATCACATGCCGTTATGCTGCCTGGTTTTAATGAAAGCTCAGTCTTAAAAAGACCCATGCTATAAGACTGGTAACAGTCAGGGGAATTGGCCTTTTGGCTGCCTTTCTCTCTCATGGCTGGCAATTATGCTTATAATCAATTGTGAGAGAAGATGTGTGTGTTGTCCTTATGTACACTGCCATGCAAGTCAGATTGTTTCCAACTCGAGGTGATTTACTTGCAAACATTTAGACGTGCCTGATTCAGAACCCAAAGTCATGTTTTCTTTCCCCCAAAGCTAGACTGTAATTATGCTTAGGCACCTTTCAGATTATTTTCTGAGGGACTCTTGAGCATGTTTGAAAGTTTTGCTCAGTCTTTTTTAATCAGTAATCAGTCAGGAGCCAACCATCTCTTTGGCAAATAACAGCTTCATTTGCAGTGACAGCTGGATTGTGCTCAGTGTAGTTTTATATGTGTTTTGGATTTATTTTGTATCTATGAAATGTTATGTTTTGGGGTGGGGTTTTTTTTAACAATCTGAAAAACAATCCAGATTCTGATCTTGGTTGTCAAACAAGATTGTTGCCATCAGCTGAGTTTGTGACCAAAACAATTATTTAAAAAGTAAAAAAAAAAAAAAAAAAAGTAGCAATTGCATAAAGCTGAAGAATAAGCTCCTGACTTGTAATTATAAACCCTGAGGGCAAATGCTCTGAACGTAAAGATAAAAATTTGTCTGCCTCAATTCTTGTATAAACTTGTGAGGAAGAAAACAAAACCCTACACCCGTTTGTGTGGGAAGCTCCTACATAACCAGGGTCATGCACTCCAGGCCAGAGGGGGAATTTCACAACGCAGCAGATGGCAGCATCTTTCATTTCTGGTGCTGCTTGCAAGGGAAATTTAGGCATTCAGCCAGATTTCCTTCTCCCACCTTCGGTGGGAGGTACAGGTCAGTATCTGACATCCAACTTCTTTTGGGGATTTAACAGTTTATTAATCAGGTAGCAATGATTAAATTCACTGGTTTCACTGGGTTTTATTTTGGCCCAGACAACAGGATTTTCCCCCCAGCCTGAACATAATACTTTTTCCCAAAATAAAGGGAAGGCATAGCAATGGGTAAGGTTTCTGTATCCTAACCACTTCAAGTTATTAGTTTTTCTTTTACAATTAATACTTAAATGGCTAATTCAGTTTTTGTAATGGGTGAGTCTATTGCACTTTTAAGTTGGCACAGCCACAAATAATGCTGGAAATATTATGTATATTTTGTATTATGCGCAAGGGGATTTGTTTTTTTTTTTTTTAGTTTTTTAAAACAGCACGTTACAGGTGAAATAATATTCTGAAATGTTGAGCTTCAGCATGTACTTCTGTTTGCGCTTGCAGCAAGAAAAGTCAGCAATACCTTCAGCAAACTCAGATATAACTTGATTCTGGTCTTGAAATCTAGCTGCTGACTTCTTGAAGCACTAGAATCAAGTCCAAAATCAGAGGTAGTTTCGTATGAGCCTATGTATAGATTTGGGATGTACAAGAGAGTTTATAATCAAACTGACTTCTGAAAGCTAGCATGTAAGCTCTATGGGAGCAGGGACTTTATCACTGTGGTGCCTACCTGAAGGCCTAACAGCGTTAGTACAATAAAAACAAGAATACTGCTGAACACAGACTCATTTATTTTTAAACAGCACGCTAAAGAGAAGAAATGCCACTGAAAAAGCACTACATAAAATGGGGCCAAATATGTCTTTGTTCCAGTAGCACACAGTGAAAACCGTAAGGGGATGACTCTGTTAGGTATACAAAGAAGCTGCACTTGAAGTCTTGTAGGTTATAGTCATAACACTACTGGTAAGCTATATTGGAGTGTAAGTCAGATTGCATTAGTTCTAAATATCTGTATTTGAATAGCTCTGGTTGAACAGTTGGTGTTAAAACCTTACCATGGTCAGGCCTTCCTATAAACATGGGGTTATCATCACTGGCATCTAAAATTACACCGTATTCTGCCAGTCTTATGCCCTGCACTTTATACTATGTACAGAATTGGTCAGGAGTAGCATGTCCTGACACCAGCTCTAGCTAGTCCCCACCGTACATTGGAAAAGCCAAATGCAACAAGCAGGAGCACGGTGGGAAAGGAAGAGAGGGAGGAACTTAGCTGTGAATAGGAAGACAATAGGAAGACAGTCATGGCAGTAACTACCACCTGAAAACTAGCCACTTCATGGAGCTTCCTTTTTTTTTCCCCACTTTCAACTCCTCCATACTTTTAACAGTGGTACATAAACGTTCAGGCTACCAACTTAAAACACTTCTATAATACAGGACCAGATGACCCTAATCTTAAGGCACAAAACTCCATGTTTCACCAAGTCTTAGTGTTCTGCAGAATTGTAAGCCAGATTCCTTATATACTGACTGGTGTGTATTACCCTTTATATCCAAAACTGAGGTACAACAAAGCTTGCAAATTAAAAAATAAAGAAAATGAAGTATGAAAATGCATCTCAAAATCTATAGCTAATTGCCTCAACTTTTTATTGCCTTTAAAGGTAATAAAGTGTACATAATTTTCACAGCCTCAGAAAAGTTGAGTGCTATCTTTTAAGTCAACCTTTCTGCCCTCATTTGTGATCAATTGTTCATATGCAACCACAGGTTTTGGTGTGCTAGCAGTTTTTAAAATGTATTAGTGTCTCTTTCTCTTAAAACAGTCAAAATGGAAGTTTTAAAACAGAACTGCTATAAAGATACATCAGGATGCTAATTTTTGTAACACTTGTATGGTTGGTTTATTTTTAAAAAACAGGCCTAAGGTACTCAAAGAACCTGCTGATTTATAGTCACCAGCCTATTCTTAACTCTCTTTCTTCAAGTACCTCCACAGAACACTTAATGGAAGAGCTCAAGATTGAGTTTTCAGAGCTTTTTGGGGGACAAGGGGTAGCACTCTCTGCTTTCACATACAATTTCACTTTGTTAATAATTAGTTTTAGCAGTTTTCTTCCTTTTAATGTTTTTGATGGAGCAAATTAATGCGTTGTTAGTCTATAAAACTGCAAATTCCTTGAACAGCTATGGGAAAAACGAGCTGAGAGAAGAGCTAAAAATCTAGTTCAAAGTTGAGCAATCTAAAGGCTTCATTCCTGAGTGCGACAGTGGCACTTTCATGAGTGACAGCTGAAGCGAGCGCCTGTATTTCTCAGCACAGCCAGCACCTGAGCAGGCTGGGAGCTGCTCCTCCCGCACAGCCGTCTCTCGGCTGCCATCTCCTGGGTAGGCTCCTTATAACACGGTCCCATCCCTCCCCCGTTTATTTCATGACAATCCATCAGTTACTGTTTCCATAGTACGCATCAGGCTGACCTGCTCTTGAGAACAGAGCAGAATGAAAGATCAAAATCAGGAGAGGAAACTCTTAAAAGTAAGCAATGCTGGTATATGGACGTTCTGCCAGACAAAGGGATCAGTGTACTCAAATGTTGCCAGCCAAGACCAAGACACCTTTTCAGAAGGACAAATCCTCGCTCTGAAGACACACACTTCCCTTCCACAAACACCCCTCATCTGGCAGATCTCTGCAGGAATCACACGATGACCCTCTGCTCTGCAGCATCTGTTCCTGGGAACATCTGTCTGCAGCTGGAGCAACCACCTCTGCAGCATGCTGGAAGAGCCAAGGAGGGGTGGGATTACCCTCCCCTATAGCCAAGGCAGAGAAACAGCTGGACTCATCCCAGAAAGCTAGGACTGCATTGTATATTCATCTGCAGCTGCCTATCATCCCACTCACGGACCTCACCAGAACACAAGGTAGCCCTCATCCAGCAGCCTAGTCCTGCATGTGTGGAAACCAGGACATGTGCAGCCACATCTTTCCCTGACATGCAGTCAGACACAGCTGGGATTCATCCCCTGGCCTGCAAAGTTGGAAGCACTTCTGGGTCGCTCCAGACATAGCCTTAGGCAGCTATCTTAGAGTAATCTGCCCTCTTACGACAATACTGCCCTAGCAGAGAGGGTAGCCCTACAGAGGGAGCCGGAACACTGAGCTCAGAGTATGGATTTAAATTTCAGTGAGATGATACATTTTACCTCTAATTATGCACATCATCCCTCCTAGGGGCATTTCCATTTCGCTTTTAGATGCCAGCTGAAGAACCCGAAGTTACACAAGACTGATGCATCATTGTTCCAGAACAAAGCAGTACTTGCCTCATGCACAGCTAGGGACACAAAATGACATTTCATTGTTTGACCATGGCAGCATACACACATTGTAACACTCAGCTGTGACTCAGTACAACATCTCTTCCATTCATTGTTCCTGGTCACTGTGGGGAAGTACACAATTATTCTTTCTCTTCTTTTCTGCACCCTCCTTCCCAGCTGCATTGCTGATGGGGAAGGTGCACTTAAGGTCACCCTGGAGAAATCTTCCAGGAGACAGCAGCACTAGAGAGGCACTAGTGCACCACAAGAATTGCCCCTGATCATAGGGCCCCAAGTACAATTTAACTGTTCTAAATACCACTATTTTTCTGTATCGGAGCACAGCACCAGTATGCAGGCACTGTATAGGTTTTACTTCATTCATAAACCATCCACTACAAGGCAAGCTAGCCATTTATTTTTGTGAAATTAATACACTAATTAGTTGCATGCTAACAGCAAACATGAACGTGGAAAAAGGAACACCAAAAATGGGAAAGTTTGTGTATTTCTTTCTTTTCTAAAAACAAAAAGAACTACTTGACAGAGGAAGTGATCTATACTCAGGGGTAATCTGTACAATTCCCCGTAAAAATGACATTCAAATAGCAGAGGGCTTCTCTCCAGCCTCTGAAGCAAAGGAAAATTCAACCTTGAACTTGCTCAGCTCTGCCTAGACAATAGGGCCCACATGGTTTGGAGGCTGCGTACGTGTAAGCATGCAAGGAGCAGCTGCTGTCCTGCAGAAGGACTTGCTCACTTCCATTTAGGAAAGTGCATCAGTAAGTTAACAAGCACAGTTTAACCTTGCTTCTGCCTGAAGTTGCATGTTTCATTGGGGTTTACTTAATCCAGATACAGTAACCATCACTAAGTATTAAAATGGACTGAGATCACTGGGGGAAAAAAGATCATCGCCTATTTTTCTCATTTTGTTTTGTGTAGCTAGCAGCTGTTTGTAGATTTTTACTGCAGACACAATGAAATGGATTATATAGCTAAGGCTTAAGTGTTGTGCGATGTAATGATACCTAAATTTGAGCAAATTATTTTACTTTTTTTTATCTCATTTCCCTTCCTTTATATCTATCTTGTCTACATTGACAATGATGACTAGATAAAACTGCCTCTTGGCATTAGTAAAAATGCCATACACAATGGGACTTTGAACTCTTAACATCTAAACACTATCATGGCACAGTACAGTAATATAAATAAAACGATCCTACTCAGATGAGCAGCTCATTGTTTCCAGTGGAAGCACAGGCATATTATGTCAGTCTCTTTCTCTTTTAACTAGGTTTCAAAGCAGTAACGAGAAAAACTGTATTAAAATCATAAATGTGACTATAAATGCATATATAAACTGCAAAAAGTTCAGTAGACTCACTTTCCTTTGAAAAACTAATCCATTTCGATGGCTTTGAATCCTAGCATGTCTAAAGTCAAACTACTAAAACTAATTAAACTTATAGTTGTCTATTTGTAATAGCTGGCGCTTTTTTCCTGCAGCACCATACAATTACACAGCCAAAAAAGCTCCTTCAAAATTAACCATGTCTAGACATCAAGTAGTTACAGGTTTGCATGTTATTGCTAATGCAAGTTTGTTGCTGGTAGAGTATCAGATCTAACTTTGAATCAAGGTCTGTCCACATTTTTTTAATGCAATGACTTGTAATATCAGCTGCACAGTAAAAATGTTTCTGTGAGACAGAGCTACTGGAACAACCACTACTAAAAAGTTAGTAACTCTGGGGCATAGTTTATATTTTCTTCTCTCTCTGTACCAAAATGTTTAATCTACTTCAAGTAGCTTTCATGTTACACAAAAGTCAAAATAGCATAAAGCTTGCAAACTGATTCTACAGTCATATAAAATTAAACTACTCAGGACTTTTTTTAAGATTGAAAAAAATCCAATTGTCCTGTTGTGACCTCCCATACAGACAGTGAACAGACTACCAATGTAAAGGCATTAAAGTAGCATATATCACACAGGACTAAACACCTTGCAACCAAGAATTTTAGGGAAGATTCTTTTAAAAACTGACTCCATGTTAAAATGCACAAAGAGATGATTTCAAAGGAGAGTCAAGAACACTTAAAAACCCTAATTATTACTCATTCATTTCATTCAGTCCTAATTAAATTATTCAGATTGAAATGTCTATTACAACTGCTTAAAAACATATAGATTCTCTGTAAAAATAACTCCAAGCTAAACCAGTATGCTCATTAGGAACAGTAACACTTTATTTTTAAAAGAGTACAGTTATTTTTCTGAATTTGCCCAAAAGCATTCCTTGTTTTCTTTCCAAGAATATTCGTCCTCATAAATCTCCTGCAAATATAAACAAAGAATGGGAAATATTGTGGGAGTCTGCTACATACAGCCACAAGCCAGGCCAAACAACAGCCATCCTGCTATTATTTACCGATCACAACAGGACTACACAGCACTTGGCTGGCAAACAGAAAAGAGGGCAGCACCCTTAGAACATACTGACTTACATGTGGGCAGATGCTGAACCTGGGGCTGAGCCCCATGAAATTTAGAAAGGCCCATCTACACTGAAGTCAATTCAAGAAAGACATCTAGAAGAAACGATGTAAAAGCTGTAGAGTACACAGCACTCTTGTCTAAAACGGCCCTTTTCACGTGTTGCCATATTAACCTACTGTACCATCATTTTTAGGAGAGTATTTAAGTGTATACAAAAAGTCAATATTAAAAAAATAAATATTACAACAATATACAGGAAGTATTAGATCTTCAGGACAGACTGGACTACCCAGCAGCCGTCCAGTCCTAAGCAGCAAATTCAGCAGGGCTCTGAGCCCCTGATTTTTCTTTCCGAGACCACAGAACTCCAATCTCCTGAAAGAGGTGTCAGAAAAGTGGAGTCATGCAGAGAACATCACTGTTACCACATGCCAAGTTCTGTCTGGGAGCGAAGGCAGAGGTAATGCTCATTACTTGCATGCAACACTGGTTATGCAATGAGGCTCTTTCTAGACCCAGGCTGGTCTCTCCGCACATTGTTATGTGCCCATACCAGCTTTGGGACCTCTGCTCATCTCTTCATGGTGTGCTCTTGCTCAATGCTTTGTGCTTTCTCGAGGCCATGGGGATAAGGGGAAAACGGAAAGAAAAGAAAGGCCACTTTTACTTGCAAACTGCAACACTGTCTGAAGCAAAGCTGAGTCAAAGTTATTCCACAGGCCTGTGCAGAACTGAGTTTTGCCACTGAAATGAGGAGAGCTCAGGGCTCCTTCACTTTGACGCCAGGATGGTGTTAAAAGGAAGACGAGCTGGATGGTACAGGCAAGGGAGGGCCTTCCAGGTGCCCTACCTGCCACAGATGGGCCTGCTGCATTAGAGGAAACTCACTGGTGCTAGACATTGGTATCCCATCAGGAGCAACTGCTGCCCATAATGCTTCAGCGGCTTCCCTTAAGAGCAGCAGTAGCCTTTAGCCCAGCTGCCTAAGACTCTGGCACAGGCCTAAAATCAAATTTGTCCCCAAACATACCTTTTTCCATATTGGGACAGATGCTTTTAAGGTATTGATGCAGTACATGACAGCTTCAAGAGATTCTGCTCTGTGTGGAGAGGAGACTGCAATAATAACACTTGCTTCAGTTATTGGAACCACACTAGGGAGAGAAGAGGAACAACAGCAGCTTTAGCTAATGCTTAACGTCAAGAGCACCCAAACATTGTGGCCATGTCACGTCAGTATTCTGGCCACACGCTCTCCTGACTCATTCATACTGAGCAAGTGTCAAGCCATGTCCAAAAGATTATACACTTTTTAAAAGAAAGAAAACCACAACCAAAATCAGTACCAGATGTGAGAATTCCATGCTTTAGAATAAATAAACCCACCAGACATAGGCTTCTTTCTTCCATTCTTTCTTTTTTTAAATAAAGTCTATGGAATTAAGAGGCAAAAATTACTAACTTGCAACAATGCATAGGAAACTCACTGGTAGCTGGCTTAATAATGAACAATAACAAGTTAGGAACAGCCCGTTCTTACCTAAAAACCTAAGAAATCATCCCAGTTTGCACAAGAATTTGTGAAAGAAGAAATTAAGTGCCTCAAACTATGCAGATTTTGCAATAAAACTTAATTTTTGACAAATTCCGATTTCAAATTATGAAGTTTTTCCTGTTTGGTGCGTTGTTTTCCAAACTTAAGTAGTGCAAGGGGTTTTTTTGCTCCTCACAAGGGTAGTATTCCCAAAAGCTGCCTCGCAACCCTCCCTCTATAGTAAGGCTCCTCTGGCAAACAGTTCATAGGAAAAATCTAAGCTTAAATGCTTTGAGCTGCCCTCAAGAGAATCACGCTCTCTGCTGATGATAGAGGCAATCTAAGGAAACTACACCTCAGAGCTAATATCCTTTGCGATCACCTTCTAAGTTCCTCCTGCTGAGAGAAAAGGAAACAAGCATTTGCAACAGACTGTGCAAATCCTGCTAGTTTCAGCGAGAAATCTGATGAACAGTGAAGCTCAAGAGTACGTCAGACACTAGTACTCCATGTTTTGAACCCAACAGAAAATGCTTATCCAAGACTCAAGGAACAACAGGAGGTCCTCCAGCAAGCATGGCTGGCAATTACCATACCTCTCCCCTCCCCATAGTCTAGGCTTTCAGGTTCCCTATGGCATAATTTGACTTAAATCTGACGAGAACAACATTCTGCGGCACCCCAATGGAAGAGAGAAGAAAAAAGAAAGTGTTGCCAGCTTCACGTCTTTAAAAAAAGACAAAACAAACCAACAGCCTCCTCTTTCCTGGAATGAAATCTCAATCCCTTCTCCCCACTTTCAAACCACCACACCAGCATCAAGGATCCTGCAGGCTAAATGTGCACTCCAGCAAACACTACCAATACACACATTTCTGAAAAGACGATTTCTCAAATTTAG
Organism: Gymnogyps californianus; assembly: GCF_018139145.2. Lineage (NCBI taxonomy): Eukaryota > Metazoa > Chordata > Aves > Accipitriformes > Cathartidae > Gymnogyps > Gymnogyps californianus. Next base: position 66,140,754 of record NC_059500.1, on the reverse strand, counting down.
CTTCGCAGCGAGAGCTTGATGCTGCAGCCAGCTTTGCTGCATTACAGTTTATAAAGACTCCTGCACGTCCTGCAACTATGTAAGCACAGCCATGCACCAGACAAGCATTAATATTCCACTTGCAGAAGGATGGGGTCTCGCCATACATACCCAAGTCTATGGTGCACTGCAATATGTTTGACTGATGGCCATTTCTGTCTAACATCTCTGCAGATTTTCTTTATTTCCGTCTCTGCCATTGAGGTATATGCTTCATATTCTAAGCGAATCACTTTCTTCCCTTCAAAATTATTTCTTGTAGTACCTAAACACAAATGATTTATCAACCAAAAGCATTGAGTAAATAAATATATATGACATATTTATAATATATATTATATTATATATTTATTATATAATAATATATTATATATAAACACTGAGTAAAACCCAGGTTCTCCTGCTATGCTCAAGGTCAGTACTGTGCAAATATAAACAACGTCCCCTAATCATGACTGTGTAAAGAGATTCTTTGAACAAGAGAAGTCTTTAATATACACGGAAGAATTTAGTTTACACAAGTCTGCAGCCTGTAATGCCCAAGGCTGGGACATCTTCTGTGGTAACTGCTAAGGTGCTATTATTGCATTTGCCCATGCAATGTTTAAGTGCTCAGTATTCAGGAGCCCAGTAGCACTAAGGTTTAAGCACAAAGGGGTTTCAAGATCTGTACCATGTACATTAAGCAACAGGACAGAGCTATCAGCCTCGACCTTCACCAGCCCATGCGTAAAATAGTCCTTTACTTTCAACCAAGATCTGAGTTGCAGGAGCTTTCACACAGGCGTGGACCTGCGGTTTGCATAGACACAATATCCCACTTCCCACCTTGAACAAGCTGTGTCCAAGGGGATGGAAGAATAGCTCCCAAGCAGTCCTGTACTCCAGAGCTGCTGTTCTGTCCAGCCCTAGGATAGCCACACCAGCAGGGAAGCCTCTCACCATTTTGTCCCAGTGCAACTGTTTAAGAGCTGCCATAGTCTTGTTCTAAATAATTCAGAACGTGTTTTCTAAACATCCTGGGTTCAGTCCAGGAATTTATTTATTTGAGAAGCACGAGTCTGAGGTGTGGACAATCTAGGTTCCATTTATTAGACTATTAACACACCCAGAGATTCAGCTCAGAAATATTAAACTCACCAATGAACAGAGACACTGCCCCACAGTATGGTGAAATGACCAGCTCTGACACTTCATCTACAGACAGCTTTTCAGACTTGAGCTTGATAAAATCTTTTGGCACATCTTCACTTTCATCCATAGCTCACTAGAAAAGCTGAAACCAAACAGACTGTTGTTGGTTTTGGTGATACTAGCATTGGCCAACTGCTTTTTATCCAGTGGAGATGGCCCACTTCATGCAGAAAACATGCACCATCTACTTCCTCACCCCAAGAGACCAGTCACCATAGCAAGTTCACTTCTCAGCAGACTTGCTGAGAGAATATTAACTGCAAATATCAAGCAATAACCTGGTTTTTAATGCATACAGGTTCCTTCCTGGTAGGAAAGTCTGGTCTGGTAGGACGAAACTAGAACTGGTCTGAGGCCCCAGTTTAACAGTACAATCAACCAGCATGGACCACTGTGCTAGTAAATCTGTGGTAAGATTGTCAGCCCCTCCTCCCTATCTTATCCTGAAATCAAACACGGTTTAAAACAGAGATTTCTGATAAACACAGATTAGAGTTCTAATCCTAAAGTTTAATATGCTCTCCAGGATATTCAGGACCTCATACTATCGGTCTGTTTCAGTGACACAGGAGACAATTCTAATTGCTCTGAACAGAAACCAGTCATCAGTTCATCTAAGAATGAGGAGGAAAAGAAGTATTTTGAGCAGCAGCAATGGAAGAAGCTGCAGTAAATACATGGACTGGCACTTGAAAGCATGCAAAGAAATTAAGCTATTCTAAGGACACCTATTCCTTTGACAGCAACAGCCAAAAAAAAAGGGGGGCAGGGGGGTTTAAGCAGCAGTTAATTCTTTTTCTGTATCGTCTTTTCCGTTAAAAAGTGGCAGGAGGTTTTTCATTATTATCTTATTTGGGCAAGCTGGGTATCTACTGACAGCCAGAAACAACTATGAAAGAATAACAAGACCTAAAACACAAATTCAGAACAATGCCTGACCCCTCTGGCAATTTTCTTCCATTTACTGCATATGTGTTAATCATTTATCGGTGTACCAGCTTATAGTTTCTGGTCAGCACAATGGTTCTCTCCAGCAGGAAATGCAAGTTATGCTCTCTCAAAAGAGTACCGGGGTGGTGGGAGAGAATTGCAATTACATCTCTGGACCTAAACAAACAAAGATTATTGGAACATTACACAGAATCCATGAGATATTTTAGCACAGGATGACACTCCACAGGAAACTAAGCAAGAAGCAATACCTACCTAACAGAACCTGGGCAGATTCAGCCTCCACTAATTGGTGGGATGATGGCAACCTCGTCTCCGGGCTGCAGGACCAGGAGCTGATCTCCAAGAAGCACGTACTCCTGCCGAACAGCAAAAACCACTTGATCCTGGATGACAGCAAGCCTGAGGGGGATTGGCAGGAGCACAAATAGGTTTCTAAATAGAGTGTTTGCATTTAACCATGAGATTTCATTAAACAACAAATTGGTGCAGTCTGGGGCAGCTGCGGTAAATACCACTGAGACTTACGCAACTCTGCTTCCAATATACTTTCAAAAATAGAACAAACACCCACCTCCTACTCTTGGATTTTCTTGTGGTGGCTAAGGAGAAACCAACTCAGTATAATTTTCCAAAGTCAGGAATTGGATTTGTCATAGGCCTACATCAGAACAAACCAATGTATACCAGACCCATTTCAGCAGCTTCTAACAAAGAGGCAGGTAACTCAAGAGGCAGCAATCATCCAATTTGGGATTAGAAGGAAATGTTCCCCTGATTCAGTCTGGCTGGACTGGAGCAATTTTCTTACATGGCAAGAAGCATTGCAGGATGCTGTTCGTGAGATCTCATGAAGATTCAGTGGTCAAAGAGTTGCTCTTGTTGTGTAACCTCATAGTTTATGAGCCTTTGAGTCTTTCGTACTTACAGGTCTGAAATTTGCTATTGATAAGGAGTGGCAACAGAACTAAGAGGGCAGATACCATGCGTTTTCTGGCAGATATTCTATATATTTTTTGATTTCACATCTGTGAGATGTTGCTGTGAGAATCCACAGCTCTGGATACCACGAGGCAGGGAGTCACTTTCACGACTAACTGCAATCACACAGTGAGTATGAGGGCAACACCAGTAAGACATTAGAAAAAGAATGCCAACATTTTACTTTAGAAGGTACAAGCATGATAACTGTTATTGTTTGAGACTACAAAACCTGGCACAGACAGCGGAGAGCTGTATTGCCTAGAAAAAAGCAGCATGCCAAAAGGGTACAAGTAAAAATCATCTCATTTCCTACCAGCCAGATAGACAAATGTAGGCAAGGCACAGGCTGAGCAAAACACAGTAGCACTGACTCAGAGGGCAGACTGAAGGAAGGGACTGTATGAAAGTAAAGCAAGCCACTGTGTATCTGAGCGCAACTATGAAACTGAAGTGCCCATTAGAAGGATGGGCTCTAATTAATGTCACTTGCAAGTTAATTCATTGGGGAGAATGGGTGGAACAGAAGATCATTGTCAAGTATGCTCAAGCTGCAGTTTGAATATCCATTAGCAAAGTGAATAGAAGTCTGTGGTCAATGCCCTACAATTATGTTGAGTTTTTCCAGAAAAGCTAGGAGCAGAAGCATTTTCCAAGAAGGCCGCTGTGAAGTAACTGCACATGCAAAATGTACTGCCCCAAGCCATCACGGATAAAAGGACAAAGTTGACAAACTATGGTAAACCGACCAAAGGTGCTGCTGCTGCTTCTGACACCAAGTATTAGGCTGCAAAGTAAAATACACTCATTCCCTACTGCCTCCTCCGCGAAAACACACTTAGTCTCAATTCTCTGTGAGGAAAATGCCCCTGGTCTAATATTTGGTTAGAGCTTCTCATCTGGAAATAGATGCCATTGCTAAATAGTTAATTTTTTTCATAGCCTTTGAGAGAAGATCTAATAAAGGGTGGTGCCTAAAGCAAGAATTTGGCACCTAAGTTCAAAGTTACAGAAATTCAGCACTAAATCCTGAGGACCTCGACCTCTGTTATACCTTACTTTTTTTTTTTTCCACTCCCCCCTCCAAAACGGTGTTGCACCTTTGTCTATCAGACTCATTCTTGACAGGACTGAGCACCTTCCCTCAGCCTTAACCTGAAGGGGGATTTCTGCTGACACCCCCAAAGAGCACCAGTGCCACAGGGGTCCTTACAGCACACACCTAGCGCTCCCTCAGGGCCAGACTCCCTATGAAATGCAACCAACAGTGGTGGGGTTTTTTTGAAAGCAGAGGAGGTTGAAAGTGGCTGAGTCTACTTCCTATGTAAGGGTTGAGTGGATGGAAGCCTGTGGCACGGCTTCAGTTCCCTTCCTGACCTGCCTTCCACAGTGTGCCGTAAGTTCAGACCAACGGCTAACAGTACAGTTAAAGATACGTGATCAAAAACACCTGCACATTATCATTAATTTCTTATGTATTGCCCTGGCTGTGCTTGATCCCTCCTTGAGACATCTCACCTTCTCCACAGGTTAATAACACAGCTCAGTCTTCACGTGCAGCAGAGTTACCACGCCGTGGCCCCCCTGGACAATGGGCCACACAGCCTAAAGTAGCCCTCAGGCTCAACTTTTGGGTACGTTTATTGGACCTAATTTTGCCTTGCATATACATAAAGCTACAGCATTTTTCCAACTGGCCAAACCACAAAACTCTTGCTGCAGGTAACAAGAACAAGCTACTGTCACTGTTTTTATGGTATCGAAGTGCTCCAGCTCAACGCTAAACGCTGAATTTGTATTTACCAAAAAAACCCCAACCACGTTAAACTTCGTGCACCTCAGCAGTAGCTGCCCCGAATACCTTGGGTGAACCTTGACGATCTCCTCCCAGAGCTGCAGAGAGGTGATCTGCCGTGGCACGGAGAGGGTCTCGCAGCGCAGCCCCGCCAGCTCCGCACTCCTGGCGAAATACAGCACCGATACCTGCTCGGGGAACAAACGCCGATCAGGGGGAGCGGGGCCTACTGAAAAAAATCCCGCTATTGCACATTAACTTCTCCGAAAATACCAAAACAAACAACCGAAACCAAACCAGCGGAGGAAGACCTTTCCCTGGCTTTTTTTAATGCCAATCAGCTCTGTCGCGTTCCTCCTTCCCCGGCTGCCAGAAGGAGAGCAGGGAAGGGGGAGCAGGGGGGGCGGGTAAGTCAGCGCGGATCCATGCCCCGCTCCCGCCGTCCAGGCCTCGCCCGCCCGGCGCCTTCGCCCGCCGAGGAGAGGGGCTGAGGGAGCCCCGCCGCCCTCCCCGGCACCCGCCGCGCCGCTAGCCGGGGCCCGCTCTCCAGGGGCGCCGGCAGGCTACCCCTACCTGGCAGCGCATGGAGCCGCCGTCCCCGGGCGGGCAGCCCGCCGCCGTGGACTCACAGCCCTCCGCCGTGGGCTCACGGTGGCGCCTGCGCCCGGACGAGAGGCGCCGGGCCCGGACCGCCCCCTGCGGCCTGGGCCGGCAGCGCGGCGCGGCCCGCTACGGCACAGTTGGGCCTGGCTGGGCCGGGCCGGGCCGGGCCGGGCCGGGCCGGGCCGGGCCGGGCTTAGCGGTGTGGCGTAGCCCCGCTCCGGGCCCTTCTCCCGCACGGGTGGATAACGGAGGTGGGAGACGGCCCTCGGAGGGTGGTGGGGGAGCAGGGGGTGAGAGGCCGTCACTTTGCCCCCCAAATGCAGCCTGTACTTGTGGGGACAGCACCTTAAAAGCCAGATTTTCACATGGGCTCAGTGACCAGAGTGCATGGGGATTGCAAATGATTGCAAGCATCATGCGTCCACTGCTTTGCATACATTATACATCCACTGCACGGGCACATAATAGGTATACGTAACCTGTAAAAGCTGAAGATCCATCAAAATGCTGATAGAGGATTTCTGGGGTAGGCCCTGTTTCAGTGCGGAGATTGCCATGGCATCTGTCTCCCTGCGGACAACTGTACGCCTTCAGCAATTGCCTGCATGGAAACATAGCATGGTGGAAGAACACTGGCTAACCTCCTGCAGTTTGGCGCCAGGGAGGAGGGGAAGGCGGCGTGGGCTATGTGGCAGGTGCTGCAGAGAGACCCACGGCAATTGTTCTGCAGGGCACAACTGTGCCCTGAAACGGTGTCCTTGTGGGTGGCCAGGGTTATTTCTGTGCTGTTTGCTTGGTAACACTTGTAACCGCTCAACAGTAAAGGAGGAGCTCATCCTGTCAGGCGAACCAGGGGGAACTCTGCAGTCATTATCAGCAACGTGGAGCTTGTGGTCAGTGATTGTGATTCGGGCAGGTGGTGAGGTGGAAAACATCCGTCCTACCTGGATGCAACATTATCAGCAAAAAAAAAAAAAAATGCCCTCAAATAAAGAACTACTATCCAGTCGTTTCAAAAGATGGCTGAGAAAGGAAACAGACCTTTCTAAGTAGTAATTCTTGCCTCTGGGGTACAAAGACAACGAAAGTTAAAGTGATAAAGTTTTCCAAAAAAATGTGCAACAGAAATACAATTATTTCCATGGAGCATGTATTTTGTACCAGTTACCCAGTACACCATGTCTTAATCCTCTGCTGCAAGGAACAAGTAAGTTATTTTTTAAAACTGTTTTCTTTTGTTTGTGAATGATTAATTACTGTTACAAATTGAACTCTCCTCAAGACAGCATGTGTCAAGTGAATAAAATGGTTGCTTTCTTTTTTCTCTAGGCTGTGTATTTTGGATCTATACATCTTAAATGACATAGATCACTTTGACAAGGTGCGTATGACCCAGCCAGTAGCTAGCAAGTGGCTGGCATGTTTTTGCTGTGCAAAAGATGTGCCACAGGTATCTGTCCTTAGAGTAAAGTGGGTGAGTGCTGGGCTCAGCTGGAGCAAATTAGCCTCTCAGCCCAGAAAACAGTGAGCTGTTTTCAACGGTGAGCTGATAAATCTTTCAAAGATTTATCCATACATTTAGGGTTGAATTTAGAGTTAGGTTGACTATGGAATAAGGAGAGAGGAGTTACTGGCAGTGAATTTCTGGATTTTCTTTATTTGAGCTCCAACTAATGACTCACCTAAGCCAATTCTTGAGTATCTTTCAAAGGATGGGTCAGTCTTCAGCCCTGTGTTGCATGACTTAGTTAAAGGCAGAATTTGTGCCTAGAAAGCACAGGAATAGAGTAGGATTTGTGACTCTGATAATCTATTAACTATGCTCTAGAATGGTTAAAAAGAGCTTAAAAGTTCTTAAAAGTAGGAATTAAGTTGAGGTGTAATACGAATGTCTAACACAAAACTCTCCCTAAATACCTCTTCGTTCTGGAGCTCTTTTCTTCCAGGAACACCAGCCTCAGCAAGAGGTGTGACTACTACACTGCTTGGTTTGCAGGATTCAATTTTATTCAGATTGCTTTTTTGTTTGTTTTTTTGTTTGTTTGGCTTGTTTTGTGATTTTTTTTGGGAGTACAGATACCTACATAAAATGAAATGGGAGATGTTTCTAGCTCTGGAGGAGATATGTTAGCTCTGTAGAGACTGGGATTTCAAAACCATCTCTTCTCTCTTTTCTATAGGCTAGCTCCACATGATTTTCCCTTAAAATATTTTCTGGTTTGGATCCTTCTTTCAGGGACCAGTTTCTTCTTGCAGCTTTTGGTTTGGAGTGTTACTGTGAGTAGCTGCAATGTATAACGTCTAGTTCTAAGTGTTATTTATTGAGTCTAATATTTTTAATTAAATCTTGTCCTAAGCCATGGGGCCTTGCTTTAGCTAACAGGTGTGTATGCGTCCTCCCATACCAATATGTATATTAGCCTCTCAGAATGTATTTCTTTTGGATGTCTTTACTTTTAAAAGCTATGAAGCTATGATGAAGCCCCCCAAAGCAGACATTTCCTATTCCACTTTCCAGCCTTTGTTAGTTTTAATAATGTTTACTACTGAAAAAGTGCAAATCTTACTGTATGAAATTCCCTTACACCACCCAAATAGACCGTGGCTTAAGAGAAGTTCAATTCTAATAATACTAAGGAGAGGCAAATGGTGAGGAGCTGTTACTCCTGCTAATTTATTTCTTACTTACCAGCAGCAAACTTTGAACTTGAAGAGCTAGCTGGAGTATACCCAGACACTAAACTTACAGTCTAAGGCACTGATTCTGCAGTGTGCTGTTGAATAGAGAGAACTACAGCAAAGTCAACGAAACTTAAGTAGGTATACTCGTCTGCTAGTCCTAAGCTATTTTTGTAATAACTTATTACAAGAATTGATATAAAACATGACTGGATGCACTGGAAAAAACAAAGAGGAATGAACTGGAGACATATTGTTAATCTTTGTTTCTTTTTACCAATGATTTACTTAGTATCACTGCAGCAAAAATGACTCTCTGCGACCACACAAAATTGTGATGGTCTAACCTCTAGTAGATTTTCTGTTTCCGTTTGTTTTCATTTTAGACCTTTTCTCAGGACTATTTGGGATAAATCATGAGTTACTGCTCTAAAGTTCAGATTTATACTTTGGAAGTCTTCAGAGAACTTTTTACTCCGGTTTTACTGTTGTGAAGAATTTAAGTTGTGTTGGTGCTAGACCTGAGTGCATCTTTGTTATACACCCAAGATGTGGATATTGATGCGTAACACTGTATTTAGAAGAACAGACACAATTCCTGTGCTTTGAGCTTCCTGAAATAACCAGGAAATATAAAAATGGTCATGATCTGGAATAACCCTTCATTACCTGTTGCACCCTTCACTTGTCTTGGGCAGCCAGCCAGATCTGAAGTCAGTTTAGCATTAACTTCCTGCTACTGAGTTAATTTAAAAAAAAACAAAGCTGTTTGGAATAACCTACAAGGATCCAAAAGTGGGGCAGGTATAAGAGGTATGTCACCATGAATTCCAGTCATTCCATTGAATTCAGGTCTGAACTTAGCCTCATACATGTCAACGCTGGTCACAATCTGGAAAATATCTCCTTCCTGTTTTGGGAGGAAGGAGAGCTGTTCCTTGAGTTTCCATGGCGGAACAATTGAGAGAAAAAAGTGAAAATATGAATCTGTCTGAGGCACTATGACCTCTAGGATTCCTGTGTGTGAGGTATATGTGGCCATTTGACCAATGTCTTTAACATTCCCCTTGCCACTCTTTGAAATTGTCTATTACAAAACAGATGGTGCAGTAGTTACTTTTTGAAGGGCTGGAAGAGCATGATCACATCTGGAATTAATCTTTAGCTCCCTAAACCAATAGATCACCCAGTTTTAAGAGGGCCTTCCAATATAAACGCATTGCACAAGTACAGAGAAAGAATACACAGCTTTAAGGCAGAGTATAAGCAGTCTGGAACTATAATTCATAGGCACACAACTCTTTCTGTTCAACTGTCTCATTTATGGGCAAGTCTACAAATTCTTTTCTACAAGAATTTCTTTTTATTTTCATTGAGCAACAGCAGTAAGTGAAATATGTAACTTCTTAAGTGAGATTTAAAAAAAACCATAAATTTTCAGGTTTTATATAAAGTATTTTCCTTTTCTGTTGATAGCTATGGTATTCCTAAAGAGATGACCTCTTTCATTTTCATACTGTCCTTTGCCCCAAAGGATAGCTAAAGGTTGTATTAAACCAGCATGCACACCAGCGTCATTCAAATAAAGCTAGCTATGGAGTTTTGGATGATCATTAAACAGTATAACACATGCTCTGAAGAATGATGGGAAAGGGCATTAGGGCATTCAGTGATGATGCTAAGGTTAAAAACTGTTTCTGCAATCTTTGATGTCAAGGGAAAGCACAAGTTTTAACCCATAGAACCTCCTATTTTAAAGTGCCTTGTACTGAACTACCTGGCTAATATTTGATTTAGATAATCTAAATATTTAAAATATCAAATATGTTATCTGTCATTATGGAAAAAAAATTGTAATGTCAAAAATGCATTACTTCCTGCAAAGGCCTTGAATTTGTGTAACAAAGTAGTTGTAAGGGCAAAGAATTTTGAATGCTACCAAATCTACAAGCTATGCCTCTGATACTATGTTTAAAAAGATAAAATTTCTCTCTTGTCTGTAGTATTTTGCTTGGCTTGTATGCTTTTCTGTCCTCCTTTTGTAAAGCATCTAGCACAGGGAGACCTGCAGATAAATAATACAGTGTTAGTTTATATTCCCAGATTAAATTGTTGGCCCTCTAATTATCATAACGTGTAAGAATTTGAAACATTTCACAAGGTAAGAAACATTTCACAATATGGATTTGCTGAAGCCCATGGAATTCCACAGGAGTTACTCTGATCTGTGGGTGGCTGATAAAAATAAAACCAACTTTACCCACTAGTTCAGAATTTGGGTTTTGAGGTAAACACTTGTCATATCAGATTACAGATTGCAGCTACCCAACCTATCAATTCTTTATAATCATTGTAGCTGCTTTGCTCAGCTTGAAAATGGAAGTTTTGCTGAAGTTTTTACAGTATTTCAGATCAGTATCTTTACCTACCTCTGGGGGCACACACAGCACAATTGTGATAGGATATTCTGCAAATGGCAGTCTAGCTTAGGTTTAGATTCTGGTTGTATCACATGGTTAATTCTTTCGATATCTGTTAAAGTATTCTAGTTGGTTTGCCTTCAATCTTTTCCTTACACTTAAGATGTAAAGATTATATAGCTGATTCTGTAGAATGCTGGGCTTGTATTTAGACATCCTGATTAATTCTACATTTAAAGTTTAGCATTTTTGAGTAATAGAGTAAAAAATGCATACACTTTTATAAGCACTCCAAAGAGACAGTGGCACAAGAGACACTAGGAGTAGATCTGCACTTACCCTAGCTGGGGGGTTGGCTGCAGCTTGCATCATGCCATGTTCCCATACCTACCTCCTTGCCATCTATGTAGGACCCTTGCTGACAGTCTGCAGATGTTCATCATCATACAGTCAATATATAAAACTGAATCAGTATTCGTATTGGAAGTGTTGTATGCTTTTCACTCGCCTGTCTCGCACATTTCCAGAAAAACATGGCTAGATCTTGACTGATAATGTCTTCCACTGAGGTTGATCAAAATGGAATTATTTCCACCAACCTATATGCCCTGTGCATATTCAACTCTTCTCTGTGTTGGCTGACAACTGGAATGCTTTGTAAATAAGAAAGGCATTTCTTCGAGAAAGATTATATTCTGTTGAAATTTTTCCAAACCCTGGAAAAAAATTGTGTGATTAGTTGTGAAAGCCAGTCACTTGATAAATCTTACTTTTTAGTATCAATCAGTAGTTTTTCTGAGGGAGATAGGTTGTGGCTGAGCAGTTAAGAATTAGTTCAGTTTTGTACTCAAATTCACATTAAGAGCCATGCTATATCTTGGCATCCAACTAGGAAATTCTGCTTACAACTAAGTAATATGGGATTGCCTGTACTGCAAGTGAATAATGAACACCTGTCTTAAACAAACTGTCCAAATTCTGTGTGCAAAACTGAGATGCTAAAGTTTCTATGGCTTTGTTTTGACTAAAAGTTTCATTTTCTATTACATATAACGGCACACATATCCACATGAGGGCACCAGCTGACATCTTATTCTCAGACCAATGTGTAATCTGTTTCTGAAATGAACACGTCAATCAATGGTCACTCCATCCTTATACTTACAGAGCTCAAGTAAAGATTGAACTGTTAAATGTTGCAGTTCCCAAATTTTGTTTTATTCTTTTTCAATTCTTAGGGCAGCAATATTTTTATTTTCCCTAAACTCTGCATTCAACAGAAATCTTGAATAAACTTTAATCACATCGAGATGTGGGGATGTTAAGTTTTTAAAAGAAAAAAAAATAAACTTCTTTTTTAACCTGGCTGCATAATGGAATGTAAGTGAACTCTCATTAAAATTGGTAAAATTTATTATTTCTTAGCTTTGAAAGGAGAACAAAAATCCCAAGGTTTTAACCTCATTTTTATTAAATCCACAAAAATATGCAGTCAACACCCATTCCATTTGTAGAAGTTATACAATCTTTTAAAAAAAGCATAGAGTAATTGGTGCCCTACTCTGGGATAGGCTGAGGATTCAGGACCAAGATTGTCCACTTCCTTTCCCTGCTGAACTCCAAGAACGTTGACCAATGTAAATACAGTACAGGAACGATCACATTTCCTCTCCCAGCTCCCAAAGCACCAGGCAATCAAAACTGCAAAGGCTTGAGGCTTTCTTCAGGGGCCAGCAGACTGCATGCTGTAAGGAGGATGTAACAATATATTAGCTAAATAGGGAAGGTTACCCAAGCAGACTGCAGGGTTATTTGACAGAGGTGACTGCGCACAACATGAAATGATGTAAAGGGTATTTTTCTTTGAAATCAGCTGAACAGCATTTTGAAGGAAAGAGAAACTTGTCAGGAACTTCCAGAACGCTTCGGAGGGTATTCACAAAAGCTGTTTTAGCCTAGTGAGGCTAATCTCCCTAGACTCTAAGCAGTGGAAACCCATAGACTTTTCCAAAGAGTGATTCAGAAGAACCAAATTAACTTCTTTTCTTGCTTGCCCCGGGCCAAAGCCTGTTTCTCCATTGGCTGTTGAGGTGGTCTGGAGAAATTGGCCTCTCGGGGCTAATCTTGGTCTTAGTGAATACTCTCTCCTGGGGACAGAGAAACAAAATACCATTATTTAAAAGAGTAGAGATATCATGGTATAGTATAGCCTTCTGGAGTGGGGAAAGCCTAGGAAAATTTTTTCTCAGCAGAAAGCCACACAGTTGGAAAAGTCAGAAGAGGTGTTGAGCTGAGGACTATGCTCAGTCCTTACTGCAATGCAGATATACATAGACAGAAGCATGTTTCATAGCATAAGAATGAACTTAAGCATTGGAGCAGACATTAAAAAATTGTGAAGATGTGAATCTCCTGGAAATCCCGATGGAAAATACTGACTTTAAAGAATCTTTAGGTTATTTTTTCTAAGAAAAAATCATAATTTGGAAGGACAATATCCTCCCTCTAGCACAGTAATTTAGTCTTGCAAAATTTACAAAAGTATTCTAAGTGCAAAATTTACAAAAGTATTCTAGGTCCGAAATACTTAAGTGACTATTTTGGGGAAAGAGGAAGAAGTTAATATCTGTAAGATCCCTCCCTGCATCACCTATGCACTTAAAAAGAAAAATTCTCCATGCAAGTGTTTTATGTCCGCTGAATATAAACTAGATGCAAGCCAGAAAATGTTAAGGTATTTATGTATATGGACCTCTATTTTGCAATATTGTTTTGGCACCAGAGCTACGTTAAGTGATTATTTCCTTTCTTCCAATACTACCAAGAGAAATGCAAGAGATGCGTAATAGATGCTTGTTTGTCATAGGCCCCAGCAAGTAGCTCTGGTGTCTCAATGATAGCTGTATGTCAGGATAAGGGAGGAGGGGAATGAGAGTCGTTTGGTTGCCTTCTTGCGTTGCTTTTTTTCCAAAGCACTTTTAAGGGGAAGTAATCAGCAGAGCCAGTAAGTGTTATAAGTGTTACAATAAAAGAGGTTCTAGTTGATCCATAAAGTACTTGTTCAGCTATCTAGAAGGCCGGATTAGGTGAATATATATCCATCAGCTGAAAAGCCTGATGCCTTGGAGACGCTGGAATATTTCTAAAGATTCTAGATAATTGATTTTAACATAGGTCAGACCTCAATTTCCTCAACATAGTTGATAATATAGGAGAAAAGAAAATTTCCATGTCCTGAGAGAAGATAACAAAGCTAATGATGCATAACAGGGAACCTGAGACTTAGCATGCACTGAAACAACAGAAATAATGCCGAAAATGTAGCTTTGTTGCTGAGTAAAACCCTGAGAGGGACAGTACCCTAAGCACTATCAGAGTGTTCATACCTGAGGGGAATTGTGAAGCCGATAACACTCTGCATGCCAGGATCCATTTGGTGCATGTGAGTCACGGCCTCTTGGGTCTAAGTGGTACTGACAACTCAGAGGAGATTTCGAAGGTATCACAGGAACTACAAGAACTAAGATAAGGATGAAAAATAAAAGACTATAAACTGAAGCTGTACTGCAGAGTGGTGGCAGCACTGGCTAGAGTAGCAGCAATGTCTGTGGGAAGCTTCTGAGCTGAGGTCTGTCAGAAAGGATGGGAGTCATTTGACCTAATTTTGGCTGTCCAAAGGTTATTTAACGAGCCTTAATTTGTTGCCTAGGCTTCTCCTGTAGTTAATGAAGAGGTAGAGACACCTTCAGAAAGCGGTTCAAGTCTTTTACACCAGCCTAACTTTGAGACTTATGCTCGGTAAGGTGTTTGCTCTCTAGAGGAAACTGTGGAGCTTCACTGACTATAGAGGGATCGTCTGGGACTAGGTTAGACACCTAACTTTTAGACAGCTAAAGTTAAGTGAAATAGTCCCATCAATTTGTAGGTGGTATTGTGCATTTGCAGCTCATGTCTGAATAATGATCACTTCTACACGGCTTGTAACTCAAATAAAGTTTTAATAGTTGAACTCTTTCTCATATTTAGTATGTGGAGACCCGGGTACTAAAAATTACACCAAAATAATGACACTGATGTGGCACAGGAGAAAGCAGTGATGTAGACAAGCAATCCAGATGCATGGTCATGCATGTGCGAACAAAGAGTGCAGGCTTTGAACACACAAGAATCCTTGTACTGGGAAGTGGCAGCTCTGGAAAAAATTTAGAACTAACTACGGAGGTCGTGTGTAGTGTTTTCGTCGCCAACTCTCTCTTGCTAATAGGTATTCAGAGAGGGCATGGATCTTCCTGTATACTTAAGAGTTTCTCTTCCTTAGCACTTCAATTTACAAATAGAGTAAATTGGTTCAAATGGATCATTTCACAAACTGAATCCAAATGTCTTAACAACAAGAAAGTTCTGTGATACAAGCCCTAAAGTCTCCTAAAAGACTCCTGCTTTTCCAGTGCTGTATTTGGAATAATGCTATTCAGTAAGTAAAATGCACATTAACAGGAAAAAAACCAACAATCTGTTTATTAAAAGAATAATCCTTCCATGAGGAGAAGCACTAACATGTTTTCCGTGGATTAACTCAGATGACTTACCAGATATCTCTACTAGGGAGATCAGGTAGTGGTATGATTGGTAAAGATATTAGGGCAGTTATGGCAATTTCTTTCCAACTGCCAGGTAAAGACAAACATTTGCTAGTATAAATGATATTTGAGTAGAATTATGGTGTTACTTTTTTTTTTTTTCCCCCCTCTTAGTTCAGGGCACATCCCAGTTGTTTTTCCCCAGCACATTTCAGCCTCAAGGCAGTCCTCTGGCCTCCCCTTCCTTAGTCTGGACTTCTCCTGGTCTCCTCAAATTTTTATTTTTAATAAATATTTATACAGTTTTATTTAATAAATATATATACCCACAGCCAGGGAACTGGCTCATTTTCCAGGCAGCAGCAGGACCTAGACATACTTGCTCCTGGCTGGTGTTTGCTCTGAAGGACAGACAGCAGCAGCCCTTTTTCCCCCACCTTTGCAATGAGTCTAGATACACCGCACAATGCTTCAAGAGTGTGGTAAAAGTGCTGCCCATAGCAGCTTGAGAGAGGCATACTCTGTGCTGATGTACAGCAACAAGGGCTCTGGGAATTGCAAACCTCGGTCTTTTTTAGAGAGGTGATGTCCCTCAATCAAATTCTGTAGGACTGATACAAATGGAAAGTGAATATTGATTAAAATAGAGGAATGTTTCTTTGCCTTTCCATTTTCGATGCAGTGGTAAAACCACTACTGAAATTCAGGTTTTCCTGGCTGGCCAGGATTTATAGCTAATCCTAAGAATAGTCTTGTCACTTCCTCTTAAGCCTATATATCTAAACAGTGAGAAGTAAAAAAAACTGGAAAGTTTGAAGCATACCACATCTGCTTAATACATGCAGCGTGGTATCTGCAGGCTTGAGTTTCACGCAGCTTTATGTGCTTTCTGCAATGAGAACATTTACAGTCTCTTTTTCAAGAATTTGCACTTACAAGTCTTGTCAAAATTCATAATACCCTTAAAGTATTTCAGATAACCAGTTAGTGATTACCCCTTTTTTGATAATGAGCAGATACACTTCAATCAACATGATGCTAATGATTACTGGCCTTGTATTAAAAGGCTAACAAAAGCATTTGTTGCCATAGTATGTACACGAGTCTAATTCCGTAAGCACTTTCAGCTAGTGTAGCCAGCCTCGCCGTCAAATGTGGTAACTGCTGAAAGCCGTCTAGCCCCAGCCAAAAAAAACTTTGCAAGGAAAGTGTATTGGTTCACCATGCAGCTGCACGGACATTGATGCCAGCTCAGGAGAGAAGGTATGGGTGGGAACAAGCAGTGGGAAGGTGGAATCATTTATTTCAGCAGCAGTGTGGGGTTTATGCCAAAATAAACTGCTCATGGGTCTACTAGCTAAGGGTTGCCAATATAACAGTGATATGTAAGTAGAAACTCACACTGATAAAGTCTTTTGTTAGTCATTCATAAATTTAAGAACAGAAAAGCAAACCCAGATTTCAGAAGAACTTCAGGAGTCTGATACCAGAATGTAACTGTTCTCTCAGTACTAAATTCAAAAAAGAAACAGTTTAAAAATTTGTGCATAAAGATGGGCATGCTGTTGTCAAAGAAATTAAGGTGCAAGTTAATGAAGTTGAGTGCATTTCGTCGGCTGTCTATGCACATCATCAGCTGACCTATACAGGTGGGGTCAGGGTGCTGGTACCCCCAGACACAGGCTGTGATTGTGGGCAGACCTAGGGGTGGTTCCTTGAAAGTAAAATTGTCCTATATTTTGAGAATAAATCTAGACCCTGTGACTGGTTTATCAAATTAGAAACTCACAAGTGATTAGTTGAACTAAAGAAGTGGTATTTGAAGTTATGAGGAGAAATCTCTAGAATATTAAGTAACCTACCATTAAGTGAGGGCCTATGGATTACTCAACTAATCTGGAATAAAGCTTTCCCTGTAAAAGTAAACTCTCCAAAGTAGAAATTGATAGGGAATTTCCTTTGGGCTCAGTACTCAGATCTCCGACCTGGGAAATGAATGTGATCTATAACAAACCTAATAGGGGCTCAAGTGCTACGCAGCCTCCTCCAGTGACCCCAAGGTAATCATTCTTTTCTTCAGTGCTTCTGTTGCTACTTTCCCTTTAGTAAAATCATCTTGGGAATGCTTCTGAGGACTGAGGGAAAATGCCTCTTTTTAGACCTCTCCTCCTGAACTCCCATCTCAGTTTCACACAGCTCCACCATCAGTCCAGTTTAAAACTGGTCATGTCCAGTTTTAGCCTCTTTGTTACTGCAATTGAATGATGCACACACTCATCCACACATAAATTAATATGGTTAGTGGGAGCCTGTAGCTTACAAGCCCATAGTAGATCTGAGCTGTTGCTTTGGATCTTTCCCTTGGATTTGAACAGAGAGAATGGAACTGTTTGTGATTTCTTTTTCAAAAAGTTGTTGCTCAATGTAGTGATGCTTTTTCTCTGCAGCAAGATGAGTAGGAGTTGTTAGTTAAAAGAGTTAGTTTTACAATCCAGTGTATGTGTGACAAGGGATATAGTGTACATGAGGAACTGTGGTTTGGGAATCAATTCTACTGTCTTGTCCATTTTTTACTCTTTTAGTATGTGACAGTCCTGGTTTGTAGCCTCTCTTGGGATGTCAGAGATTGTGAAACTGAAGGTAACAGGGACAGAATTAACTTCAAGTAATTACTGACCAGTCTCAATATCATTTATACCTCGTGTACCTCTTTTAGCTTTTCACAATGCTCTTTGACCCAGCAGAGATAATGAAAATGTAGTACTTGATGCAATTTACAGCACCACTTTAGCTATACATGCAAGCTGTAAAGACTTTTCACCTTGGCATTGCCTTTGTATGTTGCTGAACAGAGATCTGTCTTTTTGCCTTTTCCAACTATGGATCCTTCTTCTCTTTGGTCTCTTCAGGAGGCTAGGGCAAATTATAGCACATTGCTTTTGGCAGCTCTGAAAGAAAATCCATGTCCTCACATTGAAAGACCAGTATTTGAAAGGACTGTATATAGATATGCCACATATTACCAGCACATGAATGAGATATAGAGCAACACTTTCAAGAAAAAGGACCTGGGATGAAAAAGCAGAATATCTTTCTTTCAAAGACTTTGCATTACCACTGTTTCTACACATTCATCTTGGAACTTCTTCAGTTCTGTCTTGACCACTGTCAAAGATGTTTTATTGTTAAAGTGAGACTACTGGGGCTTCAGAGACATTGCTACAGTTTAGTAAATGCTGAGGAAGGTATCTCAGCTTTAACTGTTAGAATATAAAGGGGAAAAATAATGTAAATTATCAAGAACAGATTGTACTTCATTCTGTAGGAACTGAAGTACTTTAAATAGAGTAACAATCTTTTAAACTAAATATTTCCCAGCGTATGAGAGTTTTCACAGTACTTCTACCCCAAGAGGAAACTTTAAATATGATTAAAGTACATACAATGATGCTAGTAAGTATCCTTTTTAAGACCAGTTTATATAATTTCATTGCCATGCAGACTAAAGTGGACTAGATCACCATAATCTTCAAGCTTAAAAACCTGTCAAGCTGGAAAGAGGGCATGACAGCACAGAAGTCCCAAGCAACAAGAGCCTGTTAGCATTCATGGAGGGTGTGATACTGAGAGGCGTTCTAAGGAAAAACAAATCACTCAGATGCCTTTGGCCACACTATTAAGTAAAGCATATATATTTCTGCAGAAGAAACATAACACCACTCTGTCTGTAGGTGAGAAATCTGCATGGATATTCACTGATGTGTGCTTGTCACTGACATCTGCTGCAAAACTGTCCCAGAACTTGCACACCTCGGTCATTGATGTGCTGGGAATTCACTAGCCTTCCCCAGAGCAGGGGATGATCCCCAGCTTCATTTCACTGAGCAGTCCCAGGGGACTAGAATCCCTCCGGTGGGGTGGACAAATTTGCAGAGTATATGACATGAAAATAGTAGGTATTGATGTCGTGGTTTAACCCCAGCCAGCAACTAAGCACCACGCAGCCGCTTCCCCCTTCCCCTCCCAGTGGGGTGAGGAGGAGGAAAGGGAAAAAAAAGTAAAACTCGTGGGTTGAGATAAGAACAGTTTAATAACTAAAGTAAAATATACTAACAATAGTAATAATGAAATATAATAGTAATAATAATAGTAATGAAAAGGAATATAACAAAAAAGGAAGGGGGGGAAGGAAAAAAAAAAAACAGTGATGCACAATGCAATTGCTCACCACCCGCTGACCGATGCCCAGTTAGTTCCCGAGCCGCGATCCGCGCCGCCCGGCCAGCTCCCCCCTGTTTATATACTGGGCATGACGTTCCATGGTATGGAATACCCCTTTGGCTAGTTCGGGTCAGCTGCCCCGGCTCTGCTCCCTCCCAGCTTCTTGCACACCTGCTTGCTGGCAGAGCATGGGAAACTGAAAAGTCCTTGGCTTAAGATAAGCGCTACTTAGCAACAACTAAAACATCAGAGTGTTATCAACATCATTCTCACACTAAATCCAAAATACAGCACTGTACCAGCTACTAAGAAGAGAGTTAACTCTGTCCCAGCCGAAACCAGGACAATAGATAATATGCAATTATACATATTATAAATTTTGCAACTATCTCAAGTTCAGTACCTTTGCTTGGTAAAATTTGCAAGTGGGTAATTCTCATACCACTTGCCTTTAATTGTTGGCATATAACAACAGTATTGGCCATTACATCAGTGTTAGACTTAGTCATGGGAAAGGAACAGGATAGTTGCTGTAAACAGTCTCGGGAAGCAGATCAGTGGCAGAATTGATTTAAACTGACCCTGGCAATGAAGTGCTCTCATCACAGGGCTCTGCAGCCAGGGCCCATTAAAATAATCATTTCTTTTCCTTGGTGTTTTTGAAACACTGAAACTTTGTCAGCCTTGAAACAGAATGAACTGCCAGGAGTGTAATTGTAGATGGCAATGAGGTCTCTTCTGATGTTGGTTGTCCTAATTCCAATACACAACACTGAGTGTAAAACACAAAACTGTAGGTTACTCTGCAACAGATTTATGCAAAGAAAACAAAAATCTTAGTAGCTCCCTTATCTGCCCCTTTTATTTTAGTTTTGCTCTGGCATTTCTAGAGTTACCAGCTGTACCAGTTTCTGAAGAGGCTGCTCTTCCAAGAACAACTTTCTCAAGGGGTGAAAGGAAGAAGAATAATTCTGTAACATGCATTTTTAAAGTTTCCAGAAAAAAAATATTACTTTTTTTCATCTCTTCCAGGAAAGGCTTAGACAAGACTTGATTTTTTTTTTTTTTTTTTTTTATTTGAGGAGCAAGCACTGGACCTCTGAATCAGTCAAGATAATTGGACACCTGCTATTACTCTGGGAATTACCCCTTGAAGATGTTAAGGAAAATTTTTTCAGAACGGGATCAGGCAAGCACTGGAACAGGTTGCCCAGAAGGGATGTGGAGTCTCCATTCAAAACTCAACTGAGCAAGTCACTGAGCAGCCTGACCTGATGTTGAAAGTAGTTCTGCTCTGAGCAGGTGCTCGGACTGGCTGATGTCCAGAGCTCCCTTCCAGTGTCAATTCTTCTACGAGTCTATTATTTTGAGGACTTCCACAGAAAGTGCTTATTTCTTCAACTCTTGCACTTCAGTTCTCAATGGATCCCTGTGCTCAGGACCACGCATTTATTGCCTACTCAAACTTGTCAGCCCATACATGGCCCCTTATTAATCAGTAAAATAAAATAACTGACTGTGGAGGAGAAAATGAGAGAGCCAGAGGATTTTTACAAGTTAAATGGGTATTTTAAAAAGTGGGACACTTTTCTTAGGAATTTAGGTAAGAACTGAATAATCTTGGTCACCAATAATAGAAGGTGAATTTCTTTTCGCAAAAACTACCTTTATAGCAGCCTGACACCATTTTCTTGAATGGGGTTAACACTGATCTATATATTCTTGAGATCAGAACCAGGTCATTGTTTTTTAATAGCCTGGATGCCAAAATACTTCTGTGTGCTCGCTGTTCTGACTGCAGTTTCACATGGTCAGCGGTATTAAATGTTTGCAGTCAGCCCTGAGACAGAAAAAAACCATCAAGTTCATGTTTTTCTTCAGCTGAGGCACAGTCTAGATTTTTGCTTTCTGTCCAGGTATTGGGTTTGGACCACAAAATGCTGATCCACAGCTGAAACTAGCCCAACATTCAGGGCTGTTCCTACCCAGATTTTTTCTCAACCCATTAGGTTGCAAACTGTTCAGTTGCAGAAAATGCCATTATTTGTGTGTCTTTCTCAGAGAGCAGGAGACCTGGTTCCACTATTTGACCCATTTCTGTGGGTTTCTTTCAGACCTCTCAACATTTGTTTCTTGCTGGCTGAGTCTCCAGGAATGTAAGAAACAAAGACCGGCACGTTTTTTGCCTGCAGCGCTGAGCAGCACTGTGGCTTCTCTGGTTACCATATATCCCAACACGCAAATGCATGGTGCCAGCTCATGCAACGACATGCGCTATGCTACGGGCTGAATAAAAGTGTGACACAGGATTCAGCTGCATCACTTTCTTGCCTGCAGGTCTACACTTTTCCTCTCATTCTTCCTCAGTTTTGTGCATGTAGAGCTAAGGTTTGTGGGTCATGAGCTGAATGCAAAGGTCTGATTCACCCAGTTTAACTGAGGGACTTAAATTAGGAGCATATTTGCCCTAGGCTACCTTAATAGCCTGTTAAGAAAGAGAGACATTTTAGGGGGGGAAGTTAGGGGTGAGCTGAATAACACTCTGGAAAGATTTTCTTTTCTATTTCAAGAGGGAGCTAACAATGAATGCATTCCTGATTAAGGTACCTGGCCAGCTACCTGGAGTTAGGTGAGATGAAACCAGCCAGAGTACAAATGCTACAAGGCCAGCGCTAATCCCACACAGTCCAAGCAACAATTTTATTTTCCTTGCAGCCCCTCAGATCTGGCCTGTTTAACCTTTCTTCTGTCCTTCAGTTATCATATGACAATGGCACTGTGCTTACTAGCAATGTGTGGGCTCCTACCCCACAATAATTCATTCTTCTTTAATGGAGTTGTTGGCAGCAGCAAGCTACCTGGTATGTCCCAAGGTCCAAGCCTGCTCACAGGCTGGTGCCACAGACCAGAGAGGATGGAAGCAGAGGGATGGAGTAGCTTTGGGAGGCAGAAGAGCAGCAGGTAGAGGGGAGAGAAAATGAGGTGCTGAGCTGAGGAGGTGAAAGACAGGAAGATGAAGAGAGGAAGGTGAGGGGATGGTAGAAAGTCTTGGGTTAGGAAAATATGCATCTGGGCTTTTGGGAGGCATGCAGAACCCCTGAATCCTGGCAGGGGCCAGAGCTGTGTGAGGTCTGCCTCAGTGCAAACAGCTGCTCTGCACATCACCCTGTGCTTCAGCCCTTCCACCCTGTGCTTCAGCCCTTCCACCCTGTTACAGAATGGAGTCCAGCAGTAGCTCAAAAATGATCCATGAGATTCAGATCCTGATTTGGATTTGATCCTGCCACCCTCAAACACTGACTAACAAACTAGTTCAGAAGTACAGAAAAGGTGAAATATGAAGAAACTAAAAAGAAGGGAGAAACGCAAAGAAGTTGACTGAAGAGGAAAGGGGAATTATAGCTCATGTGCCCCGGATTCTGTAGGAATTTCTTTTTCCTCTATTGGTTAATTATTTCCAGATCATGTACCTAGCTGTCATTTTGTCAATGTTTAATAATTGTCCACTAGTCAATACTAGGTGCATCTCGCTAGCCTCCCACACTTTTGGGGTCAAAGAGAGCTTTCTCTAGCTCCTGTCAGCTTTATCAGGTGTTGCCCACATTTTTTTCTGGGAAAAGACTTCAATCTGGTGCAAAGGAAGTCCTGCAGTGGTTTGGGACTCTCTCTGTCCCACTGAAGCTTGTGTGCGTGAATAAGGGCAGTGGATCTGGTGCACTCCTTTTAACTGATAAGCCCACATTTGGGGCCATCTTTTATCTCATTAGAGACAGACAACGTCTTTTAGCATTTCAAATTTCAGTGTTTTCTAGAAGACATTTTGCTTCATCTGTAAAATGTCATGAAATTAATATCCTGGCTTTATGTGCCAGACTGGCTAATAGAAGCGGGAATGGGGTCTAGCAATAGTGTTTAGGTTTTTGTCCTGGAGGTTTCCTAGTTTGTTTCTGACCATCTATTTTTGTCTATGATTATTCCAATATTAACCTTTTTATGACCAGATTAATTTTATAAATATGCAACTAGAGGTGGGCCCAGTCCAGCCTGAAAATTTTTGTGTACGTTTTGTGTGTTTATCTTTGCCTCTGTGTGTGAGGCTCATTTCCAAGGAATCCAAGCCTGGATCCAAATCCAAAGTCCTCAGATGGTCCCTGTCACTGCAGAAGGCTAAACCAAAACAGCTGAACACAACTTTGAAGACATTTAGATTCTAAATCCTGGTCCAAATGACTTGAATTCCTTTCCTTCTCCCATCCCTTTAATCTAGATTAAAGATAAGATCTTGGGAGCACAGGAAAAAGAAAAGAGAATATCAACAGTTGATATTAATTGCCCTCTATCAATCCCTGAAGAGTTCTCAAAATATTTAGACAATCTGATGTGAGTAACAACATTCATAAACTAAATGTGAGAAAGAAAAAAAGCTGGTAATTACAGCAGAGTTTAAACATCGCATCTGATAAGTAACAAAGAGCTCTAAATATAACAGATAAAAAAGATAAAACAGAAAGCATAGTAAAGAAAAAAAATCAAAGCATTGTCCTCAATGCCATAGAGGTCACATGAATTAAATAACTCTAATGTCTTTCCAGAAAGAAAACATCATTAAAAGCCTGGAAGAACTGAGTTCTGAGTTAATTCTTCATCGACATTCAAAGCACTTCCCCCTCCCTTCCATCCCAGCATTTTTCCTAAGGCCTTTTGCTTGACCCATAAAAACCATGTAATTGTCGTAAACAAAAACTAAACTTCTGACCATTAATGGAAGATTAAAACTTTGTAAGAAGTAGCATGGAGTAATCAAGCCTTAAGCCAAGAGTACGTTCAAGGTCTGAAAGAGGCTCTATAAATATGAATAGATGGAATTTATTGATTTTATTACCATTATACACTGTGTTTGCTGGTCAGTTATATTTATTAAGTGTCAGTTACTAACAGATTTGTTTGATTTAAAGGTAGAATAATTGTTAATTCCTTATGGCAGTTCTGCAAAGTAGTAGAACCCAAATTTTTACCAAAAAGATCCCAGTCAGTGCAATTTGCAAAAGCTTGTGGTGGGTTAGCCTAACCCAACTTTTTGGAAAATAAAGTGTGTCATACATGATTCTTCTTACTGATCTTGAACAGACAGATGTCTTAAAACCACCTTTAGTCCCTCCATACAAGGCATTGAGGCAGGCAGTTTTTCAGCATCCTCTGCCCAGCACTCCCTTCTCCCTCCTGCTGAAACCTCCTCACCTTCTTCCTTATTGCTTTACATCTGCTGATCTTCTCTTTCGTCAGTCATTTCTAACAAAGTGAAGCAGTGAAGTTTAATATACTTCACTCTAGGGTAGCGAGTATATTTTTTCTGGTTTTGCTTGCATTTACTTATAAGAAGTTAAATTTCAATGCAGCCCTACAATATTTTCATTAAGATGAAACACTGGGGGCATTTCCATTGAGATGAAGAATATGTCACAATTTTAAGACTGTTTCTCATGTGGTTCTTCAGTGACATATATTTTTTTCCTGTTAAAAAAAAAAACAAACCCCACCACAAAGGGAACTGGCCTGGGGAAAATGCCACTATGATACTGTTAAGAAGTCTGACTTAAAGCCAAGCAGCATATGCAGAGCGAATGCTCAGTCCACCCATTGTGCTTACAGCCACAGGGGGCTGAGAATAAGACTCTATGAGATTTTAACAAAAGTGTGGTAAAAATATTCTGGTATAGCTGCCTCTGTTTCTGAAATCAGAAACCTTAGTTTCTAATTTAACTTATACTATGTTACTTTAACATATTGTTTTTTATTTCTGTGTTAGCACTGCATTATTATGCATTTAAAGAAGAGCTGTGAAGAGAGTGCAGCCTGCCCCTTAGCATACAGCAACATTAACAACTTTAACCTGGGTACCACTCTTACTCCAATGCAGATGATGAGCTGCTGATAAGGAGTCCACAGCTGCAGACGTTATGGCCATGGTACATTTACTAGCTAGTTTTTTCCCCAGAAAGCAGCCTATGAAGAGCTATTTCAGTCTAGTCTGATTTTGAGCAATTTTTGGACTGTTTCCAGTGGGACTAAGGAAGACCACTTTCAGGCATAGGCCAGAATTACGAAGGTGAAGAGAAGAATCACCTTTGTTCAGTTTTAACTCCCCTGTGGCCCAAACAGCGTGATTTACCAGAGAATCTGATCCATCTCTGACAGTTTTCCTTTCAGTTAAAATAAAGATAATAATTGAAGGCCACCTGATAGCTTGGAAGTGCGGAAGTGCAAAGCGAAGAGGGGACAGCATACCGTGCTGGCCGGTCTCCCATGAAACACACCCTTTAGGGGGCAGAGACCTGGTGTAATCACTGCCACCTCACATCATCGAGGTGGCCAAAGCAGAAGGTGGTTCCCAAAATTGCAAGCACAGCCCTGGTCTTTTCTGGTGCACTGCCTCTTACTTAGGGCTTGGAAGAAATCCGCTGTTCAGCCTCAAGGAAAGGAAAGTTTGTTAGCTAGAATATCAGCTACAACCTTCAAAACAACACTTGTTATTATATTGTCACAGAATGCCTGTAGATTTATGAGGCCTTGGGAATACAATAAATTAATCACAGTAGTACTTGTTTGTTTGTGTAAAGATTTGCAAAACAAGTAATAAAGTGTTGATGTGATATTTTTTTACTTGGAAATCTGTTAGATCTGGTTCTGGGTCTAGTTTCCTGCTGTAAAATGAGCTGTTCTGGAATACACCTAGGAAACCAGGAGTTGGTCGAATGTGATTAGGATTTCAGGAGTCACAGTCACAAGTCTTATCAAAAATCATTCAGATCCCAAGTTTGATCTTCCTTGTGTTGTTCTTTAGCTGCAACAGTCTTCCATAAATTTTACAAAAACTACATGATACAATTTATAGCATTACAAAGAACTATCTAGGGAAAAAAAGGATTATTAAAGGTAATAGGCATTGACTTTCCAGTAAAATAAATGAAAATAACAAATGGTTTTATTCTGTCTCTTAAAGTAGTGAATAATTGAATAGAAGCTTTCCGTTTAAGAAGACTCAGATGTTTCTTATTAGGACTGCTAAAAAGCTTAACAAACCGTTTCAGAATTTGCCAAATTACATCCATCTGCATAAACTAATAAAATATTAATGATCATTTCCAGTAGTTCTGAAGAGGTATTAATTCAAAAGTTGATATATTAAGCATTCTTCACAATCTAATTCAGTTCTTATCCTTCCTCTCACTGTACATTAGAAAACACAGTGTTTTACACCTAACGCACACTGAAATCACAGATGTCCCTACATGCTGTATCAATGCCAGCCTGAACTCCTGGGGACTTCCATGCTATCTGCATGCTACATTGCCTCTTGAAGGAGTCTGTTTTCTCAATTGATGACATTGCACAGCTTTTATTTTTGGCAAGGCTTTTTCAGTAGAGTGACATGATGTGAAATAGAATAACCTGATGAAATACAGTAAGTTAATAATAGTGTTGTACACAGAGCACCTTTCATCATGACAGATCCGAAAGAGTTTTACAGACTGTACATAGAAAAATCATTCTTCACCCACCACTGAAATGCAGTTACTGCTGGAGAAGAATAGGGTAACCATATCATGCCAGGAATAACAGCTTTTTTGGGTAAGGAAAGTTAAGAAAAATGTCTTCATATGAAACAATAATAGGAATATTTAGGGAGGCCGGATCTAATTACTAGCATTTGCATTTGGTCAACGTGTTTAAAGGATTTCTTGTAAATACATGAATCAGTAATAGAGATATGGGTATCCATAAATACTTCATTTGCCACAAGTTCTTATGACTTAATTTCACCTTTTCTCAGAAGCAGCACCTTAAGCAGCAGAAAATAAAGGAAAAAAAAATCTATTTAAGGATTGTTTCAAAATTTACTCAAAGGAGAAAATGCCATTTAATCACTAAAAGCTGTCTTCAAAATGCTCACATTTTCTCCCAAAGTACTGGAAAATTCTAACTCTTCCATCTGGTGTAATTCAAACAAAAAGGCATTTTGAGTATGTCCAGGTAGAATCCTGTCACATCAGAATCTGTGTCAGGGTGTCATTTAATGCAATACAATGCTGGCAGTGGCAAGACTGATGTTATATTTGCTCTCAATGGTTCATGATACATATGCATACGTTGGTACTGGGAATGTCAGACCCAATGGAACCGCGAGCTATAAGTATTTACAGTACAGATTTATCACTCTTGATTTCAAAAATACAATTAAGTTGCCATAAGTCATCCAAGCCATGGTAATTGACTGTGTATGTTCTCCCAGCCTTTACTAGTTGCAAAGTCATTGAAACAAACTTAAACTTTTTCCTTTCAAGATTAAGTCTGTTTGCTGTGGGCTAACAGTGCTCCCCGTCAGTGGGCTCATTTGATGTGCTGTACACTTTGCAGACTGATCATGTGCTCTTGCTGCAAAGAATTATTGAAAACTAAAAATGATCATATCAAGATATTTAGGGAGAGATAGAGGGATCATAGCATCCTCTGTTTATTGATACTTATTGCAGCATGTAAATGAGCATCAGTCATTTGTATGATATGGAGTAAATCTAGCCAGATGTGAGAGAGGAATGTATTCATTGCTTCTTGAAATATTGGAAAATTATTGTAAATTGAGTGGGAAGTGAGTAAGCATGTGATCAGTGCATTCATTACCTGAAGGGTCATAAATGAAGAGTAACAGTTAAATGGCAGTAGGTTAAGCTGGCAGTGAATTATCCATACAGTGTCATAGGGATTAGTCTCATTGCATGTCAATATTGATTCGATGGAAAAGGGTAGTAAAACTACAGTAATTAGTTTTGGAAAGTGAAGTAAACATGAAGGAGGCCAGGAGTAATAATAAAGTCCACACTGAGAGGTAAGGAATATGGGTTGGAAGTATTAAACTGTGATTCAGCCTGAAAAAATGCAACCTAATATAACTAGAGAATCTAGAATTTCTGGAAATTAGCAAAACTGAAAGGTAGTAACAATGGGCAGCAGTTTGGATATGTGTAATGTGATCTAGTGCCTAAATAAAAAGTATGTTTCAGGGCTAGACACTCATAGAAGAACAACAGAAGGCAGTAAGGGGCAGCAGGGGCTGAGTTACAAATCAAGTTGAAAAACTAAACCTATCTGGAGCTCTGACAGGAGAGTTGACTGTGCTGAGTAATAGCCATGTAGTGCTCTTAAGTTTGATATGATCTGAAAAGTGAAAAGCATCACTCCTGTGGATTTTTTGCGCACTGCTATAAGGAAATTCTCCCATCCCCTCCCTCCTTGAGGCCTCGCTTGAATTTCTATCTCACTGATATCTCGGAAGTTACCTTCACGTTATGATTGTAAACCTATTCCCCTTATCTCAGATTTCACTCTCCAGCTCCTTCCAGTCTTCCATGCTGGGAAAAGCCCTATAGACTGTAAAAAAGGAAATAAACCTTTTTCATAGAATTTTTGCCAACTCTACAGAATTCCCTAGCTTGAAAAAGCTCCCAGCAAAGGCAATACTGGGGGGGAAACATGCAGCAATTAAGGATTTAGTCTATGATCAGGAAGGCTTCGATTCATACCCTACTCAAGCCCGGATCACCTATTTGATCCCAGCGTTGTTCTGGCTCTCATTCCTCATCCTTAAGATGGATTTAATAGTCCCTCTCTACATCACAGAGGTCTTGTGAGAATAAATATGCTACAGATGGTAAAGTACTCAGACATTAGAGTCCTGAGGGCCAGAGGAAATCAAAAGTTATACCCATGTATCTGTCTTTGAAATCATTTGAAATTGAATGGACAAAGCTTTCAGAGAACATGCTAGAGACAATTGCCTAACTTACAGCACATATTTTATTCAATGAATTTTATTTCCATTATGCTTATGAATTGTCCATGAGTGGTTTAGGAACACAAGAATTCCCACCCCACCAGGAGGAGTGTTTAATAGAAGGCAGGCATTGTGGCACTGCAGCGGGGAGAGCAGCGCAGTGCACAGCCTCCCCCAGCACCAGCCTCCCA
Source organism: Gymnogyps californianus (assembly GCF_018139145.2). Classification (NCBI taxonomy): domain Eukaryota; kingdom Metazoa; phylum Chordata; class Aves; order Accipitriformes; family Cathartidae; genus Gymnogyps; species Gymnogyps californianus. The sequence goes on along the minus strand of NC_059500.1, from coordinate 66,111,271 downwards.
GCTCTCCCCTGCTTGCGCAAGACTGACTTCTGCAGTTAGTGGGTTTTGCACATATATGTTGTTCAGTTGATTGCATACAAAGATCAATCCCAAATGTCATTTCCTGGAATGTTTTCCCTTTTATTTATTTTTAGATGTCTCCAGGTATGCCCTGAGGCTTACTAGAGAGTTGAAGATCCCAATGGGAAGGACGGGATGTTTTTCTCAGAAGAGAAACCAAAATGAGCCCATTACCATCAAGCTGTTGCAAACATGGATGGAATTTTATGAATATGTGATCCCACAATGAGAAGCATCTCAGCGTCAGCCAGCCTACCTAATGCATTTTAGCAGTGATGCTCTGTGTGTGGTAGTGCTTTATCCGTATGTTAGCTAGTACATTTATTAACTTGACCTATATTCTGAGACTAGACAGGATCTGTGTTTGAGTGGGTTTGGGGCTTGGTGCAAATATTTACAAATATTTACAAACAGGGCCTTGCTTTCTACCAGTGAATACTATGTCTGCATTTCTAGTCTGGAGCTTCTTTTTTCAGTAATAGACTTCCTATATTTTCAACACTCTGGTTTGACCAAAAGGCATTTTTTTCTTGATTAAATCTGTTTTCTTTAAACCAGCTTTTCATCAGGAAAAGGCTCATTGACGCTCAAGATCACTTTCTTGTTACACAAAACTGCTAGTTGACCTTATCAACACGCTCATTGTTATGAACTAATTCTTACAAGCTTTGAGATCATTATCCTCTTACTGAGCCGCTAGGATGTGGAAGCAAAGGCAGACAGAATATGTGATACTCCTCCAGGCCACAAAGAAATCATTAGCAGAAGGCAGATTAAAATCCTGATTCCTTGTCCAGTATTTAGATGATGCCTTTTCCTTGCTAACTTATCCTGTTATTCAGTGTGCTAATGCAATACAGTGTTTCTTACAGCACTTGAGTTTTGGTACAGTGTTTTAGAGGAACATAACAACTACAATCATAGTGGCTGAACCCTCTTGGGTTTTGTGCACAGGCTAAGAGAAGAACTGAAAGAGAGATAAAGCACAGCCCTGAGAGTGGGGCATGGGTTTGATCCTCTGTAAGGTGAAGTTGCCCAAACAGATCACTAGGCAGTAGCTAACTAAGCTTTTCCAGCTTACTGGAAAAGAAACCATCACAGTTATTTCAGAACCACAGTAAATCTGCCTTGTTTTACAGAAATAATCCTAAATAGCCCCCCTCTAATTTGAATGCTGTTTTTTCTAGGAGAAATGGTGACTTCTTCTGCAGAGAGATATCTGCAAAACTCTACAATGTGGTATATAATCCTTTTTTTTCAGTCTTTATGGGGAAAAAAAAGAAAACTTTTAGGTCTTGGCTACTTTTTCCTATTAAATATGTCTTGGCACTTGCCTAGATTATGGAGTAATCGCTTGCACAACATCATCCTTTAAATAGGTCAGCCAAAACTCTATATCCAAATACACTCTAAGCATTGCTCAGATCTCACTTAGAGTTTTACAGTTGGGTTCTGTCTCTCTAATGGTCTGAATCAAAACTGTGGATACATCCAAATACCCTGAAGCAAGGGTATTGCAAATGCAGATCCAGTCTGTCTGGCACAAGTCTTTCATTTTCAACTAAGACTTCTTTTTTCTTCTCCTTTTTTCCCCCCTTCAATTAAAGTAAAAGCACATTGTTATTTCATGAAATCTAGAAAAGATTATTTTCCAGGATAGGTGATATTCGTATGTGAAAAATGATAAAGCCTTTAACTTGCAATGCATCTTGAGTGAAACCAACGGAGAAGAGTAAAAACATGGAAATTCAGCACATATGTTTTGTAAAGAAAACCTATTGTCCTCCCTGGGAGACTTTGTTTCCCCAGCTTTTTAGTCAATGCTTCTTTGGCCCATAAATCAATATGGAGGAGGTCCTGGTGCTCAAGCCTATGTTATTAGCTACAGTTGCAGAAGGGTTATATGTGTAGTAGGATGGGCACCAAAGGTCTGGAAGAGACCTCTCAGGACATTACAGTAGTTGTGACTGTTTGAGGTAATCACATTATATACAATGTTTATTGTTTTATTGTGACCGATATTTGGCTTTCTATCTTAAAAGCAGAGTCAGAACTCTAATTAATCCTGAACCATCACAGTGATAAATTTTCCAGAGTATATGCGAACTGAAACTAATTTTTCCATGGCTTTGTAAAGTCTCCCCTTTACTTGATTTCTTTTTTAACTCTGTGTTGTTGCCACAGACAAGTATAGGATAAGATCTCGGTATTTGTTATGTCTTGCCCTCCAGGATATAATTTTTCATAACTATCTTTAATTGAATGGAATTAACTTTCCTTTATAAATCTACAAAATATAAGGTGTGCTCAGATGCCTAAGTGCATGCATTAACATTTATGTTAACCCAGCTCTAGTTTTGTGACTGAGCCCTCTGGAACAGCATACCAGAGCTTGGTTTTGGCATACTAGAACCTGTCTTCTGGCCGCAGGTATTTATATTCCGGCATTTCCTTTCATAAAAAAATTAACTTCATATTTACAAATTATTCTGTGCATAATGACAGAAGGGATTTATAGATACTTTCTTCTTCTATTGTTGCCATTTTAATCATCTGTTGAGCACTTAAATTTGCTCTTTTTGCATTGCTTTCTACCTCTATCCTTCCTGCAGTGACAGCTTTGATGCCCCATTCATCTCACAAATACAGTTTTTCACGTTGCCTCCAATCTCAGCTGCACCTTTTTCTCCACTGCGCCTCAATACATCTTCACCATTGCATCCCCCAGGCAGACAAACATGGACTAGAGTGACAGCTTTCCTTCTGTGAAGAGCAGTGCCGGGAAATAAAACATATATTATCCCAAGCTGGTCACATGCCTTTTCTAACTACCAGCAATCTCAGTACTTTATCTTGAGCTTCATCTTCTCTTCATTCACCAATTCTGCTTTCCCTTTTTTTCTCATCCCATCCAAACTCAGAGAGTGAGGGGTTCATGCCAAAGGCAGCTTTCTCCCTCTGCTCTAGCTCTAGCGCACCTGTGGGTGTTGATAAATAAATCCTGTTCAGGCAGATAGGAAGGCACGGTGCTGCCCAGAGTACTGCACAGGCTGAAGGTTTTAACTGTTTTGCTGTCTGTGGCATGCTGGCAGAGTGCTGTTCTTCCCCACGGCTCAGCACCCAGTTCCATGTCTGGTGCAGAAGAGTGTCTCGAGCAAGGCTTGACCTTTCCATCTCATTGCATGGGTGTCAGAGCCAGTGGTAGCACTTTTGTACTGGGGCAATGCCTGCAAGTCCCTCTGAGGTCCTGTGCACTAGGTACTGTACATAAATACTGTGCAAGAGTAGCCCTCACCCCGAATAAGTCAGTCTTTGTTACCATGTGTTTTTTAATTTAGCCCAAGTACCAAAATTAGGACAGTCAGTGCATGAGACTATGAGAAAGAAGATGCACTTCTTACATTCCCATGCTGCAAACGCCAAAATCTGACCATAAGTTTTGCTGGGTTTTTTTAAGTCCTAGTTATTATTGGCATGATTCATTTTTTGTTTTGTAATAGTACCCAGATGTCCCAACCAGGGTCCTGCTGTGCTTAACACCATACAAGCATGTAAGAAGAAACAGGCTTTGCTCTGCAGAACTTAAAATTTAATTTAGGAAGCAAATGTAGGATGATAAACAAGGTGAGATGGGCATCAGGGTGACTGATTGCTGTAGGCTGGCACTGCTCACCGAAGAACAGCGCTAAATCATGCACCAGGACTTCTATGATATAGGAGAGCATCGGTCAGCGGCCCACTGTGGCTCTGTCGTCAGTCATTAGCTGGCATCAGTCTTGCAGGCTTTGCACCAGGAGCGAGTCGTGAATCAGAACTTGAAGTTGATAAGATATTAATTTAGTAGACAAAGCCATGCAGACTGAGGGGGAGGCTTATAGCTTGGTTAGGTTTTTTTCTTTATTGTCATAATGAAGGGACAGGAAATCCCTGGCAGGTAATGTTGATAGGCTTGGGGAACAGAAGCTGTAGAAAAGTATTAAAAGGGAAAAAAAGGCTCCCTGGTGCAGCAATGAAGGGGGAAATCCCAGTTCAGAGAGGAAATGTTCAGCTCCCGGTGAGGGCACAGTGTATTAAAGACTAGAACTGAAAGAATGAAGGAGAGGGAAAGGGTTTCAAAAGGTTAGGCATTTTTATTTAATCCAATGATAATTCCCCTTTGGATCTGAAACACCTAATTTCCTGTTTTCTATTCATGAAATACTAATTACTGTATCAAATTTATTATTTTATGAAGAAAAACATGTTTTTCTAACAGGCCACTAAGTAATTTCTGGGAATACTGGTCATTTTGCCTAGTGTATAGGAGAAACGGGTGCTTTTCATTTAATCGACCATTTGGTGGCAGTACACGTTAGCAGCAATCCCTCACTGTTGGGATATCATGTTATTCATTACAGTTGTACCTCAACTTTGTTCCTCTCAAATGTATCAAACCAGGAGCCAAACTTGATACAAGTCTTCAGTCCTAAGGGATGAATGCCTACTCTTAAAGCCCACTAAGAGAAACAGGTAAATGGGACATTCATATGAAGAAAACACATGATGAGCTGTTCATTAACATTTCATAGTATGTCTTACAACTACAATGAAAACAGTTCATTTTGCTTCCTACCATTGTTCCTTCTAAGGGACTGTGACATATTTTCATAGGAATTATGCTTATCATGAAGTATCAACGGTATGCCTGCATTGCTTTTTTCTTTAAATGCAAAAATAAAATGAAGGAAATTAAATAAAATTAACAGCATGCACGCAAAGAAAAAATTCCACCTATATGGAAAAAGTCATGGCCAGGATTTCTCCAGGGACTCTCGGCTGTCCTTGGTAAGAGGCGTGTGTTACCACACTCCTGCAATGCAAAGTACAGTACACCCTGAGTGAACAGTTTTATCTGGTACAGTTTAGAGAGACGCACAATATCCTGTTTTTAATGCAGCACAGGTGTTGGCAGATCGAGTTACCAAGTCTCATTAAATCATATATATATAGTCATGAAATCAATTTTCTATTTCTTATACTTGTGTCCTAGACCAAATTGTTAAAACTAAGAGAAGCGAGGTGAAAAGGGGCCAGTTATGGTGCTTGTAGGGCTTGATACTTGCTAATCTCTGTTTTGATCCAAGCAATATTTCATTCGACTGTTTATTTTCACTAAGATGCTTTTTGAACTTATTTATTGAGCTATGGTACTTCTTGGGAAGTGTTTCTGGCTGTGGACAAATACCATCTGCACTAAAGTAAACTTGTGTATAAAAAAGCTCATTAGTACAAACTGAAACCAGGAAAGGATCCTAGAAAGGGCCTGAGGAGGGAACCTGTAAGAGTAATGGCAGGATGGAAGGGCAGAAGGACACTGAGCTTCAGGACTTTTACAACAGTCCAGCTTCAAACTAAACAACATGTAGTCAGCTTGTATTAATCTTACTGTGTGCTCTGAAGCAGGCTGCAGCCACCTGCAAATTGTTTCTGGAAGCAAAAGAATTTCTGAAATACAGACATGGAGGAGCAGAATGCACAAATTATGTATCACATATATATCTAAATATATATGCACGGTAATACATATCTATATAAAAAGGAGAATATAAGCTCTGCATTTTCAAGTCTCTATGAATTTTAAAAATGTAATTTGATATATGAGCACCCAAGTTAACAGTCTCAGGTTTTCAAGTCCCTCACTTTTCACCAGGAGCTACAGGTGCACACTAGTTTCCAGTAGCTGTTGGCGTAGCTAAATGCTTGAATAGAGAAGTGGTTGTTTAATTTGATCTTCTCTGGTTTGACAGTCTGGCTTCCTATATTTTATAGTGTTTACATTTTCTCAGTACAGAACATTTATAAAACCTCACAACACCTCTCTGCAGTAGACAAGTGTTACTACTCCTGGGTTTTGGGTTCTGGAAGTGAAAGAACGAAACCATTAAAAATATTGCAATGCCATACAATGGTCAGAAATACAGAAACAGCCACAGTCTGGGGGTGGGACTCTACAGTAGTATCTGAGTCACATCACCAATATTCTTCTTGCTTTTGCATCCAATTAATATATTATACTGAGAACACCATCTGATTCAGTTCAGAATTTAGACATTAATTTAAAGCATAGCTTTTTCCAGTAACAACCCAATTCGAACTAAAAGGTACTGGGTATTCTTGAGAGTTGATCAGTATTTTCTGAAGAGGTTTGGACATAATTAACTTTATTAGCAGTAGTTGCAGTGTTTGAGTACTACCTCCAAATACTTACTCCTACCATTGGGAATACCCAAATTACTGTAAGTCAGAGAGGGCTTAGGAGTTTTCACTGAAGACCTCAACAACAGAAGAGGTGGAGCTGCCACCTTCTCCTCACCCTCACCAGCTGTGAAGGAGCTCTCCTTTATCTCCTAAAATAAGAGGATTTCACTGGCTAGGAAAGTTTCTTAAAGATTATGGTTTCAACAGTTAAAAGGAGGATAAGCGATATAGCAGGCACTGATTTAATGAGCTATTGCTTGTAATAGATAGTGTCTGATTTCTTAATGAGCATGTACTTCAGTCCAAAGAGTGATTTGTGGTGTAAACAGGGAGATCACCCTGGAAGATGGATAGACCCATTGCACATTTACGCAGTTGTTTTGTCTTCATTAGGAAGGAGGTGAGTTCCCTGAGCTCGCCTATGCCGGGACTTTGTCACATGAACTTGTTACCACAGAGCCATGCATTAGCTTGGCCACTCTGTACTTGTTCCTCGCACACCGTACTCTCTGGTAAGTACAAACTAACTTACTCCTGCTGCCATTAAGGGGTGAATTTCCTGAAGAGCAGGCACCACGACAGTTATCACGAGCAGCCCTGTACCCACACAGTGCTTGCAGTGACTTGTTCCTGTGCCAAGAAGCAGAATAAACATAGGGTAAAATCCTGCTGAAGACAACTGAGCTTCTGTTTCTAGCATGAGGTGGCTTACCTATAGCCTTAGATTTTCCTGCTGTCTGCACAACCTACCCACAAGTGTGAAAACTATAAGCTGCCTTGTCTTCGCTAAGATTTTTTATTGCGGTAGTCATAATGTTTTGGTTAAGAACAAATCAATTTTCCTAATAAAGAAGCACCGTATATCTGTTTTCCACCTTTGCAGTGGTATAAACCAAAGACTTTTCATACAGATTTTTGTCCTTTTCATACTGCTGAAATAATGTAAATGATCATAGGGGTTTTTTTAAAACCCTAACCCCCCAATTTTTCAAATTAGTGAGTCTATCAATGAGAATAGTAATTCCAGCATGTATCTACTATTTACTGAGCTGGGGCACAAGTATCTTTAAGTAACATAATTCTTGGTCAAGGGACAGAGAAACACAAACTTTTACCTTGGAGGAATCCTGGTGAGCAAAAATATTTATGTTTTCAGGAAATCCATGCCTTCTTACCTGCAGTGGAGCCATCTGGGCTCACATTGCTTGTGCTTTGCTCTTGCTAGTGGTTATAAGATTATTTGGGATCAACACTGTAAAGATCAATTCCTACCACTGTCCCAGCAGTGAAACCATGCAGTGGCTACTGCTATTTCTGCTTTGAACCATCCACATCACATTGCTTTGATACGTGTCGATGTTGCTGTGATGAAAGACATGTTCTGATCAAATATTTGTGGGTTTCACCCCTACTCAACAGCTATTGCTTCCTGGCAGTATGGTGTCAGCAGCATCTTTAATGAGTGTAGTGTATTCCACATGGCTACAAGGAATGGGCCATATAAAAGAGTATCTTCTGATTCAGTACGAAATGACCTGCCTGCATGTAATTTTAGACAGCATTCAAAGAGATCCAAATGCAAAATCCATCACTCTGGGACACTGCATGGTTTTGTGACTCCAATGCCCTTCGTGTCCAAAAATCAACAAATTAATTATAGTCATCCCTCTGCATTATTTTCAACCATGAAGGATACAGCATGGCTTGTATTGTGTTATGGTAAGGTGATAAGTAAGAACAATTTGACTCCAAACCCATCTTTGAAAATGACAGGTTCAGCTATGTAAAACTTCACCCACAGCCACCACCCTGAGCTTTGTCCTGTGCAGGATTTGGCCAGTCAGAGACAGGGTGAGAAACTGTCATGCCAGGGTGCAGGTCGCTTAGCTGCTATATTTTTCCTCTGAGTACGCAGTGGGATGCATCTCCTTTTTGGTACCACAGGAGGTGTGCTGTAGGTAGGAACACCAAATCAGAGAGAAACTCGAGTGCTGTGATGATGGGCAGCCTCTATGTGCGTAAGATCATTCTATGTGGAAAAAAAATGAACCTTTTGGATCTGATACTGTACTCCTTTTGACTATGGAGCTCTCTGTCTCAGTTCTGAAAGGCAGCATCAAGGACTGCAATTAATGATCAATGACAGAATCAAGGCAGATCAGACATCCACAGACAGTGGCACGGTCCCATGAGCTGTCCATAACGGTACCTGTCAAAACTGGTGTAAAAGCCAGTAACTCCAGTCACAGTATTGCATTTGGGGTTTTTATTTCAGGAAAACCAAAACTGTGAAGAAAACTTACTCTAAGTATTGAAGACCTGGTTACATCTTGCTGAATCAGAAAAGAGCCTGAAGTAATGACTCCATTGGACAAGAATAGCATGCGTGCAAAGGCATGGGGTTAAGCTCCAGTATTCTCTCCTTGGAGAGGGACTCACTGTCATTGCATACAGCAGGGAAGATGACCACTGTGTGCCCCATTTTCAACCTGAGAAAGCAGTTATGGCCAGTCACCAGTGGGAGTATTGTAATGCCACCCCCTTTATGTCTACATGGGAAAAGAAACCGAGGCACTAGGGTCTTTGCTTCTGCTACTGGTTTGTTTTTCTGTAAAGTAGGATGTTGGGCCTCACTTCAGGGATGATACCAATGAGTAGAGCCAGAAAGTGCTCTGAATGACCCCATTTTTTAATCAGTAATTAGATAGTTATGGCACTCGTGCTGGACCTCTGCTTGGCTAATACTGGCCAACGAGGAGAGGAGAAAGGGGATTGCCTCTAATGAAGTGATTTCAGCTGCCCTACCTGGGAGGAAGGGAGGAGAGAGAAGAATATGAAAATGAAGGAAAAAATAATGGGGCAGAGACCAAGGGACTTGTCCTGGAGCCACAGTCTTGCCTACGTTCTCCCTTTCACTGGCCCATGGCAGGACAGAGGCAGGAAAGGCTGGAGAGACGGAGAAAGGAGAGAAATTTTAGTACTCCCGTACTGTAGGCTTGATCCATTTTAAATACTCAGCCTGGGTTTTCAAAACCTTTCAGGCATCTGGTACCTCAGCATGAAAACCAGAACCCCAAATTAGTTGTCTATAAATTGTCCATGCAAATTTCGGCATCTTAGAATGACAGCAAAAACCTAACAGCAAGCTAAGCCAGGAGCTACCTTATGTCAGTCAGCATACAGCTGCCAGGAGCCAGCCAAAAAAGAAACCCCAAGGATATCGTGTGTCTTAGATCTGGCTCTGTACTCAGGGCTGCAAGAAATTGCTTTTATACCCTTGATATGTACAGCCAGGACCCTCTCTGGAAGGTACATCTCTCTAAAAGAACAACGCAAGGCTCATTTGTTTCTTTTAAAATATAGCCAGAACTTGTGCTGTGCCCTTCAAAAGTAGTGAGAGCGCTCAGGGGAAACAGACTCAATTCTTATCTCAAAATACTTTAATCCCTCTTTTCCCGCTTTCCAGAAGATGGAGATCACCAGGAGGTTACCTAATCCTGACAGGCTGATGCAGGAGGTAGAAGAGGACTCTTCTCACCCCCTTGGGAAAATGGGGCTGCTGTGCAGAAAGAACGAAAGATTGACTTGAGAGGCAGAGCATGACTGTATAGTCTAGCGATTAGGCTTACAGCTAGGGAGCACAGTTCTGGTGCCTGTTTCCATGATCATTCCTGTATTTTATCTCTTTCATCTAAAATGCAGACACTGTCTTGGGAGCAAAAACCAGAACTCAGAACTTTTCCTACTGAGCTGAGCCACTTAACCACTAAACTACTGAATCGTGTTTGGCCCCATAAACCTTGAAGTCTTGTCACTGCAGTGGCATAGTGGTGGACCGTACATCTGCCCAGACTGGTTTATAGTCTGGTGTCAGGACATTTCTGTCTAAGGGATGAGGTATAACTCTGAATCGTCTCATAAAGCAGAGGGAACTAAACTTGATTGTCCATGTCAAGATGGGTCAATGTAGAAACACAAACTGAGCAACTTTGGAGGAAAATTTAAATTGAAAAAAGTCAACTGCCTATTAAACCCAGGTGTCTCCAGGGGTAGGCAAATATTTCAGTGTCATGTTTTGGACTTAAGCTCCTAGATCCCAAATAAATTGCTTAAGTCCTCTTTTGGAGCTGGCCCAAAGTCATGGTTAGATCTGAACATAGCATTTATATTGAAAGTCACCGCTTTCTCACCTTAGTTCTGGGTGCAAAGTTCACTGAGTTCATGAACATAAGCCAATGATCTTGTAAGTTTGGCAAACACAACCTAACGTGGTTCAGAGAGCTGGGAATCTCGCAGACCTGCAACACTCGGTTTCTACAGTTCATACATCCTCAAAGCAAGAGAGATTATATTTACCCCCCCAAGCACCAGCCTGAGCAAAGGTCCGTGCAGAGGGCTGGGAGGAAAGCGAAGGAGGAAGCAGAGCGTCTGACCTGGTAACAGTGTGCCCTAAATGCTGTGACATTGAAGATCCTACTGCTAGCACTGCCTAAACTGATGTGTGTGCACAGGGAGCTGCACTTCAACAAACATGCGAGATGTTTGTGAGCACAGCGTGTAATATCCTGGCACTGCAGCTGATTGCTTACAGGCGGTAAAGGAGACCCTAACATCCACGTCGAAAGCACCTTTGCACAATATTAGCCACTGCGGCACACAGTGCAGACAGGTGACAAAAATGCACCTGCAGTTGTTACTAACGTGTCTCTGTGCATTTACGAGGAAGCTGCGAGGGAGAATGACAGAAACAGCAGTTGGAAGGGGTCTCTAGAGATCATCCAGTCGCACCTCCTGCCTGAAGCTTGAAACTGGGGGGTTCTTTCCAGTGCCTCACTCTTACTATCTTCTCAGGCCCCTTGCATGCTGACAGACTCAAAGATGTGGAGTACCATTTGAGCTCTATGGTGCAAAAGCCAAATAAATGCCTAAATGAAAAAATAGAGAGCGGAAGAGGGAAGTCAGGAAAGAGCCTCTAGTTTTAAAACTCATGTTGAAGTTCTCAGGTAGTCTTGTTGTGACCGTAGTATGTGGACCTTTTTTGCTATTAAGCTAAAGATGGATGGCTTGTTTTAAAGACAGTAAAAATGCCGTGTTGTGCAGGTGCCTGTATGTGTGGGTAGATTTCCTAGGAGGACATCGGGGACTGAAGCCACAGTGTTGGTGCTCCCCACTGCTCTGCGCTGTCTGCGGCATGCGACGGGAAAGCAGCTGCTGTCCTGCACAGCCCTTTCCCGGGGTCCTCCTCCCCATCACCACCCTGATCCCCTCCAGACCTGTGTACCTGAAATTGCAGACTGGAGGTTGTTAAACAAAATGCCAACTGAATAGAGCAGAAACTAGTAAATGAGGAATTTGAACACCAGAGGGCAATTAGAAAAGGAGCTGAAATGGGAATAATTAGATAATTCTAAATGAACAGTGAATCTTAGTTAATCCTATTGACTGTTTATGATAAATAGAACAAATGGCTTGTCAAAGTACTGCTAGTTTTTCTATGGCTTGATAGATCAAGGTTAGTTACTGTTAGAACCACAACATTATGCTTTGTTTCCAACTGATGAAGGAATAAGATTGATTTGAAACATATGGTGAAAAATACTGCAGCTCTTTGTTTGCATCTGTTATACTTTTACTTGTTAGTAATTGGTTCACAAGTTGCTTTTCTATTTTTTGCTGTATTTTTTTAATATATTAACTGAAAACAGACACTTTTTAGCAGATGCACAAATGAGAGGATAAACATCTCAGAAAGCTTTGAAGCTGTGTTATGTTTTTTCTCCAGTTTGTTTTGTATCTCTTGGACTGCACACAGGATTTTCTGCTGGTGAACATGAGTGTAAAGCCTTTTTATTGGGTCACCTGGACCTGGTGAGAAAAGGACCCATATCTGACATCCTGTGATAGCATTTTTCAGAGAAATAAGATTATCAGAGAACCCAAAGTAGTAGCAACTTTTTCTGTGGTATGTCTGTATTTTTAAAAGGGTTGACTCGTGTTGTATCATCAGAAAGGTTTTGAAGGAGGTCCCAGAGTGTTTATGTACCTAAAGCCAGGGCACTGTCACGTGATCAGTCCTTTTAAAATGCCTTCAAACTGTTAGCAGCCCAATACTTGAAGTTAATTCTTAAGGATGCAATGCAGTGTATTCACAACATTTTCACATCTTTATTCTCTTGTTAACCATGAAGAACAGCTAATCATAACCCCATGATCTGTGAGTGTATACCACAGCAAGCCTAAAAGCCAGTGGAAATTACAATGTGTGTGCTTCAGTACAATCAATTTTGTTTGTTATTTTAGTGGCATGATTCCTGTTTACAGCAATCAAGCCATCATGTTACACAGAGTAAATCAATAGGGTGATAATGTAGCTGTTTACTGTACTTACAGACTGGCCTGTGACCATGTCTAGGACATACCATATCCTACAATGCAATGCTCTTCATTTTTATTTCCCTTTGGATCAAGGTTGACATAACTCACAGGTACTAGCAAATCCCACCACACTACAAAATGTAACATTTATAAGAGATACATCTGGTACATATTTATAGTGAGCAGAATAAGGACTTGTTTCAATTATGCATGTGGATTAGCTCTTTGAAGAAAAAAAAAAGTAGGTGTTACCTCATGCCCATATAAATCCAGTGGTAAAATGTGCCTAAACCAAAACCCCCTTTGCGTGCTGTTACTTGTACATGCACATTAACATGTTTCAGGCACAGCGCTGAACAAGATACACAGACATATGTTGCTATGAATCTTGGAGAACGCATTGTGCTTACATTTTTCAAGCTATGCAACAATTCCTGCAATAGATTTATGTTGTGCCAGAAAGGGACAATACATGGATATCCTGTGGGCATAGAACAACATATTTTCAATATACATCAAACACATATAGGTAGATGAGCAAGTTACTATTGGGTAAATTAGGAAGTAAACTTGCAGCATTTCAGCTGTTTGCGGCAGCATCCCATGCACGCACTATTATCTACTGTATCTCGCAGTCTACCCAGGGAATCCTGTCAATCTTTCATTGAGATGTAAACAATGTCATCTCTGGTAGAGGACACTGCAGAATCATGGTCCACTGTAACAGAGTAAATGCTTTGCCACAAATTTACTGTGCAGCAGCTAGCTCACTAGAGAAAAATTAACAACAGTAAAATTTGGTCAGCTAATGGATATTAAGAGTTTGAGCATGTCCATTCCATAGGACGGAAATTGCAGACTGGGGACCCACATCCCTTTTCTGGGAGATGTGGAAGGATCAGGGAGAAGCAGGAGCAGGAGGGCATGCTGCAGAACCTCCATGCAGAATATCGCTTCCTGATTCAGCATGTAATCTAGCAGATAATGGCATTGCTACAGACTCAGATTTTCATGATTTTGGGGAGGGTTATGTGCAGCCACTTTCTAAACCATGTTGTGTCTGAAAGGAAAAAAAAAAAAGCGGAATTAAAAACAGCATTGCTTTCCAGCAACGTGGGGGCAAAATGGCGATTAATGATGACAAACTTTGTGCTTCCCTTGTCTGTAACTAAGTTACATTTGCTTTGTATAGTCTCTTGAAGCGAATTCATAAGGGTGAGATCTTGAAGACTCCTCTGTGTTATTTGCAGTGTGAGCTTTTTTGGAAATCAGCGACACTGATTCTCTCTTCCTGAATCTCTCCTATTTCAATTATTTCTAGAGCGCAGAACTGCTGCCTCCACAGTGTGCCCATGGAAAGAAACTGCAGCATGTCATGGTCGGAAAACTTTACATTCCCCAGAGCATACTAGGTTCGGCCCTTCTCCCTCTGTCTTCCACAGACTTCCAAATCTTCCCTTGAGGGGAGCATTCTTTAGCAATTCCCTAAGTAAACCTTGCTTTGTTTCCTGGGGTTTCTGCGTCCCTTAGGTTTTGCTCTATGATGTGAATAAATTATAGTCCTGAGACTCTTGGCAGATAATGGCCCATTCCTACAGATTCCTGTAGGATCTCTTTCAGGGTCTAGATCATACCAGGTAGCAACATTTATTTTGGTTTTGTGATAGCTTTTCCATAATAACTTTGCATAATAAGTATTTGTAAAATCAGATTTATGTGTTTAATAAAATGAATACAATTTTTTTTCAGAAGATTTGACATTTTATGGAATTCCATTTATTTGTGTTTCAATTAGCTTTGTTAACAATGGCGAAGTTAGTAATGATGTTTGGCAATCAAAACACGTTATGAAGTATTTGAACAATACAAGGTTAGTTAAGTTAAAGGAGATGTTATGCAGAGCATTTCAAATTGAATTTGGATAGTGGCAAGCATCTGTGTGTTTGGAAATCTCTAAGTTTCTGCCTGAAGGGTAAATTGAAGCTTATATAAACAAGAACTTGTGATCTAATGTTTGGGCTTTTACTGACACAGACACAAAGACACACACAGATGCACACACATAAACCTCTATGGGAGGTTACAAAAGACAGGAAAAAAAAGAGAGAAGAGGTAGAGGAAGAGACGAGACATGTTAGCTGTCTATTTAATGTTTTTCACTCATGTAATACAGTCTGGCAAGACTTTTTCCACAGTTCCACCAAGCCAGACCTGTAAAAGCAATTATCTGTCATCATAACGTGAATCAAGCTTGCAACTGCTGTGGTTCTGAAAAGCATGACAAAGTTAATTGAAATTTAGGCAGTGAATAGTTTTCACTTCCTGAGATAAGGTGTGTTTTCAGGGGAAGTTTGTTGCTATGTTGGCTTTAGTTAACTATTCTTAAGTCTCTTGTTAAAGGATTTGTGTTATTTCTGTGGGTGGATCATAGTCTCATCCAATTATGACTTCAGTAGAGCCAAACTTTGTGTCATATGCTTTACTAGCCCATACTGGTTTGCGCATTCCTCTCACTTCACAAGAAGATTAAAAAAAAAGAAGCAAAAAAAATTCTCTCTCAAGTGATTACAAACAGTACTTTGGAAGTATCAAATTTTACTGAAAGTTCATTTCACTCCAAAAATATCATTTTCGTGGCTTAGTGGTGTATTGGTTTAGTAGCTACAATCAAATTGTTTTAAATCTGGCAAAAAATATTAATTCTCAGTCCAGAAGCCAAATGTGAAATATTCCTAGGTTTCCTTGGTGAGTTATCTTCTAATATCCTGATTGTAGAGCAGCATGCATTTGCTTTCACCTGGTTTTACACCCTTTTTAAAGTGATCTCTGTATTAAAATGGCTTAGCGTTAACAATTGAAATTCTGCAAGCGTTTATGGCATTGGTACTAGTGCAAGTAATGTAAGACTATGGAAAGGAAACTGGAACTTTCTGAGTCCCTGGGTTATATTACACACCTGATTTTCTTTTTTAGCCCAGTTTTGCTCTAATATCATTCCATTGACTTGCAGTGGAGTTGTTCCAGAGCATGATCTTGTAAGATGCTCAGCATCCTCAACCCTGACTGAAAGACTACAAAAGAAAATTAATTTTTCTCTCCACCGGGGATGGAGGGGTGGGAGGTGGGCAGGAGGGGGAAAAAAAAAAAAAGGGTGTTTTGGAACTTCTTGGTGCCAAATTAGGAGAAATATCAAAATTGCCATTTGATTTTTGGGGAGGTTTTTTTTAGAACTGATTGTTGTGATACGTTTTTGTTCTGATGTCGGCCCTTAGTTCTTGCTTTTGAGGTCTTTTTATTTCTCACATAGAGCAATTTTTTAGTCACTTTGAAGGAGAAAAAAAATGTTCTGAAGAATTGATTCAATGTTACTAAAAAATCTGATTTGTGAAAGTAGAATTATTATTTCAGTGAATGTTTCCAGGCAAGATATACCAGTAATACAGATAGGACCTGTGGCTCTAAAGACATCTTCAGAGTTAAGCCCTAAATAAGAGGAGAAAGAAGCCTTAGTCTTCCTGTCAAACCCCATATAACATAAAAGGCCAAAATAGCATTAAATAACAGTTGTAGGAAGATTTCCTCTCAAAAAGACTAAGCCTCTTTATGGCAGCCTCCTGCAGCTCCCATTTCATCTTCCCTCTGACCTCCAGCATTCCCCAAATATCTCCAAGGCAAGAGAGAAACCAAGAGTGAGGATGCAAGAGAGGGTCACACCGGACTCTAATCTAGCAATTTTGAGCAGTTATGAGGCTCCCAGCAATACTGCAAGACCTGACATCACTACGTGAGGCTTAAATTTGATCTCACTGATGTCATTAGGGTCCAAACTGATTCCATGGAAGTCAATCTAGCTTTTAGGGACAGCAAAAGGGTACAGAACAGGCTTCTATGACCTAATAATTTAACCAGAACATGTTTCTGTATTTTAATCTTTTTTTTTTTTTTTTCAAACGAGTCTGTAGAAGACCTGCATGCCCCAGATCTACTTAGACTTGTTGGGCATTTGAGGCCAATGCTCAGAACTGAGCATCCCCAAATTGATTCTGAGTCTGGGAAACCACTGGAATTGCACCTGAGGAAAAGTAAAGCCCAACATCTGAGCAGGTACCGTTGGACAGGATGAGCAAAATATGGGCATGCAGCTAACCCTGCAACGGTATAGCATTCTCCTTTCCCACTGCTCTGCCAAATGCACTTATTTGATTATAACAATTCTAATTAAGCCCATCATAATGCAATGGAAATTTCCCAGGACAGACTTCATTGCTAGAAATAGGCTAAATGAACCTTACTGGAAGTGTTCTTTCCTGGTAAACTAGTTATATTGTCCTCTGTCTTGCTTCTGGTGCAAGCTCTAATTTTGGACATGCAAATAGCCTTCCAGTTTTTTCCCATCCTCTTTACCCTCTCCAAACTGTTGCATTTTTGAACACTGAAGCACATACATTATTTAAGTATTACATTTCTCCTATCTGGGCTGCAGCCGTGCCCCCTTAGGCCATTAGCTCACGGGATCTCATAAGCCACGGCAGGGCTAGGCTAGGTCAGCGAGTACCGGAGAGGATCTCCAAGGAGAAGTCGGGTGTTGTGGGAATCGCAGGTGGCAGTTCAGTAGGTGGCATCCTTTCCTTTGGAGTTCACCCCGAAACGCCACTGCTGGGTGCTAGACGGATCCACATGTGCGACCCAAGTTCAAGTCGCCTGCCCAGGTCCATGAGGGTCGCGAGCAGAGCAGCGAGTGTCCTCTCTCTTTCCCAGGGTTAACGTCGTGGCTGTTGGGCCCCGTGTGGGCACTGCTGGTAACGTGTCCATCATCAAGACATGTCACCATGCAGTCCCTCTGTAGGAGATACAGCATGTGGGCTTGGAGATGACCAGGTCCATGTGCTCCATCGCCTGCTACCCCCTACCTGCCAACGAAAACCTCTCGAGGAGCAGGGGAGAAACCCAAGGAAGCTCTC
Source organism: Gymnogyps californianus (assembly GCF_018139145.2). Lineage (NCBI taxonomy): Eukaryota > Metazoa > Chordata > Aves > Accipitriformes > Cathartidae > Gymnogyps > Gymnogyps californianus. The sequence continues at coordinate 66,093,638 of NC_059500.1, read as the reverse complement.
CCCCGAGGATGCTGGGACCTCACAGGAGCTGGGATGCACAAAGCCAAGATTAAATCTGGCCTAAGTAAGGAGATCTGACTGCCCAAAATCTCCCCAGAGTGTCAGGTGGATAAAACTTGCATGGCTTCCAGCCCCCTCTGCAACTCTTTGGTCGTGTTGCTCTGCATCATCTGCGGCTCTGTTTTGTCTTCCCTTGCAAAGGCTTAAAGCTTTCTGACTGCTATAGACACTGAGAATGTAAAGCAGTGTCCAAAACCCAACCGTTAGCATTTTTTTCCCACAAAAAGTAAAGTAAAAGAGCTCCCTAACCCAATGTTTTCCTAGGTTTTTTTGCTCCAGAGACCATTTGCACAACAAGAAAAAAAGCGCCTTCTGGAGCACTCAGTTCCCTTCCATGAGATCTGTCAGGTATGGTGTAGCTCCCAAAACATTTAATTCCCCACACAACCTGGGAGAGCCCCACAAACCACTGGTGGTCCACAGACCACAGTCTGAGTGCTGCTGTGTTAGGCTACTGGTTAAAGAAAAGGAAATTAAACACAGAAAGCTGTTAAAATGACATTGCATGTGAGTCATGGCTCCACATTAAGTAATGCTCTTACAGAGCACTTGTCTTGTCCCCCTGGATGAAAGCTCCCCACCTTCTGTCTCTAGTCTCTGCCTCTTAGTAATAAATATCATGTTTTATTATTACAGAAATGAAAGAAATGCTAATGCTTTGTCTGAGAAACAATGAAGTGTTAGAAATAGAAATATAATGAGAGGTGTACGACTGAATACAGCACTCGTATTTCTGCTACCGACATGCAATGAATTCTTTAAATTTCCATTGAAGCCCGTTTAAATGAAATTTGCCAAAGAATACTTCTTTTTCACATTCTCTCTTTCCAAAGTGCACCCTAGTGCAACCAGAGTCTGTCTCTTTGTTCGTTTAACATTGGGCTGTATCAAGCTTGTTTCAGCCCTGCCTGCTAGCGGGTGGGGTCATGCAGAGAAAGGGTCTAGCGGCCACAGATTTGTGCAGTTCCCTGTCTGATTTTTAAGCTATTTTTCAATGAACTAATTTTTATGATTGCAGACTCACTTAGGCTTTAAAAAAATGGATTCAGACCTGGGGAAAGGCTGCCATGCAACATCGGTCCATTACAATTGCAGTCTATTATTATTATTCATCTTTCGTCATCAGATTACAAATGTTGTCCCCTCAAACCCCAGATCTGAAGATGCACAAGACAGAATACAACCCTACAGATGACAGTAGAAGAAGGCTTTTTTCCTTGGCATCCTCGCACTTTCAGGTGTTAGACCCAGCACATACTGCTGGTTTGCAGGGCTGTTCACGACACGATCACAACTGTATTCCAATGTTCAGCCCCTGCCTGTTGATGTGCATGGTGCAAGCAGAGCTCTGGACTTGGCTGATTCCTTCTGAGAAGCAACAGGGCCAAGGTCTGGATCTGTTGCGCTTGGGACCTGCTCCCCATGCTGGGTGGGGTGATCTTGTGCAACTCATGGCAAAGGGGAAGGGTCAGAATGATAACTGTCTGGCAGCAGGGATATAAAAAAATCAAAGTGTCAAAAATATGGTTAGTGATGCACACAGGATTATTGTCAGCCCTTTGAAGTGGTAAAGCCCAAACCTCATATTTTCAGCTCAGTGCCTCATCCCTAAGGCTATTGGTTACCCTCTTTCAATATTGTACTGGAGGTGCAGATAGATAGACAAGGCAGGGCTGCCAAATCCCTCAGTTGCACGATGCACGTGGAGCTTGGCAGGCTGGCAAGCAGGCTGGCAAGCAGCTGGCTGTGCTATCACAGCAGTGGGACGATGATCCCTGCCCTTCCCGCCCCAGGGCTGGGATCTTAGCAGCTGCCTGCCAACAGAAAGGCAAGATTACTAACTTCTGTGCTTCCAGGTATCTTCACATGAGCTGCTGCTTTTGTGTTACTATTTTGTGAGAGCACGACTTGGTTCACTTTTATTGTTTAGGAAAGAAAATGTGTTTTTAAAGCATTTCCCAGCAAATCAACTACAATGACAACATTTCAGCAAGACCTGGCAGCATAAAGCTGGAAAGAAAGAGAGGAATGATGTAGGCACGACTCTCCAGAAAAGATCCTGTTAGGAATGACTGACACCTGAATGATCTAGTTGGTATTTGTTGCCCATCTCTCCAGCAAAGGTTACAGAGCATCCAGTTGTTCTCAGGTTGGAGACGACCAACACAGTTCCTCTGTGGTGTGTGTGCAAAGGGCTGAGTCTGGGAAATTTGAGGGAATTTCCAGGATTGTGTTGGCCACTTCTGAATTCTGGTATTGACATTCTCAGCTTGGATGGTAGGCCCATGATATCAGCTGTCAATGATAACATATTGCATTAACAGCAATAATAGTAAAAGGAATAATTGATGGTAATAATACTAAGGAACAGTATTTTTTTCAACAGAATTCTCAGAATCACTCATCAGTATGCAGACAGGGAGAATTTCATTATGCCTTGAGCAAAGTGAACAGGATATATCCTAACCTTCCAGCATTAATGCTAGAATATTTTTGATAGTAACAAATGCACATTTTCTTGGTTACTTTTAGTAGATTTTCATGTTAGTGTAATGCAAATGAAATGTCAAACTGCTGTTCACTGCCAGACACTTCACTATTTACACTTGGAGAAAAGGTTCAGAAAGTAATTAATCTTGTGTTTCTAATTTTTACTTTGATTAGGCATTCGAGGCATCTTAGTAATGCTAGAGGTAGTAAACAGAAAATTATTAAGAAAGCACTGGAAAACCACTTCCAGAGCTTCTGGCATAAAGACTGGAACATGTGTCCCTGTCAGGTGGGGCAAAGTTAGCACAGAGCCTCGTGGAACAGTGTTTTCCCACGAGCTTGCCTTCTGAATTTCGTTGGCTTCCACATGGGACATCAGCATTGGAGAAGGTGAGGTACCTGAGGGAGGTCATCTGTGAAAGGACAGAGATCTGGCCAGACGTGCAGAGAATCCACAGAGCATCCTCTCACTGCAACTACTGCCCAGATTGAATCCAAAGCTGAGGCTGAACGGGCAGGGATGGAGACCCAGAGAAGGACCCAAAAACCTTGCACATCTCTCTGTGACCCAGCAATGTGTGCAGAGCAAGAGCAGGAGATGCTCCTGGTTGGAATTTGAGGTCTGGCAACTTTTATGTCCATATGGATGTTCAGGAATGCCAGAATTTGGGTGATGGCCAGAACCTGAGGGAAGCCAAATATCCCAAAACGCCAGGGGTCAAGCTCCAGAACAAAAATGTTATGCTAACTGGAGACATTGTAGTGTAAGCAGAAACACAATTAAAAAATTTCGGAGTTTGAGAATGGGTTACAAAGTGCATATGGACATAGCCCACAGCAAAACTATTTGATGGATATTTAGCACCTTCTAAGTTAGTTCCATCATCTCCCCCATCTTAGTACATGAAACTCTTTGGCCTAGGGATGGTCTGGATTACTGTGGGAGCTAAATGATCCCTTAACCATAATAAATATGGAATGGCACAGTATTCCCTTGTTTATTTCATGGAAAACAGGGCATGATAGCACTTACAACTTTCTTGCTTTTTTATATGGCTCTGTTCACTCCATGCACCTGGTGCCTTTTGGTGATTCATTTTAATGTGTTCAACACATGCTCGTACACAGACTGAGATCATGATAGAGAAGCGCTGCAGTGTGAGTATCCAGGGATCTATGCCCAATCAGTTGTTGACAGTGACAGAGTGACAAATGCTGTCAATATTGTATAATGTGAAAAAAAACCTACCAGAAAATTCAGTCCTGGAAAATTCTGAAAAACACAGTTTTTCCAAAGGTTTGGTGATATAAGCAAAAAGTCCCCAAGCACATATTTCCCTTGAAGAATGTAGATGGTTTCAGTACTTAAAGTCAAGCACACGCATATGTTCTGTGGTGATCCAAAGCTGTTACTGCTGAATGTGTACGGCTTAATCTTAGTTCCCCTTCTACTATGACAATTTATGTCAGGTTTATGATTTACTGTAGATTTATGACACACACCAGACTGTCATTCTTCATAACTAGGTAGCTGAAGTAATCTCCAAAATATTTAGCATCGTACCTAGAACATGCGTTGATGGTACTCAGTAAGTTTTGCTGAAATTTATGTAATTCCTTATAAGGGTATGCAGTACCTGCTACTGAAGAGGGATCCAGGGATGGAAAATAGTATCTCCCATTATTCCGAAGTACTAAAAGCTAGCTTTGGAGTGCGTTTTCAGTCTTGTTTCTTTACCTTTAAGAGCACAGATTACTTTTATTAGATAGGCAGACAGACAGACAGACAGATAGATAGTTATGGCTAAATGTACCACAACAGAAAAACAATGTTTTTCATTTAAATTGTTTTGCTTTTCAGTCAGCTTGTCTTACTCAAAAGCAACAGAAGACCCTTGACTTCATTTATATTTCAAAGCATAGTCACTCTTTGACATCTGTTTTGGTGGAAGTTTAAACTACTTTGCTGACTTTGTTACTTTATATAAATGTTTAAAGACAATTCAATAAAGTGCAATTTCTTTGAGACAGGTACTGTCATGTCAGTTTGAGGTAATCATGGCCATGCCTGCTTACATGTTTCTAATGCCATTTGATAGGTGTCATTGACTTTTATGAAAATCTTTGAGGCACTTCCTTATAGACTGTGTTTGGAATTACTGTACATATCTCTTTCCTGGCCTCTGGCTGAATCTTACAATGTAAATAGGTTCATATGGCTGGCACAGAGAGGGATAAGGTGTGTATTACTAGAGCAAATACTTCAAAGGGGTATGCATGGTTTCAACCAAAATTAAGAACAGGAGAGCCCTGTGTAGACACTTTTCTTTTTTTCTTTCCCATTTTTTCCTAATTCCCTCTTTAAATGAAGAATGTCTGGGGTGAAATCTCCAAAGAATTATTTTAAATAATTTAAATAAAGCTATATGTTTTCCTACTTGGACTTTTTTTTTCTTTTGAAATTGTTGGTATTGAGACTTAACAGCTTAGCAAACAAATTAGGGATGTTAGAACTTCTCAATATATCTATTACTGCATTATCATCATGTTGAGCCAAGAAAAAGACAAATGCCAGTACTTGTTATTAACAAGGAAATAAAATGCTTTAAAAAAATGACTACCAGAAAAAAAATATCAACTATACAAATACTTTTAAAAACACTGAAAAGCTATATACAGTAAAACACCAAGCCTGTCATATGTAACTATGCTACTGGAGCAATCTATATTCATTAATATCTTATTCCCATTTAGAGGTAAGAACTGTAACTGAATTAATGACATGAAGAAGTTCATGTAACATATAATATGACTTTATACACTCTTAATGTCATCAGAAGAGTGAAAAGAAGTATTCTGTTATTTTATTTCAGGCTAGGAATGAAAACTGTGCAACAGCAAATATTTTTTAAAATGCTTTCACTGCAGCTAATGAGACACAACTGTTTGAAATGAATTGCACTTGTTCTCATTAACACTGAATTTGGGCTGTAAGCACCAGTATAATGGATATGCCCAAATGCTATTACAATTATTTTCTGTTGCAATCATTTTGTATTGCAATCATAAATAGCATCTTTTGCTTGGGCAAGGCAAGACAAAATTTATCTCAAGTTAGAGTGGATAGACCTCAAGGCCAGGCTAGAGGAGGGTACCATACTGTCACACAGAAATGACAGGAATTACAAAATGTTTAAAACTTTATTCTATAGTTCACACTAAATTATTTGATGCCAGATGTGTATGCATCTGGGTTTTGGCCAAAGCCATCCACTTAATAGCTTTTTCCTTCTCTTTCCTTCCTCCAGCATGTATTTTGGGTACTACTTCTGGGTTTATTGTCACAACATCAACTTACATTTTAAAGGAAAAAAAGAAGAATTTTAGTTCTGAAGCCCCAGTGGTTATGGGGAAAAAGCCCAAATATAACCAGTTTAAGAGTATCTTTTCAGATGGAGAATAGCAGCCCTACAACAGCTTTTGTCCTGTACACAGACAGGATGTGGGCAATCCTAATCCCCTGCACGAATGCATACGGCATTTTGCAACCAAGTTTTTCTGGGACGACTCAATTTCAGCTACAATACCACAGCAGATGAAGAATACGCACTACCATCCAGACAGTTACACCTCTTGTCTAAAAACAATTTTCTTGGACACAAATATTGCAACGCTATTTTTATCTCACCAATAATACATTATCTCATTCCTACTACATGTAAACAAAACAAAAAAGCACCAAACTGCTTTTCCTTAATAGAAGTATGTGTAAGATGTGAAACCAAGTGAATAATAATTATGAAGTGACAAGAAAAATAATGATGTTATGCCTATATTTATAGAAGATGAAAATCCTAAAATACCATCTGCAAATTGTGCATCATGCAGCATCTGATAGCTTTGGTTTTTTCTTTGAATATTAAGAAAATATGGTTACACTAGCTGAAACCAAATGCTGTTTTTGTCTTCTGTGTGCTGTGGAAGAGAAATCATCTTCGGTTGTATCCTGTAGGTATGATCTATAGCCTATTGAAGTCTACAGAAATCATTATACTATTGCAGTGAAGAGCTGGATCAGGCCCAGTAGTACGTTCTTCAGAAGAGCAGAAAAGATGGGATTTGATGATGTATTTAAGTCAGAAAGTCATGAGGACCTGACTGTCATGGTTTAACCCCAGCCGGCAACTAAGCACCACGCAGCCGCTCGCTCACTCCCCCCCGACCCCTGGGATGGGGGAGAGAATCAGGAAAAAAACCTCGTAAGCTGAGATAAAGACAGTTTAATAGGACAAAATGGAATGAAAAACAATGATAATTATAATAATAATATGACAATAGTAATACTAAAAGAATTAAACTATACAAAGCAAGTGGTGCACAATGCAATTGCTCACCACTTGTTGACTGATGCCCAGTTAGTTCCCGAGCTGTGATCCCCCCTCCCAGCCAACTCCCCCAGTTTATATACTGGGCATGATGTCATATGGTATGGAATAGCTCTTTGGCCAGTTTGGGTCAGCTGTCCTGGCGGTGTCCCCTCCCAGCTTCTTGTGCCCCTCCAGCCTTCTTGCTGGCTGGGCACGAGAAGCTGAAAAATCCTTGACTTAGTATAAACACTACTTAGCAACAACTAAAAACATCAGTGTGTTATCAGCATTATTCTCACACTAAATCCAAAACACAGCACTATACCAGCTACTAGGAAGAAAATTAACTCTGTCCTAGCTGAAACCAGGACACTGACTTACAGCATAGTAAAGAAACATAAGTCTTCCTAATGGTAGGAATAAATAATGCAAGGAATGTCTGTCAAGACAAAGTGGAAAAATGCTATTGATGCAAACATTGGGCAACATAATACACCTGAAGAAATAGTGGGGGGGACCACTTACACTAAAAGCAGATGCTGAACTTAAGTCTGAGTATCTTTGAAACAGTAGAAATTTTTTTTTTTTAAAGTAAGCTAAGAATCAGATTATTTGAAAAAGTAAAATATATCTATTCTTTTTTCCTGTTGGAGATGCTAAATCTAAAATACTGTAAATCACTGTGTTGCCATCTAAGAAAACACTAGTGACCCTCACAATTTGCTACATTAGATTCTGTTCCAGAAAGTTATATGAAAATTTTACTTGCAAAACAGACAACTCTGAAATTAAGAAGGCCCAGAATGATTAACATTATTGTGTTTTCTATCTCTTAGAGTTCTAATCACACCATGGATTTGTTTAATTAAATTTTGACCTTTTAACTGTTCCCATTAGCTCTCAACCCTCCTGATTACGTTCCTTCGTTAGTCAGTAACAAAGCAGCTAACTGCTATTTTGAGTTAAACCTTGAATTGTAGTTTGTGTTCCCCAGGTTGACTTTTGTTCTGATAAAGCTGTATATTTTTTGTTTCCACCATAAGCCCCATTTTTTCTTCATGTTGTGCTGGGAGACTAATGACTTCCTTCCTTCCAACAGCCTTATTAATTCTTTATGTAATTTGTGTTCAGCTACCTGCACAGATATAGGATTGGATCCCAGGTGGCTTAAATCTGAAGGTCCTGAACAGCTGGAGTAGCTTCTTGGTGGGCTGGGAGTGCTAGACTTTGCACTTTCATAGTCCAGAACTGAATTTTTGGTGAGCCATCACCTGCCCTTTGAAGAGGTCTCTTCCCAAAGGAGTATGCATTCTGCTCAATTTAACACACTAATACAAGATCAGTAAGATTTGTCTGATGCTTAATGGTTTCTATTACTCAATTTAGTTACTTTAATTTACTTTAGTCTTAATTAAGAACATCACTAACCATTTGCACTCAAACCACTGCAAAACCTTGACATGAATGAACTGTCTTCATCCAAACCCAGCCTCCTCTTCTGGGTAGACAGGAGCAAGCTGGAAATGGACCAGCCCCAGGCACCCTCCCTGTGCACAGGTCTCACTGGTGCTGGTCACTGCCCTGAGGTCTGTGGTTCTGTGAAGCAGTCCCAGATGCAGATCGATTTTTGTCATTTTTCCATAGCCTGTGGACCTCCCCCCATTACCACAAACGCTGCAGCCCCCCACTGCAGCCTTCCTGAAGTCCCCCGTCAGTTGTATGCATCGCCTCTGATCTCAGTGTGAATGCTCTAAGTTAAAAGATAAATCCTGTCAGGAATCACCTTGGAGGGACTACTCAATGTTTATCATCCTTACTTTTACAAGAGCACTAGACCGTTTTAGCCAGACAGATTGGAGAGAGAGAGAGATACTTCACAAATTTTTTAATTGAAAATAACAACTTGGGAGCGGAAAAGACTCGATATAGACCTGAAAGAGGATTCCTAACTTGTTCAGTATGCTTCAATATAACAAAGAGAGCAAGCAAACATATAATCCAATAGGCAGATATTCAACATTCACTTCTGATTGTTGGCTCTCAGGGACATATAACTGATTTTTCTGTCATATATTTTTGTTTTCCAGCACATAGCATGCAAGAAAAATGACCTGATAAGTGACTATGTAGCTAAAATACCCATTTTCACATTCATTAATTAATGTGATGATAGTGCAGTCCTTTGGCCAGCTCTCTTTATAAGCTTTCTACAAATGTGCACCATAATATTATATCAGATTGGATTAGCTTCTTTTCTCCTCATACTTGAATAAGTGTGTAATAAGAACTATATATAGGAATACTTTACTGTATGTAACTAGCTAAAAGTAGCAGAATTCCCACCCTAGTCTGAGCAAGCCAATAATTGCAGCATTAGCTTTGGCACAATAAAGAAGACATGTAAGAGCTTTTTCTAAAAAATCATTCTTTGACAAGCGTTTCTCATGGTAACTTTAAGAGTTGTTTCCATCATGCTTCTGCGTAATAGATAAAATGTCCCTGGACTTTGTTCCTAGACCCAGACCTTTTAACCTTTGCATTCAGGAATGTAGAGATTTTTCTTATATTTCAAGTGACTGGGTATCTTATGTCACAATTACAGAGGTGCAGGTTGACATATGTATTTCAGCTCACTGCCCATAGGGTATTGTTGATGTCATGAGGAAAAGGCAGGTGTTTTGCATTCTTTTACTGAAACTGCTCTTAGTAGATTGGTCCAATTACAAATGTTCTTCAATGCCTGTTTTGTTAATACTGAGGATTCAGTACTGAGCATAATTTGAATGTTTGTGTTGTCTGCACACATGAGAGAAATCCCAGGCAACTTAATTTAATCTTCAAGTTTTCTCTGATAAGTTTCTTGGCTTATACTTCTTTATAAAAATAAACAAACAAACATCAGTTTGCCTTCCAGTCCTTTCTAGGTCTCTGTTTTGCACACATGTTCATCTCTCTAATTGCCACCTCAGGGTGCAACTTGCATTCTTATTGTGCCGGCCAGAAAAATATGTATACGTAATAATTCCCACCCCTAGCCTATGTGAACTGCAATGAAATACAAAAAGTCTGTGTCATACGATCTGTTCATCTTTGATTTGAGAAGCTATGTCAGTGATTCAGTGCTGAACTGATGTCTTATAGCATTCATACAATTGCATGCTGGAGGCACCATATCTCATCTGGACAAGACGCAACACAGAGATCTGATCTACTTTGAAGTCATTAAAGATCAGTCTTTGAAAGAGAATCAAATGTTGGGCATTAAGCCTAATGTCTCGGTTAACTCGTAACTCTGGTACGTCAAGAGGCACACACACACATATACACATACACACTTTTGGAGTTCACATGTAAATGCTTCTTTAAAAACACGCAGAACACCATAAGTGCTAAATATGATGGTTACTATGATTAATAAAAAATCTGATATTCTTCCAGATAAAAAGTTTATACAGAAATGTAAAATTTTCCACTTTTTTCTTTCATAGTGCTTGGGGGGCCAAAGGGGACCATTAGATCATCTAGATTCATCTCCTGTATGTCACAGGCCATTAAATTTCCCTCGGTTACCCTTGTATTAAGCCCAATAACTTGTGTCTGAGTAAATCACAACTTGTACATGGCTCCAGCCAGGCATTTCCATCTGGCTGGTGTGACAAGCCCCTTCCTCAGTCCCCTGTGACCCCATATTTCCTATGGAAGTCGTCTTGCTGCCTGTAAGTTTCCCTCCACAGTTACTATTCTCTAGAAGAGAAACATTGGCTCTTAGACCAAACTCAGAGCTGGTACTAATTGCCCACTCCATTATTTTTGAGTTTGTCTCTTTTACACATTCTGGTCCTATGTCCAGGTCTTTAACCTCTACTCACGACAAACATACGCATTTGCCATAATCTTTGGATCACAGTGTGCTTCAAGGTAATTTTACAGTGACCTCCTTTTCTCTGACCTCTTTTCTGGCCTATTCATTGAATATTTGTCTTTGTGGCTTTGAGATATGTGGGGCAGCGTAGGCAGTAGACACCCATGTGCTTCATGTCTGTGAAAACAAACCCTTGGTAATTAGTGGTTTGGTATTGAGCTGGTAATCCAGTGAAATCCATATTGCAGCATTTGTTAGGACTCTGCCGACAGTGTTCGGGTTACTGAACAAAAGGACTTGCTGCCCACTGCAAGGCATGGAGAGAGAGGATGGGTGACATTTGTGTTGCATCATGCTCATGTCCGCTTTCCATTTCCTGTTGCATGAGTTCCTCCTTGCAATGTATGCCCATTACTTCATTATCTTAGAAGGGACAGCATAATCAAAAGCTTCCTCTCCTGGAATCATTAAAAGATATCGCCCACAGACAAGCCAAAGATTGATGGCCTGACTGGATCTGCTGTCCTTGTTGATGGTTGCAGCAGCTTGTGTACGTATCTGTCAAAGAGCCACCACAAAAACAGTGAGTGTTTCCCTCTCTTTCCGTATCGGTCAACTAGTTAATGGCATCTACATGTGTAAAGAACCCTGAAGCCACACTGCAAAATCAATATAAAGCAAACACAATTTAGGAAGCTAAATGAAATACTCAGGGTCTGATTTTAGCATTTAAGGGAACAATAGGTCAAATTCAATTATCTGCTTTCCAGATTATAATTTCCATTTTACTAAATATGTCTCTATTCAGGCTGGCAAGAGCTCCTCTGTTAGTGGGTAAGGGAGGGAAGAGAGGAAAGCAAGAGTAGCAGGGAGGTATGACCTTATTTTACCTTTTCTGACAAAAGCAGATAACATTGCTAGATTGGAGAGAGGATCCCGCAGATTGGAGAGAGGATCCCGCAGACCATCAAAGGCTCTTTCCTGAGATAAGATGCAGCTTTTCTCTTTCTGAACAACCCTCACTTTTAATTTTATTATCTTGGCAAAGCCTTCAGCGCTCATAGTTACTTCAGAAATGGAGAAACTTCACGTTCACTGTGATACAAAGAGTTAGCATGAGGTTACCTGCTTCTTCTAAATAAGAAGCTATGCTGAAAAGCAGCTGTAAGAAGAGCTACTGTGAAGAGGTGCTCCATATCACTGGTGCTACTTCTGTGTGTAAGGGAGGGGGCAATCACACCAGCACAGCATAACCTAGCAAAGTCAGATTTTTGCCTGCATAAAGTGATAGACCATGCTAAAACTATGTAGGATCACTCTGAAGCCTTGGTCCTAACTTAGGTTAAATTCCTGTCCCTCCCATTTGTGTGCTTCACTAGCACATCACCAGCTCATATATTGCTTACAAAATAGCTGCATCAGATGTAGGTTTTAAGTAATAAATATGTAGATGCTGCTTGTGGAAAGACAAAAGCTCTATGAAAATATAGGTATGCTATATGATATATGGTATCCACACAGTAGTTGCCAGTGATGCCTCATCTCCTTTTCCTGTTCTTCTTTTGAAGACACAGGGATAATTTTGAGTTGTCACCACTTATCAACTTTTCATGGCAATGAGAAGACAAAGGGATCCAATGTCAGGTGCAAAATGTCAAAATGTTAGCTTGATGCCTATGCTAAAATGGTCACCTATGAAATCACAACCCTCTGATCTCTTAATTTGCTGCAGACTCCAGCAGACATATGTGCTTGATGGTTATTTCAGAAGATTTTGCCCTTACTAGAGGGAGCCAATTGTTTTAAACGAATCCACAGATGATAGTTCATAGAGCTGTGACAATTTAAAGAATTCTATAATTACATTACAATTTATACAGCCATGGAATTACTGGAAACATATTTATACCACCTGTTTCAATGCAGACAGCCACAATTTTTTATTCCCAACAGCACTATTAGTTCCTCTCATCATATTACCTGGTCAGAATACTCAGGGTATCATTGCTGAACAAAGCAATAGATGGGATCGATCACTCGAATTTAAAAGGCAATTTATTGTGTTGTCTTTCTCCAATTACTGCCAAGATTCCTTTACATTAAAAAAAAAAAAAAAAGAAAGAAAAGATTTGCTCCGTTCATTTTGGCACTTCTACCTCTGAGTGCCAGCCAGCATCAGTATCTGGCAGGGTGCTCTTGAACCACTCTCCAAAATAAATATAGCATATGTCAGTCAGGTGTTTTTCTACCCATGTCCAACGACTTCCTAAGAAATACTTTTTTGTTTTAGGCCCATATCCTAATAATCTAATGAATTTGTCAAAAAAATAAGGTGTCCTATCTAAATAGGGGAAATCACGAGATATGTGCCTCCAACATCTAATTTGGTGAATCTTACTCTGTATCTGAGCTCCCTGTATTCTGGTGAAACCTAGCCAGAATTGAAGCGCTGAGCTCTCTAAACCCCATTTAAGAAGTGGTTAAGTTCCAGCATTTGCCATATCAGACCCATTATTCTCCAAAAGCACTTGTAGACCCCACCCTGCATGGTAGCACTGGCCTTACCATTGCAGAGCTCAGCGGGGTCTGATGGTGTCAGCCCATGGGCTTACCCCATCCACCACCCAGGACACCTGCAGCAGAGCAGCCTCCTCCCCAGGGGTTACAGTGAGCAACCTCCAGTGAAGGTGAGCAGAGTGGTCTCTCACAAATGTCTTTTCAGCTACTATTCAAAACAATATGTTAATCTGCTCATGTTCCTGCTTGCTTACGGTGATCAAACACACAAAGCCACCAGAGGTGAAAATAAGAGATCCTAACGAATTGTACTTATGGATTGCCTTGTGTGGTTCATATATACATCAAATGGATTTTTTGCCTGGTACTACAGAGCTATTGCTGCATGCTTTTTGCAACAGTTAGGCTTGATCACTGCGGTTCAACTTGCTGCTATCACAAGTTTCTCACTGTGCAAGTGTAGCTGATTCAGCACTACAGAGCCAGACCTCCCCCATTTGTGAACAGATGCATGATGATCAGCTTTTGCCAGCCACTGCATACTTTGCATACTTTCTGATCTTTACATGCTGCATTGTGTACCAACTATTATATGCTAATTTTCCACATCCTGCATATAGAGATATATTACAGCCCTCGTTGTTCAAGCAGGTTGCACAACATTTCAATGTTACATTCTTCAGTTTCTTAATATACTTTTTTACTGCTTCTTTTGCACTGAGCAGGATAGTATTTCCATGGCAAGTTCTACTCTATTTATTAGCCAGGATTGCTGAGATGCTGGTCGTATGACCCTCAGACACACAGTCCTCAGAAACATTTGGGCCAGGGCCGCCTTATTGTACCCTCTGCGAGAGTCACTTCTTGACCCACAGCAGCTCCATCTACACTTGTGGCTGGGAGCCTTCCAGGCACTAAAGCCAGCTGGCACCAAGTGGCTCGAGACTATGCCCTTCCTTCCAAAACAGGTTGGCTGCATGAAGACTGCCTATTAGAAAGAGTCCCTGGATCACTGAACTCCCAAACTGTGCCTAGGAATTGCTCAGGAGAGCATGAAGTAGATAGGCTACCTTCATGCCTGGAACTGCTGTGTCCATGTCCTGCTGTCTGGGAATGTTTTGAAGCTTGCACAGATCTACCAGCGTAGGCACAGCCACCAGGTCTGGCTGCAACACTGCTCCTGAAGCAACTTGCTCTTGCCATTTAGGTCACCTGTAGTTTGATCTGATGCCTGTAAAAGTCAATGGTTAGGTGCTCATTGACTCCAATGGACTTTGGCCCAAACGCACAGTTCTCCGGGATTTCAGATGTCTCTGAGTTACAGGTGCATGCAGGCTGGCAAATGTCAAAAAGTGACATTTGCTCCTGACAGAAATCATTAAAAGAGAAAGCCCCTGCAATGTATGCTATTTACTCTGCTATGTATTTGATATGCCTGCACAGTGTAGTAGTTAAACATTCAAAGGAAACATGTTTGTGACATCATAACTTATTTTAGTACAATTTTGTTTTTACTACAGTGACTTGGTTCTGTAATTTATAGGTACAAGTCAAAAGGATGAGTTTTCAAAATGTAGCCCTAGAGTTTTATATTTTATTTTTACTATAATTTAAATGCCAAATCAAAATTATCACATTTAATTTACTTTATTCTCAGTGGTTTTGCTTAGATTTATGAATTACCTTGGATTAATTGCTATATAGCATTCTGGTTTTATAATGTAATTGGGTGTGTCTAAGTGCATTCCATTTTATGACTTGCTTTAGGGTATATTTTGGATGAACTGTATAATATAAAATACATTTGGTGTTATGTTTTATATAATGCCAGAGAAAGCACAAAAAGTGCATTTAAGTTTCTAGGTTTATGGATTCCATGTCTGGAAAACTTTGGAGGACAAATCTGCTTATTTTCAGTTTTTCTCAAATTGTTCTGAGTCTTTTCCATTTCAATTTTTCACAATAACCTTTGAATTATTGAACCTTTGTGTCAATAATTATTTTCAGTCAGAACAAAATAAATAGTCCACCCTGAATGACAGTATAAATACTGGTATCACACTTTCTAACACTCCCATTGAAAAAGTCAAATCAGAGCAAGATCTAACCAAAGCAAAATAAATATCCTCTGCTCTCTTGTACAATCCACAGGTGACTGACACCCTGTGTTAGACCTTTCTCCTTTCTGGTCCTTGGAGGGATCAGAGTCAAATGCTTTGCATTAGCTGGCACACTGTAATTGTTAACACCTGGAACTTCTGATTAGTAAAGTCCAAATTATAAGGCAGAGGCTTCTGTATGGATTGCCATGAACTGCTATTGTACTGCATTTAGTACTTTTGATACGCTTACCCCAAAACTACACATCCTTGTCAAAGAACAACCTTATGGCATGTTCCCTGACTCCTTTTGAGCCTTTTAAGTCCATGAGGTACCTCCCCTCTTTCACTGCATTTGTGTTGATGTGTCTCTTCCTTCCTCTGTTCTGCACAGACAGAAAGAGAAGCAGCTTCATGCTGTCCGAGTGAAGAAGACTGAACCAAAAAGACCTCTGAAGGTTAGAAACCTGTATCTTCTTCTTGTTGTCTTTGTGTCTCCCTGGCCCGCCTTTGTTGCCATTACAGCTTCTATGTTTTAATAAATTTGTGGACCTGTAGTCAAAATGCTACTCCAGTGAATCCCTTTGCAGGCATCTAAATAAAAAGCTACTTCCTTAGAGCTGCTGAGCCCTCTCATCTGCCTCGATTTCAAACGAGTTACTAAATGGTGGATTTCCTTCCAACATGACATTGGACATTCATGTTGGAATATAACAACCACTATCTGGGAAGACAGAAAGCAATTTAGAGAAACCAATTAGTAGGTAAGAAGAATACCATTCACGAATCCCTGACAAACAGACTTAAAACTGAAAAGACAAATGAGTCACTAATGTTAAGTTAAATGAAAACTGGAGTGTACTGAACTGTTTGAGCTACTGTACCAACAAAGAACAGAAGTTTTCCATACAAATGTCACGAGATTGGCTTCAGCATCAGAAGTCTGACTAATGAATCACTAATGTGACATAACAGTGGTTGATACCTCATCTCATAACAAAGTACTAGAGAAGTATTCATTTCTCAGAATTGATTCAAAGTATTAAGTATGAATCACTCTAACAAAGAGATAAGATCCAAGATTTTATTAATTAAAGAACATGTGAAACAACTCAAGGTATGCTTTGTAGGCCAAAGGTAAAGCTAGCTAATGAGTTTTCTCATTTACTGTGGAAACTGGAATCATTATAATATCATTCTACAACTTGATATCGATACTATAGTCTCTTAATAATGCAGTTTAGATTAACAGGAGTCTATGCTTAGTGTTAAGTAAATACAATAATTACACACTGTATTTTCTTTGCTACTCTCTCCTCTTGCCTTTTGGGCACCTAAAAAGTTTCACTGGCAATAATGAACTGAATCTCACAATGTACGCAAGTACATGATGAAGCTGAATGACAGGGCAGAGAACTGGACTGAGCATTTATGTGACTCCCAGCCCTGTGCTGCTAATGTCTTCACATGCTGGCTAACCCTGGTGTCCCCACAAGCCCAGGCAGGCTAAGTCAGGTAGTCAAGGGAATGGCAAATATCTAAAAATGCATGTGCAGCCTAATGGGGCTCAGTATCTAAAAGGGGTTAGACCCTAAACTGGCTTTGGAGCTTTTGAAAATCTAATTAGATGCTGCTTTGCATTGTAACTATCTAAAAGCCTTTGAAAATTCTATTTTAAGCAATTTGTCCATACACATCAGCAAATTTGTAACAGGATCTGGACACATATAAACAGCAGAAATAGCATCTCAAAGGCGTATGGAGACCTGCAACTTCAACTAGTTAATTTGAAAAAAAAATCCACAAAACAGTAACATTATTAAAAATAAAGTATCTCTGAGATCCCAGAATACTGCAATATAAAAAATGAAAGCATCTGCCTGCTGTTGAATTTGTGTTCCCAGTGATCTTTGCAAGTCTAAGACATTTCCACTTAACATTTGTAAGGTGTCAATTGTTTTCAAAATATAATCTTTAATACCCAATCTTTATGTAGACATTTGGTCTTAAATGCTGCATGTACATTGGTCATATATCCATGCAATAAGTAAGAATGAGCATCTGTATAAAGGCTGTGAGGCAATGAAGATTAAATGCTAACTTTATCTGTGAGCTTTTCGTAACTCCTACCAAATCAGCTGCCCACAAACCACAAGAGTTCACCACATAAGCAGATAGAAATGTTGTTTGGAAAGGACAGGATGATGATTTCCAGTTCATAAGATATTTATCCCAAGACACATTCATTCATCTGTTGCACATTTAAATGTCTGCTTAGTATTGCTGGAGCAATACTGAATCAAAAGAGCATCTCTTTCTAATATCAGCTTCATTCTGCACTGACTTACAAGCAGTCACTGTGTAATCTAAAGCAGTAGAAACAAAGCATGAGTTCACGAAGTCCAAGCCACAAGGAAGGAGATTCTGCACCAAAGATGCAGCTACCCGAGGGTGATTAATGGGGGTGCAGAGCGCAAATACTGCAGGAGGAAAGGAAAATAAAAGGCCAAGTACTCCTCTTTGCAAGGAGTGTCTGTCTGCAAACCTGCCTGGTGGCTGTTGAGGGCTAAGGTTCATGTGTTTCCTCAGCACATCACCAGACAGCCTTCACTGAAGGCTTGGGGTGTAATCCTGGACTGGTCTAATGATAAATGAGTTTTGGTTGTTTTTAAGAAGAAAATTAATGGGAAGAATATGAAGTATCTTTGTAAGATTTGTGGACGGATTCAGCTAATGCAGTATAAGAAATTTTTAATTATAACAATTACAAAATAAATCAGATTTAATTACAATTTTAAAAAAAAATTATGTGGGCATTTAAATCAAAGAATAATTGGAAATATTTTATCTTAGTTTGAACGCTTTCAAACTGCTTTCAGGCATTTATGAGCTACCAATAGCCTTCATTTTTAAGCAATACGTACAGTCACACATGAACAATTACATCCTGCAGTCTTTAATTTGATGGAATTTATTCACAGACATCCTTCCTAGGATGGAACGTGTTCCTGGAACAGGTTACGGTTTGATCTAAACACTGTCAGTACAGGTTCAGATTGATCACTTCCAGTAAGGAGTTCTGTAACAAGTTCCTGAAACGAGAATGCTTCACCCTCAGAGACCAGTATTCCAAATTGGTGCTTTGTGCTGCAGCCTCTGTGAAGGATGTGACTGTTTAATTGGATTGTGATGGATGCTGAAGGTTCTGAGACTGCAAGACTGATTTATTAGGAGCTCTGCAGACTAGTCCATGGCTACATGTTTTGTTTTGACCTGAATATTCATATGTTTCTTAAACAATTTTTGTGTTGACCATAGCACTTATTCCTGAGTGATGCTTTTGATGTCAGTATTTCTGCTCAGCAGTCTCATTAAGCCCTGAATTGGACCATTAACTGCCTTTGACTATGATGCAAATAAGAAAAGACATCCTTTACCTAGTAATAACAGGTCAATAAAGTATTAATGTTTTACTTACCTCTGAGAAGCTTTTGTGAATTTCTTACTCTGTGAGTTTCCTATCTGTCGGTTGTTGGTTTTTTGGTTTTTTAGATGCATCTGGTCTTACCGTATAAAACTAAAGCAGTACTGTAATTTAAAAATTACTCTGATGATGTTTTCTGCCTAGTGATCTGTGATACTGACCTTTAAACTAAAGAAATTTTTCAGAATTTTAAGGGCTTCACCTGTATTTTTCTGCTAATGCCTTTTTGTGAGTTTTGCTGATGTGTGGTGCTAAGCGATAAGCTAAACTGGCAGGGACCTTTGGGGAAAATCTTATATTCCCCAGGAAAAAAATAAAATGAGTCCCAAATGATTTTCATGGTCCCATATGATTTCCTTATGCAAAATCATATGCAACATGTATACTTTCTATTGTCTTAGCTGCCAAAATAATTGTCATATGTAGCACTTTGGTCGTCTGGAATAAGCATGAACTGCAGCTAGGCATATTGCTAATTCCCCCCTGCAAAATCAATGCAAGATCTTTGCCAAGACATAGTATCCCACAAAGCTGGCTTTGACATATTTTCACAATTACCAGGAAGTTCTGATTGCCTCATTAGAATATTCTGGCCACCAGAAGAACATTTTGTCAAGTGCCTCTATACCTCCCTGTCATGTGTGTAGGTAGGTTGGTATGTCGTCTACCCTTACATCACAACCTACACACTGTTGGTGCAGCACTCCCAAGCAATGAAAACAGATTGCTCTAATCCTTTTGTGTGGTGAGATTCCTGTCATCTTCTATTTTCCTATGTCACTTTTTAGTTGCTTTAGAAAAGTGACTAGAGCTCCCATCCATGATCAAGGCCCATTAGGTTAGGCAGTGCTTGAAATCTAATCTTCTGACTCCCTGTTCAATGCCTGAAATTCGCTATTTATCTTCTTTCTTGTCTGTAGTCTGGGCTTCCTTCCTTCACCTGGCATGTGTACCGAGATACTCGACTTGCCAGACGTTTCTTATACACTTAGCTAAATCCACTAGTCTTTCAAGAATTTACAGTGAAATATATATGTCTGCATGAGGAAGTTTGGCTGTAAGTCTTTAAAGCATGTCACTTCAGTTTTCATATTGTCTACCAGCTCGTTCTGGAAAGAAAAGTATTAATTCTGCAAATAATTTGTTTTCAGAGTGAGGAATATGGATTTCACTTATCATTCTTTAAGTCATTGTCATAAAAACATTAGTTAAAACACATCACAAAAGCCTTCCCACATCAGCCTTGGAAGACCTCTTTTTTCCCAAGTTGAAATGATCCATTTTCCTTTTTGATGATCTCAAAAAAAACCCACAAAACTGCTTCTTAGGGCCTCTTGCTTACCTGCTATCTCCCAGCTACATTTTTTGCTTCTAAAGAACCTGGCTAAAATAATCTCATCTTTATTGCCAGAGGTTTTCTTATTATGTCTCCCAAAATCTTGATCAGGCGTATGTTGTTTAAACTGGCTGGGGCCAAAGCTGCAAAGAAGCAATGTGTTAAATGATTCTCAACAAAGATTTATCATCCAATGCTAACTCCATTGCTCTGTGAGTCTATATTTTGTTTGGCAAAGAAACTGTAATGAAGATCAGAATGATAAATACAGAAGATTATTAAGAATTTCTCAGATTTCCAAAGAAACAGAACTGGGCTCAACGTCTTGGGAAGCACAGATTGGTTCTTGGGAATAACTGTAGGTTGTACACTAGATACCTTTATTGATAGTCCAGAAGAGATTCCATCTCCAGGCAGACCTCCAGGAACAGATATGACACAAAAGAGTAGGAATACTTCTGCCTTCAAAGCACGTGTTGGTACTGTTCTTATCTGTACTTTCTTCCAAATAAAGGTTAAAACTCATCCCACAGTCAGTTCTCGCTGCCAAGACACTTTCAACACAGTGGACTCAAAAGCTGCACAATGTACGATGTTAGAAATCCTTGTTTACCTTCATTAAGTGTCCCCTCAGGAGCACATTGGCAACGAGGCAACAGAAATATTTCTTTCCTTTCTCTTTTCCAAGTTTTTTCACTTTTCAAATCTAAGGCCCAATCTGCTTTCGTTGTGAAGTTAGTCACATAGACTTTGATGTAGATTATTTTTGAAAAACTCAAACTGCCAAAATAGAAACAGCCTCCCTTCTTTCTTAGAAAGAAAGCAGAAACTGAGGCATTCCTCCTGTGTATCAGGATAAGCTATTTTAAGCAGGGAGGAAAATAAGGATGTTAACCTGCAAAGGTACCACCTTCCCCTTCTGATCCCCTCCTGCACCCCATATGTCCCTCTGTTCCGATAAGAGATTATCAGTAAATAACGACAGGTTCAAGAAGCCGCCCCCTGCTCTTTCCTTTAATGATGCTTAATTTTCCCTTGCTCTGTCTTATCATGTTGTCTTGATTATGAGTGCCTTGGGGCCAGGTTTGCATGTGGTTATATGTTTAGAAAGGCTCAAGCACACACCAAGCGCTACCAGAATTCAACTCTTATAGTCATTTTTATTGCTTGTGATCAGCTTTGTAGGCTGGGAGTGATCAGGCCATTCTGTATTTGGCGGGAAGGTCAGGAGGGAATAGGCTGGGAAACTGCAGGTGGTCCCCGAGCCTGACCTTCTCCTCGGAGTCTGAGCCCTCAACCTGGCATCTGTGGGACTGGAACGACTCTGCTTTGACTGCTGTGCTGTTTGAGATATATAGAAAACTTCTGCTCCAAGACAAGCTAGAGTTTGGGGATTTTCAAAAAATGTCATGATATTTCACCTTGAAATGATGCATTTTACCCAGTTTCGCAGAACTGTCTTGAGCATTGTTGCTGGTATTTTCATCAGTTTAGCTATGGATCTTCATTTCGGTCCTGCAGGAAAGTGTGGGAGCAGATGTCCTGACAGCTGAATACTCCCAGAAATTTTGCCTGGGTATGCATTATTTGATTTTATGTGGTGTCTTAAACTATTGAGTACTGTATTGCTGCTGTACACCTGAATAATTACTGCCTTCTAGTCAAAATACAGATGCATGAAAGGCCTTGTAAGCAATTTGGAAAGGGATGGGTTGGGGATCTGAAATTATATTGACAGTCTTTGGATATGTATCCTGTGCCAAAGGCTTGATCTTGGTTCAATTAAAGTAACACATACCAGGGATTATAGGACTTGGTTGCCTTCAGTCTCAGGGTGACTGTGGAGTCAGCAGGCAGAAAGGGTCCTTCTCATCTGAAGGTCTTATGAAGGCCATGGCCAAATTCCTATGCAGCAGTCACAAAAACACGTAACTTGTAAACAGTTATTAAAGCTTTATGATGTACAGTATGTTAGGAATAATGTGTGTTGTTAGATTGCAAAAAGAATAAGAAGCATCCAGTCATGTGAGGGCTCCTCTCAGATGTAGGTCTTTATCTGCTACGCTTGGTCCACCTGCCTCGGAGGCAGAAAGAAATCCCCAAAGGGGTAGGGGGGCAGAGCACGGCAGCCTGGAGAAGGACAGGAACGAAGGAGGAATGATGAGGGGTACACAGGCTTCCCTGGCAGTCCAGGAAACCTCCAGGTTCAGTTAAGCACCATTTATCCAAGTGTGTCCCTTCTTCAGAAGCTGTGCTCAACATGGACTGTGCCTTATGTGGACACACACCTCATATTTCATATTGATCTCATTCTGATTTATTTTCCCATTCTTATGCATTTAAACAGATGATTTGAAAACTTAGCATTTGTTTAGGAACATTCTCTGGGGACAATTAATTGAAATACAGCAAGTTTTCACTTTTTTAAAAAAATAAAGCCACATAAATGTCCTGGACCATATTCCAGTTTCTCTTAACTTTTTGCATGCTGTTACATTCTTAGAGCTTAAATAGTACTAGTACTAGTGTGACTACTGACTAGATGCGACAACCTGCATCGATTCTGCATTTATCATTATTCCCTACTAATGATGCAAATGTTCATCTACAAATAGTTGTGTGCCCATCCCTGCTTTACAAAAGGAAGGACAGGGAAATTTTTCAAGTGTCAAGGTTCATTTTAGGGGGAAAAAAGTCAGCTTTTAGTAATAGCCTTGGCCTTGAAAAGCAGCATTGTTATGTATCTGCAGAACAGTAGGAAAAGAAACAAAAGCGCACAACATGCGATGAAGTTTATCTGTAACAAAAGGTTTTAAATTGCGTTGTGCTCCATGTGCTGCTCAAGGAAAAAAGCTCTGGTGCCTGAATGAAGCGGGACCTGTACGGTGCAATGAAGGTGCATGGTGGCTGACTGCACTGGCACCCGGCCAGCTCACCACGGAGCACCAGCCTGCACTGAACTGCAAACAGCGCTTAGCCCAGCTTTTCTTCCACCTTGTAACTCTGCAAAGCTCAGAGGTTTCTCACCGGTTCAGTTTCACATCAGACAAATCCAGCAGGTTTTGGCTGATGTGACTTTGAGCAAACACAAAAACCAAAATGAAACTCAGGACAATAGAAAGAAAATGTTTATGTCAAGCCCCAGCAAACCAAAACATGGCAATCTGCAATAACCGTCTCTGTGAAATCATTGCTGAGAACACATCAGTTAAAAACATGATAAATCTTTTACAACCTATTAATATATGCATGATTCACAGTTGCCTTGTAGATGTGTACAGAAGCCAAATTCCCTACAGAACAGTAATGTGTTGGCTATCATATTTCTGTTTTATATCTTTTTACCCACCAGAAGGACAAAACCAGTCTTTTGCAAGGAGGGCAATTTCCACCAATAACAAGCGGAAGAGAAAGCTCTCAGCCTGACCTACATTTCTGTGGGCCCTTGCATCTATTTTTTTTTAGTACTCCACACGGTTTAGTTTAGTGAAACTGACTTTTCAGGAAATATCATGTTTTCTATACCCAAGCACAGAAAGCGTTGTGAAATGCCATGTTTACCATGTTCAAGTGTACCGGGACTGTCCAGGCTTCAGTAAATATACATTGTGGTTAAAAACAAGAAAAGTGATGTAGGCAGAAAAACAACTTGTGAAAGCATAAGAAAGAAAGAGAAGAGGTTGGGGCAGAGAGGACAGGACAAGTGAGGCTGAAATGCTTTGTGTGTATGCACAGTTCCCAAACCTTCCAAACTAACACTGTGTTGCTGTGTTCAATAACTTTTTGCTTTTTAACACTGCACTCTTTGCTAGTTTGCAATGTTGGAGAGGAAAAGGCAGAAGAAAAATGATGCATATACACAAGTTTTGAGAAACTTGCATCAGGCTTCAGTAAGGGTATTTCACATAATGTACTGGAGCCTTTAATTCTCAGTTGATTTTACATCTTCACAGTCATTCTGGGCTCTGTTAAACTTGCTTTAACTTTGGACTTTCCATGAAACAGCTGAGAAGAGAGAAGCAGCAGTAATAATAAGTCTAAGACACTTTTGTCCTCCCATGGTCTCTGGGAGTGTCGGGACAGGCTTATTATGTGGTGTAACTTTGGGCCTCTCTGAGCGCTGCTGTTTTCCAACCAGCTTTTTATGCTAGCTGCGGATCACTGGGGTGCAGTGTTCCCCAGCCACAACCTGTCATGCCCTGGCTGGCTGACAGACTGTGTGTTACTTGAACCAATAGCAGTGAAATCATTGCATCATTAACTTCAGGATGCG
The DNA here is from genome assembly GCF_018139145.2 of Gymnogyps californianus. Classification (NCBI taxonomy): domain Eukaryota; kingdom Metazoa; phylum Chordata; class Aves; order Accipitriformes; family Cathartidae; genus Gymnogyps; species Gymnogyps californianus. Next base: position 66,069,150 of record NC_059500.1, on the reverse strand, counting down.
TTAGCCACTCAAGTAAGCACAGAAGGTCCCAGACAGGTTTGCATAGCCTAAGCTAAAGCCTGTGTCAGCACATCTTCACAGCTTACCAGATTAATTTAGGTTTGGTTCCATATGTATGTTTACAGCCTCCACATCCTGACTGCAATACAGACCTACCCGTAAGTCAAGAAAGATTGATTTTGTCTGCTTGCCATCTCCCATAACCGAGGAGGACCTTGTGATAACTCTAATCTAACCGGTCTATCTAATCTAAACAAGTTTTTCCCCGTCCACCTCAAACAATCATTAAAAGGAATAACATAACATATATGTGAAGGGGAAACATACCATCATAATTAAGATTCAGCCCAGTGTTTATGCTTGTTAATATTCAGAGTAAAGATACATGAAACTTCCCACTTGTGCTTTGAAACAGCCTCCCAAAATTCTGTATCAGACCTATTATAACTCACGCTTGGCCTTGCAGCTGCTCTGATTGACAATATGGATCTACCTTTGTCTATCTATGCTCAGGTCTTAACGACCATCCCATACTATGACGGTACTATGGTACCACCTCTGGAACATACCATACTACTGTATGGTGGCACAGAGCTACTGGGAAATTTTCTGATTAAAAGCAAGTTTTAAGTGCTTCATAAATATTTTCTACTTTTATTTTGCTCTCTGCTTGGGACCTGAGTAACTCTTGAGTTGACCACTTCTGGTTCCAGATACGCTGAAGTTGAATAAATGCTTATTTTCAGCAAATGGCAGGTTCTTTGCTAATCTTTGCATGGCTCTGATTAGTTGGTTTCTTCTTTCAAGCAAATATGGGTTTTTGGCAATAATATTATTCCAGAGCTGGTGCTTTATTGCTTACTGAGGTTTTTCTTGTTGTTGTTACTACTGCTTCTATCATTACTATCATTATTATCAGCCCTGCTATTATCACTATATAGTTACTATTACTTATTATAGTATTCTTCAATAATAACACATCAAGGCTAAGACTGAGTCACTGTAGAGAGATGCCTGTGGTGGAGAACCCATTTCTTGATTGGTAGGGAAGTATTTGACAATCAATTCGTAGGAAACCTGTCATCGGTCATAAGAAGAAAGCAGGGATTAAAAGGCACAACTCTTATTTAGCCTGCGTGTGGAGGCAATTAAAGGAAACACGGCAGAAGTCTCTAGTCAGAAGAAGAATTTGTTGATCACTAGTTGCTGTTACAGTTATGTTTCTTTGTAAAGGAAGATGTCAGGAAAAATCTTTAAAAGAGTCTTGCATTGGCCAGGCAGTGATATTGGGCAGGATCTCCACTCACTACCTTGAAGCAAGCTGAGTTTGGTTTTATTTTTTGTTAAACAGTGCACTCTGGGCAGGTCTTAGGACAAACATTGCTATTTGTTTGACAGAGGCCTTGAACGAGGGGCCAGTATTCCAGTTCTTGAGATTAAGACCTTTGCATAGATCAGCTAGTGGGTGAGTCAGAAGCTCTGTATGAGCACATAAATCATACATGGACCCTACTGGAAAAAGAATAGCAAGATTACCCTCTTGACATGGGACTGACTAGGAAAGGTTAAGAAAGATACCTACCCTAAGTGGGAAGAGTATTTATAATGTGCACGGGGCACAGCCTACTCCTAAACTCTTTGTATTTGACAAATGCAGTGAAATATAGCACTCTTACAAACCAATATGCACTTTTCAATCATGAGTGTAAAAAAGAGGTTAAAAAAATTGCTAGCTCTCCCAGTCATCTTCTTAAACCATCATTAACTGATTCACTTTTTACTGGCACTATGGCAGAAGTTGTTACAGCAGGAGAAATTTAGAAGAACAGATAATAGTGGCTCTGTGCATATCTGGTAACACAAATTCCATTTCCACTTGGTCACATGAGCCTTCTGTCAAGATTTAAATGCCTTTATACTTGTGGTTTCCCAACTGTCTTCTACCATGGCCGCAACTATATCAAACAGTAAAAACTATCAGATCGACAATTTTGTCTGGTTGTGGCTTAGAAAATTCAGAATCATTGGGCAAATTTAATGAGGTCCCTTTCAGTACTTGTAGTAAAAAACAATTGTGCTCTACAAGAAATGCTCATCATGAACTTTTGCCATTAGTCTAAAATGTTTGGGAACCTCTGTCTTCTTCTAACTTCTGACAACTAACACTCCTCCTTTTGAAATGCAATATCAATTTCCTTTGCTTTTTAAGGCTCAAATTCTGCAAATACATTAACGTATATTGATGCTTATTAATGCATATATTTAAATGCATATATTTAAATATGTGTATATATGTATATTGTATATACATTTTATGAGTATATATAAACATTTATACATATGTACATGTATATACAAATACATAGCTGTGAGTAGCTCCTTAGAAGTCAATAGAATTAGTCACAAAGTTAGACAGTCAAGAGCTGAAGTATTTTGATAAATCAGATCGTCAGCCTGATCCAGATGATGAAAGTGTGGGGGCCAGAATTATTCAGAGCTGAAAGTTCAGCTGGAGCAGAAAGTTTCAATTTTTCTATCCATTTGTCTTATATGCACTTTTTTCTGGAGTTTGAACCTTCCAATGAAAGCATAATAATAATGAAGATACATATGACCATTTATACTTATATTTCCTAGCAGACCATGTGTTCCATAAATACATTTCTATTTGCTTAGAAAAATACATTACTATGTATATATGTGGAACAGAAAATGAGATGACACTGAAGCTAAGTGTGAACATGTTTTATGGCAACTTGGATATTAAGTTCTCTGGGCACATTTTTATGGAAATCAACTTATGCTGTCCCCCATCTTTATTTATTATACTCTGCGTTACCAGAATAGCAAGCTGCCAGGTGGTGTTTTAGTGTCCTGAGATAACATGAATTTATAAGGGTGTTCTATAGTTAAGTGCCTGTAAGTATTTAACAGTCAGTTTAGATGGTCATTCAGCTTCTCCTCACAGGTTACACTGGAACTGTAAACAGAAGGTAGTAGCAATAAGTAAAACTAATAAAACTAGAATGGTGAAAAGCCATGTGTAGGCCCTGTGTAAACAGAATACTACATGCACTCCTGCAGAATTAACAGCATTCAGAAACACCATTTAACAAATACTCTACAACTACAAAAATACTCTGTGACCACCAGCCATTTTAGGTGATTCCTATAATGGTAGAATTTTCAAATCATTTAATCCCAAATGACATTTCTGAAAGGCCTATTTGTTTCTTCAGGCACCAAAATACCTTTGAAAATCTAACTTTGGGGAATCAATTTTTTAAAAAAGACATTGATACCTTCCCACCAAGTTAGGCACTCAAGTATAATACACAGATATCACAGGAAGCTTCAAAATCCCAGGGCAGGTGCCTAATCACATGCTAGTGGGGCTATGCCCAGGTGTCAAACTTCTGATATCCCTGAGCTACCTGAACCCTGCTTCAACCCAGCATTAAAAATGTTCTCCCTTCTTCCCTTTATGCAGGGCCCAGCTGACAGGTAGAGTCAGAGCACATGGATGGGACTAGTCCTGACACAAAAGGCAACCAGAAGCAAGACTTTCTGCCTGGCTGGTATGGTTGAACACCTTAATGTAATTAATTTACCAGTGAGCTGTGATATGAATACGGAAGACTGATTTTTAAATCCTTTCTTCTTGATTTGGGAGACAAGGCTTGAATATGACTTCCAGGTAAGTATCTAATACTCTGCTACAGTCAGTCTTCGTCTCACTTCATGCTCTGTTTAAAGCTCAGTACATTATTGTCCTACTCCAACAAACACTTTAAGCTTCCTTCTTTACGCTTGGTTTATGTCCTGTGTGGGAATACAGCCCAGACAGGTTTTGTTCCAGGGGACAGGCACAGTAGAGACATGGGGGCCAGACACAGCCCAGGCGGGAGACACAAAGCGTGTACGTGCCTTTCCCCCCGCGCCATGTCCAGGAGCACACATCAGACCGCCCGTACAGATCAGGGGAAAGCCGAACTACCAGAAACGGGGTTTACAGAGGATACTCTGCTGAGGTTGGGTCTGCCAGCAGGAGATGGTAAATACTTTTCCCTGTGACTAGGGCACCCCTATTCACATTGCAACCATCTTCCCCAAAACTCTTTGTCCCAGACAGGTGCTTTCATCCAATCTCTCAAGGTGCTGGTGACGGCGACAACATTTGCACAATACCTTAGTCACTAGATCTAAACTGCAAATCGCTTGGAAGGAAATGGTTGTCTTTACAGAGCTGTTGTCGCTAAGTAGACTTGGAAGGGGTCTAAGACCAAGTCAGCCAAAGAGGTAGAGCATAAGAGAAAGCACGTTTCTGCAGCCCAGTGCCTGGGAGAAAGTCACAGATTTTGACCTCTGCTCCTAGGACTGTTTCTGTATTTGCCATTAAACGATCATTAGGTTTGGTGCCGATGGGGAAAGAGTTAAGTGCTGAGTGAAAGCAGACACAGCTGAGAAATAGGAAGAATGAAACAATGTAGGGCTCGTGTGTGCGTGTGCGTGTGCGTGTACGTGCGCGTGTGCGTGTAGGGGGGGTTATTACCTGTGCTGGGACTGGTGTGGTGCTATCGGAAACCCAAGGCAGAATGGAGGGGCTTTGTACCTTTGAACAGGGGCTTGGTAGGGAGAGTTGGCTGTGTAATGCAAATTAAATTAAAACATAGGTGGGGTTTTTTTTCCTGCTAATGACTTGGTGAGTTGTTAGGTGGCTAGCTAGTGGGGGAGTGGGGGAGAGGGAGAAGGAGAGGGGTAATGCATGACTTTACAGGCCTAGAGATATGTCCTGTTGAGTGGAGCTTAATATTGCATACGCCTCTTATTCAAAATGTGAACTGCAGACCAGATTAGATCAGGGAATGTTAGCCACATCCAGTGCAAAATATGTTTTGTTTCGTTTGGGTTCTTTTAAAACAGAGAGAGGGAGCATAAGTTCAGGGAGGTAAGTGAAAGTTCAGTGAGATTTCTACACATTCATGAAACCTGAGTTCATAGTCAAGCTATTGAGTCACATACAGATGAGGATCTTGCCTGGTCAGTTTAAAAAAAAAAAAAAAAGAAAAAAGAAAAAAAAGAAAAACCCCAACCCCTTCCCCTGTAAGTTCCTTGATGTTAAGTAGGTGTGGTTGGGTGAAGAAAAGCCAGACCAATACCAACAGCTGCATGGAATCTTTCCACGACTGAAAGGTGAATAATTAACTCTCTTATAACTGCAGCCCCTCAGGGGGAGGTGAGTCACTAGCCCAATTTAGAGTTATGTTATCTTGTAATGAACAATAAGAGGGAAATCTATACGTGTCCTGACAGTTCTAGTGAGACATCGATGATCTATGCCCCAAAAACCTCAGGAAGGGTGTTGATCAAAATGCACCTCTAAGAAAATAACTGATTTTGTACATACAACTCATCAATGCTTCAAGAAGATAATTATTTTTCTAGGCATATGAAATTTCCTGAGTATGATGCTGAGGCTTAGACAAGAAGGAAAAGAATGCGTTGGGTTTAACTGGCAACGTTGTGCCAGTACCTAAAATCAGATACAATCAGGGTGGGAATTAACTTATTTTTCTGCGTCCAGTCATGCTCATACTGTTGCCTCTGGACTCTTGGGATGGAGGGAGGGGTCCACAAAAGGCAAATATGAAAAATTAGCCTGCTGTTAGGTGACTTAAAAACCTACTAATAGATTTTTTCCGAAGGGTTTGGATGTCCACTGGGAAATCTCCAGCAGTCTGCAAATCCGGAAAGCTTAAAGGCTGGTCTAAACTTGACAAATCTTTGCATATATTAACTGCACCCATGTGAGAAAGGCAGTATAAATTGCTCTTCTTCATATGTAGGGAAGGAAAACTGGAGCCCTTGGCTCCTGCTCCTGCACAAGGCACAAGGCAGTGCCCTTGCTGCTTCTTCTGGGGCTGCAGCCTCTTCGTTAAGATTTTTAGGGCTCTGCAGATGATTCAAGATCAGGAAGTGGCTGGTAGACAACACCCATGGATTGTTCTTTACTAAACCTTGCAAAAGACAAGTGGCTTTGTGCCTTCTCCTCCCTCCAACTAAAGTGCGGATAGATCTGATATGACTGTTCCCATCTGGGGTGGGGGGGAGGGGGTCAGGACTAATTAGCTCCACAGCATGACAGCCGTAGAGGGACATCAGCCTCAATATATCATGCAGTCATGTTCTGATGGAAGGAGCACCTCTTGGGTTTTCTCTTTCCTACAGCCAGTTTAGAAGTAGCATTGAGTGACTGAATAGGGAGTTGTGTTTGTGTGTTCTCAGCGAGAAATGAAGCCAGCTCCCTGTGCAAGGGGAAGCAAGTGACCCAAGCGAGTGAATGAGGGGTTTCTTAGAGTTTTGGGAGGGGTTAAAAGAAGAGTAAAACTTGCAAAGACTGGTTTAAACTGTGCTGATTTCCAAGGAGCCATGCCCCCTCCGTTATCTCAGTAAAGAGTGTTTGCAACCAGTACACAATGAAATATGTAATTCCATAGGAAAATGAAAAAAAGGAAATAAAAGAACATAACAATAGTCTGAATAAAAGCTGCTCATCAGATCTTAGTCCTCATTAGTGGGTATTAATTTTGATGACTGTATTGCTGACTAATTAACAACTATAAAAGAGAAAACTTTCCCACATGCTCCACCATGCTCCATCTAGGGTCAACAGACTGTCACTGGGCATGTTTTAATTATTGCTTTGTCATCATCATATCTTCAGTTCATTACTGCAGATGGTCTAGATCTGCTGCAGAAATCCTGTGATCAGTTGTAATGGTTTTTTTCTATGAAAATGAGAGTAGCCAGTGCTTAGAAATGGAAGCTAAGATTCTAGAGAGTGATTCAAGACAAAACAAAAACTTTCTATTTTGGAGTAGAGTAGACCAGAGTGCAGAGGACTTCTAGGATACATTGCATCTTAGCAGGTTTCAGAAGGTAAAGCAAGATACCTCTAAGAAGCTTTTGCTGTTTTTTTTTTTTCTTTGAGGAGGAGCAGAGGGAGGGAGGGAGGGAGGGAAGAAAGAAACTAACTAACTAACTAACTTACTTGTTGGAAGATCACAGTGAGCCCAGCAAAGCCAAGTGAAGTCCCCTTGTATAAAATGAAGCTCTAAGCCTTGGATATAGATTTGTTCTATTTGATCATAAATATATAGTGAAAAGCAACATACGTCTGAAGGCTCTACAAAGCAATGAAATAATCATTTCAGCTTGTTCACTCCAAAAATACCTCTAAATGGGACAGCCAAGCAAGGTCTTTGTTTAGAATTGTCCCACTTACTTGTCCAAGCTGGAGTTCGACCCCTGAGGAAGTCCAGCCATGCTGCCTGTAACATGCTCTTACTTCAATTGATATTTCAGTGACTTGTTTTCTCCCTGCAGTTCAGACAGTATTTTTTTTAGCCTTGACAGAATGGCTAGACTAGGTAATCCATGCAAACAGCTGCTGCATGCAATGTGATCTTTTCCCCAAACCTTTTTAACAAAGACTTCTGAACTGTTCCTTAGTTTTGGATATGTTGGAAATATCCAGAAGCTAAAATCTCTCAATATGAATGGAATTGACATATCTACTGTCTGACCATACTGCTTTTAGCTTGAGAAGTGTCCCAAGAAGATTAACAAGAGCTGCATGTTCACAAAACCACTCCCTAATCAGAAAGCATTCATCAGGAAAATACCTCTGCTTCAAACCACTTTCACAGAGGATTTGCTTCTTGAATATCAGTGTTCCTGTCTGTAGTGAGAAGAAAGATGCTACTGATTTTTGCAGCATGAGCTTTGCAAACTTTCAAACTTCATCAAAGATAACATAATCAGGATTTTTCATTGTGATGAATTTTATAACTTGAAATTATTTTGTTCTTTGTCAATCATAGGCATTTCTGTCTAACAGAACCCCTATATGAGCCCAAGTAATATTAAAGTAAGTGTTGCAAATATTGAAGATATAAAATAACATTAATGGATCCAGAGAGATTTGAAAAATGAACAGGAAAAAAGAAATAAAGGGTCAGTCTTTAAAAAGGCCTATGAATATATGGGAAAACACATTCAGAGGAAGGGAGGAATCTGGAAAACAGTCATTTTAAAGAAGTCAAGAGGTAAGAGTGGACAGAAAGTTAGACATGCATTAGGAACATGATGTAGCATCCAAAAGGGTATTGCAGGTGTGAACTGGATAGGCAAGGGTAACATCCTCAATGGGGAGGATGGTAAAAGTCCTTTTCTGAACATTGTGAGTATTATTCCATCCACAACACTCCACTACGTTTTAGGAACTTATGTCCTGAAAAAAAATCAATGTATTGAAGAGCATTGAGGGAACAATAAAAGAGTAGGGGTGCGGACAATTGATTTTAATAGGTAAGATTAAGTACTAAATCTATCAAATTTGATTAACTGGAAAAAAAAGGCCACATGGATAAATATTTAAAAGGTGTCTAATAGGAAAGGAATTATTTTAGGACAACCAAAATGCTAAGAAAAGGAAAGGAGGATCAATGTGAGAATGAGGTGTATCAGACTGTGAAATGGTCCCCTGTGGGATGAGAGAAAAACCATTCTCCTAGTGAGAACGACTTTAAACGAGATTGGATATTATCTTAGTGACCAAAGGGGCAGCTGGGAATATCAACTATTTTTGAGATTTTGTAGGCAAGGATCCAAATAAAATAATTTTATGAAGGCCTTATTTTTTGCTTAGCCACACACCCTTTCTTTTTCTCAATAAGATCTGTCAGCTAGTGGAGTCTCTTTCAGTGCTCTGCTATTGCTGGCCACACTGTGAATTAATTAGGAAGGAGGTGTATGGCTGAACGCTTTGCCCCCTAAATCTCTGCCTGCCCAGCATCCCTAAATAAAAGTAATGAGGACCGCTGTTGCATGGCAATAGCATGACTTTGCACTATGTATTTCCACATCCTGTGGTCTCCCAGGCAGTCCGCCTACTGCAAGTACAACCCCCGCAAGGAAACTGGAGAGTCAGAACCACCTAGGTGATGCCAGTAAACTAAACCTTTAGGCACTTCTTTGCTTTGATCCAGAGAAATGCATGTGCTGTGCTGTTTGCACCCTCAGAACAAATGGCAGTCTTGGGAACTAGCATGGATATTTAGAGATGGTATTTAAATAACATTACTTGGGAAATTCCCACTGCTTAAGAAAAGACCAACTGAAACAAGAGTTTTCTTTCCCAGAAGGCTGAGACAGGTATAATGAGGATTAGCAGGCATAATTGATATCATTTCTGTATCCTAGAGGATCATATGAGTCATCTTCCTGGTCACGTCCTCCCTGTTCTTAGTACTGATGAGAGTGAAAACATTGCTGTGAAGTGTAAAGAGGCAATATAAACATACTGTGTGATACAAGCAACTGATTGCAAACAAATAACTTCATTAAGCCATGTCCGTAATAATTCCTCACTTTTTTACAGCACTTTTCGTCTGCAGATCTCAAAGTGCTGTACAGATGGAAAAACTCAGGAGGTAAAGTGACTTGTCTGAGGTCATTCAGGTAGACAATGGCAGCTCTGGGAATAAACCATGCAGCAGTGCCTCGCTTTGCATTATAAATGCCCCTCCTGTGTAGTCCTGGAAAGGATCACGGCAGTGAGCCTTTGGAGAGGGAGAGTGTGTAGCTGGAGCTGAAATAAGCCTGAGTCTGATCATAAGACCACTGTGAATTAGAAAGGCCAAATTCCACCCTAATGTGCAATCTCTCTTAAAATCAACTGGAGCTTTATATTTAAGTATTTCCAAGGTTTTTCTTCCCATGGTATCTGAGTACCAGCAAAATTACATCACACTAAAACAATCTCTGAGGATGATTCCTTACTACTTTTTCCTATTAGCCCCAAGAGCCACTATAGATTGTTTTATTTTTATCACTTCTTTTTTTTTTTAATTGCACATAAACACTGGTTCTAATTCACTAATCGTGGTGGAAAATGGAAGAAAGGCTTATTTACTACCTAAAACTGCAGTAGTGCAGTGATGCCTCAGGCCTAGTAAGTACAAAAACCAGCAAAAGAAGATTTCAGTCTTGACTATGTATATAATAAAAAACGTGCAGAAAAAAAAATTATGCAGGCATCCAACATCCCCAGTTCATGATAAGAGAAGCTAGGCAGACAATATCCACAAACACTTCATGGGATTAAAAAAATAAAAGGCAGAATATGAGAGGAATCAAAACACAATAATTCCATAAATAAATTCCAAATTTATAAATCCCATTATGCCTGAAATTTGAAAGGTAGAATACATCCTACAGATTCCTGGAAGGGAAGAAAAGGCACTAGTCCTGAAGCCACAAGTCTAGAGTTCCTCGCTGGCTCAGCTGCAGGTTCCTTCTGTAATCTTGGGCATATTGCTTTACTTCTGTTTCCTCTCCCACATTGTGGGTGTGCCTACATTGCAGTCAAGGTGGGATATTAAAGCTTGTCAGCCCAACTGAACTGGCTTTAACTGAGTTACCTTATGCACTGTTAGCAATGCAACCATAGTGTGGAGTTGGGTACAGACTAAATTCTTAAGGGTGGATAATGAAATTTGGGAAGAACAGAATCTGAACACTATCAGAGGAATTCCATTCATCTAGATTTCACATTACTCTTTATTTTCTGAAAGGATACCTTTTTTAAAAAACATATTTTCTGATTAACAGTAGGAGCTTAGCGGGGCGGGGGGGGGGAGGAAAGATGATGGTTGAAGTTTTCAGAGTCATTCAAGGGATTTAGCCACATGCTTCACATTAATGTGAGAGCGCTGCTCTGGGATACAGATCTTAAGAATCGGAGATCTGTTCCTGAACTCCATCCAAATCGTATTGTAACTAGGGTATGAAATGAGTTAGTCTTCCACAGGGGTAAGACCAGCTGAGAAAAAGTGTGTTTCAAAACTGTGAAGACATTTTAAAGGAAAGTTGCTTATTGTTATGTCAAAGTCTGGCCAGCTGGTAAATATAATTGTATTAGGCTGTAATTATACACATTTTACGAAAACACTCATGTATTGTGGAGGAAAAAAATTATGTACTTTTTTTATGAAAGCATAGCAGCAATATAACTTAAAGCTGTAGATCAGTGTCAAAAGCAATAACACAATCTGGTATGGCACTTCCCCCTCACCCAGCTTAATGACTCTTAGGTACTCTTAAAAACAGTGTGCTAGTTAAAATACAAATAATGGGTATTAGATGGAAATGATAGTTGCAAAGTACAAACACATGTAAGAGAGTTGCTTTAGAAAGTATAGTGAGAGACAGGGTAAGAGGAAAAACTTTATTAATGTTAGAAAGATACAGTGAAATGTTTAGTGCACACATGTTTGGGATAAGAGTTGGGATGAGGAGCCAGATGCTCAGCTGCTGAATGTTGATGCAGCTCTGTTTAAATCAGTGGGACTATGCTGATTTACATCATCTACAGATTTTGCAGCTGGTTTCAATATGCGTACAAACTTTGAAAGTTATCCGTACTTACCTGCCCTCTACTCTCTGGAAACAAGGCTGGAAGTCTGGTGGGATAAGGATTCTCAAGGAGATCTCTTGCATTTCTGTGGGCTAGAAACATGGTGAAGACAAGTATTATTGTGGTTAGGACAGTATTTCTACATTTTCCTAGCCCCGCGGGAAATCAAAATGCACACTAAAAGCGAATAATTAACCTAACTTTGTAAGCCTTCAAGAAGCATTCATTCTTGTATGATTCAAGCCGTGTTTTATATGAATCAGTGTTCCCCTCCCTACTTAAATGTAGACACGTTATTTCTGTGGTCTGGAAGCTGAGATCAGATTTCACCAATAATGATTTTAGCTGCCACACAGCTCATCAAAATTGCAATTATAAATACCAGTGTTTTTCTTTTTCTGGAATGTAGACTGCATCATACAAGATCCTGCCAAAAGATGCAAAATTAGCACTGCGATGGATATACTTGTGCAACCTCCAGGGAAGGACAATTAGGGAATGAGGAATAAGAGGAGAGAGGGAGTTGTCACTGCCCAAATGACCAAAAGTCTAAATCATCTTTATATCCATCTCCTGCACTGAGAGCTTTTGATTCTGCAAAGCCTTTGCAGAGAAACCATGCATCAACCTTAAAGAAGTGCTACCAGTTTGCACGTAGCAAGTTTTGAGTTGATTAACAATTGCCCAGTAATGTTCATTGGTGTAATGAGCACAGTGACAAAAATGCCAGATTTTGCTTCTCTCTTTTTCTTTCTTCCTTAAACAGCATGTTACTAGTGTGTCCCTACAGAGCTTCTGCACCGAATGGATCGGGCTAGAGTTTGGACAGCTATCCAAATTCACTTGGAGGGAGTCTGTCAACAAGAAGCAGCTGTAATGTTTCTCTCCTGTTTACATTCTACCTGTGCTGGCTTGTATTAGAGTTAAATCTCCATTGAATCTATGACAGGTGTAGCAAACATACTGTAAATAATACCAGACTCCTTAGCACTCTCACTACAGATGGAGGAGAGATAGGGGAAGCATGAGCGGATCAGACAGACATACCTGGAAGTGCAGTGCTATTGATCCTGCCTCCAGCTTAGGGCTGGTCCAGGGACAGCTCAGTTCCTCATTCCATTCTGTGTGGAAATCAAATATACATTTCCCATCTGTTCTTTTTGAAGCAGTAGCTTTACTTTGACAGTGCTTTGAACTGTCTCCCAATCTGCATGAAAAATTCCGCAGTGTGCTCTGTTTAATCATGCTCAGAGATTTTGGGAAATAGCTCTGATTAGTTCCAATATCATTAGGAATGGTAGGGCTATGCTTTTACATGTAGAAGATATAACTTTTCCAGATGCACAGACCTTTATAAAATGACCAACTACAACATCGGTAGGGAAGGGAAGAGAACAGGGAAGAATGTTTATAAAGATTTTAACCTCTAGAAAAAGAAAGATATCTGTGAGTCCTCAACTCAGCTGCTCAGTTTCCAGCCCAGATGGGAGACAGACTTACAGGACATGGTTCCGGAAACTTTTAGCACTAGCTGAAAGGCTATGAGGGCTTTGATTTACTGACACTGTAGCTAATGGAAATTAGAAGCATGGGACACAGTTTGTTGCATTTTAGGAAGAACAAGTCTGAACTACAATTTGTCTGAAGACTTCAGATTCTCACTGAAAGTATTTGTGTAATGCCTGGCTAGCCAAGTAGTTTCAGATGTTAATTGAATTCAGCAGCTCTATTAATGCAATCAGAAGGTAAAATAGCACAGATGCAAGGGTTCAAATATATTGTATAATCTCAGTAAACCAGAGGACTCAAGTTATTGCATATGAAATAAAGTTATATTTATCACTACGATTTTACTCCTTGCTTCTTCATGATGACTGTAGCAGCCAGACTGTGGAAATCTAACCAGCAGTTCCTCTATCTGGATTTCGTCTACACCACAGAGGGTTTTGTTTGTTTTTTGTTTTAAATAATTGGATGCTATTAAGTTGGTTGTAAAAAAAATGGTAATTTGTCTATTAAAAGTCACTGAAAATTTTCTCCTTCCAAATCAAAGTAATTATAGGAAATTGTGAATATTTTGTATGTCTGCCTGCTTTCCTTTCATAAGCAATTGTTTAAAACATAGAAGTTCTATGTGGTAATTCTGGAAAATGTTTGATAGGCTGCTACATAAACTTGTGATTGAGAAAACAAGTGTGGCCTACACAGATTAAAATGGATTGACTAACAAGCATTAACCTACAACTGTAATCAGAGAATCACTGTTCCTTCTGAAGTCACTCTACAGTCTGTTCTTTGTTCCTCTCTCATTAGACATCTTCTATCATTAACCTGAAGTGAAACATAAAATTCCTAGCGTTAAAATGTACAGCCCATGCAAATATTGGAGCGGTGATAAATGACAAAAAGTCATTGATGAAAATAAATTCTGAATTATTTGGTGCTGCATGGGCTAGAAAACTGTATGTATACAGCCAAATACAAAATCATGCATGCATGAGAAGAGAACATAGGCCATATTTAAAGGAGATGGAGACTCTAGTTTGGTAAGCAACAACTTAAAAAAGATATTATGTGATCTTGGAAGAAAATCAGCTGTTGGGATAGACAGCAGCATCCAAGTTATCTGCCTGGGCAGGCTGCATACCTTTTGTGAATGACAGAAATGAACCACTACTACAGCAGCCTTACCTGCCAAACGGCTGGGACGAGCACACACGTGCACAGCAAGTAGGCTGAGACTAGCAGACAGGAGAATTTGGAGACTCAGGGGAGCGCTGGGCAGCTGTGCACGCAGCAGAGCTGGGAGGCCCTCACACCCGGCGGCATTAACCTTCTGCTCCCTGTGTGGCTCCCTGGCTAAGCCCTGGTTGTGTGCCCTGTACCAAATGGCTGTGTGGCTTCAGGGCCGCCTGGAGAGGTGGCACTGGGGAACACACTGCCCTCCTGCCAGTGCAACTTGCCGAGCCTGCAATGAGCTCTGAAGTTGCTCCAGAGAAAGCACTGGGGGGCCACAAACTGAAGTTATCCCCCAGGGTTGCAAACATCCCACAAACCATGGGCTGAGCTCTCCCACAATACCAAAAGTAGTAATTTAACCCTTGCATGTATTACTGAAGGAATCTCCAGCAGCAAGTTATTTTATTTCTTCTGAAATGAGTGTGCCTGTTTTTTGGAATATGAAGCAGGACTCGTATCACCTAGCTTAGGTCATCCACATAGAATTATTCACCTTGGGTTTCCTTACAGTAATGAGTGAGAAATAGGCAATTTTATGGTGTGATTCATTTAGGGCAGACTTCTGAAATCTATCAGATGAATTCCATCCTGAAAATGACTGTCTCTCTTCAGTGACATACAGGGACTCTTGAGTGAGTAGTCCACATTTGGTCAGTTTGCTCCCACCCACTGTATCTTTTCCAGTGTAGTCTTTTCCAGCATACACAATTCTGAAAAAAGGTGGATATTTCACAGAAGATTGCAGAAAGAACCATGAGAATGAATAGGTAATTGGGAAATTTACTTTATAGTGAGGGAGTGTAGGAGCCCACACTGTTCTGCTTAACCAAAAAAAAATTAAGAGTCAATCTGATCATATTCTGTAAACCCTAACATACCACCAACTATTAGCTCTTTAGTTTAATAGACACCAATGTAAGAGGCTGCATTAGAAGACAGAAGAAATTCAGAATAGAAATAGTTATACACTATAGAAATACACTATAGAAATAGTTAACACACTCTTAACAGTGAAGCTAATTAAAATGGCAACACTTTAGCAAAATTAATCAAATATTAACATCACGTCCGTCTGCATCACATAAAACAAGGAAGACAACAGGAAGAGACACAAATTTTAAATAAGCGCTAAGTGCCGGGCAGGGAAAAATAATGCTATTATATATCACCATCTGGGAAATTCTAAGTCAAATCTCAATTAGCTCAGCTCACAGTTTTTGGAATTTTACCTACTGGACTTCTTTTCTAATACTGAAAGAGTAATTTTACTGTTCTGGAAAGAAAAACCTTGTCTAGAGGTGTGAGCCCAAGTCAATGAGCCAGAAACACTTTGTGTCTAATCCAGTTTTGTCTCTAACTCCTTCTGTTGCCTTGGGCAAGTCACTTAAACCCTAAGCTAAGAACATTAAAAATTTAAGAGCTATTTTCATGCAAAGTATTTTTATTTTCAAAAACCTAATCTGTCAAAAGCCATCAGTACAAGCAGTAAAGAGAAGAAGTTCAGCCTTGCAAGATCCGTAAGGGATTTTGGGAAGTCACAAGCAATGGCAAAGCCAGAGTACATGAATTGGAAAAGGGGGTTTTGAATCAATCTAAGTAGGTCGGGATTTATATTTTAACTCATTAAGTAAGTTTTACTCACCTGATACAAGATCAGATATTTGCTCAGCAGAGTACATAGTGAAGGTTTGTGTAATGAGGGGAAAAATCCTACAGCATGTGGTTGTCATTCCAATTGGATGAAACATAAAAATTATAAACCTGCCACGGGTACACCAAAAAACTGGAAGAAAGACTGACTCTTGAAAGCTTTAATATCCTCCCACCAGGAAAGAATTAGAAAGAGTCGAGCTAGATTAAACATAATAATCTAAATTCTGCTCCTGATTACATGCATGTAAATCTGAAATAACATAACTTAAAGACTTATTTGGGACTTAAATTGGTGTCTCTGTAAGCCTGAATTTTGGCCTGCTTTTATTTCAGCTGGGAAAAGAAAACATGTTTATAAAATCTGAGCAGCCTACAGCTTATCTGCCTTTAAAAAGACACACACTGTGTGCAAGCCAGTAACAGACTTCCAACCGTACTGAGATGCTGAATTGTACTGAATAACATATATTAACAACAGCCTATAGTCTGCTAGCTGGAGAACAGCTTATTATGTTCGCCTGTCTCTGTATCAGTGCCAACTCAAAGGCATCTGGGCAAGCTGATAATACATGTAGATTGTGCTGAGCTTTATGAAACGACATATTTCTCTCAGAAAACAGCTAGCAGAAGCAGCTAGGTTAGTGATATGGAACTAGGAGGGTGCACTGTTTTCACGGCCTGCTTCAAGCATCTTGTCTGATCGTGGGCAAATCCCTGAGATTCACTTTCATCTCATCCAACTCATAGCACTTAACAGTCTTCCCTGAAGCCCAGTTGCCCTATGGCCCTCAGAGGGGTAGAGAGACAGGCTGTCCTGGATGGTGATAAAACCCAGGTACATCTCAAGCACCTTCTGGCAATGCCTGACTTTCCCTCCTGAGTACAGGCCATCCTCACAAGGGCTGAGTTTCTGACTTAGGTGCTATAAATGGCATAAAAGCAGGGTAAATCCTCCCTGGGTTGCTGGCTGATTTGATTGCTGAGCTGTACAATGGAAATAATAGGATCTGACAAGGGAAATGTGAAGATACAACAGAGACTGTGAGGAGCTCAAATGTTATGATAATAGATGTTGTACATGACCTTAAAGTAGATAAATATGAAACGAATTACTCACATATCTTTCATTAGTCCGTCACAGAACCATTCTGATTCCAACACAGCTGCAATGACCTACACTTTTTTCAGCTGTTCCCTCTCCTTTTTTTTTTCTTATCTTCTGTTTGCATTTAATGTGTTTTCAGGGATAACTTTTTGCGAAAGATGTATTATTCAAGAGTAATAAATAAAAACTGTAATAACCTTTTCTTTCCAATGAACCCCAGGAAATGTTCAGGTTTCCCTCTCCCCATTTTAAAACCTCCACCCTAGGAGTATATACAGCACATGTGAAGAACGTCTGGATAATGAGTAATTCTGAGTCATGAATAATGCTTCCAGATTTGCAGTTTTGGCAGCTGGGAGTAGGATTCCCTGTTTGTACTGTGTCCAGTCCTTTCCTTCAGCTTTTCCCCCTCAGAGGCCCTGATTCTGTAGACATATTTAGCAAGCAGGTCCCTTCGTCTACAAGAAGCTTTACTAATATCAGAGGATCCCCCCCAGGAAGGCAGGCAACCTGCTCATCACCGCAGAGTAAGAAGCTTTTGCCTTCTTCTTCAATATTTCAGCTGCTAAAACAAAAACAGATGCCTAAAAGTGCCTAATTCCTACTGAAACCAATAAGGGAGAAGTGCTTAGGCAAGTAGGTAGGTGCCCAAATGCTGTTAAAACTGAACCTTTTCATTCCCTGAGATGTGGCCCCCTGTACCTTTCCCTGCCCCACCGAGGCTCCCTCTGTCTCGCATGTGCTGTGGGGTGCCAGCGGCTATCAAGCAGTTCGCAATGGCCTGTACAGTGATCCAGACGGTCACGGGGACTGATGGCTCAGTGGCTTGGCAGCAGCATTTCCATCAACGCTTTCACTCAGGCTTCTGCATATTTTGGATGATGAATATAAATCACTGCTGCTTTTTATGAAATAAATTGGCAATCTCAGCCCACTTTACATATGACCATACTACAAAGCCATCCATAACATCTGCTGATATGGCAAGAACACACCCTTTTCAGTCATGTTGTTATGATTTACATAGCTAGTTGCATTCTTGTTGGCAGTTTCAGCGGAGAGGCCACACCACGGACTCACGATGGACATAGGGTGTATGAAGTAACCTCTAAATCCAGCTCCTTCAGGAGCTCACGCATACTGGTGAGGAAAGTATAGAAAGATTTGCAGTGCTACAGTTTGTAAGTGTGTGAAATGTATTTTCCATCAAGTGTCCAGAGCAGCAGCCATAAGCCCTTTAACAATCAGTCAGCTAAAGACTGCATAGACACGATCAGCATTGGTTTTAGTGAGGCAGATCTTTACTCAGGGAAAGTCAGCTCCACTGCCTTTCAGGGTCACTGTGTATTTGGCCTTTGCTAAAGGAAAGTCCATAGTCTTACAGGTGTGGGCAGTTCTTGCTTCAGGAGAAAAGTTATGACAAAGTCATTGATGCTAAGAGCATATGATTTCCCTCATACGATAACTACCCTCCCATCTAGTTGCCTGACAAGACCAGTTCTCCCCATTCCCATCCATGTGCTGCCTGATGGTGCAGGATCCTCTTGCCTGCCGCCTCAACTCCCATGTGGGCAACAGGCAACAGAGCAGGGACCTGATGTCCTTGGTCTCTCCACATGATGTGCCTAATTCCAACATGAAAGAAACTACAAAAGTTCACATAACAAACCTAAAGAAAAACTGCAGCCAAGCAATGGCTGTTCCTCTGGTCTCCATTTCAGCCAACAGTAGGGAAGATGCATATCCAGGTTGTGAAAGAAGGATCCCTCACTACTAATTTTAATACTGTAATTGTATTCCTCTGTTGAAGTAAAGTACTTGATGGTTTCTAAGTACTGCAAATCTGGGCAAAGTAATACAGTAAGCAGATATACTTTGTGTGTGTTTTAGTTATTACTTAACTGTTTCCTTCAGACTGAGAATTATAGGGTCAATGCAAGGTCAAGCTATAGCTGAGTCAGTCTGTTTGTGTGACATAGCAGCCCATGTATCTGCTAAAGAAAGTAGCCAGGGAAAAGGGGCTCAGCCTTTGCTCCTTACTCACTGGCTACAGGCATTTAAAATATGCAATATGTATCTATGTCATTGAGAGCTGCATCACACAGGCTGGACACACAGGAATATTTTGCCCTAATTAAGAATTTTCCACATCCAAATCTGCAGGTTGGCTGATCATATATGGGTGTTCTCCATAAGGGAGTTCATGTTGCAGGGTGGATCAAAGGCAGCAGACAGCATGACAACGCAACACATTGCATGCTGTACAGCACAGGGAAGGGCTCTTGCCATCAGACAGCTCATGGTGGTGTGCCCATCCCTCAGTCACCACCCTTACCTCCAAGAGAGGGGCTGGAAAAGCTATGTCATTTGAAGCAAATGCACTGTAGCTTTTAAGCTTGTCAGCTCATAAAATGGCATTGCTGAACTCAGCTGATGGATTTACACCTCTCTTGTCTTCACTAAGAAAACAAAGCAATAAATAGTAAAATAAATAATTTGGAAAATTATCATAAACCAATACTAAACTGGAAAGCAGATTTTTGAAAGGTACCATTAAAAAATTGCCATTTGTGACTCAGTGATAATAATGCAATGTGTCACACCGAAATACCACAAAAGTAGTCTTTGCTCCCAGATCTATTAATGTTGTTAGCACTGGGTGGGATTCAGTGGTAAGTGCCTGGCTCAGGAATTGCCTGAATCTTAGTCACTCAGTTCCAGGAGGGGTGATCCTGTCCTTCTAAAATAACTGCCCACATTCCTATAAAATCAATGGAGAAAAGTTGGGGTCTTGAAGACATCTTGTAAGAGATTCACTCCAACTAAATGATCTGTCTGTGTCTCCACTGATCCTGTAGAGACCATAAGGATGTGCTCTCATGGGAGCTGTTTCCAGTCAGAGGAAGAACCATCAGGAAGGTCCTGGGCCCATGTCAGTCTGAGAGGTTTGAATCACAGCTCCCATGGCTTAGGCAAGTCACTTACCCAGCAGGCTCAAGCATGCACTCCCCACCTCTCGAAAAATGCAAAAGTAAATGGGCTAAAAGGACAAATGGCTCTCTCCTTAGAGGGGAGACTGGGTATGTACAAAAATAAAATAGAAGAATCCAGCTAGGAGTAAGTATCAAAAGCCTTGGTCTGTTCTTAAGTTTGAATTAGTCTTATAGCCCGATCTTCTTCCGGCCCCATATGCGTGCATTTTCAATTTTGACAAAAGAGCATTGCACCCAAATTATCACATATTCAAATGGTTCATATCTTCTCAGGATCAGGAGAGCATGAGAACAACCTCCTAAGCAAGAGGTCACTTTATGAAGATACTTTTTAAAATCAACCACAAAGCCGTAACAAATTACCAGACTTCTTTGGTTACTTAGGAAGAACGTAGGCAGCCTCCCCACTGGAGCCTATACAGCCGTGGAATTAGAGCAAGACATGGGCACTTAGGTCCTTAGTATATCTGTGAGCAGATGTGGACAACTGAAGTTAGGCACCTGGGAAACTTGCACGCCAGTCAGGGAGAAGTTTATTAGATTAATGCACCTCGACAATGATGGAAAAACATAGTGATTGTTGTATTATCTGCATCATAGGCAGACTTTATCTATGTCCCAGTTTGAATAGGATTTTGGATGCTACCTTCTTGTTATTTTTTATGTATATGAAAATAACATTTAATTAATTTATATATTGCTATTAATTAATTGCATTTCCAACCACATCAGGGATGAAGATACTATCTTGGTACACACTGCACAAATAGCATTACCTACTTTAGGGTAAAATTTTTTGGTTAATTTTAGGGTGAATTATTCTTAAATTCTTTTAGAATTTTTAACATTTTATTTACTTATCTTTCTATAGATAAGATCTTCAGCATGAGCTGCTTAACTGGGTCACATTGGAAGTTTATAGTCTTTCATAATTCTTACTCTCTCTTGAATAAAATGGTGGTTTTTTCCTCCCCAATGGCATCTAATATTGTGCCCATATATCTCTAGAGTTCCATTAATCAGGGCTGTATCATATTACTGTTTTCAATGCTCAGGGCTGATTCTTTTGCCATTACTCATGTTGGATGTCACCTTACTCCATGACCAATAAGAGATACTTTAGGAGTGATGCACAACTAAATACGAGAAATATCAAACTTCTACCCTAAAATTTTTGAAGTAACATGAAAACCAGACAGTTACCATGAAATGACCTGAGGACCACACAACAGTACTAAGTAAGGATAGATCAGACTATGAATATTCAAAGACCTTGACACCTCCTGGTGTAACTTAGATAGAAACTATGTTTTAAATTATCCCACCAAATCAAGTTGTGCAGTTGTGATTTTCTTGTTAAAACCACTGGATCTGTAAAACGTTCACAAAACCTGCAGGCAGCAAGAACATGCTTTTCTGAACTACAAGCACAGAATTCAGAGCACCTCTACCACAAAAATCACAAAGAAGTCTTTTAGATCAGTTTCCCTGATTACTGTTCTTGATTTTTACCTAGAGACTCTCTTAAAATGAGTTGGTCGTATGGATTTTAATTAAGAAATATTAATAAAATTCAACATTTATTTCACACTAGGCTTTTGTTTTAACTCAAAACTTGTATAATACAAGTAAAAATGTTTAAATCAATCTATCATGAAACTGAAAAACTGGCAGATTTATCACTGCTCTAACCACAATTCTTGATGATAGAAGACATAACAGCTTATTTATGTCTCATCACTAAAGTGGCTCTCTAAATTATCTGCCATCATTTGATTGTGTTTGTCTTACATACCATGATGACTGAACCATATTTTATCTAGATAGGTGTACTAAGTGGATAACCAAACAATTGTGGTACCATGGATGCCCAGTAATACTAGAATTTCTGGTCGTTTATTTGGTGTGTCTCTTAATTTTAGATAAAACTCTTTATTAGTGCTCAGAACACAAAAGGTGAGGTTGGGGAAATAAAGTCAGGAAGCAGCCTTAGCAGCAACAAAAAGGATAGCAAAATTGAACTGCTGTCCCATGCCTTACATTGTGTTATGCTCTGTAGAACTGGATTGGGTATGTTGCTTGGAGTTTGCTAAGGTAACACACAAATATTTTCCATGCTGTTCTTTCAGCTCTTTTTCAGAAAGGAGAAATACAATAAAGTCTGGATGAAGGAAGAACAAATAAAAGAAAAGGTTCTTACTATTATAGACTTCTTAAAGCACTTTGTTTATTTTTGTTTTCTTTGTATAAGAAAGGCTGGCTAGGTATTTTAAAGACTAGTGTTAATTCCTTTAAATCCCTGAGATATTTAGGAACTTTGTGTGTTTTGAGACACTGAGATCCATCTCCTGTATGGGAGGAATTAGGGTGAAGTTATAATAACAAACAGATTTTTGAAAAGCCTTTTCTGTTTTATTACAGGACCATCAGAAAATGAAACAAAAAAAAGTCCTGAATGGCATTGATTTGGTTTTGGCCTGAACAAAAGTTCCAGTATTGTTACGGCAAAAGTAAACAGACTTAATTCAAAAAACTACATAGGCCAGTGTCCCAGCTCAAGGGATAAAGACATTCTCAGAACTATTCCATCTGCAGGGAGAGTTCATTTATGTTCCCACTGAACTTGTGCAACTGAATTCTTCATAGTGATAGCCAAGTCATATTGGAGTTGGAGGTAAGCGTCACAAATATATGTGTGTGTTCAGGAAGAGAAAGAAGGAAAGCAGTTTCGGTAAAGCTTCAAGGATGCTCCGCACAGATTCCTTCAAAAAGAATGTGTATATTTTCATAACTAACACTTAATCATATAACTGTTTTCAAATATACTTTAAGTCATAATAATCAATAAAAACGCCATCTTATTGTGAAGGAGTTTTTGCTTCACGATTGCTGATCAATATATAACATGAATTTTATTTTTAACTTAAAGCATAGGTGTTAAATTCAGTCTATTCTGTGTCATATCTAAACCTTTTGCATCTGACATTCTGACCTCTTTTCTACTGGTTATGACTACAATATAAGTCAGAAAAAGATAAATAGATCTATAGATCTGTATTTCTACAGTCTGAAAGCATTACGATCCTACATCCTGGCCAAGGTGGCCCTCCTACAGAAATTATTTGTCTTGCACACACATGAGAAAACATGTTTTCTGCACCTACTGAAAAATTATGTCTTTGTAGCATACATGTAGGCAAAATTTAATTATCTTCTATCTTTCACCAGTACAAATCCAAAAGAACTGCAGGAAGTAAACCATGCAGAGCTATGACTGGAGACTCAGCTGTTCTGGTTCTGCCTAAAAGCCTTTGCCTTTTGTTTCCAAGTGTGTGGCAGCAGGCAGCTCACCCCTCAGCACCCCAACTCTGCCTTATTATACAGATGACTTTCTAGCCAACAGGATGTCCCTAATACAGGAATATAGGTGCAATCTGGTCTGATAAATTTAGGCTCAAGAACACGGTGTTCCCTCTGCTATTTCTCACTCTTTTGTTCCCTCCTCCTCTGCCCATACCGTGGTTTTGCCCTTTCTTAAACATGTTTCCCAGAGGTGCCACCAGCTTGGCTGATGGGCTCAGCTGTGTCCTGCCGTGGGTCCACTGCAGCCGGCTGGGCATGGGGCAGCCCCGGGTTTCCTCCCACAGAGGCCACCGTGCAGCCCCCCACTGCCAACACCTTGCCACCTACAGACAATACCATACCTTACTGACACGGAAAGTGATAAAATAAAACAGCGTGAAGCTGCATTTATTGGTAATCTCATGTCTCATTGACTGACCAAGCAATTGATTGAACGAGAAACAGTTGTGTCCATTAACCCATGCCTTGCAGAACAAGTAAAAGGTGAACTTTAACTCAGAGATAGTCTTTCCTGTTCACTTGATGCCACAGAATTTCTTTTCTGAGAATTGCTCCAAGAAAACCAGTAGGATGAAAATGGATAAGGGCATAAATTAAACTGTGTTGCAGTTTTATGGCAGGCTATGCAGCTGTGATCTGTTGCAAGATAATCCAGTCCTCCTTAAACACAGATTTAGTATTATGGTGAAGGTTGAGTGAGACATCATTGATGCTGTTAACAGGCCTCCTCGTATAGGGCAAACAGAAGAAGCAATTATAGTCCTTTTTAGTGTAAGGCACATAAGACAGCTGAAACAAATGAGTCACTACCCAAAACTCTGGCCATATGCAAGCCAAATCGGAAGCTGAGCTAGATGGTGAAGGACTTTTGCTGGGAGATGTCTATAAATTCATCTAAACTATGTACTGTTTGGTAAAAGTGTGTGTGTTTATGGGCAGGAGCAGCCAGATGCAAGCAAAGAAGCCAAAAAGCCAGCAAGGCAAGTACTTGGGGGTTTGAAAGAAAGCCAGTTCATGGAATTTAGGGGACAGAGCATTGGCTGAAAAAATGCTCGTATCTGTGAGCAAAGAAAATGCTTTCTCTTGTATGACCTTTATTCAGTTCCTGGAATCAGAATGTTACTTTGTACACCTTGTAAATAAACAGGATCACATCAAAAAATACATGGCTATATTATATATCCTCTGTCATAATAGAAACAGTCTGCAAAACCATGAATGTTGGCTACCTACTCTATAAAACCAGTAACAATGGTGTTAGTAGTGAGATCGTTTTTGAAGAAGAAACCAAAGATTTCCCCAGGGAAGAAATTCTGAGCTGAGATTCCTGTTGAGCATGCTAAAGTCCAAGATAGCCAAAGATGCTTTCCAGTCAGAGGCTGAAACTTCACAAAAGGAATTAAAACAGCATCTGGAAACTTCCCAGAAAGGGCTTGAAGAAAAACTGAAAAGAAAGAGGGAAAACACCTCAATCTATCAGTGACAAATTGTCTGGATTCATTAGGAAGAGCAATAACAACATTCCCATCATTCAGTAGTAAAAAGAAATCAAAAAGGTAATCAGCAATGTGGGTGTCATGGATCAGAGGGTTTCCTGGAAAATAAGGGAGGCTGAGAAAGGTGTAGGCAACTTTGAACTTGCTAAAAAACTTGAGTTGCAGCAAG
This sequence comes from Gymnogyps californianus, assembly GCF_018139145.2. NCBI lineage: Eukaryota > Metazoa > Chordata > Aves > Accipitriformes > Cathartidae > Gymnogyps > Gymnogyps californianus. Next base: position 66,044,153 of record NC_059500.1, on the reverse strand, counting down.
GATTCAAAATGCAGATAGTTCACACTGAGAAGAAAATCAAAAGATCACAGACCTCACTGGCAGTCAGCCACATCGAATGGCACTGAGCCAGCTGGAGAACTGGAGTAAGACGGAGTAATCACAGTATTTCTCTAGTACATCTGTAACCCTCAAAGGGGAGAATTCGGATTGTCAGATGCTTCCACTTGCCTTAACTTCCCACACCTCATCGCAAACTGTAGGGGTGATCTTTGGACACTACATCATGATGGCCCTCTCTCCTGAAATGGTTTGAAAGGTGCCCAATGAGAAGATATAATAGTAGCAGAATTCCTAACAAGTGACCAGATCTAAGGTTCTAAAAGTATTACCCAGAAACCCAGGAAGAATTCTTTTTTTAATTCCAACTAACCAGGTTTTTGAAGAGTCAAGGGATCAAGAAAATGCCCCAAGCTCAACTCTGAGTCTGATGGGACAGTGAATAGGCTCAACAGCTGGCTAGCTTTTAAAACATCAGCAGTGGGGCAAGTCCCAGCACATCCGATTCCTTGGTGGTTTATTGGCACCGCATTCCATCAGGGCACAAAACATACCCTAACCCTTCCAAACCTGGGTTATAAGCTAAGGAACAGCTGAAGTGGAAACTGCTGGAGTGGAAAAATGGCATTTGGACCATTTTTATTGTCCAGAAACGTACAATGTCCAATTTTAAAGAGTTTACAGCATTTGCTAAATACAAAGTAGGGGCAGACTAAGAAAATGACTGAGAAGAGAGCAAGATACAAGGTCATGTAAAGGAGCTATAAAACCAGACCACCTGGCCTGTTCCCCTGGGGCAGTGGAGGGGGTGTTAGAACCAAAGCTAAATAAGTATTAGGTTTGTGTAATCCTGCCCAGAAGAGCAGTAGTAAGCATATAGCCAGATCCCATTAGTCCTTCGAGTATTCCGTATCCAGGCACTACCATTGCTCAGAAGTCCATAGCCAAAGTGGGCACCAGCATCAAGAGGAGCTGGGGGAGCTACTGGTGGCCAACCAGGCAGCATGCAGCATTCTAGACCTCAAAACACATTTTAACAATTCAGACCAAGGACAGAATCTAACGTTAGCCACAGAACTGTCTGAGAAAGGAGCAAGGAGATAATAATTCACGAGGACCACAATCTAACACCAGAGATTAATACAAGATGCAAAATTCAATGCTCTATGTTTGCAAAGTCTCAGGACGACATATTTGCTAAATCTATCCATAAAAACAAAAAGGTTTGAGAGTACTGAAGAAACTAGAGTATTTTGTACAACTACTGAAAATCACTGAAAGTAAACAGCCCGATTCTCTTCATGCTTACTCTGGTAAAAGTCTCAAGTAGTGGTTACACAGAAGTAAAATATGTAAGACTGTGAGAAGGGCATTAAGTCCAGAAGGCACAACATTGACATAACTTTCGTTATAGCATTTCCTTATCTTTTATACATGAAGTGGTTGAATAAAAGACATGGTAAATCAAAAATAAACTCTCAATGCCTTTCTGCCAGCACTCACAGTGAAGCAGGATTTTGTTTTTCAGGGCATTTGGTTGTTGGTTTTTTTAGGGCAAAGTTCTTTCTAGGTCACAACATTTCTTATAAAATAGGCAGTCCAGTTCCTGGAGTGTTCTAATGTTGTCGGTTTTATGTTCCCATTTCTGATCAGCCCAAAGAAGTCTGTCTTTGAGGGCAATTTGCTGGAAGGGTCATTGTTTGGAAATAGTTTTGGTAACATACTGTTCATGAAAATTGTGTAGAAACATTGAACTACAATTGCCTTGCCATGGTATTGTAACACAGTATTTGAAAAATACTGTATTTTCAAAGTATTCACAGTATTCTTACATTTAAAAAGCTAAATTGTTATATTTAAAAGCTAAAATATGAATAAGTAATTTATGGATCCCTTCAGTCTCCATAAATATTTACCTGCTTCATTCAATACAGTATTAAATACTGCAGCACATCAATGGAAAGGACACATGAAGCAGAAACATCAGAACAGTCTTGTTTCCTGTGGGATATGCTTATTACAGTTTACCTTTGCCCATGTAAACACTGCAAAGAGAAAGGGAAAAAGGAAAAATTCATCTAAGAGAAAGAATTCAAAATAGATTAGTATGTCAAAAATGCTAGTAAGGTTAATTAAGGTGTGATTTTTTTTTTTAATTTTTTAGGCATTTAAAAGTGCAGACAAAGGATTTTCCAAAGCGTCAAAGCATGTAAGCCCAACTGATATTTAGATATGGGTGACATGTAAGTCCTGGATATTGCTGAAAGAATAGAATAGAGCACTGAAGTAAATATGGGCTTCATTTTTAGTACTCACATCCAGTATTCACCACCCTATACGCTTGCCCAACATTATACCGAACAATTATGTAATTCTATGGTTCTGTACAAGGCACAGTCAAAGAGGAAAAGTGCCTTGCAGGTATTCTGAGCATGGATAAAATAGGTACCTGGATCACCTAAAGACTTTAGGTGCAATAAATTACATAGATCTAATTTTGTGAGCAGAAATAATACAGGTTAAAATGTGGGTAAAGTCCTGGATCACCCTGAGCTCCCACTGACTATTGATCAGGACCGTGGTCTTTATTAGTCAGAGGAATTTTTTCCTATCTCACATGATCAACATTTATTGCATAAAACCCACTTAGTTCCTCATGTCTGACTCCCCATAATGGACACTGCGTGGCAGCACAAAATGAGAATGACGGCCAGGTTTCTAGATGGGCTGTGTTCACAGTCCTTTCAAGTTAGACAAAGTCTAGACTTCCTGCACCTTTGAAATCCAGGACTAAAGGCCAAGGTAAACAAAGCAGCTTTTTCTCCTCTTCACTCTTTGATGAGCTGGATACACCCTTTTAAATGTAGCAAACCAGTCATTCCAGCCCCTGGTAGTCCGTCCGTCCCATCCCGTCCTCACCCCCCCGCCCTCTTCCACCATATAACCCAGATACGTAGTTAGCAAAAGGTAGCAGATGTTCCCAGATAGTTTGTAAACAAGGTTGCCTGATATTTATTAAATAATTTATTAAAATTCCCACTCACTTGCCTGCAGAAATAAGAAGCCCAACAACAATGGTAAACGTCTTCAAATACCCAAAGGATGTAAACACCAAATATGTAGTAATTAGGTTGAATTATGTACTGATATTGTGACATATTAGGTTTTGGAACAGTTCCCCTGGGGAATTGGTTAGGCTTCTTGGAGACTTTCAAAACTGGAGTGAACTAACCCTACTAAACCCTACTTACTTTAAAGTAGGAAACAACCTGACTAAGGCAGGATGTTGGATAGTTTGAGGTAATAGGCCTTTCTCATACCTAACATGTACCATTTTGTGAAAATACATTTTTAGGCATGTTACTTCTGTGTTAAAGTGGTATACTGAAGCGGGTGGAAAAAACCTGTAGATCATATGACAACAGTATTTCAACCTGCAAACAAGTGGGTCACTAAAAATTTCACTTACAGAGTTTGTGGGTTTTGAAGAGGAAGCCTGCCTGGTTTTTGAAAAAAATCTCCTTTCTACACACTGACTTTTAAAATATGGGCTACATCTGCATTCATGAGTGACAAGGAATTTGAGAAATCTGGTGCACATGTGGTTTGGCAGGTGCTTTATATTGAAAGGCACATGAGGTTTTGTCAAATTGTGTAGAGCTGCTCTAATCATAACCTCTGAGCATCAGTCATTGTTTACCTTAATGCTATCATAAGCACATCTGGGTAACTCCTTAAAATAATGGTAAAGGTAATTAGTCATGAATTGAGTTGGAAATCTGATAAAGTACTTATGACATCCATATTGGTACCAAATGAATTCATCATGGTTAACATTGTTACAAAAGCACCAAAGGAATTAATAATAATTTGTGCCAGCATTTGAATGTGTTGCTAACATGAGACCAAGTATAATGAATGCTTTTTTTTTAAATTAAAAAAAAAAGTATTACAGAGGTATTTCAATAGCCCTGCAAAACTTTATGTCTGTATTTTGTTATTGATAAAGCACATAACTCTTTTTCATGTATTACCACCCCTGGGGGAAAGGACAGGGAAGCTAATTTTGTGCATCTTGTCCAGAGAGTTTTCAGAATAACTCTTCGAGGCTGCATTACAAAGAACTGAACACTGTGCAGATTCACTTCCCTCTGCAAGAGCTCTTAGTTGGAGGCAGCATACACAGTGTCCCACCACAGAAATCCATACATGTATAGTTACGGCAGATCTGATTCTTTCCTGTTTTGACTTGGCACAGCTGCAGCTAAAGTCGGTGAACCAATAGTTCACGGCAGCTAAGAAGCTATCCCTATGTGGCTGTGGCAGTGCCACTACCACATAAAGCTGGGGAAAGGCTGACACTGTAAAGTAGGCTGTACGCTTTGAACCAAGTCAGAGGTTTTAAGCAAGAATAGCTTGGTTTATTCACACTAAATGGCTACAGCGTTCTGCGTTGGCTGCCTAAAAAGTATTAGCAAATAGTTTCATCATTCTGCACTAATAAAAATCGTCTAGCACCAAGGTGGAAAATTTCTGCTACAGAGAAAGAAGTCTTGTTATAAACCTACTTAGGAAAAGGAGGGAAGAAAGACCCTGTTCCCTGGCATATGTAAGTGCGTGTAATGTATGTGCAATGTATATGTACAGCACTGTCCTGCCACTTCTGTTTTCAGTTGTGTCAATACTTAGTAGATTTTTAACTCGCTAGTTGGGAACTCTGTTCCCCAAGGGAATTGCAGGACTTGCCAGAACAGTAAAAGCACAGGGTAGAAAATGGCACAGACATCACATTCTATCCGTGGGAGGGTAGTTGGTCCCACAGCTCCTCTTCCAGTTACTCAGGCACCTCCTTCCCTAGTTTCCCAGCATTTCCACTTCTCTCCACTGCCACACTGATATCTCCCTGACTATTTCCTGGTTATCATCTCAAATGCAGCCTGCCTTTGTTTTCCACCCACTGCTTTCACACTTCTCAGTATTTTAATCAGTATCTTATTTTTCCTCTCTCTTGGATTCTCAGACAGGATCCCAAGCCTTCAGTAAGCTTGTACCTTTCTAGCTGTTTATATCTGCATGAGAGGTTTCATGTTCTCTGTGTCTCTACCTGAATTCACTTCATAGCCAAACTCCTGAAAAATCCTATTGTTTTTCCTTCGTGGTCTTCCAGCATTTATCCTTTCTTTCTCATTTCTGCCACTAAAAGCCTTACTTATGCCTTAGTCACTCTTTATACCAACTTCCACAATCTTTCTCTCTTACCCTCTTTCTCTTTGTTCTCATTTGCCCAGACTCGTTTCCTATTCTCACTATTCAAGAACGCAATGCTCATCCCTTTGAATTCCTCACCACCGCTTCTGTGCCAGGGTGCAGTCAGTCCTTCAAAATTTGCACCACAGAGCTGTGGTTACACCTCTGCCCTAATATCCACTGACTCTCTCTCTGTGCTTTCTGCCCTGCCCAGACTCCTCCGACTGCTTTGCCGCCCTCTCCCACTCCCTGGAAGTACATCCCACGCTCCAGTCACTTGCTAACACTGATGGAGCAGCTTTGCCTTTGTAAATATGAACTCACCCTATTTTTTTCTTAGCTCATCTTGCTTCTGAAGTGCGTGGAGTATCTCTAACTCCAGTGGCTATCCAATCTCTTTTTGTCTTTTTTCACCAGCCCCTTCCTCCAACACACCTGCAACAACTGTCAGTCTCATAACTGGTTCAAGTCTATATTCCTGCCAGGCATATTGCAAGCTTCCCTTGTAATGCCCATGTCTGCATCAGGTTGGGAGCTCTGTGAAGTAAAAAAATGCCTCATTCTGTGTCTGTGTAGCATCAGGCTGTTGCTCAGCACTTAGGAAAAGTGATTTATTTCTCCCATTTATATTTTCTTGACTTAAAGACATGTTTTCTCACTTGGAATGTATTTTATCATCTGATTTGAAACTGTCATGTAATCATAACAGTGTGTTTGTGATAGCATGGTAAATTCCATGGCAACAAATTGTGATGTCATAAATGCAGGATTTATATCTTTTCTGCAAAAATCAAGCTGAAGAAGCAGATGGATGGCAAAAACCTCATTAAAATACCAACAGTTTCTAAAAATTGCAGTAAAAATATCAATGGGAACCCAGACAAACATTGTTTAATAGATTCCTTTTTATACACGTTTCCTGATTTTTAAAAGCCTGCTTCTCTGAATAAGCCCCTCTTTTGGGGGTGGAAATATATTTTAAAATAAGAGCAAAAAATAATAACTGTTTGGATTCAAGGCTCTAAAATTCAAAACAATTGCCTCAGACAAATTAAATAGAATGGAAAGAAAAGGGCCACAATTGTGAGAAAATACATATAAAAATTTCTGGGCTACATTTCTTAAAGCTGAACTACCATTTATTCATTAGAGTGCTTATGACGTATTAAGGATGTACTTGCGTAGATTATTTACAAGAACTAAGAAGTGATTAATAAGAGGATGGAGCTGAAAACATCCTCTGTGATCTTCCTGCTAACAAGTGGGCCCAGCTTTGTAATCAGACATCATCAGAGAAAGCAGCACATCCCAAAATGGTATGAATCATTTCTGACTTCCTGCCCTCCCTCACTGAAAACATAGACAAGGAAAAATAAAAGCTTCTGAAGATAATACAGCAATTAAAGAAATTTGTTCCACAAAATCATATCTTCTACTTGAAACTGAAAGACAAAAGGTGTTTCTAAACTGATGTCCCTAAACAACAGGGATATTTCAAATGTAGCAATAATGTAATATTGTGATTTACACTTTAAATTATTTATAATAGAGATTTTTTGCTGAAGATCTCAAAGGATGTTGCAAATGTAAGTTAAATAGTAGAAAATTGTTTCCTGTAGAGGTCTGTAAGTTTTGCCTCCAAACTCATTTTAACAACGTTATTAAGTAGAATGTAAACTATATCCTTTCAGCTTGCCTGTTCATCCTACCCACTCTGTTCTAATAAGATAAATGAGGAAGTTACCCTTTCTCCACCTTTAACTACAGAGAAGGTTGTTTAACATTTGCCATTAGATGCATTTGGGTTTTGGGGGAAAAAGAGTTTGAAGGAGGAAGAAGAATGATGGAAGACAGTACTAATATCTAGA